>NW_004567114.1:42064277-42124994 GCF_000260355.1 Condylura cristata
AATACTTATTTCCTCAGCTCAACTATTTAAGATTTACTTGGCATTATAGATTTAGTTTATAGTCATCAGGTCATTGATCAGAGATACTGACCCTAGTTACTACTCCTCGGAAAATTTCATCCAAGCTATTTTAGGAAAATGGGCCCCTTGTCATCATCAGGTTCTGTCGTGTCAATAGGAGATCCAAGCCCCTGTGTTTTAATTAAAGCCATTTGTAAGTTTTATAACCCAGCAAATCATCATGAATCTAATGGGGATTTAAAAAAATAATAGTTTGTTTTTACATAATTTTGTACCTTTTTCCATCTCAGTTGTAATCCCCATGGGCTTCCCATCACCAAATCACCTGTGTGCCTTCCTATAGTCCAGTGCACTTCCCTCCGTCTCCACCGGTTTTGATCCCATTCTAAGGGGGAATTTTTAAAGTTATGTCCTTTCTGAATTTTTTTTCTCTTTTTAATAGTTTTGAGTCACTTTGTTTCAGTGAACAAAATCTTCCTTTACTATCTGCTGGGATTCTCTTTATGATCATATGCCCCATGTCAGCTGGTCAGTGAACCAAATGCATACCCTTCTAGCTGTAAACTGTCATCTTTAATAAAACCAACATTTATAGGTCACATTAAATGTGATATGATATATGTGCCAAAATAACAAAAGTAGCACTAATAATCTATAGGGACAGGGTCACTACATGATTGATAGATCTTATAATGGTTTTTATATTGTTATAACTCAATGTAAAATACATGTTAATATTTTGTAAATTTCTAATAAGTACCAGGTAACATTTAATAGGAACAAAAAGAGTACTTATTAAGTGATTATTAGATATTGTTCTAAATACTATAAGTGAATTAACATGTTATAATCTCTACATGCAATTGTAAGCAATAACACAGAAAGATCTATATACCCTTCATCCATTTTCCTCAACTGGTGACAATTTTATATAGTACAGCATCATACTTATCAACTCTTAATCTTTAGAGAAAATTATAGATCATTGTGATAAGGATATTCAACTCTGTGATAACAAGTTGTCTCAGATATGGATGCAGAAATTAAAAAATAATAATCTCTTAAATTGATCTGAACAGAGAGTTCTGTGAGCTTCTCCTGTGAGCGTCTCCTGCTTGTCTAACAGACACCCCACCACTGCTGGAAGTTGCAGGTGCTGTTAAAAGGGCACCACAGCATACAGAGAAGCTTAGGGGATAATCTTATTTCAAACACACATTGTATCCTCGCTCCATTCTTACCTTCTATTCTGGTCTTAACATTTCCAGCTCACACCTGGTCTCTGCCTCTTTGTCTGGTCCCCATATGCTTGCTGATGCCTAAACAAGATTGCCTGAAAGTGGTTCTTGGTAAATCTTGGGGCTACCCTCTGGTTCTCTGGCCAGCTAGTATACTTCAATTTATTGCTGGCTTAGGCCTCTACTCTAGCTCACATTCGCAGGCAGGTTGCCTGAAATATCAATCATTACTTATATTAATTGGAAAACATTCATTTGTCATTCATTTCTTTATTTTCTCAAGAAGGAATTTTAATGTGTTAGCAGTATTAGAAATAGTAACAGAAAGAACTATGATCATCTCAATGTCCTGCACTGTTAGTCAACTGTCATAATTAGAACATTTACTAACTCAATGATCTTTCTTTGCACTGGCCAGCCAAATCCATTCTTGGAAAGCATTATTTCCCCATTTCAAGTATTGATTCTTTTTGTAAAAATGGAGGGAAAAAGTTTAGCTATAGAGAAAATAAACTAAAACTTCCCAAAGTTTTATTTCTTTTCTGTAAGAATTTTCTTTGTTCTTTATCAGGGAGTTGGGGAAAATCTTGATAGTGAAAAATATTTATTCATTTTTATTTTATATATATTTTACATTTTTCTTTATTTTGTACATTTTAAAATCTTAGTTTAATCCCCATAGACTTCCCACGACCCTTTCACCCATGTGCCATCATCATTGACTGGTGTACTCTTCCCACCCCCGTTTTGATCTCTCCTCTCCTCCCCTGTAGAATGTCTCTGCTTTATAGCTGTTGATGTTCTCTTTTACTTTATTACTATATATATATATATAATATATATATATTATTGATATTATTTATTTCCTGATTCCTTACACTCCTGCTATGAGTGAAACAATCCAGTATTTTTATTTTCTTTCTGGCTTATTAAAATTGAATATATTTCTTAAAAGACAATTTATTTTTATTTGTAGATTTGACAGTGAAAGTGCTCAAGACTTTATGATTTTATACAGTAATAATGAATATATAAGGAATTGTGCTATTTGTAAATTTAACCAGGATTCTTACATTATCCTCTGATTTTTATAGTGTGTTAGATAAGGAAAAAGCAAAGCCTGGATTTCAGTTGTTTCAGTATGTTAGTAAATTCCTTTACTGGATCAATAGTAGAGGTAATCAAAGTGGCATTTAAATTAATTAAGTTTTCTTTGAGTTTAAATTAGACAATGTGTTTTGTTTACTAGACAAACAAAGCACGTTTAAATGAGATTTAAAAAGCTTTACCTTCTGCCTGATGAAACTTTGCTACATACATCATTTCTAATTCAGAGTTAAAAATATAGAAGTCCATTGGAAAGTGATAATAAGACCTGTCATATAAACAAAGATAAAAGGAAATTTAGTTGAATGTCTGTCATGGTTTTTGTGTAGATTACTGCTAATCTTGATACTTTTCTCATTTGCAAATGGATTGCTCAAACTAAACCATATGATGCTCTTACATAGGTATTTGCTTTATTTTCCTCCTTCTCAGGTCCTTTGTTTTCCTTGGAGGGGTTTTATGCAGCTTTCCAATGTAGCAAAATTTGTCCCATACATAATATGAATTGGTTCTCTTTTGGAAAAAACAAAAATCCCTTGAGGATTTTTTAAAACAACTACACTAATTAATGTTAAAATCATTAGAGTCCTTCCCTCAACGTCTCCCTACATTGCTGGGCAGGTCAGCACCACAGTATGAATGAATGTTATACTAGTTTATGGGGGGAGGGGTAATGCACTTTCGTCCAGGGACCAGCCACTAAAAAGGATGCCCCTGGGGTCCTGGCAAGCTGTGCTCAGAAATGTGGAGCTGCTTGTATTGTCTACTTCACTATGTGTGTACCCCTTTTGGAATGCCTTTGCTGTAGCATACCAGTGGATGCCCCCAGGAATATTTGTTTTGTTAAACCAGTGTATTAAATACTGGCTAATTTCTTTGTCTAACTTTGGTTCACAGATTTTTAAAATTATTTTATTTTTTAAAAATATTCATCACATCATTCTTCATTTTTGTACAATGTATGATTTCTCCATGAAATTCCCACCACCAATTTGCCCATGCACCATCACCGTAATCCTTTGTGCTCTTTTTACCCTTGTCCTGATCCTTCTCTTACCTCCTCTGCCACAGAATGTCTCTGATCTCATTGTCTGATAATTTTTATTTTTATTTTATTATAGTTACTTTTTTTCTTAAATATTTTTTATATCATTCTTTATTTTTGTACAATGTCTGCATTTTCATATCGATTGCAATCCCCCGTGGACTTCCCATGACCAGTTCACCTGTGTGTCATCACCATAGTCCCATGTGCTGTTCCCATCCCTGTTTTGATCCTATTCATAGTTTAAAGATTGCTTTCCCAGCTCGCTGACTCCATTAAACATGAGGAAGGCATCTGGGGGGTAGTGACTAGTAAGAAAAGATATAGAACATTTTGTAGTTTAAGAAATGATGTAGAAATGTGTGGATCTGACCAGGGAGTTAGGATTGTATAATGCATGTTGTTGTATCTACACTATCTCAACTTTTCTCTTCTGTTGTCTAGTGGCCATGTAGTTAGGAGGGCATTGAGAGGGTGGAGGACGACTATCTGTAGTACTAAGAGTTGATCCTCACTCTTTTAACCCTGACTGGTAAAGTTTGTATAACCCCTGTGTTCAGAGAAGTAAAGTCTAAACTGGTGAATGAGTGCTTTCTCCAATGACTTAGGACAAAGCTATGACCTGATTTGGGCTGTGATATGTGAAGGGAAATTGGCTGGGGGTTGATCAGTACTCCCTCTCTTTGAATATAGGGGAATGTTGCAGGTTTTCTCCCCCATCCTCCCCATCCTCATATCAGAGAAGACTCAGAATGATGCTGATAAAAAGAGGCAAAACTATGGAAAACTGCATGGAGGTTACTTAGTACACTAAAAATCAGTCTATCATATGACCCTGTGATTCTACTCCTAGGAATGTACGTCAAGAACACAAAAAACACTAATTTGAAAGGAAACCTATACTCCTATGGTTTTTTTTTAACTTTTCATTCTTAAAATATATTCATTACATCATCCTTCATTTTTGTATGATTTCCCTGTGAAATTCCCATCACCAGTTCACCCATTTATCATCACTGTAGAGCCTGTGCTCTTCCTACACCTGTCCTGATCCTTTTTCCTCCTCCTCCCCTACAGAATGTCTCTGATCTATAGTTGCCTGATGATTTTGATTTTTACTTTACTATAGTCCCTCCCCATCCCTGATTCCTTGTTTGGTTCCTGTACACCCTACTATAAGTGAGACCATTTGATATTTTCCTTTTTCTTTCTGGTTTATTTTTCGGAGAATAATCCCTTCCCGTTCCATATATGTTGCTGTGATGGGCATAAGTGTATTCTTTTTGACTGCTGAGTAATAGTCCATCATGTAAATATACCACATCTTCTTGATCCAGTCATCTATTTTTTGAGTATTTGGGTTGCATCCATAGCTTACCTCTTATAAATTGTGCTGCAGTTGAGGTACAGGTACCTTTTTGAATTAATGTGTCCTTTGGGTAGATTCCTAGGTGTACTTCTGTGCTTATTGCAGCACTATTCACAATAGCCAAGATATGGAAAGAACCCAAATGCCCCAAAATAGACAAAATGGATAAAAAATTTGTGGTATATTTGCACAATGGAATATTACTGAGTGATCAAAAAAGACAAATACATGCTATTTGCTGCAATGTGGGTGGGGATAGAAAGGATTATACTAGCCAAAATTTGTCAGAAGGAAAAGATAAATACCAGATGGCCTCACTTATATGTGAAATAAATCAAAACCAAATGAAAGGCCAACAAAAAGGTAAAACAGCAAGCTGATCATAGAACTGAGGCACACAGCAAAGGAGGGAGCCAAAGATTAGTTAAACAGGGAAGGAGTGATGATTCATGGGTGATTTAGTGCAGAAAGAACTATGGGAGCTACAACAGTGTAAGGAAAAAAAATAAATTTAATAAAAAAATAAGAGAAAGACAGAGGGTACAGGGAAAGAAATCAGATCCTTGCTAACATTATGTAGTAACTAAATCAAACTAACATTGGTATCTTTTAGTTCTCTAAAACTTATAGTTTCAAGAGTCAATAAATCCTTTTTTTAAAGCCAGTTTCATTTGGGTTTTTAATTACTTGTAAAATGAGCCTAGACTGATATAGAATGATAGTTTTGAGAGGACCATTGAAAGATAGAGCTTTAACCATTTTAATTGTCTAATTTCATTATTTAGCAAATATTAAAATATATCATTTTGCAAAAATGCCATTTTGCATGATATATTCAACACCACATTGAATGAAACCTAGAAATACAGAATGGGAAATATATTCTTGCCCAGTGGTCTTTTAGTTCAAATTAAGAGACAAAAATGAATAGCTTGCCAGATGGAGGAGCATAATAGTCATCATTAAAAGGCTAATTATTTGTCATTTACCCAGATGGAAATTTCCCTTTATTATTTACAATGTCTTCTTTGAAAATATCCCTTTAGAGTAAATTCTTTTGCATGTACTGAGTCTTAGGCACCAGGAACTAAATATTTATTTAGAGAGTTTTTACATGACTGACTTTCAAATGGATTCTCAAAATGAGAATAGCATCAATAGGAATTCGGCACATTTAGCTCCATGTATGTTAGATGCATGCAAACTAAATGATAAGTAGTACAAGTAAATTAGAGGAGAAGAAGGTTTATCAAGCTTGGAAAAGAGAAACAATTGAACTTAGCTAGTAAACTCCTAAAATTAAATGCTCTACATCAGGCCTTGGGATACAAAAATTGGTTTATTTACTTAGCTAATAATTGTTAAGTATTCATTCTGATCATAGTTCATGCCCAGAATAGAATAGTCACCAATCTGAGTTATAGCTCATAATCCAGCACACTATTAATGTTTCTATGAAGACTTTCCTTCTTCATTCAGATTCCTTCTCTAGTCCATTGTATTGATAAAAGGCATTATATAATTTGAATTTGTTGTATATATTATTTTGTACTCTGAGTGTGAGGTTGTAAATTGTAAAAATTTTGGAGATTACACATCTATGTGTGAATTCCAGTCCCTCTACTTATTACCTGTATAACTTTGATTTTCTGAATCTGTTACCTCAGTCTTGTATATCTCATCTGTAAAATGAGGATAATGAGTCCTACTTTCTATAGGTGTGGTTTTTATGACGATTACATGACAAAATGGATGCAAAACACTTACCCTAGTAGCTGTAACTTAGTATAAGCAATTATACATAACTAGTTGTAATAGTTTTTATATCATGAAATCAATTTTTATATTAGCCTAATCTTGTTGCATCAGATATTTTACATTTAACTAACCAATAAATGTTTATTGACTCGAAATCAGTTTTGTTCGTGGACATTAAAGAAAATATAAGATTTGGCACTGTTGTTTTGCATAAGGTATATATTTGAGTATCGCTATTAATAATTAGGTCCTATTTAGAACCAAAGTGTATTATATTTGGCATAATTTGATTCTCCTTATCATTCATGATCTTATTTTAAGTGGGTATTTTTCCCATTTTATAGCTGTGGATGGAGATCAGGAAGGAGAGAAGGCACTATTGGTAAGGGGAAGAATTGAGCTGAAGCCTCAACCTCCGGGCTCTCATCCATGGTTTCTTTTTGTAAAAATGACATTGAAGTCACCTATGTATTTTATTGTTTTTAATGATTTATTTTCATGAATATAGGAACCAGTGCAAATCCTTTTAGAGTAACCTCAACTTCCTGGTGGTGAGGGATGGTAAATAGCAGGGATAAGTGCCATTAGAAAAGGAGATGAGTAGGAGTCTTCAGGGGCACAGACACATTTTCATGATTTTTTTTTTCACTAATGTTGTATAAACCCAAATTTCTGAAGATTTTGGGAAGAATTTAATTGTAGCCTTTTAAGCATTCATTTCTTTTAGCAACAACCAATACATTTTGGAGACCATTGTTTTTCTGCAGATATTTATTTGTGAAGAACTAAAGGAAAAAACAAAGCACTCAGTCACTCAAGACAGGATTGCAACGAAGAGAGAAAAAAGGTTTTTCAACCTTAGATACTGGTTTTGGGTGACCATAAATAAATTGATTGTTGTCTAACCAGCAGCAGATTATCAACAAAATACAAAGAGAATATTTCTACACGTAAACCTTTACATTCTGAGAAATAGATGAGGACACTGAAATCATTTTTCAAGAAGTGGAGCAGTGATAAAAAATCGCAATCTAACACATAGTTCCACTCTTGATATGGATCAACTGAGTATGTAAGTTTTTACAGAGGAGATGGTTTACCATCTTGTGTATTTAGTGAAAATGCATACGTAGTCAACGCTGAGTGCGTAAAACCACTCCTGCAGAGTTATTTTAAAAGTGTGATTCATAAGGAGGTAAGCTGAAGTGTTTAGTAATGAGTGTGATGTGAAAAAATAAATAACCTAAATTTGGTTTGAGTAAGATAAATATAAAAACCTATGAATTGTATTCAACACTTTCTTTACTCAGTAGTCAGGTCATATTTTATGAGGCAAGTACTTAACAATAATTTATTTGCTTATTTGGAGACACAAAAAGAGAACTGAATATACAAACTCAATGATCTAGAGAGGAGAAAACAGGAAACAATGAATTAGAGGAAATTTTTTCAGAAATAACTATCCAGTCAACAGTAATTAATTAATGAGTCAATATAGATTTATAGACTAGAGATCCTAGAGACATCAGAGCTTTGTTATTAGATATTTGATAATCTTGGTTATTATTATTGGCATGTGAGACAATAAGTATAAAATGTACAAAGGTCCTGAGGTAGAAATGGAGTCATAGTACGTTTCAGTGACATCAGTCTTCCTCTCCTTTAAGTGTTCATAAACTTCCTCAACTCATATCTCATTTGTCATTATTTGTATATTATAAGCTTTTTATTGCTATGTAACAAATTACCATGAATGGAGCTGCTTATAACAATTCTCATTTATTACCTAAGATCAAATGTCTAGATGGATTCAATTGGGTTCTTGTTTAGGATTTCACAAAGCTGAAATCAAAGTGGTAACTGGGCTCTTATCTGAAGAGTTTTATGAAACATCTATTTCCAAATTCATTCAATTGCTTGACGGTTTTAGTACTGAGGTTTCTGTTGTTTGGTTGGTTATACTTGTAAGTCTCTCAGCTTCTAGAGCATCTAATATTCTTTCCTACACCTCTGTCTTCAAACAAGCAATGGACTGCCACCTTTTAATTTTTTTGGTCTCCTCTGGAGCTAGCTGGAAAAAGCTGTTTTCTATTTATAAAGGACACTAGGTTTGCCTGGAAAACTTGTGCAGCTAAAGGTCAACAGACTAGTTTTCTTAATTACATTTGCAAAATCCTTCTTGCCATACTGTATAACATAATCACAGATGTAACAAAAAGAGTTTGAGAACAAGATGAAGATGGGATATCTTGGATTTTTTCCTCCTATATTCACATTCTTTTTATTTACCATTTTCATGAATAGGTATGTTTTCTCCATATAACTTAAGAAAGCTTCCTGAAGATAGGAAACTATGTTCCAGTTTGATAAAGTTTATGACAGCATTTATTTTTATTGAGGTAACATTGGTTTACAATAGTGTATGTATTCAGAAGGTTAGGATCACACATCTTTAGATGTAGTTATTGCACCACAAACACCAGCAAGACACTCATGGTTCTCACCCACAACCTATTGTGTCCCCTCCTATCTTTGTTCTATAACTTCTTACTCTACCCCTCTGGTAGTCTCAGTTTTATATTTAAGTTTCTAGGGTTTATATTTGTCAGGTCTTTGGTTTGTGTCTCTATATCCCACATATCAGTGAAACCATCTGGTGTTTATCCTCTTTATGGCTTATTTCGGTTAGCAAGATTGCCCATAGTTCCAGTCATGTCAAGGATGGTAAGAGTACATCTCTTTTTATGGCTCTGTACTATTCCACACCTTCTCAGTTATCTAATTATCTATCTTTGTCACTTAGGTTAGTTCGGTAATTTGATTATTATAAATAGTGTTACCATGAATGTAGGAGTCCACAAATACCTTTAAATTAGTGGTTTTGCATTTTTTAGGTAAAAACCCAGAAAAGTGGAATTGTTAGATCATAACATTTTTATGTTTTATTTTTAATCTATTTTTTTAATATTTTGAGAAGCCTCCATAAACTTATCCATAGGGCCTGAACTAGTCTACAGCCCCACCAACAGGGTAGGTTCCTCATTCTCTGTATCCTTGCTAGTGTTCTTTCTGGCTTTTCTGGTATGGACCGCACTCACAGGTGTGAGATGGTATATCACTGTGGCATTGATTTTCATTTCTGTAATACTAAGTGACGATGAGGATATTTTCAGTTTATGAAATCATATGATGTCATCTTTGGAGGAGTGTCTAGCACTTCTGCCAGTTTTTGATTGGGGTTTTAGTTTTTGTTGAGTTATATCAGTTATTAACCTCTTATCACACGTAATACATGCAAATATTTTCTCCTATTTAGTTTAGCATCTTTTTATTTTAATTATATTTTCTTTTGCTTTGTAGAGTCTTTTTGGTTTGATATAGCCCCATCTTAAATTTTTTGCTTCTGCCTTTGATGATAATGCAGTTGAGTTTCCAAAGACATTTCTGAAGCCAAAATCATGGAGTGTTTTGATCGGTGAGTTCAGTCCATTTACATCGAGGTGATTGATGAATATGAGGATTTGTTACTGCCCTTTTGTCTTTAGTTTTCTGTTTCTATTTCCTTGCTCAACTTTTATGGATTTTCTTCTGTTTGATTGAGATAAACGCTCCTTTCAACATTTCTTGTAGGGAAGTCTAGTGTTTTGCAAACTACTTAACTTTTGTTTTTCTCAGAAGATCTTTATCTCTCATCCCTGAAAGGGAGTCTTGCAGAATATAGTATCCTTGGGTAAAACGTGTTTATCTTTAAATATTTTGAACCCATCATTTCTTTTTCTACTTCCTGTAGCATTTTACCGGAGAAGTCTGATATAAACCTTTTGGGAGTACCTTTATAATATGTTACCTGCTTTTTTCTCCTAGCCACTTTCAATATTATTTCTTTGATTGAACTACGGTAATTTCATGACTATCTGTTTTGGTATAGGTGTCATTATATTTAGATTACCAGTCATTCTTTTATCTTCAAGGACTTGTATATTTAGTTCTTCAAGTTTGTAAAGGTTTTATCTGTTTTTTTTATTTGAATAAGCCCTCTTTGGTTCTTTTTCTTTTCTTATTCTAGTGTATACAATACTCTTATCTTGCCTTTAAATGAATTTGGGTATTTCTCAAGAAGATTCTTAATTAAAAAAAAGATTTATTTATTTTTTGCATACAAAACTGGGGTACAGGCAGAGGTTCTAGGACAGTGAGAGGATTCACAGAGACAGAGTGGGGATCAGAACAGGCCGACTAAGGAAGTATGCTGCTGAGGGGAGCAGCGGGTGGGTCAGGAGAGGTCTGCTGCACCATGTGGATCATGTCCAGGGTGGGGAGTGAACTCATAAAGAAGTGGCTTTAGCTTCTTAGCGCTGTGCTTTAACCCACTGTGCCATCAGGAAGGGCTTAATTAAAAAAAAAAAAAATCCATGGTACTCTTTCCTTTTCAACCTGTGTCTTTTGTTCATTATTATCTTCATGATCATGGACTCAGTTATCCATTTGGTCTGTTCTGTTTTCATAGCCTTGTGCAGAAAAAAATTTAAATCTCCTATATGGAACTTTTAACTTCTGCAGTTCTGGTATTTCCTAATTAAACCTTCATTTTCTATTTTCTGTTCATTAATTTTTATTGCGCATGATATTCTGTTGTTTTTCTGAATTATGTTTTATCTCTTTTTGAGAGGTCTCACTTGTATCACTTTTACTTGCCTTTCTGCATTTTCACCCATATTTTCAATTTATCATTGCAATTTTTAACTCTCTGATAACAAGATGAAATCTTCCATGTCCCTGTTTGGTTTATAGAGAGTTGTTTCCTTGTGATGATATATTCCCTTGAGGTCTCAAGATTCCAAGTGCTTTTTTTTTTTCTGACATTTTCTGCTTTATATCTTCCTTATTTCTTTTTAAAGTATCTGTAGCAGTGGTTTAGAGATTTGCACTGACTTTTCTTCTAGCAGGTGGTACTGTGCTTTTATTTGATTTTCGATTTTGTTTGGGTGTTTCACAGCTGTTATAGGTCAAAAGACCTTTAAGTCTGAGTCAGGGAGTGCAGGATGGTCCTGAAGGGTCTCATCAGTGATGGGAATGAACTGGCTCATGTTTGTAGCTACTTATCCTTTCTTTTGAGGGTTTCAGACTGAGTCTTCATTCTCCATGTTTGCACATCATGCGGTCCGAACCATCCCCAGTATGTGTGTGTGGGAAGTCCAGTTCACTGCCCTTGCTCTTTGCACTGTGAATATGGCCTGCTGGCATCACCCCAGCTCTTCTGTGCATGCTTTCCTCCAGTAAAGGGTAGGTAACTCCACACCACTCAGCTCTCAGCTCTCTTCCCCCCAAGTGCTGGCCAGGTGGCAGCACTGAAGTTTGTGTTGCAGACTTACTTTTTTTTTTTTTCTATTTCCCCATCTTGAGTTTATTAAACTTGAATTAAAATAAATTATTCTAAAAACAAGGCTCTATTTTTTACACTGGAAGCTGATAAAAGTTTTAAATTTCTCTTAATTTCTTTATTTATATGTATTTTACATCAGGTGTAGTCCCCATAGGATTCCCACCACCAGCTCACTCATACACCATCACCTCAGTCCCTGTGCTCTTCCTGCCCTGTCTTTCATCTGAGACATAGCCCCAGGTGTTTCCTCCACTGCTTCCTACTTAAAGGGACATGAATCTCTTCAGTAACCCTTCTTATGCAATGCATGCTGGTCTGATGTGAAAGAAGTGCTCCAGTTTCACCCTACCTCCTGGGACTCTCTGGAGGTACTGCAGTATGGTTAACTTTCAGATTATTCTCCCTGAGTGAAACAAGGACCCTCCTCCGAGAACCATCTTTTGTCCATTCTCCATGTTACAGTGTTTTAATCCCTGCACAGCATTTATAACTAGATGTTTATTAAATATTTCTGAATTTAAAGTGCTTTGTATTAGATGGAGACAAAAGAAATGTGCCTGTTGTTTTGAAGGCTTTTTATTCATTAAATTTGGGTTCTCAGATCTAAAGCTAAGTGAACTGTCATTCAACTGTCTAGAACCATTGAAACTAATCCAGCTTAACCTGTCCAGTTATTTCAGGCAATCTACTTGTGTGCTTGGCTAGTGATTGCTTTTGAACATTGGGCTTTCAAATGCAGATTTGTGAGGTATAGAGTAGAAAGTAACACATGTTTTGTAGAATGTCTTCCATTGTTAAGGTTCAATAAAAAAGCTAGAATAGTGGTAAAGTGAAATGTTTATTAATTTTATTGTCTTGGTGTGTCTGACTTTTATAATTTTAGATTAATTATATGACTAATAAACTGAAGGCTGCTTTTCTAATTTTAAAATAATGTATTATTTAGAAGCAATTTTTAATCATACTACTAATAAAGATAGATTAAATATCTCTTAAAGCAATGCAGTGGCCATATTCCTTCTATAGGAATATGGATCTTGTTCTCTGATACCACCAGATAGAATAGCTACATGACACAAATTTTGTATTTTAACAAGGGAAAGAGAAATTACCTGTAAGAAACTTACATTCTTTAAAGAAATATAGATCTATATTCACTAGAAAAATCAAATATATTAAGATGTTAGTTCAGTTGGTAATTATAAGCATCATTTGAGAACTGACTAACATCAGAAGATAATCTCTGAACTATCACTGGTATGAGTATGCCAAAAGGGATTTCATTGCCTTTATACATCTGAGTTGGTCATCATTATTTTATGCAATCCTTGTTTTTATGTCAGAAATCCCTTGCCAAAATAAATTTGAACTTTTGTATAACTGTTTGTCTCCTATCTCAACCCCCAGTCTAGGTCTGTCACTAATTTAACCTTTCATAATGAACCATGAATGAAGACAGAATAATGTGTTTTAAACTTCTCAGAAGATTTTGCGAATGATATGGCGTTCTTTGTTGCTCAAGAGAAAATTGATAGCCAAGCACATCTGAGGTTCCTTAACAAATTTTATGCTCAGGTTGGTAGGTTTTTGTAAGTCCCTGCTACCTGGCTGCCATTCCTCTAATCATTGACTTCCTTTATGATTAGCCCTTATAATTAGTTCTCTTGAAGAAATAAAGTATGGGTAATCACTTTTCATATTCCAAGGTGATGCTGTCTACAATTATTGTCTGCGCCATATTTATTATCACAGCAAAACTTGTGCTGGATTTGTTTATTGTTTACAGTGATGAGAGAGTTTGAATCATGTTTTCCTCAGATGACTTTTTGGGCCAGTTACAGAAAGACAGCAGGAAAAAAGACAGAGTGAAATAGTTATAGCTATATCTGTGGAGAAAGAGTAGCTCCCTGATGCTATTAAGGAGATAATTTTAAGAAATAAATTTTAGGATTTCAAATCTAATATTTTATGACATTATCTATTTCCAAATAGCAGTTAGGTCTCTGTAAACATCTCTTCACTGTGGAACACATGAAATAGTATTGATGTAGTCACTCGATATGCTTTACAATTGCCTTTCTCACATTTTAAACGAAACCTTTCAATAAATCTCTCTCTCTGAAAATGAGTGTATTTAAACTCAGCAGTGGCACTTAATGACACAACAACAGCTCTTTCTCTTCCCTCTAGTACCGCTATCTAGAACAGAAAAAAAATTCTAACAGCAAGAAGTTAAGTTCTTAAAGGAGTTTTCATTAGAATTATAGAAATGGGCAAGCTGATGTGTTTGCTAAGCTGAATTTCAAATAGCTGACTAGGGGTAACATGGTTGGACTCTGATGTTTTCTTGCAAACTTACTACAGAAAAGGTTTTAGAATGCTATGGATTACTTGTGGCATCATTAATATTTTAAAATGTGGCATTATAAAATATTTAAATGTAAATATTTTGATGTGAGTGTCTTAATACAATTGCAGCACAGTAAGATTAGGTCTCATATGCAGTTTTTTAATTAAATCCATAAAGAACACTCCTTTAACATCTATGCAAGCTCTTGTTTAAATCCAATATAAAGCTTACATTTCATTGATTATTTCCAAAAATTATGTGCCCCATAGTCACACTTTTTTTTCTTTTTTCAGAGACAAATGATAATTCTTCTGGTAAAATTTTCCTTGTAAAATTCAGTTAGAATATTATGCTTGCAAGGATTACATGAACCCCACTGATCCTGTTCTTTGTAGTTGAAAGGATCAGTTTCCATTAGTACCACATTTAATGGGCAGACCTTTGTATTTTGATAGAGTCAATGAAAATAATTACCTCCTTTGAACATATTCTATATTTTTATGACAGTAGTGATTTTCCACAGAGGAGTGCCTTGTAGAGACTGACTGTTCTCATCATCTGTAGCAGTATTTACTAAGTGCCTACACAGCAAACAGAAGAAACTAAAATGTTTTCTAGCTCAGAAGCAAGTGTGTTCAAATTCTGTATTTACATTTATCTTGTCTCCTAATGTAAGTATTAATTATGGTGATTAACAGCTGATAAATTAATATTTCATTATTTTTTTCCCCATTCACTTCTTCCCTTCACCCATCCCAAAACATACTGAACATGTGCTATAAACCAGATCCCGGGGAATAAAACAATGAAATATAGTCTCCATCTTTAAGATGTTCATATCTCATTCAGGAAATAGATAAACATGTCAAATTTCTTAGTCCCATACCTAAATCCATTTGCATATCTTCCTTAATGAGTAGTGTGCCAGGTCCAGATGGTTTATCATGATGAGGTTGAAGCTGAGACTTAGACTGCAGGCTGTAGACTGCATGAAGATAGAACTGAGTGTATGACTCAAAACTGACCAATGAGACATAACATAAATTTTTTGGGAGGGTTTCTTACCAGAAACATTTTTTTTTATCCTGATGAGTGAAACAAATTTGATGACACTATCCCTTCTCTTTCATTGCCATCTTTCTGTCTTAAATGTGACCATGAAGCATTAGCAGACATGCCTGGTACCATGAGGGAAAAGGTCAAGAGAATCCCAGAGATGCCATCGAATAAACTAAGTTCAACAGTCTCATCTCTGGACATATTTGTAAGGGGAAAAAAATTCCTATCGCTTGAATCACTGTTTGATTCTCTGTTATTTCAAGTATCAACAGAATGCATCCTGGCATGTAGTAAGTGGGCAATTACAGTATAGGGAGATGCGGTGAGAGGGTTAAGTACAGGTACTCTTTGAACATGTGAGATTATTCCTGTTATTGGGATTCAGAGCAGACCTATGCTGAAGTGATTCTCAATTTAATTAGTATTGCTGGCAAATTCTCTGTGTGATTCATGAATATTGTAATCCTGATAACCACATAGAATTCTTAAATATATCCATTTATTGGTTTTTACATAAAAGCAGCAGTTTTTTTCTTTTAAATTTATGCTATTATATTTCTTTTTTTAAGCAAAAGTTTTTTTTTTAAAGATTTATTTATGCATACAAAACTGGGGCACAGGCCAGAGGTGCAGGGGCAGTGAGAGGATTCACCAGCGAGAGTAGGGAGCAGAACAGGTAGATTGATGAAGTGCACTGCTGAGGGGAGCAGCGGACCAGACAGGAGAGATCTGCCGCACATATGAGTCAGCTCCCTGGCTGGGGATTGAACTTAAGCTGAAGCAGCTGCGGCTAGCTTTGTATTGATGTGCTTTAACCCATTGCACCACCAGGGAGGGTCCTATAATTTCCAATTTTTGTATCGCCCCTGGCAAATGAATAGATTTTAGACCAACTTTCTTTCTTCCTTCTCCTTCTCTCCCTTCCTTTCAGTTAATTTAATGCATTGGTTCATCTGTTATTTATGCATGCATTTCTCCCCATTCTTAATTTGGTCCTAATTTACAGTTTGATTTATTATACTTTGTGGGATTGCATGAATTTTTGTGAAATGCTTCATATTCTTGCTGGCACCAGGCAGGATATGTGTGCATACACACAAGCAAGAATACATAAGAAGCCACATTTTGCCTTTAGTGCTTTGAAGTCAAAACATTTTTTTCCTTTGGCTCATATCAGTGAGCTTAGAGTAAAAGTTGCTTTTGAAAGAAGGCCCTCAACATGATTGTTAATATTGGAGGAAATGTTCTTAACCTTTTTCTTCCTCTCTTGAGTTAACTTTGCTTTAACTTGAAAGTGTTTTATTGAGAAAGAGAGCCTGCCATTGATAGTTCTCACAGCAGTTTTGCAATTAAAGTAGAAGCTTGGGGAGAGGAGGAAGTTGGGGGATGTCTAAAGAAGATTTTATTCTCTTTTTTCCCCTTTTAAATTTTAATTCTAACTTAATTTTTTTTTCCTGATGCTAAAGTGTTGGATTGAAATTATCTGGCAGTCCAGCACTTAAAAATAACTTTCTGTTGTAATCATAAAAAATAATAATAACCAAATATCTTGAGCTAGCACAGTTAGTATTCCAATGTCTAGTCTCTTTGAACTTAATAATGTATTACTTTATGTTAACCATACATTTAATTATACTGAATTTGTTATAAGGAATCTTGGAAAAGATGAAGAACTTTTTAATGGAGCCAAATAACTTTTTACTAAAATTTTTAGTGATTGCCATAAACTTTGTGAAAATGGATGTTTTGAACAACGAAGGAGTGAAATATGGTAGAGAAATTCCAGTCAATTGGGAATTTGCTCTCCTGATGCCCAGTGGGGTTCCACAAGAATTCAAGTGTACTAATTTCCTGTGAGTCAGAACATGATTTTGATTTCTGTAATTGTGTGGTGAACTGGTAGGTGAGGGTTTTTTTATTCATTTATTACCGTACTACCTTCTCATAGAGACTAACAAGAATCTGGAGGAAGATGACTTGAAATATAGCAACCTTCCCTGACCTACCAGAGTAGGCTTTCTGCCAAAGTAGGTGGTTGAACACTTACCTTTTCCTAGATCCACAAAAGGGTTATGTAGTCAGGGTCAAGGCTTCCTTTATCTTTGACTTCTGGCTAAGCTCTCTTTTGTATCAAATCAGTGTTACTGGGAGAAGAATCTCTATAAGAAGGCTCTCACATGACCCCTTCAACATACATAAATGTGCAAGTCTCTCCTGCTTTCTCTCTCCCTCACTTGTGCTTCCTTGCTCTCTCACTCCCCCTTTCCTTTTCACTGAAGGTGAATCTTTATATTTTTTGGAGAAGTTGCTTTCCTTTCATGTTTCTGGTTAACATGCTGTCACTATTTGAGGAGGTATTTAACCATTTTTGTGAATTTCCACAGTTTAAGCTTTGTAAAATAATAGGATGACTATAGTCTATACTCCTTTTCTCCCCATATTTAACTTGAGTATAGAGCAAAATATGAATAGTTTACTTGAATGAAGGGAAAAGTACAGGGAGGAAAAGGATCACATATCAATATTTTCAAATATTATCCTTGTCAAACCAGCCAGATTAACTAAATCAAACTGAATTCAGTAAATTTGCACTGGGCCTATTTATTATCTAGAGACTTTTGGAGATAGTTTTCCTCTCTTCTACCATCACCCTTTATATGGCTTTAATATTTTTCAAGTTAGATAACATGGCTTCTTTAAGCAGTTAGTGAAATGTCAAAGTTACTATCTTAGAAAAACTGTGAGTCAGAACATGATTGTAGGTTGCTATATATAGGTCTTCTAGTTTGCAAATAGGATGTGAAACAAGAAAAAAAGGAACACGATAAAGAATGGAGGTAGAGAATTGCTATTTCTTCTACATTCTGGAACAATACCAGTTTTATCTCTTCTTAATGTGTGGGAGCTACTGAGTCATGTCTTCTATTTGTAATCACTGTTTATGAGCAGCTTTCTAGTGCCTCATTATTTATCATCTGTACTCTCTGTATTTAACTTTTTATACTGTTTTTTTTTTCTATTTTGGGCTTCTATTAAATCAAAGATTCACATATTAGTTTTACTTGAAAGCTTTTGATTTAGTCTTTTATATGAAGACTATGCTTTGATGTAAAGCAGGGCTCTAGGTGAAGTCTTATCTTTCTCTAATACATCAGCTCCTTTTGTTTATACCTGGGCATGAAATGTCCCGATGACCCACTGAGCTATATAAAGGACATTTCAGAAGTAGGAAAAAGCGACTGTGCTGGCAACTCCTAAAGTGTGCCCCCAGTTTGTGTCTGAAGCAATTCAAAACCTCCCCACCAAACTGTCCATAGTTGATCTAACCCCAGGCTTGCTGCCTTCCCTGGAGCTGATGCTTGAGTCTCTGTGGCTTGGGAATGTGGTCTTGGTGAAGTGGTGTTGCTGTTTTTCAGCGTCTTCAGTCTGCTGTACTCGAAAAGAGGTGAGGGATACCTATTGATCATTTGGCTCCAGGTGGGGGCCTTGCCAAAATGACTCCACAGGCATGCCCAACAGAGCTCTTTATGTCTCTGTGTGCAGTGGCCTGATGCGCACCAATCCCAGGGTGTGTTTTAATTGGCATGGCTGTTCAAACAGTAAGTGTGATTTCACAGTTTCCATTTTGCTCCCTGACTATACTTTAGGTTTTTGCTCTTTAAGTAGGAGAAAGAACAGTTTATTTTTCAGAATTGAATTCTCTTTTCTGTTTGAAAATAGCCGATAGCATGTTTTAAAGAAGTTATACAAAATGAGAATGGTTGACTCAATTATCTATACTGGAGAAACAGATTATGAAAAACAAAGGAAACTCTTCTGATTCCTGTTATTGTAGGACTGTCATCAAAGCTAACTCCTTTTCTTATAGTAAAGCTTGCCAAGTAGGCAGATCATTTGCCTCCTGAGTGTTCAAGAGCATTTTAAGAAAAAGTCAACTGAATGGGCTTTATAAAAAGAAAGTAATACTTGGTTCTCCATCCACAATCATTGCTGTCTTTGCTGACCTGTACCTTTGTGCTGGTTAGGAATTCAAGTTCTGTCAGTCTGATTCTTGCTAACCAGGTCATCTTGAGCAAGTTATACAACCCACTCCATGCCTAGGTTTCGCATCTGGGAAATGGGAAGAATTGTAATGGATGTGTGTCTCAGGCTTCCTTGAGTAGTTATGCCTTACCACTAAGTAACATTTATTCAGATATTATTATTTACAAAAAGTTTCACTCACAGCAATTCTTTGAAATTAAGAGTTGATAAAAGGTAATGTCAACAGGATGGCATAATAGGAACTTTCCCCAACCTCACAGAACATTAAATTGATAGTCATTTCATGGAAGAGAATGCATGTGTTTGAGTATGGGAGTTTAAACACAACTGTGGAGCAATAAACCTGAGATCAGGTGAATTTAAACGGGTAAGAACAATTTTACTTTACATAGGTCATCACTCTTCCATGATGGTATGGGTGAGTATTAAGATAAATTTTGCTATCCTGAGTTATTTCTCATGATAAAAAGTAAGAGTAGTGAGTGCCTGGGTTTCCCAGTTGGGGGATGTTATCAAAGAGGTCCAATATTTTTCTCACTACACCTGAAGTTCTGAGTTTATCTGTATGACTGAGAGAGAGATGCTGGGAGAATAGCAGTCAAGGCTTATAGGTCATTGAAAGAGCATGGCTCTATTCATCACAATGTAGACTCTCTCAGAAACCACCTTTGAGATGTTGTGTACACCTTTCCTGTAGGCTCTCTCATGTGGCTCATGGACATGATCAACACTCTATGTCTCACCCCATGTCCCTGTGGCTCACTATCTGTGCATGCCCCTGAAGGTGGTGAGAAGGAGCATTTTCAGACAGTGTCACATGCAGAGTTAGCCCAACTCTGCTGGGTTGGGAAAAACACGTAAACTTGTGCATTTCAGAGCACAAGTAAATGTGAAATGGGAAACTGTCAGAACTAAGTCTGGCTTTGCATTATTGAGCAGAAACATATAACCTTAAGCATTCCCCAAATAGGAGAAGTTATTTGCACATTATACATAGAACAAGGGACTAATATTCCAGAGCTACAAAAAACTCATAAAACTCAACAAAAAATTTAACCAATAACCCTATCAAGAAATGGACAGAAAAACTAAATAGTCATTTCTCCAAATAGGCCAGTAGGCATATGAGAAATGCTCACTAACACTAAAATCACTGAAATGCAAATCAAAATTTTGTTGTCAATGAGCATAAAAAGAATGCTTCTGAAAGAACTAGGTGTTATGTGTAAGAAAGTGAGACTTCAAACCAGCAAGTTTTGTGCATTTGTTAGTGTGCACTTAAACCTTTATTCTTATTTGGGAGCATATTAGATAAGATTAATATTTAGTTATATAGCTGTCTCCCTATATTGTACGGAGACTGTACATTCTTGAATGCAGAGACGATATTTTATCAATAGTGGTTGTTAACTGAAAGGATAATATAAAGGATGTTAGAAAGTACTTCTTAGACAATTAGGCTTGTCAAAACTTGAAATAATTTACATAAAAACAATGTGAGTATATGCAAGTCAATCTTAGCACCTGGAATTAAGTTTTTGGCAGCTTTATTTAGTCTTAAAATATTTCTGAGATTATTATTTTCAGTGTGATACCAACTGTTGCATTGTTATTTATATAACAGGACTTTTTAGACTGCCCTATTTTTGATTGAGTGATCTATAGTCCGATTTTATGAATATGAAGGAGTATATAGAAAATTGAGGAAAAATACTTACATGATAATACTTTTTTGAAACTTTTTTTGGTACTAAATGAGTCATGCCATAAGGAAAATGAGAAAGTTCAACATATTAAATAAATTATAATACTTTTCAACTACCTGCCATTTAAATGTGACTATGAATTACAAAAAAAATGATCTCTGTTTTACTTGACAGCTATCTCAGTAGGAATTATATTGGTCAGAATTTTATGTAAGTTGACTTTATAATTTTGAATTTCAGAAGTGAAATTCAGTATCCAAGATGTTTCATGGGTTGTGGGGAAAATATAGGTATAGTACTTCCTTCACCCTCCAAGAGATAAAAGGCACCCATTGATCCAAGATGGCACCCAATAATCCCCCATACCACAGTTTGTATAGTCACACACATAGTGTACAGTACTGATGTGTATCTAATAAAATAATATAAAATGATAGTGTGTGAACTTGGATGAAAGGTAGCGAGCGAACGACATTTCTTGTTGTCTTCTCTATTGCCCATTTGGGGGAAAAACTAGCTTAAGGAAGGACTCCTGCCAACCACCAGCACTAACTTGTGAGGTGTGTGAGTGAGTCACCTCAGATCCTCCAGCCTCATTTGAGCCATTATGTCACTGTAATCCCAGGCAAGCTCTTGATTAGCAGCCTCATGAAAGAACCTGACCCAGAGTCTTTTAGCTATAATGGATTCTTAACCCCAGGAACAATTTGAGGTAATGGATATTTATTATTTTAAGCTGCTAAATTTGGGGAGCATGTGATATAGAGTAAAAGATGACTAATGCAATGTTATCTTAATCTTTCTATTTCCTCTTTATTTTTCCAGTTAAGTTATCATACTGCTAGAATCCCTGAAATCACAGGGTTGACATTTCCATAAACAGGTGAGGGATTTATAGAGGAGTTTCTGAACTTGTTCCAGAGTTAAAGAACAGATTTAGGAGGAATCTAAAACAAAACCAACAAATACCAAATAAAATCTCCTTTCCTATTATAGAGCCTGTGATATTTAAGATGTGCGTGTTTGATTGTCTCACTTCAAATTGTAATTTCAAGTTCATCTTTTGAGAAGCAGTGTTACAAACTATTCACCTCCTGTCTTTTCTTTTACATATATAAAGTAATTTAAATGTTATTACCCTGGGAGATTACAAGAGTGGGATTCTGATATCTATTTATAGAATTTTCTTTTGTAAGAAGCATTTTGCCCTAAAATTATCTTTTAGAATACCATTTGTTTTTAAGTTGTTTACCTTTTATTTAAAATCTATCAAATCTAGCTAGTTTTTGGTACATTCAGAGTCAAGAGTGCGAACCATTGCATCATGGAAACTCTGTGGGGGCCACCTCTCCATTTTTCAACTCTAGTTTTTGGAATTCTACTCATTTAAGAAACACAGTGAAGATAACCCTGTTCTTATTGATTGCATTTCCTAAAGATGCTGCTATCTTATGATAGAAGAGTATTACAAAGTTATGACCTAAGAAGTCTTTTTGGCCTGCCACATTCTGGTTTTAGAAATGGTGTCTTTGTGAATCACGATGAACTAGATTATTTGATAGTGGAACATAGTCCTATCTAAAAAAAGCGTCTCTCTTATTCATATTGCATGTCCATTGTGCGTTGACTGCAGCTCTGTTGGTATAAACTTCACTCCAGGAACCAAGCTAATGGAGAAGCTTTTCTCTTGAAAATTGCCAGTTATTGTGGAAGCAGAAAATGATAGAATGGCAAGGACTGCATTGTTCTGAAAGCTTCTGCTCAAAATGAAGTATGTCCCTTCCCATATTTTCTTGGCCAACACAAGTCATATGTTCCTCCTGCACAAAATGAGTGAGGACGCTTCATCCTCCAAGAAAAAGGACAGTCCATTTTTGTGAATACTTATACAATCTACCATAGCAACAAAACGGTTGCATTTTTCACAAGCCTTTTTTAGGAGGAATATTTTAAAGCTGAGAGTCAGACATTTTACGCACAGAAAGTTATATCAAAACAATGGTGTGAAAGAAACTCATGCTCTGAGAAATATGTTTGTACTCGATTGTAAAGCAATTTCCTTCAAGTATGGCTATGGGAGCACTATAATTCCTTATGGCTTGTCTAAGATCTGTTCCTCTCGATGACTCCCCTTTTGCCCTGGTGTCAGAGTTGACCTCCCAGACTCTCTCCCCAGCACTGTAGGGCAGCAGTGTCAATATATCTCTGCCAGTGAGGCCACTGGGTCTTGTTGGTCTCTGTCCCTTTGTCCTGACCCGGCTCTCACCATGAACGATGAAGATAAATAACACTGGCTTAATGTAAAATTGTCTATTTGTCATGCAGTGTTTTCTTTCTTTAAAGGATTTTTTCTACAAAAAGGTGCCACATTTTTTTTTTCTTCTTAAAATATGCATTCTTGTTAAGGACAGTGAAAAGTATTTGGTAGGTTACTTATTTGTGGTTCTCTCAGAACCAACCAACCAGCCAACCAATCAACCATAAAATGTTTCAAATCCTTAGACTGTTGCTCTGAGTTTTGTTAAACAAATCTATTTAAATATGAGTGTGGATTAGGTAATATATTTTCCCTGCCAATGTAATGCATTTGCCTTTTAATGATGGTTTTCTGAAGATTCTCTCAGTCTGTGTCAGTGTAAAATTAACACTGGAAAAGTGGAAAATCCATCAGACATCAACTTCTGTGTGTGGAGATGAGGATCAATTATGCATTTTTTTTTGTTCATGATATCAGTAGAATCCAGTTCTTCTATTTATTCATTATTTATTTGTTGGATTGCAAATGTGTCAAGTATTATGGAAACAAAAACTCAATAGATTTTTGCCCACTAGAGAAATACATCAAAGTATGAGAGGAGACACATGAAGAATTAAACAGCAAGACAAACCCTGAAATGGTAGCATGAAGTAAGAGGGAAGATCACTGATATCTGGACAGGTCCTGGAAGGATTTCTAAGGGATAGGTAGGAATTTTTTTTTGAAGATTTAGTTATTTCTGCATACAGAACTGGGGTACAGGCCAGAGGTGCAGGGACTATGAGAGTATTCACCAGAGACAGAGTGGGGAGCAGAACAGGCAGGTTGACAAAGTACACTGCTGAGGGGAGCAGCCGGAAGGTCAGGAGAGGTCTGTCATGCCATGTGGTCACCTCCGAGACAGGCGGGTACTGAATTCATGTGGAAGTGGCATTAGCTACTTAGTGCTGTGCTTTAACCCTCTGCGCCGGGGAGGGACCGGGTAGGAATTTTTTGCCGGGGAGGGACCGGGTAGGAATTTTTTAAGAGGGACAGAGGAAAAAGGAAGTACTCTCGCAGGGGTCAGCACCATGTCAGAGTATAGAGTCAAAAAGAGAAAGGTTTTTCCAGGGAAATGTTTGTAATCTAGTTTGACTTGAGCTCAGTATATGTGTGTGCATGTGTGTGTATTGGGAACTGGTAAGTCAGATTAGAAATGTGAGGACTAGATGAAGATAGAAATTGATTTTGAATATGGTAGGGGTTTTTGCTTTCCAAAGACCACCCTTGCAATTATATAAAATTTGCATGCCAGACAAAACATGATCTCAGATTAAGCAAAAACACATTATAAAATTCTAAAACAACACAATAATTAATGTTCAATGAAAGTGATTTAACATTTTGCTAATAGCCAGTGTTTATTTGATGTATTTTTCTGAATAAGACACATAACTTGCTCATAGATTTTCTCATTTAATTATTACAAGAACCATTTGATATAGGTAAAATAATCTTCATTTTATAGATGAGAAATATTAAATATATAAATTTTAAAATGATGGAGCTAAATATTCAAATCAATTTTTCATTTGATCTCCTATTACATTCCCTTCTCCCCGCCCCCCCCCTTCAAAATTATACCAGGTATCAGATAGGGAAATACATCTGTAAATACTATAAAGAAGGATTTTTCTGGCTCAGTGTTCTGAGTTGAGTTCTAGTATAAGGAACACATTTTGGAAATTAGACTAGACAGGAAAAATAAGTTAAGAAGATACAGAATAACTGAATGGGGGAGTAAACACAAATATCATGACTATAATAGTCTTTGTTCAGATAAATCCAGAGTGTTGTATTTTGGGTAGATTTTAGTTAATCCCCAATTTTCTGTTTAATGTCTGCTAGCTTGTATATGACTATTTTTAAAGCATGAGCATTTCATGTTTTTCTATTGTCAATAAAATAATTTTGTGCCTACTCAAATGCTTGCTTGATAGTGATATACATCTAACATATTGAAAAATTATTTTAATTTTAGAAAGTCTTTAAGTCTTTCCTATCAAAATGTCATTGCTTAAGATAGCAAAACAACACTCATTACTTATTTCCTGCACTTTTAAATATCTTTCGGATCACTGTGAAAATGTGTTAATATTTCTTTTATAATGCATTTTTGTGGTACAGTTCAATTTGTGGTGAGGTCTAAATTCCAAGAAAATATCTATAGCTTTTAGGGTGTACTAAAAAAAAAAAAAATCTAATGTTTTAAAAATTAACCTAGTCGTAAATACCAAAAATCCCAACAATTACATTATACATTAACCCCTGTGATATATATGATTGTTCATGAATACAAAATACATTAACCCTTGTGGGATATATGATTGTAAATAATAGTTTAAATTGCTGTGTTTTCTCCTTAAAAGCATACCTGAGATGTTATAATATTATGTGCTCTTTATTCATTATTATTCTACTAATTGGCCATTCAATTGAAGATGTTTACAGTTGCAGTTGAAGTTGTTCTCCTGAATAGAAAGCACTCCAAGGACCACAAAATTTTTTAGGCGTCCATTTCTTGTCAGGTCTCCTTATACTTCATATTGAGTGATGTAAGATATATAGCTTGTTTTTACTATTTAATTAAAGGAATAATTTACTTATAACATGATAAACCTCATATATAACAAGTTTATCTAGCTGTGGTAGCATACTTCATTAATAGAATGTGTGCTATCCCAGTCTAATATTGTGGTCCTCAAAGCAAATTCGTATTATGTATTTGGCCTTCCAGTGCATTTTCAATCTGACAGTGGTGTCTTTAACCATTGAGTGGTGAGTAAAAGCCACTCAGTGATGCACTAGTAGTTAAGGTATACTAGATTGCCACTGAGGTATCAAAGCAGTCATTGATAAAACATAAACAAATGACTATTCCTGTGTTCCAATAAAACGTTATTTTACAGAAACTGGTGGCAAGCAGGAAATGGCTCTCAGACTATTATGTTTCAAATGATTTTTTTTTAAAGATTTATTTATTTGTGCATACAGAACTGGGATACAGGCCAGAGGCTCAGGGGTGGTGAGAGGCTTCACCAGAGACAGAGTGGGGAACAGAACAGGCAGATCGACGAAGTACACTGCTGAGGGGAGCAGCGGGCGGGTCAGGAGAGGTCTGCCACGCCATGTGGTCACCTCCTGGGCAGGCGGGAATCGAACTCATGCAGAAGCGGCTTTAGATTCTCAGTGCTGTGCTTTAACCCACTGCGCCACGAGGGAGGGCCCTGTTTCAAATGATTTACCTCAACATTCAAATAAACTCTTTACTTTGGAAAATGCAAAAACAAGGGAAAAATATCCTTTTTTTTTTAAGATAAAAAAACAATTTAAATTATCCTGATTTACCAGGAGAGCTCTGCAATGACTTTCCCAAACTCTTGGAAGAGTCTTAAATTTAGCTGATTGCTGATTCTGTAGTCCTTTACCAGATGGCTAATCACAATTTGATCACCATTCTCTATAACCTAACTGAGAAGTCTATCAGAAACCTCAGGAGATGGCCCCAACTCCTGCACCTCCCATGCAAAACATCTGCCAGCACTTTCAGACATCTTTCCTTTATTATCCCCATAGCCTTCGTCAGTCATTTTGTGAATTGGATGAATGACATCCACTTGCTTGTGTGGACAAACAGCACAGGTTGAACTCAGACAACACGTCCAATTATTGCAATTCAATTATTCCAATTGGACTGGGAAACAAAGTTTACCAGTTGGTCGGAGCAATGCAGGCATTGTGAATCTGTGCCTTCAAACCGATAGAGGGATCGCTTGGTTAAATAGCAGTTTCTTTCCAGGGGCACTATGTATGGTAGGACTATTCTTCTTGAGGGGAAGCCAGATAGTATCTTGATATCCTGCTAAAGACTCCAGTGACATACCTATACTTTCTGGGAATCATCAGAGACCTTAAAGTGTTTTATCCAGTTAGAAAAGATGGTACAGAATTTACCAACATTGCAGAAGTGATTTAATGACACCATTCAATTCTGGAAAGCGCTGCAGGTTATTTCAATCATTAGCTAGGGATGTAATAGATGTAAATGGCCTTTCTTGCTTGGTATAGACCAATATAGGTCTTATGCACTTGCTATACATCCTTCTGTACTGGACTAATACTGTAGCTCAAATTAAAAAAAAAAAAAGTATGTAAACTTCCGAAACCTACCTGGTTTTGTAAGGTATACCCAAATATTTTCAGTCAGGGATGAACAAACTATTCTGTAATAGACCAAACAGTAAGTATTTTCATTTTTGCAGGTTAGGGTTTATTCTACTTATACCATTGTGGTCCTTGAAGCAAATCTGTATCATGTATGTGGCTTTCCAGACCATTTTTAGTCTGACCATTTTTAGTGTTTTCACTTTACAATGGCTACTCAGTGATGCACTAGTAGTATACTTAACTGCCATTGAGTATCAAAACAGCTATATACAATACATAAACAAAAGACCATTGCTGTGTTCCAATAAAACTTTATTTTACAAACCTGATGACAAGCCAGAAATAGTCTGCAGGACAGTTTGTTAGCCGCTGCATTTTAGTATTTGTTCAGCTGTTATGTGTGTAACCAGTGTCTATATTACAAGTTGTCTTCATGTTGCTGCTAGGAATTATGTTAATAGGCTTAAATGCTATAGGACTCATATTGATTCTAGCCTCTGTTGATCAAATTAATCTTACAATAATGGGATGTTACACCTACAGGAAAATTTTCCAGAAACTGAGAAACCATAGCAATGAGAGATGGTGATTATTGCCAGATAATTCTTGAAGGGTCTTTAATATTTCTGCAAGCAGAGGTTATGACTGACTTTGTCTAGATTATTTATTTAGGGACATTTGCATAGCAAATAGATTTAGACAATAGAATTAAAATCTGCCTTTAGAACAAGTACAGGTTTGCTTATTGTCCACTATAGTAAAATCAGTCCCCTTCCTAGGGAAGGATCAGGTAGGTTTAAGGATATTATAAAGTTTTGAATTCCATAAATTTGTGATTCTTCTGTAACAAATTCTTGTATATGCAACATCACTGGATTTTTGCATTGGCCTTGGGAACTGAGGTTTGGGGACATGGGTCAAAATGTCAGCAGGCTGATTCTATCTGCTGGTGTTGGTGAGAGGAATGAATTGTGTTTGTCTGAGATATCAGAGGCTCATATTTTCTGCCAGCATCTGTGAAATTAGGAAGCTAACTTGTTAGCTTGCAACTCAATTCTCAGATATCATGGTTCTTGACATGTACTATAAACAAAAATAAAAAAGACCACATCCAAACATTGTTTGAGTTTTTATACAACAGTTTATCACTTGTTTGATAATTAAAAATCTTTAGCCAATCTTTTTTTTTTTTTTAAAGATTTATTTATTTATTCATACAGAACTGGGGTACAGGCCAGAGGCTCAGGGGCGGTGAGAGGCTTCACCAGAGACAGAGTGGGGAGCAGAACAGGCAGATTGACGAAGTACACTGCTGAGGGGAGCAGCGGGCGGGTCAGGAGAGGTCTGCCACGCCTTGTGGTCACCTCCGGGGCAGGCGGCAGGCGGGAATCGAACTCATGCGGAAGTGGCTTCAGATTCTCAGTGCTGTGCTTTAACCCGCTGCGCCACCAGGGAGGGCCCTTTAGCCAATCTTTAAGGCAACAAATTAAAAGGTGTCTGACCAGACTCAAAAGATTTCGTAATCAAAGCAGTGGTATTTTAAAAGTGAAAAGTGGTAGATATAGGATATCCAAGATTTGATTAGATGGAAAGAGGGGATAGAGGTGGTGGGCTTTGACTTGAGATTGTGCTCTGTCACAAACTGGCTGTGGGCTTTTGAAGAGGTCATATTACTGGACAAGGCTTTTGGGGCATTATCTGCAAAATAAGAGGGCTAGGTGAAATTGTTTATGCGGCCCTTTCTGTTGTGAGAGTAGATTATTCTCAGTGAGTAGTCTTTTTCCTAAGGTAGCTTTTTGTAAAGCATAAATTTGAGAGGTCAGAATCTGTACTACAAGAGAGAGATTGCTTTTGTCCACATTGCTTCCCAGAATTTTTTCCCAGCCCAAATATGTCAAACCAAAAGTCTTTTCCTATCACTCGCTAAAACAGGGAAATCATCAGCTTTTTCTTCTTTGTAATTGTGTGTGTGTGTGTTTGATGCATTAGACTTTGTGAAAGTGCTCAGTTACCATGGTGATATCCGCTAAATAAATGTAAAGGAACAGAATTCTCCCTTTTAAATATAAATTGTGCATTCATAACACATCAATATGCACTAGATTCACTGGCTTTTTTAGCATCAGAAGTACCTGACAATAATGCCAAATTTATAATAGTTTCTTCTTAAAGTGAACAGAAACTAAGAAAAATATTTTACAATATATAATGGTCTATGGGCAGATTTAGAAGAAGATGTTTGTAAATTTAAGGGATATAAGCTATATATTGATCAGAAAGTGTGTCGTGTGTTCTATCAAATGTGCATTATTTCAATTCTAACCTTATGATTCTGGCTCAAATCTTAAGAAAATATTTCTTTTAGTTCTTCCATATCTAAATAGGATTTATTTTCTATTGAAAATATAACAATAATTCAGGCTAGTTCTGAAACAGTATATGAATTTAGGATTTTGTTGAACATTTCATAAAAAATATGTACCGTGTTTGACTGCACCTTAGATAGCATTAAAGGTGACCAATTACAGATATTATAATAGCCTAAATTATTTTTCATTTCTTTTTATGGGTAGAGAAGAAAAAAATAATAAATAATGAAAAAGTATAACATCTGTAGCCTATGAAAGGTATTTTAGAAGGAAATTTAAGGTTTGTTCAATTAAGTTAGCTGCTTTAAGGGTCATAGGTGAGAAGTTCTATAAATGTTTAAGCATATGAGAAAGAGGGTATGCCAATACTATTAAAACTTTTATTCAGAAAACTTAGTGTGGGCCAAGGGATGGGAAGCTTTTCTACTACTGATTCTCCCTTCCATATGACAGGAGTTCCCTTAGATTAACACTCCCTCACTCCTCTTCCATAGAGAAGAGTAAACTTAATCTGATTGGTGAATTTGAATGGTAATTAACATAGGAAGGTTAAGCTCCTTCTTTTCTTCCCTCCATTTGGGAGCTAGTTGCCCATAAAAGGGAGATACTCATTCTGACCCATACCTTTGTATTTAATAGTTGTGACCTCCCAGGTCAGAAAGTCTGGTGAAACAGTGCTGTGAATCACTGAGAAAGCCTAATTCTGTGATTTAGTCTTAAGGAGCTCAAAAGTTTTCAAATTCAAGTCATGTTCTGTATCAGCTTTGTCATAATAATAAAAGTAATAATTTCATTTTCAGGGTTTGTTAATGCATCAGAGCTTAGCCTAATATGACTAATACAGTACACTTGCCACCAATTACAATAAAGTATTTTTTAAATACTGGTAGTTAAAATAGATCTACTTAGTGTCATTTAAGATAATTCACTTGTGCAATTCCATATTTTGCTTTTTTTTCTTTTCATTTCTGTTTCATGTTTCCAGTCCTATCTTCCCGATAGGAGGTCTTTCTAATATTCTTTTTATATGGTCTTGAATATGTATGCATCCTTACAAAATATGATTCATAGTATTGTGTAATATTTTAAAATTTACATAACTTATATTTATATATGAAGAGCTATGTAACCTTTTCCAAAATTTATATTTTTCACTCAAAATAATGTTGCTGCATACATATGTCTAGAAATTTGCTTCTTTGCAGAACATATGTATTTTTGATAGACTTGCTTCAGGAAAGCAGGAAAATGCTTCATGTGAGGTGGCTATAAGGATCTGAGAAGGTTTATGTTTTGCTTATAGTGTATCTTTTATGTGGTAGGAAAAAGACAGTTTGCAGGTGAGCTAGTTAGGTGAGTCTGGATTCAGTTCCAGATACAAGTAGTTTCTTTTTGAAAATTGTTCTTTTGTTGAATTTGATGGGGAAAAATGGAAACCCTGAGATGAGATATAGGGAAAAGACCCTATATGTTGTGGTAGGGTCTTGGGGTATTGGGAAAGCGCCAAAGATTGAGTTTGAAAATTAATAATTCTCCTACTACTTAAAATCACTGACACACAAAGGAAACTTCACCGAATATGCATGCTTTCTAGAGCATCCACGGAAGACAGACTTGAACAATGACTGAACAGAAGTATAAATGAACTCCCTAGACTTTGAGAGAGAATGCTTATATTTCAAAAAATAACATTTGCTTATTGACTATCTACTATGTTCTATGTATTCAAAAATCATCCTTATAAAATTCTTTGTAGAAATTATTGTTCTAATTATCATTTTGTAGCTTAGGAAATTGAGGATGCAACCATTACTCAAGTCAAGTCTAGGTTCAAAAATCAATCTGTGTAGAGAATTTTCAGAGATTTCTCCTTGCACTTAGCATTAAAGCACTGCTGGTGTGCGATTTCAAGAACAGCATGGCTTGGAGACAGGGCTGTGAAAAAGATATGGGTCAGCATCGAGTTGGGGCACTGAATTCTGCACACCTGACACCACAGTGGGAATTCAGTGGCTTATGAATATATGTGTCATGAACAGCAACCAAGACCACACCCATATACCATTTGTAATTTGGTGTACATTTACAAAGAAAAGTTATTCTTTCCCTTATATACCTCTAGGTTTCCAAAATTAACAGTCTTGTTTATCACTTGAAGTCCCTAAGTAAACACACAAACAGGCAGTCTCCTTAGGCACTGTTAAAAAACAAAACCTTCCTCGATTATTTTAACATTAATCTATGCCTTAACCAGCCATTTAAGAAATAAAAACCAAAAATTGATGAATGTATTAACTTTAATAGCCAGCCTTTCTATCAATAGTTGCTATGTGAATAGTTACTGGAATAGTCTCCAGATATCTAAGTGCCTAATTATTTCTTTGTTTCTTATTCAGTTATCCTTCCTATCATAATACCCTGATCTTTGTATCCCTTTTAAAAATTCTTATTTCAATAATTAGCAAGTTAATGATAAATTTTTAAATGCATTATTCAGACTCTATAAGGGGAATTAAAAGATATTCCCATTCTACATAAAGAGAATTATTATTATGCAATGGAGCCATTTGGCATATAAATAGAATATTTAATCAAATTTCATATTGAATTCTAGTGCAAGCATGTGCACATAATTTTGGGGGAGGGGAGAGAATTTAAGTTAGGATTTTCTAGATTTTGGTCCTCTGGTGAAAATGTAATGCTTCTTTTTCTAAATATTTTCTCCTTTTGAAGTCTTTTAGCTGATCATTTTCTTATATCAAAAGAAGTAAAGATTGTATCAAAGTGATCCTTATGTCCTGTTCTTCCTAAGTGGAATAGGGAGCCTGGTGAGACCTCTCTCACTGGAAAATTAACATTTCTGTGTCAGAATAATGGTTCATATTAGTTAAAATAGAATATTCCAAGCCATTATCTTGCCAATGTTTATATACTTAGGTGCCAAATATTAAATGTATAACTTTCAATTAATCATTAAATGCAGGTTGGGTAAGAGATAATCTGTTGAGATCATAGATAATTAAATAATATTTAGGGGTTATGTTTGAAAAAAACCATAAACATGTAGTCTAATATACATTCATTTTGTTTTTCTCTTTAGGTGGAAAGGGCATTACTGAAATCTATTGAATGATATAATTTTGGAAAGATGAAAAAGGGAAAATGTTGTAGTAAAGTTTTTATCCATAGAGTAGACCCTAAGTATTTTGATTAACCTTGTCTATTTTTTTTTTTAAAGATTTATTTATTTGTACATACAGAACTGGGGTACAGGCCAGAGGCTCAGGGGCAGTGAGAGGCTTCACCAGAGACAGAGTGGGGAGCAGAACAGGCAGATCAATGAAGTACATTGCTGAGGGGAGCAGCGGGCAGGTCAGGAGAGGTCTGCCACGCCATGTGGTCACCTCCGGGCCAGGCGTGAATCAAACTCATGCGGAAGTGGCATTAGCTTCTCAGTGCTGTGCTTTAACCTGCTGCGCCACCAGGGAGGGCCAACCTTTTCTAATATTTTTGTATCTCACTCCTTTTGATATCTGAATAAAATAGAAAAGGACAAATAGTTAAAAACTTGAAAATATACTAAAGATTTAAAAGTTAAGTAATCTTATGGTAAACAATATTCATGATTTATATTTCTTTTAACAAACCCAATATAATTTAAAGAGAAATTTATGATACCATGTTTGAAAACAATGATGTTCAAGGAAAAATATCAGGTAAATATTCAATAGCTATTTGGAATATTCATTAAGTAATTAAAGGAAGTGAGTGATAGAAGTGTAACTATCACATAGTCTCTAATTGTTTTAGAAGCCTGAGTAGTAAAATTTGAGTGACCTCCTGAATAGTTGGCATAATTCTCAATAATGCTCAGTTGGTAGACATTCATTACCTTTCCCATATAATATTGTTTGGTGAAATAACATTCTACTCAGCTCACAATTCTTCCATAGCAGTTGTATTAGGAGAAGAATGCTGGTAAAAATGTTACTCTCTTCCTTCAGGCAAGAGATTCTGTGTACCCAAATTAAGATGGTGGCAATGAGGCTAGAGAAAGAGTTATGGGTATAGGATGTTAGATTTGGAATTCCCAGAAGTTGGTGGATAATTGAATGTGAGAGTCTTCAGGGATCTATCCAGATTTCTAGTTTACACAACTGGATGGATAAATTAGAGATACAGTACCAGCAAGGATGTCATTTGGGATCAGGGAGAGGCCAGCTTTGAAAAAGATGACCTTGTGAGGTCATTTAACATTTTCTTTCATATGTATTTCCTTTATTTTTATTAAGACTTGCTGACTGAAATTCAATAATTTATAGGTTTATAGGTTTGCTTTGTCAACTGCTCTTAAAAAATTCTAATTAAAATAATTGCCTTTCCAGCAACTATAGTAGTTATTACTATTACTGTAATCTTGAGAGCAGGACCCTTTAATTCTTTTCCCTTTGATATAATGCTCACACTTACAGAAGAGCGGAATAGAGAGGATTCTACCAGCATCTAGGTAAAGCAGATTCCAGTATTTATGTGTTTATTTAAATACTTTCACACTTCTAGTAGAGCAAAATTTTGGTAGAGGTGGAATCTACCAAAATCCTGGTAGAGCAAAATTCAATATTTGTTTAAGTTTATAACCATTTTAACATTAATTGCCAAATGAATTTTGTGAACTTGTGAAACTTTGATAGCAGACATGACTCGCCAACTATCCATACACATAAAAAAAAATTTTGCCTGGTTTTGAAGATCATTGGAAGATAAAAAGCAATTTAGAAATATTATTGTTTATATGAATACGTAGAAAACATTCTTAGAAAATATTCACTTTGTTTCAACTGAGAAAGAGGAAATAAGGATTGTAGATAAATGATCTGAAAAAAAGTATTTTTCTTTAATTTATACACACACACACACACACACAGAACTGAGATACATGCCAGCGGTGCAGGGGCGGTGAGAGGATTCACCAGAGACAGAGTGGGCAGTAGAACAGGCTGACTGCCAAAGTACACTGCTGAGGGGAGCATCGGGCGGGTCAGGAGAGGTCTGCTGCGCCATGTGGGTCACCTCCTAGGGGAGGATTGAAATCATGCTGAAGTGGCCTTAGCTTCTTAGTGCTGTGCTTTATTAACCTGCTGCTCCACCAGGGAGAATCCTGCAAAAAATGCATTTTAATTTTATAACTTAGTATTTCTTTGCTAAGAATTCATTTTCCCATTTTTTGCTATCCAGTGGGCAATACTCAAAAGTCATAATATTCAGGCTGGTGATTGTCACGGGGATTTTCATATATTTTTTGGTGGAATTCGTATACAATTACAACAAGCAATTTGATTCTGTGTATTAACGTTTTTAAAATGTTTTCTAATTTTGAAAACATTGAAGGGATTCTATTTTAAAAAATCTAAATGAAATATTAAAAAAATATATTGCTTATTTGAAAGATGTTCATAGTTTTATATAATAGTAATCAAACATTTTAAGCAATATAAATGTCCAATCATATACGTTTATTATAGTATGTACTCTGCCTTCTCTTCCTGTCTCATTGTATTCAGTTTAGAGTCCATTGTACATTATAATCATGCCCCTGCAAATTATTTTGATTCTTGTTGATTTATTATCTGGAAAAATAACAGCCTTAAAAAAATGCAGTTACCAGCCTTCTTTATGCCTGTATTACTACACTAAGAATTTTTTAAATTCTGTTTTGAAAATGGTACATCATTTATGATATCTTTCATTTTACTTGACTCCTCAAATTTGGTCATTCCATTCTCTTATGTTCAACAATATCATTTCATAGTGGCATTCCATCTTCCGTGTTTTCAAATCTCTGTTCTTTTTATTTTTCATGCTCTTAGTGTTTCAGAGGATGAATGTGAATTCTACTATGTAGGAAAATTAGAAGCAATTACACAGTAACTCCAAACCTATTTTTATTTGTACGTGTCAGTCCTTTTTAAAAAATAAGATAATTTGAAGGATCCCCTTTCTTATGAAAGATAAAATCCTTTATGTATGTTCTGGATCCCATCATCTCTTGACTTCTTAGACCTTGCTAAAGTAGTTATTTTATGGTTATCCTCTCTTTAATGTCTTCTATCATTTTCAACATTCAAATATACATTTGAGTTTTTCATTCTTTTTTTAAAAAAGATTTATTTATTTATGCATACAAAACTGGGGTACAGGCCAGAGGTGCAGGGGTGGTGAGAGGATTCACCAGAGACAGAGGAGCAGAACAGACCGACTGATGAAGTACACTGCTGAGGGGAGCAGTGGGTAGGTCAGGAGAGGTCTGTGGCGCCATGTGGATCACCTTTGGGGCGGAAGTTCAAACTCATGCTGAAGTGGCTTTAGATTCTTAGTGCTGTGCTTTAACTGGCTCTGCCAGTTTCAACACATGTTGCCTTCACCATCTTAACCTTAACTCAGTCTAATTTGGTTTTGGTTCTACCCTTACCTAAACTTCTCTCACTGTGATTATTATGGACTCTATGATTCATAAATTGAGTAGATAATTCTCATTCATGGAATATATAATCCCTTGTTGATGTGTTGGACAATTTCTCATTAGATTTATGATATAACCCACAATACTTCATATACCCTGAAAGACCTTGGGAGCTCTCCCTGTTATTACTCACCCAAATGAAATGTTTTTGGAACATTTTGTTTTCTTGTTTTCCATGACAATATACTACCTTGCATTTGTTCTAAACTCTCTGGCTTTAAAAAATATTTTGCATGAGACTGTCTCTTCATGACACATGGCTATTTGAGTTCCCATTGTACTTCTTTGTTTATACTCTTCCTAAAATATCTCACCAATTGTAAGGACATTAGATACCCTCTATTTGTTAATGACTTCAAAATGAAATCTACAAGGGTCTTTTCCTGAGACCAAGTTACTGTATGTATCCAACTGTGCAGCCAAGTCTGTCAACTTGACATCTTCACTTAAGTGTCAAGTTGACTTCTTTGTAGCCCAAGTTCGTTGATTTCTAGACTAAACACCTCATTATCCTCTTCAGATTTGCTCTTCTAGCAGTCTCTCCCAATTTAACCAAAGAGGCCTTACTTGACTGACTTCTCAGGCTGTGAATTCTACATATCTTTCTTTCACTTCCTGCTGTGAGTCCATCACCAAGTCATAGATTCTATTTTAAAAATATATTTTGAATATGTATGTTTTTCTCTCTTTTTACTTTTTTGTCTTTGCCCTAGTCAGTGACTGTGACTTGAATTATTACGATTGTTTTTTTCATGGCCTCTTACCTTCTACTTTTCCTTCCTATAATTCATTCCTTGCCTAGTGGCTAAAGAAGTCTTTTAAAAATGCAAATTGGATCATATTAATTTGATGTTAGTCTTTCATTTGGTTTCTCATTGGATTTATGATTTAACACAATACTTCATATGCCCTAAAAGACCTTGAGAGCTCTGCCTGTTATTACCACACCCACCTCATCTTGGGCTGAACTCCCCCACTCCTTGCTAACCTCTTATTTTCCCAGCACTCTGACATTTCCATTTCTCAAGGACTCTAGAACTTTTTTTAATTCAGCAACTTCACAACTTCACCAGGTTAACTCATCTCTCAGGATTTGGCCTAAATTGTACTGTCCTAGGGAAGTCTTTCCTGATCCTCCAGGTAAGCCTGAGCCCTTACATTATTTGTTTTTATAAGATTTCACATATCTTAAAAAATAGCTATTAATTATTTATATATGTAATTAATGGCTTAATATCTTTCTCTCCATAAAGATCCATTCATAGCTGTGCACTAACATTATAGCATCTGGCAGGCATTAAGTATTAAAAATATTTTAAAATAAAGGAGTCGGTTACTTATACAATTGCTAATCATATTTAGTAACTAATGATGTAAGGAAATATTCATGATATATATATATAATGTAAAATATTAAGAACATGAAAGAATATTTAGAATATGATCTCAATTTGGAAAATATATCTACTTATTATTTCTATCTTTAAAAGACTGGAATTATAAGTGATTCTATATTTTCTTCGTTTTCCTAAAGAAATCTTGTTTCCTTTATCATCATAAAATATAAGTTATTTAGAAGGAAAAAATCAGTTATTGGTGCTATATTCAAAGACATGCTTATTTCAGATCTTTTATATTACTGCCTTTAGCTTCCTTAAGCCTTTGCAAATCTCCACTTAAAGAAATATGATCCATCTTAGTCTAGTACAAAACATCTTTGCACTGAATGATCAGCTACATGAGAGGATAACCAAGCTCAAAACTATGATGTTTTGAATCATACGGCACCAAGGTTTATGACATTGATCCAACTCACAGGAGAATTAGTCAGGGTCACTGAACAAAGACAATTTGTTCAAATATAGCCAGTAAACTGCTTATTGGAATATGAACAAAAATCCCTTATCTTTGGGAAATGTATGGCTTATAAATTAGTGCAGGTTCTTTGAGAAAAAGATATAGGCAACAAGCTGAGAACGTATTCAGCTGTTTCATACTTTACAGTACAGTGCTTAAACATTTAAAAAGAAATCCCTAATTTGCAAAGTTACATTGACATTGTATTTTTTGCATATTTAATAAACCTTAGCTACTTTAACTGAAAAGTGGAATTTTTCATGGAATGCTACCCTTTTCATTTCTGCATACATCTTAGATTTAATTTGGCATGGGACGCATCAACCTTGGCTCTTAGAGACAAGGTTAGAATCTATAGTGCATGAAAACGAGCTCTTCTAAACACTGTCCCCCCTCCCCACACTTGTTACACATCTGTGCCAGCTTTTGAGAAAACACAAAGAATGAAAATGATTCTTTTTTTTAAAAAAAAAAAGCTTGACAGTAAATTATTAGAGTAAATGCAAATATTTTCCTTTTTAAGTAGAGAGGATGGTATTCTTACACCTTCATTCCCCTTGAATGCCAGCAAGGTAGGGCTTGTCATATGTAAAGCAAAACAGCAATTGTGGAATTCTTACATGTTTTGAATAAAGCTGTTATTGTATAATGTAGTCTTCTGATTTTTTTGTTTGGTTTTGTTTCAGTAGAAATTCAGCCTGATCTCATTATTATCAAAAAGATATTCTTGGCTTCATATCCAAACTTTTTTTTTGCTTTTGGAAATTTCAGATGTGTATCAAAGCAACCTTTTGGATCTAGTTTAAGATATGAAAAAAATCTGTTTCTGTAAATTATATTCATATTATTGCTCCATTTTTCTCCTTAGAAAAAAGATAAATTATTTGCATTTATGGTGATATATATACAGTGTACCCATTTGTAAGAAACCTATTAATAAAATTAGCTTTCTTTGAAAAGCTTGCATGAGGTTTTACCTTAAAGGTATGATTTGAATTAAAATACCAAAGCTTAGCAAAATTATGTAGTTAGGACTCTGTGGGATATGTAACATGTCCTGACTTAAAGGGAAAGGAGTTTTTATTAACTCATAGAGTTGAAAATTCCAGGTATAGATAAGGCTTCAGGCAGAGATGTATTTGAGGGGTTCAACAAAGTCCTCAAGATTTATCTCTCAGGCTTTAATTTTTTTGTTGCTATTGTTCTTCTGTCTGAGCATCAACTTCATTTCAGGCAGGGTAACCAACTGTCCTTTCAAGGCAAACATAGGGGACTGAGTTTCTTTGGCCATGACTACCGGGTATCATTTGGGTTACTTAAATCATTCTTTTCATCAATCATTTCACCAGGCAAATGCAAGCCCAGAACTAGGGGTGATTATTCTCCCTTCTGCATATGGACAGAATGTGGGGAGGGATTATATATATCCCCAATTGCTGTTGTGATTATATATATCCCCAATTGCTGTTGTGTGAATATGGAAGATTTGATATGTTCAGGGAAAAACAATACCTAATATAACTTGGTAAATTTTTACATATTAAAATCATAATGATTTATATGTGTCATAATTATACACACATATGCATGTAAGCATATATACATACATCAGTACATATATGAGCTTTTCCTATTTCTCCCTGATTCAGTCTTGGAAGGTTGTGTGCTCTAAGAATTCATCTATTTCTTCTAGTTATCCAATTTATCAACATACAGATGTTTGTAGTAGTTACAATTTCTTGTAATTCTGAGATGTCTAATTTTACTTCTTTTTCATTTCTGATTTTACTTATGAGTTTTCACCCTTGTTTTTCATTCATTCTGTTTTTTTTTTTAAAGATTTATTTATTTATGTGTACAGAGCTGGGGTACAGGCCAGAGGTGTAGGGGCAGTGAGAAGATTCACCAGAGAGAATGGGGAGCAGAACAGGCATTGAAATATACTGCTGATGGGAGCAGCGGGCGGGTCAGGACAGGTCTGCCACACCATATGGATCATCTCCAGGGTGGGGATCGAATACATTCTGAAGTGGCTTTAGCTTCTCAGTGCTGTGCTTTAACCCACTGCGCCACCAGGGAGGGAGGGCCCACCCTTGTTTTTTTTTAAAAGCCTACCTAGGGGTTTACCTATTTTGTTTATTTTTTCCAAGAACCAACTTTTGGTTCATGTATCTTTTGAACTTTTTGGTATTTATTTCTTTTATTTTTGCTCTAATTTTTATTATATCTCTCCTTGTATGGCTTTTGGCTTTGTTTGTTCTTTTTTCCCCCTAGGTCTTTAATATGTAAGGTTAAAGGCAAGATTGTTATTTTTGAGCTCTTGTTTCCTTATGTGGGCCTGTATTACAGTGTAGTACTCTTTTAGTATCTCTTTTGATGACTGCTATAGATTCTGGTAGCAGATGTCTTCATTTTTGAGGGTTTTTAGGTATTTTTGAAATTTCTTGTTTGACTTCCTCATTAACCCAGTAGTCATAGTTACTATGTTGTTCATTGTTCACATATTTCAGGTTTCCCCCATGCTATTTCTGGTTGATAATCTAGTTTGATACATTGTGATGAGAAATGATATTTGGTATGATTTCAATCTTGAATTGATTGACCCTGTTTTTTTTTTAAGTTTTATTTATTTATACATACAAAATTGGGGTATAAACCAGAGGTGCAGGGGCGGTGAGAGGTCTCACCAGAGAAAGAGTGGGAAGCAGAACACGCAGATCAATGAAGTACACTGCTGAAGGGAGCAGCGGGCGGGCCAGGAGAGGTCTGTCACACCATGTGGGTCACCTCTGGGACTGGTGATCAAACTCCCACTGAAGCAGCTGCAGCTAGCTTGCAGTACTACTACTTTATCCCATTGTGCCACCAGGGAGGGCCCAGATTGACCATGTTTTGTGACCCATCATTTGTTCTATCCTAGAAAATGTTCTAAGCACACTTGAGAAAAATGTGTACTTGACATTTGGGGGTGTCATGCCCTATAAATATCTTTAAGCCCATCTGGTATAATTCCATGCTTAAGGCTTTTGTTTTCTTGTTGACTTTCTGTCTAGTTGATCTGTTTATTGATGAAAGTGGGCGAATTGAAGTCCCTACTACTACTGTGTTTCTGTCAATGTCTGTTTTTCACTTTGCTAATGGTTACTTAATATATTTGATACATATGTATTGATCAGTGTTATGCCTTCCTGATACACTTATTCCTTAATCATTATATAATATCCATTCCTGTCCTTATTACCTTTTTTTTAGATGGAAGTCCATTCTATCTAAGTATGGCTGTCATTGTCTTTCCCTGGGTTCCATTTTCTTCTACAATTATTGTTCAGCCATTGACTATGAGCCTACATTTATCATTGGTCATCAATGAAATCCTCCTATTTTGTATATTTTGCTCCCACAACTTTCTCTAGAATTTTTTAGGTCTTTTGTAGAGCTTGTTATATTGTACAAATCTGTTATTTTCTCATTTGAAGCTTCAGTTTCCATTTTCTGTTCATTAATTTTAATTCCTATCATTTAATTTCCCCTTGAAATTTCTTGGAAAGAAATTTGATCAGCTTTTCTGTGTCTTAGTTCTTTGGATTTTTTTATGATAGTAATTTTGAACTCTTGTTCTGATAGGATGGTAAAATCCTCCATGTCTTTGTGGTTGATCTCTGGAGATTTGTTTCTTTGTTTCCTTGTGGTGATGTATTCCCTTGAGGTCTCATGGTGCCACCTACTGTATTTATTTATTTATTTATTTTTTGTCTGTTCATTTTTCTGCTTTAGATTTACCTTTAAAAAATGCAACTCTAGGGCCCTCCCTGGTGGCACAGTGGGTTAAAGCACAGCACTAAGAAGCTAAAGCCACTTCAGCATGAGCTCCATCCCTGCCCTGGAGGTGATCCAAATGGTGTGACGTGGCAGACTTCTCCAGACCTGCCATCTGTTCCCTTCAGCAGTGTACTTCATTGATCTCCCTGTTCTGTTTCTGGTGAATCCCTCCTGTCCTTGGACCTCTGGCCTCAGTTTTGTATGCACAAATAAATAAATCTTTAAAAAAAATTAAAAAAAATGCAGCTCTGGTAGTCATGTAGAGTTTTGTACTAATCTCTTTTTCTAACAAGTTGTATTTTTTTTAGCCTTTCCCAGTATCCATAGGTCTGGGGACCAGATCTTGTAGCTACTGATCCAGGGGATGTGAATTGGAGGTTCCTTAGAGAGATCCAGTTGCTGGCAGGTGTGTGGAGTGTGACTGGCTTGTGATTGCGGTATTTTAATATCCAGTCTCTTTTGGGTTCCGGATATGACTCTCTGCAGTCTTACTTTGTCATTGTTCTTCACGTGTCCACTACCAACCTGAGGGATGAGGGAGTTAAAATGCAGCCCAGCTCACTGCCTTGTTTTTTTCACCAGGTATAGGCCTGCTGGGAGTAACCCTGTCCCTGTGCACATAGCACCTCTCTGTCATTGATGAATGCTCCCAACCATTCCAGCTCTTCCCTGCCTTTTTAGGTAGCCTCCAACTTCAGACCACTGTTTCAATGTTTTTTATCTACCCACCTCTTATTTACAAGAATGTCTTTTGGTGCAGTCCATGATAGTCTTTGTTGTTCAAGAGGTGTTCCAATGTCATCTTGGAGCCATTAGATATAGTATGTGTCGAGTCTGGGTTAAATTTCAGATTTTCCTTCCAGGAGGGAAGCTAGGGGCCTCCTCTATTCCTTCATCAAATGTGTATTTTCTGTAGAAAGTTTATATTCCATAGGGACACTTCTCCATAAAATACATATTTGAAGTACTATTTGAAAAAAAAAGTTTTCGTTTTCCAAAGTGAAAATATATATTGAGTTACTCCCAGATTAAGAGAGCTGAAGTTCAGGAAGGTATCAATACTTGACATTGCTGAAGGTTAGGAGATTTTTCAAAACTGGTGGTTAAATTGGTACCATAATATTGTCATTATAGAGATAGAACTATTTGTGAGAATTCAGTTCCCATCTTTGTCCACATTAATTTAACAATTAAAAATTAGTTGTCTTGGTTAGAAAAACTATGCCTGAATCAAAGCTTATATAAATCAAAATTTATATTTTGAAAACAAAACATTACATCTAGAGTTTTCTTGCCTTGCTGATAGTATGGATAAAATGTGATTTTATATACACTGGATCTTGGTTATTTAAAAAGTAGTTATAATGAAATATTTGACTGTTTCTTTTAAAAACACACTTTAGAAAGAAATTTGCCACAATAAGGTTTTTAATTTTTCCTCTATCAGGAACTGTATTTCTTGAATAAGAAATTGAACATTTTTCCTCAGCACATGGAATTGAGGGAGGTCATTAAGGGCTTTGAATTTGGAAAAGACAATGAAGTGTCAGCCTTAGATATGATAGGTCCTCCTTTCCATCTGTTGGTAGTGTTCATGTAAATAAGAAATTGTTGAGCTGGATAATTTAATTGAAAAGCAGATGATGCTGTCTTTCCTACTGACTAGGGTCTATTTCAAGTTCTCATTACCATAGGCACAAAATGTATTGAAGAAAGTAAATAGGTCAACGAACCTCAAGTGCAATTAAGTTCTCATGTGTAGGGCAATAACTTTAGCCCATGTCTTCCAAACTTTTAAAATTACCCCAGTGAACCAACAGCAACTTTTAATGAGACATGAGCAAGGAACACACAGATTCTGTAAGATGGAAAATCAGATAGCTATGGCGAAATCGTTGCTCTGCTACACATAGGTTTACTCCATTTGCTCTTAATGAAGCATGGCCACTTTCTGTGTTCCTGCATTTAATTCCACTTTCTGTATGTGCTAGTTTCACCTTCCCAGGGATAAAGAGGCACATGCATTCCAAAGAAATGAATCGATGAAAGAGGAGAAACATCTTTCTGGTATAAAATTTAAAAAGAGACAAAGAGACGAGCAACATAGGTAGAGGAACAATTGGTGAATTAGGATTTAGAAATCTGAGTTAACTGAATTTTAGTTGTGCTATTTATGAGTCATGTGACCTTGGGTAAATTATTCAGCTTCTGTTATTTTCAGTGACTTTATCTATAAAGTTAAAGAGGTGAATTGGTTGGATAAGCCAATTATTTTTTACACCATGGTATTTAAGTCAATTAAAAAAAAAACAACTGAATAACTTAAAAAGAAAAACCCCTCATTTTAAAATTCAGGGCCATTTGGATTAGAGTTGTCATTTGAATCCAAATTGCATTTTTTTTTTTAATGATTGCATAATGATTAACAATACAATTTTGGATTTTGGAGCACTTGAGGAACTTAAATTCACTTAGCAGCAGTAGGAAAAAACCTGGAGATTCTAGAAACAATGACAGTTGCTACCTGGTCTGTGGGTTTTTCTGACATGGCCATTCACGGGCAACTGTGACCTATTTGCTATTTGCAAGTCACAGTGGTGCATTCCTTCACTACCTATGGAGTATCATTGGTATCATGTTGCAGGTCTGGGAAACCCAGGCTGCTGTTGACCTGATTATGTGACTATTTCCATGGTGGTCTTGGGATAACATGAAATACTTTGTTCACACAAATGTATGGTCACAATGTCCCCTTCCCTTTCTCTCGTAAAACTTTGTCCCTCATTCCTGTCCTACCCTCTGCACTTTATTCTTCATACCATTGTCACATGACCAGCTTTTACTAGCCTATATGCTTTTAGTAGACTGCACGAGATTTTTTGCTCAGGTAGCGGAGTCTTGCCTTAGACCTGCTCCACAACTGTTGTATCATGCATCACGCTTCTTCCACAAAGCGGGAACAAAGTTCTGTCGCAGTACTGGTCCATTCTCTCTTCCTAGCTTTCCTTTTCTTTGTTAACTCCCTTAGTTTAAGCCATTTAAACCTTCATGGCTTTTTATCAATTTTTAGGTTTTTATTTGTTTTGTTTTAGTCTTTCCCCTTGTATTTTGAGACGAGCTCTTAATACTAGTTAATAGCTAGCAGTTTTCTTAAGAGTGTACATTTGATGTTTTTCTTCTTCATAAACATCTACAAAGTAGGTGTCATTATCGTTATGTAATTTCTTCAGGGTCACACAGTTGTTGAGAGGCAGAGTTAAGACTCAAACTCAGCCTGTTTCCAGAGCCCATCTTAGCCTCAGGGGGCAGTGAAACACAGTAGTTGCCAACAACAATAAAAGTGAATGTTTATATCTTGCTCACTATGTGTCAGTTTTAATTATTTTAGAGATACTAAGATCCAGAGTCTTTGCAACAATTCTATAATGTAGGTCCTGTTTCTATCCCTACAGGATAGATAAACAGCCTGGGGTATTTAGGTGATTTCTCTGAGATCACACAGATAGAAAAATGCCAGAGCTGAAGTTTGAGTGTAAGTATAGTACTCCACAGTCCACATTTGCTACAGATGTATTTTCGATCAAACTGCTACTCTTTGTGGAGATCTTTGAAGATGTTTCTTTCTTTTCAAGATAGTTGTATCCCTGGAACATTTTCGCAATTATTCATTCTGCTTTGCACCGGGTGTTGGAAAGGATTGTCTCAGCTCTATGAAGCTATTGGCAACCACTGCAGAACAAGTTGAATCCCCAGCCAGGGAGCTGACCCACATGGTTCAGTACACCTCTTGTCTCACCCGCTGTTCCCCTCAGCAGTGTATTTCAATAGATCTGCCTGTTCTGCTCCCCACTCAGTCTCTGGTGAATCCTTGCACCCCACCACACTCTGGCCTATACCCATCTCTTGTGTGCATAAATAAAATAAATCTTTTTTTAAAAAAGAGAATGGACTCTCTAAGCACAAGAGATAAGGTTAATGAAGTGAGCAAAAAGAAACCAGAGGGTGGGGCATATAATGAAGAGAATGGTTACGATTGTAAGAGGGACAGTTTATCTGGAGATGATGGTGTAACAGAATATAAAGAAGTTGTCTCTACTCGTCTAAATGGGGCAGCGATGCTTGACCTCTCTCTCTTTCTCCTCACCTCCTCTTCCTTCTTTGTAGGTGGAAAGTTAGTAGAATGAAATATATTGATATATTTATAAGCTGATTTGCAGACTGCAGGTGCTGTCCTGGATTGGGTGACCTGCGGTCTGGGTTTCTGATGTGTTAACCCATGTCTTGGCCTGGTTCTCCTCGGATGTGATGCTAGCTGGGGTTAGGGGGCTGCCTTCATTCACTAAGGGCGTGCTTTGGATCTGGTTACCTTCCTACCAGTGATGTGCTGCCGAACATGTAGAGAGTACAGTCTTCACAATCTGTGTCTCAGTCACTAGGCAGGGGCATGATTACTTTGCAGTGTGCTGTTAGGTATGGCAAAGAAATCAGTGGAAGAGGTATGGCAAAGAAATCAGTGGAAGAAAGTGGAGTGTAGAAGAGTTTGCATTTATAAAGCTCCAGATTTATTTTTTGTATTTGTTCTTAGGATTGAGTTATTCTTTAGAGAATTGAGTGGCATGGAGATATTTAGAAGCTATCTTTGTTCTTCATATTGACAGCTCCTCAGTGTGGATTGTACCTTATCCTATGGAATCCTATGGAAGGAACTTCTTACAGTTTCCTGGAGAGTGTTGTCACTGAGTTAGATGAGGGATATTAGAACCTCAAAAATACCTTGATTAGAAATCTTAGTTTGGTTAGAACTAAGTTATGGTAAGTTTAGTGGGGAAGACTGTGTGATATAGGACCAGGGGTAGTTCACCATGCTGTGGAGTATACTTTGCACTGGGAACAAAGAACAATTTTACTGGGAGATAAGAAGAAACTTTCCCAAGTGGAAAACAAACTGCTGTGTCATAGTTATCTGAGTATAAAACTTAAGGAGGTAAGTAGCAGACACTCAGAGTGAACATATAAATACAGGAATAGTATCAGAGGAATCCCAGATGTAAGCTGTTTTTGAGTGTGCGGATGACCCAGAAGGTGTAATTGTAGGGTACCCCCAGATGCCGTTTATTGTAACAGAAGCTTGGAATGACTCCAACTTTAGCAGGCAGCCGGTGAGCCTTTCATGTGACAGTTTTGTTTTATTCCTATGCCCCAAACATTTCTATTTGGTTTATATCCTCCAAAGTTTTAAGTTTTTCCATTGAGGATTTTAGACAGGCAAAAAGAATGAGGCCTCTGTAGGAGTGGAATTTATAGGAATGTCTGCTCTTAGCCAGAATATAAGGAATAAGAGCCCCCAACTAAGTCACACCTTTGTATGGATATTTATTTGATTAGTATTAGACTTAGTGTAGCTGTACTGTGGCTGATTTCAGGGGAACCAGTGCAGGGTCCTGCTGTCAGTTGAGCATGGAAAGTCTTCAGTATGGTCTCTAGGTGGCGGTGTTGCTGCTGATTTGTGGTCCTTAGCCCCTTTTCCAGGATCTGCAGCAGCTCTAACGCGTATGTGGTCCTCCTTGTGTACATGGTAGTGTTCAGGTTTTACAAACTTTAGCTCATTTTAATGACAAGCCATGATGCTGCTGTACTATTGCATCTCCATATTTTAGAAATTAAGAAACTGAGGCACAAGGAATTTGCCAGAGGTGAGTGGCAGAACTGGAACTTGAACCCTGGTCATCTGGCTCCAGAATTGGTGCCAGAGTCAATATAAGTTAGTGCTTCTTGAGGGATAATTTTAGGGATCTGCAAACCTGGTCTCAGGGGAGAAAACCCACTACACATTTCCCACATCCAGCAAACTGGTGGATGCTGTTATGTGCTGTGTTATATAATGTTGGAGCAGGCACACCTCCAGAATGTGTCTTATCAGTAGCCACACTCCACTATCTTTCTTTATATCTCCTTCAGATATAGGAAAGGTGTTTCACTTTCAAGAGGAAATCAGACAGATAAGCGCTTCCATGCATAGAAAGAGACCCTACTGGGCTGCACACAATGTTAGCACCTAAGTATCCATGCAGCTGTACCAGCTGTGGCACATTCGCAAGCTTTCCCGTCCTTCCCCATGTAGTGAATGCCACCCACTAGCAATTCCTATGGAACTTGTGGCAATGCTTTTCCTTCGAGTGGTCCCAGCTGCATTCACCCTAATTGTAGAAATCTAGGACAATACCAAAGTTTATTGATAGATGTGAATTGTGTGGGGAGGAGCACTCTATTCACTGGCAGATGGGAGAAATTATAAAGTGGCTTTTTTTCCCTTCATGTACTAGACCTCATTTTTTTTTTTAAAGATTTATTTATTTATGCTTATAGAACGGGGTACAGGCCAGAGGTGCAGGGGCGGTGAGAGGATTCACCAGGGACAAACGTAGGGCGCAGAACAGACAGATGTACTGAAATATACTGCTGAGGGGAGCAGTGGGCTGGTCAGGAGAGGTCTGCCACGCCACGTGGGTCAGCTCCCTGGTGGGGAATGGAACTTGTGCTGCAGTGGCTTTGGAGAGCTTCAGAATGTGGCGCTTTAATGTGTTGCACCACCTAGACCTCATTTTTACTGCTTCTTCATTGCTGGAAGGGCCTTAGCATGGCATTTTCATGTTTTTCCTTTGTGACTGAATTCGGTTGTGTGCCTTTACCTGTGCACCCCTTCTGGGTTCTACCAATGACATTCTGAATTGGGAGCCCTCATGGGTATTGTTTTCAGATGTATCAATAGAAGTAGAGCCCCACCTTATAACTGACTGTGTAGTTGACTTAGTGCTTGGTGCCTTTGTTCTTGCCAGTAATGCATAATCCTGTGTTTTTAAGCCTTGTGGCCTCTCACATGGGGAGGGATGCCTGAGGTATTGTCTCTTCATTTAGAGGATAGTATTATTCCGTGCGAAGGAAAAAAAGAATAAGATACTTCCTTTGCCAGTTGCATCAGCTGCAGTGTGGTAAGTCTAATTTCTACTCAATCCCCTAAACCTGTTTTTCTATCTGTGGGCTTGTGCATGTCACCACCAGCCTATTGGTGGTTTATCCCTGGTTAATGTTGCCTATCGCTTATAGCTTGAATTATATTCAGTGAAACTTCAGGAGTTTGCTCTTTTATTATCTCTTAAATCTGACCTCTCTTCCTCATTTTCATTGCCTGTGTAGTTCAGGTGTGTCTTGTGAATACAGTACCCTCTATTCTGAATCTCACTGCTTTTCTTTTATTTTTCTATCTACTCAAGCATAAAATATGATGCCAAGATCTATATTTAAATATATGATGCCAAGATCTATATTTAAATATATGATGCCAAGATCTATATTTAAATATATGTGCCAATACTAAAAAGTCTTGATAATATTCAGGATATAGCTAACTGTTTGTGGCATGGTCCAGGATAAGCTGCAATATCTGCTGCTGGTTGACTTGTCCTGTCCTCTGTCCTTTCGTATTCTCTGATTAGTCATTCCAGTCACTTACTGTAGTCTCCTAACTTGATCTGTGTTATGATTTTACCCATGCTTTCTTTGTTATAGAATGACTTTATCTACCTTCTCCACTTGCCTCACTCCTGATCCTTGTGTAGACTCAGCCCAGCTGTTATTGTAACTGGAAACCTGCCTTAATCTTCTGGTATGATTTGTTTGTCCTCTGCTTTATTCCCAAAGCACACTTCAGAAAAATATACTGGCCATTATTGCAATAAATATATTGCAATACTTGACTGGTACTTTACTTGATGTCTTCCTCAGCATGCTGTGAGCTTTTGAGAGGAGGATGGTATACGATCCATTTCAAATCCCCACTACTTAAAGGCACAGTAACTGGCATATATTTGAAATCTATAAAGCCTTGTGGAATTGTGGAGTAAAGAGGGTACAAATCTGGATATACTGTCCACATGACTCACAGGTGACACAGATACTAGTTTCTAGGTCATGTTTCAATTTACTTGGAAGATTTGAAGTAAATCACCACTGCTGCATCAATGAGGGATTGACTGAGGGAGATTAACTTGGCTGAGGTTTGTATCTGCCTTGGTAGAGGCCAAAGGTATCATGTCAAAGACTATCAAAACATTAAGTGAAGACTTTCTTACATCTGGGAAAATTTATCCCAGGGGTGGGGGATGAGAGACTAGACAATAGATTGCCAGGGATACCTTTATTCCTATTTCACTTGTTTTGAAAGTAAGAAGTAAATTTGGGTTTGTGTTGGAAATAATGCCCAGGATTATTAAGATGATGAAAAGTTCCCCATCTCTATTCTCGGAGGCTGACAGAATAATTGGAATGGATAGAGACCCCCATTTGGAACTAGACAGAGTTTGATTTGTTTACTTGACTTGGGCCAAAAGCTTTGATATAAGCTCTACATTAAGTAACATACAGAGTAAGTTAGAAGAAAGAGACTTCAAAGTATGACCTATCACTTAACAGTCCAGGAGGGTGTGACCAATCCAGGCTGAATACACTCTTTCTGAGTGTAAACCCATGACACTCTGAGGTCATTAATGGGTCTGGGCTCCTTTTGTCTTACTGTTCTTTCATCTCTAGATTAGATATTGGCTCACTTTGTTATACTTTAGAATCCCTTGGAGGGTATTGGGGCTGCACAATCAGAGTTTCTGATTTAGATACATGGTGGGGCCAGAAAATCTGCATTTCTAATAAATTTCCAGGAGATGTTGAGAGTGTTGGTTTTGGAATCACACTCTGAGAAACACTGTCTTAGCATATGGCCCTACATCAGTTGGGTGGAGCTGGCTTGCCTGCACTGTGCCCAGGTTCCAATCCTGGAGAAAGGAGTGAAGAACAAGAAGTAGGACATGTTCCAATTGTTGCAGGACAGGTCCTGGAAGTAGCACACAGCAGCCAGAAGACTTGGCAATAATCTTGTAACATAATTGTGTACAGGGAGATTTGGACATGTAGTTCCTAACTGACAGATTGTTTCCAGTGAAAACACAGGAACTTTATTGCTAAAAGAAAGAAGGGGAGGAAATCATAGTCTTTGCTCAACTCTGCCCATGTGTGGACACCCATGTGTCTCCCTATGCTCTGGGATGGTGGGGAGGTGGGGTGGGTGCGGAATATTCTCTGCAGGATTAGAGTAGTTCTCCCAGGACTTTGAGAAATACTCTCTACTCAGCCAGGTTTCTTGGCTTGTATGTCAATTCAGTAGTGACCCCTAAACATTGATTTTTCTCCATGCCCCTGCTAACCTCTTCTTTCTCACTTCTCTGACTCAGACTTCCCCACCAGGAGGCCCATTTTCTTCACAGTTGATACTATAGCAACGGTGTTCTTAACCTGCTGATACTGCTTCTATTTCTGATGGTGGGTGGCTGTTTGAGCAGGAATAAAATTCCTCCCGTTCTTCTTGTGTGTGGGTAACTGAACTCTTCAGCCTATTGCTCCTACCTGAAGAATGACTTTCAAAACCATGAAATGGTTTTAACCATCAGGTTACCTAGCACAGACAATGAAAGAATTGTGTTATATTTAAAAAAGGATTTCTGTTATGTAGCAGAAGTGGTCCCTAATGTGTGCTTCACTGACCTATGTATAAAAACTAACATGTTTTGTTTCATTAAAATTTCCAGCAGCAGAGTCTAAATTTTGTCAACAAAAATCCAGTCAACAAGGTTTTATTATCTTTGGGTATTATTAAAACAACTTTCCTTCTACTTTATTCTCACTTGCTAAGTTTTCATGACACTAAATTCTATTGAAATTATGTAGCAGCATTCCCTTTAAAAGAGGTTCAATTCTTTAAGTTTCAGCTTTCTCTCAGTAAAATAGGAATACAAACATTACATATAATATAGGGTGGTTGTTTTTAAAGAAAAAATTCTGACACCCATCAAATGTAAGAAAGACTATATTCAAGACAATTGAAATGGAAATTGATCATGTCTGTCACTTTAGGAGAGAGAGATTGGATTCAAATCTGAATACAGTGAGGGTAAGACATTTATAGCCAAAGAACTGAGTTAGAGTTTAGGATTCTTTGTTTTACTTCTGTGAAAATTACCATTGGACTCTTGAGAGGGAATGCATTGACTCTGTAGATGGATTTGGATAGAATGGGCATTTTAGCAATATTAATTCTTCCAATTCCTGGACATAGAATATCTTTCAGTTTTTTCATATCTTCTTCAGTTTCTTTCATTGATGTCTTATAGTTTCTGTGCATGGATCTTACCCTTTTTTGTTAAATTTATTCCTAACTATGTTATTCTTCAGATGATACTGAAAATGGGATTATTTTCTTAATTTCTTTTCCTGATAAGTCACTATTAATGTACAGGAATGTAACTCATTTTTTGTAAGTTGATTTTATTTCATGTAAATTTATTGAATTTATTTCTCTAATAGGTTTTTTAGATCAAATCTTTAGAGTTTCCTGATATTGCATGTGACCTGCAAACAGAGAATATTTTACTTATTCTTTTATAACTTGGATGTTATTACCTAATAGCTTTGGCTAGAAATTCCAATATTATGATGAATAGAAGTTGTGAGAATGGGGACCCTTGTTTTATTGCTAATATTAGTTCACATTACTTTTTTTTTTAACTTTTAATATACTCTTTTAAATTTATTAATCTCTGATTGGATAATTCCATTGACCTGTCTCCTATGTCATAGATTTCTTCTGCTTAGATGAAGATTACTGTTTATACTTTCTTTTGAATTTTTCATTTATATTTTTTCAGCTTCATTATTTATGTTTGGGTTAAAAATGATTTTTATATTTGGTAACTTCTCCTTGTGTTCATAAAATATTTTCCTGATTTGTTTGCACTGTTTTCTTGAACGGAACTAAGCTTCCTTAAAACAAATGATTTGAATTATTTATCTGGCACTTCATAGACATCCATTATTTAGGATTGGTTAGTGGAAATTTTGATGTTATTTTGTTGATGTCATGTTTCCTAGATTCTTTTTTAATACAAATATATTTTTATTTATTCATGCATATAAGAACTGGGGTGTAGGCCAGAGGTGCAAGCAGGTGGATCTATTAAAATACGCTGCTGAGGGGAGCAGCGGGCAAAATAGGAGCCATGTGGGTCACCTCCCTAGCTGGGGATCCACAGTGGCTGGCCATAGCTTGATATTGTGGCGATTTGAAGCCCTGGGCCACTAAGGAAGCCCAGTTCTTAGCCTTTTATTGTGTCTTTACATTTAAGGAACAGTTGCTCACCTCCTTCAGTTGTACTGAGCTTTCAATGGATTCAATCTCATCCTTTTTTTGTTGTTTTTCTTGTCCCAGTGGAGTGCTAGTCTCCTGTACTTGCAAAAAACATTCTTAGCCACAGATCCATTCTCAAGATCATTGTTCTTTATGGGGAAGAGGATAGAAAACTCCTGTTTTGCCAGTTAATCATATTACTCTTTGAATTACCTGGTTTTGATATCACATTTTTCATAGTTCTAGCATTTCTCATAAGAAATCTGATAGTCTTTTAGAGATTCTAGTACTCCCACAGTTTCAAGCATTCCCTAGTGATCAGTAAGTAAATTTTAGTAACAGAGAATCTTTTCTTTTTCCATTACAACAGCTATTCATTTCTTCCTGTTCACACTCTTTTGAGGTTTCCTTACCCTTTTCTCTAGTTTGAGTGCTTCTTTCATACGGCATGAATCTTTCTCTCTCTTTTTGCTGCCCACAGCTGTGTGTCCTCTTCTGTATTTACTGTAGTCCACTGTTATAGGACATCTGAGGCTCAGTCCACTTTTGCCAAGCTTCTCTGGCTGTCAACAGGAAGCTGCCAATGTATTCCATTCTGCATACAAGTAGGGATACTTTTTTTTATAGAGCTTATTGAGGTATAATATAAATATGGAGTCTATCATATGTAATAAGTGTGTAGCTACTGAATTTTCACAGACTCTACATATCTAGTCAACCAGTACCTAACTTAAGAAACAGAATATTACTTGCATTTCAGAACCTCTCTCTTGTTACTCACTAACTAAGTCCAGTCACTGAAAAGTTATACACATCCTGACTTCTAACTGCACATTCTAGATTCACTGTGTTGTTATTCTTTGTATTATTCTACAATATATATTCTTTTATGCTTGCTTCTTTTGCTTATCATATAGGAGAATAATTTTTATTGTACTATAGAATGTTTATTTTCACTGCTCTCTCATTTTTATTTTTACTTTATTATTTTTAAATTCAGGTATCATAGAAAACTTGGTATTTCCATATTATTACTATTTTAAATAGTGTTGCCGTTTACAAAAACAATTGAAAACTTTGCTATTAAACATGAAAAATAACAGTTACTATTATGTAGCTGTTCTTACCGACTTGGTAACCCTTTTATCTACTCCTGTATGTTTGCAGTAAAATTAGTTTATCTTTAGTATTTCAATACTGAGGACATTGATTACCTGAATACGTTCTATACAAAATATCCATTGCATTACCTCCCACTCATTATTAGAGAGAGTATGTCTGTGTTAATTAGGAGATGGTTCTTGACAAGCCAATATTTATATAGTATAAGATTTATCAAGAACAGTACCGACATTCGTTTCAGATGGCTTCAGAGCTTTCTCTGGTTACATATATGTCATGACAAATTTCACTGGTGCTAACAGTAAAAAGAGAGCAACAGGGATACTTGAACATTTAAATCTGTTTTCAACAATGTAAAATTGCCTACTTAATGCCTTTCCTTTCCAAGTTCTTCCTGGGGGCCCTTCAAAGGGGACTGTGATAAGTCACACACAAAATTGTGTACTCTGATTTGTAGGAAGTGGCTTCTACTTTATCTAGCCATGTTTGTGGTTGTGCATGTATGCATGTGAAACACTGGTTATCAATGATTAATGGACAACATGCTTGAACAATGCTCTACTACTGGAGCTAATGAACTAAATAGTTTATTTCATGCTCCATTTACACAAATAAATGGCTATAATACATAATGTGATAATTCCTGATCTCTTTGCAGTGCATTTTCTGGTCTATCATGAACAACAAATTTTCTGAAAATCAAATTTAACTAGCCATTGCACTGTAATTTTATATTTTGGGTAAATTATGAAATACCACTGAAATAATATTTACACTGAAATAAAAGAAGTTGCTGAAATTGAACAACACTTAAAAGGACACAATGGAAACTTTTAAAAACTCATAAGTTTTTCTTTATTTTTATTTCAGTTATCCTCTTGGAGAAAACTGTAATTATACACACTTTATATAAGGTTGTAAATAAACTTTATTCATTTCTAAATCATGTTAATGTTCTTTTATATAGTATAATTATGATTCACTTCATGTTTTTAAGTTTCACAACTTTACTTGCTGTTTTATATTTTATAAGTTCTTTTATGATCTTCATGATGAATAAGAACAGTTTGTAGCATGGAAGACCAGGTCACCTATTTTTTACTCCTTTTCTTATCCACTCTTAAAATCTAATCTCTGGAGTTAGTTTATTCCCTGTTCCTGGATGAAAGCTTGGGCAGGCCTTGTGGCTTCTTTGATCTCTCTTTAGGGGAAGAAAATTTCAGTAAGCACTAAATGTTACAGTTTTGTTTAGTAATTGGAAATGTCTTTTCTCTTTGCTAATCAAACATACAACTTTATTTTAGGTTGAGACTTCTAATAAGCTTTTATACTATCCTAATTTTATTTTATAAATATTATATGTGGCTCTCTAGTAAGGGTATAAGTTGGAAAAACTTGTTCTTGTCATCTATATGGTTTTCTTATCTCTACAGGTGCTTAAAGTTAACTCTGGGCTCTCCCTGGTTGTGCAATCGGTTAGGACACAGCACTATAAGCTGACATAGCCACCTCAGTGCCAGTTCAATCCCCTGCCCCGGAGGTGACCCACATGGCATGGCAGTTCTCTCCTGACCTGTCTGCTGCTCCCCTCAGCAACGTACTGCCTATTTGATCTGTTCTGCTCCCTACTGTGTCTCTGGTGAAGCCTCTCACCACCCCTGCACCTCTGATTTGTACCCCAGTTCTGTATGAAGAAATTAAATCTTTAAAAAAAAAGGTAACTCTAGGAGTGTGGCAAGATGATGATTGGGTGAAGATCTTGGAAACTCTTCTTCATATTCACAACCAAATTACATTTTTTAAAAAAGTAAAAAACCCTGAAAAATAAATGGACATTAGGAGCCATGGTGCAGAAGGAATAGGAAAAATTGTAACTAAACTCTGTGCAGTGATGCTGTGGCTGTACAAAAAATAAGAGGGAGACACTGCTGCTCTCTGGAGCCCCTCTGATGTGAATGCTGGGGCACATACCGACGTCAGAGATGTTGGAGACCCAGCACTGCTCTGGAGAAGGCATTGTATAGGACAAAAGGTGTTCTACTGGAAAAACTATATAGTAATAAAGGTATAAAGTGGTGACTTTTGGCTTGAATCTGAAGCTTCCAATCTAAGACAGTTGGAGCTCAAGCCATTGGGGAAATCTATATTGGGTCAACTGTATCTTATCATAGATGAGTTTCTATTTGTAGGCAACAGTTGTGATATTTGAGACTACAGTTGAATGCTTTTACTATAAGAGCTTAAGCAGTTGGGTTTTAATAACACGAGAAAGTACCACAGGTAAGGTTTCATACTCTAAAAATTAAGAGAATGATTACCAGATTGTGGTCTTATCTCAACTATTGTCCTTACCCTACATTATATTTATTCTCTTTCATAGACAAGAGGTTGAGGCTGCATTAAGACTTTATGAGGCATTTGGCCAAAGAGTTGGCCTAGGGGAGGGGATCATAATGAAAACATATGTGTGCACGCACACATACACTCACACACACACACACACACACACATTCCCTCGGTATCCATAGCACTGAAAGAAGCTTGATTCCTTAATGTTCTTTGTCTCATTGGAGGTGACCTTTTGGTACTCTACTATCCTAGCTAGTTATTAGCTATAACTCCTTACCGGCACCAGCTCACTGAACATCTGAACAAGTATAAAGGAAGCTGTCTTTGACATAAGAGACACTTAAAGGTCCTGGAAAAACTAGGACTATACACAACTTTTTAAAGGGATGTTTAAAACCAATTTACTAAGATAAGGAAAAACTGTAAGTCCTCTCTAATAATAATAACCCATAAAAACTAACAATGGAGAAACAGAAGAACTTATCACAAATGCTGGAGAAAAAAAAAAATCCCAAAGAGAAGTCTCAATCTAGCAGGACTGCTGAATATGCCAGACGAGAAGTTTAAAATAACAGTATAACCAGGTTAACCAAGTTAAAAAAAATAGTGCATAATATGAAACAGGAACACAACAAAGACTGAAAATGAGTGGGCCTGAAAGCACAGTGGCAGAGAACATGGAAATAGTACAACAAAGAGAGAAAATAATAACTAAAAAACCAATGAAAATGTAAGAGTTTCTAAAGAGAAATATAGAATTCATATTATAGGAGTCCCAGAAGGAGAAGAGAATGAGAAAGGCATAGAAATTTTATGTAAATAAATAATTCTGTGAAGCATCTCAATCTGGCAGGTGAACCAGGCATTTTGACCAAGAGGCCAAGATTTCCAAGCAAAATCATTCCTCTTTGACACACTCCAAGACACATAATAATATTGTTGAAAGCTAGCGTTAAGGACAGAATATTAAAAACACCAAGAGAAAGAAGAGTAACCTATAACAGAACATGAATTAGACTACCTGCAAGTTTTTTAGTAGAAAACGCACAAGCTACTGAGACTAGCTGGAGTTATTTAAAATACTTACAGACAATGATTTCTAGGCTATAATACTCTATCCTGCAAGACTACCATTCAAGACAGAAGAAAGGGTGAGGCGCTGCACTAAACAGCAAAAATTAAAATAGTGTAGCAACACAAAGCTGGACATGAAGGAAATACAGAAGGAGCTATTACAAAGAAATGAAAAAAACACACAGAGGAACAGAAATCTAAGTTATACAGTGTGAAGGAGGAAAAGAATAAAATGTGACCTATCACATCCCAATTAACTGGAAATTACTCAAGAACAATCCGTATTCTAGCTGTGCAAAGGAATACTATGTGGAGTCCCAGTCACATTTACCCCAGGAATTCCTTCCTTGCTCTGCCATTGGCCCAGAAGCCCTGAGAAAACCGTGCTTTAGATGGCACAAGTATGATTAGACTCTAGGCCACTGATTTCTGCAGTTGCAAAGGCCATAGTAAGCCTGCTTATTTACTTCACTGCAGCCTCTGTTCCTGAGATGGAAATTCATTTCCCCTTTGCAGAAATGGAATTCATGGCACTGTTTCAGCTTGCTTTATAGAAATACTATCTTCCCTATCCTTCAACTGTAAATCCTTTTATATCCTCAACCAGTGAGGAGTCTAAGAATTGTAAATTTTTTGGTAAATCATGGGCATTGTGTTCCTTCATCTCCTCTGGGATATATTATCTATTGTCTTTTGTTGACTCAGACAAAAATTCTTTTTTAACATCATGTTATTATTTTCATATCATATTTAAGAAAACATAAAATGCACTCTACAGAAAGGTGAAAATAATGCATTCCATGAAATGGGTTTCTTTGAAACTTGTTTATGATTTTCATTCATGAAGGAGGGAGATTTCCAACCTCTGCCATGATTAAGTAACAAGGATTAGATTTGCCCTTATGACATAAACAACATAAAACTACATGAAATACGTAAAACACGTCTTCAAACACTGAATAAAGGGGCAACACAGGACAGTTATTCCTGAGAAAAGAGAAATAGACAAGGTGAATGCTACAGTTGCCCTTGTCTGCCGTCTTGAGAAGTTTAAGACTGCAGTAAGAGCTGAAAAAATTCATCCTAAGCACACAGCATTACAAGAAATGTTAATGGAAGTCCTTCAGGTAGGAGGGCAGTGATATCAGAAAGAAATATGAATTTAAAGAGAGGATTGAATAGCACCCAGAATTTGTAAAGAGATGTTATACCATATTTGAAAGCCCAGTCACAAGTATGTGCTGATTAGCAAAGAAAGAACTCTATTAGCAACGCTAAGAAAACTGATGGATTGTATATTGCTAAAGTGGCCACAATTTCCAAATCAAATCTGGTGTCTATAAAGTCGTTTAATAGTTTCCACTCCTAGCTGGAAGTGCAAAATCAGAAGTGATGAAGTCTTTGAATTGAAGAAGTTCACAACATTACTTTTCAGATCTATGTCCTACATGTTTAAAATGGAAGAAACTATAGCAAAATCTGCTTTTTGCATACTTTGAATTCATTGCTCAAAAACAGTGTATATTGCAAAAACATTTTAAGCATTTCATGATACTCAGCTTTAGGCAAAGTGACTTTATTATAATGGCAGGGAGACAATTTGAGCTTTTGGGTTGCTTAGAAGACAGATTGGGGAGATGTATTCAATAGCTAGTCTATTTTGACTTGGAAATCAGTCTTGTACAGAGGTAGGTGAGCTTAGCGGGTGGACTTTATAGCAACTGAACTCAGTGTGGATAGGGCTTTGGGTGTGTCCTCAAACCTCTACACTCTTCCACAATCCATCAAATTAAATAATATTATCTTTGAGATGATTAATTTTTTTCAAAGAGAATGTTAACCCAGCAAATTTTCTTCCCATTTTCTTTTTTAACTGAAGAAAAGGATAAAGTATTTGTATATCACATACATTAATACCTATTATTGTTTTCTACTTCCCAAATTATTGTTTTTTTTTTAAGATTTATTTATTTGTGCATACAGAACTGGGGTACAAGCCAGAGGTGCAGGGGCGTGAGAGGATTCACCAGAGACAGAGTGAGGAGCACAATAGGCAGACTGACGAAGTACACTGTTGAGGGTCTGCCATGCCATGAGGGTCACCTCCGGGCTGGGGATCGAACTCACACTGAGGTGGCTGCAGCTCACTTGCAGTGCTGAGTCCTAGCCTGCTGTGCCACCGGGGAGGGCCTCTACTGTCCAAACTTTTTATCGAAAATTGTTGTGCAACCTAATCACAACATTTTATAAGTTCTTTAGACATTGAAAAAAAGGCTCAGAAGTCCAGGAAAATGCTTCATGGATGGCAGTTGCAAGTGTATTGGCTTCTGTTTCAAAATTGTTCTCATATACTTTCAGAGCATCATTGATAATTTCCCACTAATATTGTTTCTGGAAAATTAGAAATTTCAAATGTAGAAATAGGATGTGAGTGTGATCTGACTGCGACATCTTTCACCCCATTGGCTGATTCGGCTGATTCGGGTGTCCCCTTCCTCCCTCACAGCTGCATGTGTGTCCCCGCAAGCTGCGCACTCAGTGGAGGACTGGCCTCCAGGAATAGAGACTGACCAGTCTTTGGTGGAGGGTGTGCGAGTAGCTGCTAGAACCTGCTACTCCCCTGCTAGAATCTCCAAACAAGCTCACAAATGTAGAACTATTTCAAAACAAAGCTGTAGACATTATAGGATAAATTTTGAAAACTTGTTTGCATTTAGCTTTTTCTCTTTAATAACTTATGTAACTGTAACAGCTTTGATTGCACCACAATTTCTACCCATCTCTTACATTAATATTTTAGACAGTGGGACACCTTACCCATCCTCCAGTACTAC
>NW_004567114.1:42125784-42143326 GCF_000260355.1 Condylura cristata
GAGAGGCTTCACCAGAGACAGAGTGGGGAACAGAACAGGCTGATCGACGAAATACACTGCTGAGGGGAGCAGCGGGCGGGTCAGGAGAGGTCTGCGACACCATGTGGTCACCTCCGGGGCAGGTGGGAATCGAACTCATGCAGAAGTGGCTTTAGATTCTCAGTGCTGTGCTTCAACCCACTGCGCCACCAGGGAGGGCCTACATTTTTTTTTTTTAAAGGAATCTCCTTACTATTGCCAGAGTGGCTATACAATTTACATTCCTACTAATGGTATATGTGAGTTCCTTATTCTCCATATCCCACCAATACTTGTTCATTGTCTTTTTCATAATGGCGACTTTCACAGGTGTGAGGTAATTTCTCATGGTTTTGATTTGCATTTCCCTAATAAGTGATGGTGAACATATCTTTATGTATCAATTGGTCATCTGTATGTCATCTAGAGAGAAATATCTATTCAGATACTCTCCTCATTTTTTAATTGGGTTGTTTTCTTTTTCTTCTTGTGTTGTATGAGTTCTCTGTATATTCTGGGATGTTAATCCTTGTTTGATATATAATTTGTGAATGTCTTCCCTCCTTCAGTAGATTGCTATTTTGTTTTGGTGATAGTTTCTTTCATCATCAAAGGAATAAAGCTTTTAGTCTTATGCAGTACATTTGTTTATTATACTTTTATTTTCATGCCTTTGTTAATGAATCCACAAAAACATAGCTAAGATTAATATCCAAGAGTTTACTAGATAAGTTTTCTTCTAAGTATTTTTATGATTTTAGGGTTTATATTCAAGATTTGAATTAATTTTTGTGCATGGTATAAGATAGTGATCTGTTCAGTTTTTGCCACACCATTTATTAAAAAGAGAAGAAAAGACTTTCTTTGTTGGATATACTTGACTCTGTTAATAAAGAGTTATCTGTATGTGGGTTTACTTCTGTGCTCTTTATTTTGTTTCATTAATATGTGTGTTTTTATTTCAAAAACATGCTGTTTTGATTACTATAGCTTTGTAGTATAGCTTGAAATCAAGGAGAATGATACCTCCATTTTTGTTCTTTTTCCCCCACAGTACTGCTTTGGCCATTTGGGCTTTTTTTTGTGTGTGATTCTATATAAATTTGAGGATTTTTTTTGGGGGGGTTCTATTTCTATGAAGAATATTGATGGGATTTTGATAGGAATTGTATTGGAGCTGTATTTTAGTTGAGGCAATATGGTCATTTTAGCAATGTTCACTCTTGTAATTCATTAGTATGGAATATCTTTCAATTTCTTTGTATTGTCTGTCATTTTTTTCCCCAACAATATCTTATAATTCTCAGTATACAGGTTGTGAAAGGTTAATTAATCAGAATTTGATCTTATTATCTTGCACATAATCTTTATCAGAGTCACCAATTTGGAATGAGATGGAATGAGATGAATGATTGACTACATATTTAGAAAGTTGGTTGACCTATATGTGTATAGTGGACTACCTGACGTATTCTAAAAGCTGAGGATCTGTGATGATGTAACCACAGTTCTTTATAATCTGAGGCTGAGGGAAGTGGTGGTATCAGTTTATCAAGCTGAGGAAATATAAATACACTTAATATTTAGATACTACTTCTTCCTTTTAGTGCACTACAATAGACATGGAATGAGAAAACTGACAACATTCAGATTCAAATTGTTCAAAAGCATTTGCTGATTTCTCCGTATTAATGATATAAGCATTTCCAATCTATGTTATGCTTTTCTTCTTGTCCTACTTAGGACAATTTTACATGAAATGTTGAAATTGTAGTTTAGTTCTCTTCATCACTGTAACATGTTATTAGAAGCCTTTTTCAGGTAAACATCTTATTTCAGTCATTATTCATTTTGAGATTAAAATTATGTATGTTTACATGGTTATAAGTTGTATAATCTTTGACCTACACTAGTCAGAAAAACATCAGTGCACAGGACATTTGGGCATTGTTTTTGTTCTTTCTCTGAAAATAGCTTCACAGTATTTTCTCTCCCCTATCTGTAAAACTGAAAACATTTAGTAAAGTCTTTACAATAATGTAAATTTTACTTGTATGGAAAAAAAAGAACAGGAAATGATATAGATCAGTGCCCTTTTTAAATTCATTAATGATATTGTAATAAATTTTGAATTAGTCACCCCTTTTTGTGACCTAGCCCCTGGAGAGTCAGGTTGCCACAGACCAATAAGAAGGCCTTGTTAAAAAATCATGACCTTACTTCCTTCCATACTACAACTGTAGCCTTTAAACCATTGGACCCTAAAAATGTTGTTTCTAATTACTGATAAGTATTTGTGGAGTAGACTAATGTCCAGAAGGTGAAACAATTAAGCAAAGAAGTTCTCTTTGAATAGGTTTATTAGCTGGTTAGCTGGTGCTTCTTTTAGGGGAAAGAAGCACCATTTCCACTTAGAGGGAAACTGTGAACTTCTTTACATACCATAGGATTGGTTGGGTTCTTGGATTTTTAATCTCATAAATTTACATCTCACTGACTTTGCTTGTCCATTTTCCGAAAAGGTATTCATTTGTTAGTTTCCATAGAAACCGAAGTGCTGCATTTGTATTTCGTTCTTTGCACATACTCCCTCCCTTTTCTTGCTTTTCAAGCAAGCTAAATTGCGGTACGTGGCATTTTATGTACAGTAACCTTTGTTTGCTTAAGTTTTGTATGAAACAAAGCTTTCTAGCTTCAAATGTGTTAATTAATCTTAACCTAAATCATAATTTTGACTTGTGAATTTTGCTGAAAATGACTGACTGAAAAAAGTAGAATTGTTTTCTAAATAAAACAGCACACCCATTTTAAGTTGAAATTGAGTAGGAAAATCAAGACATCGGTAGACTGCTTTAGAAAAGCTGTTACTTTGCTAAACCAAGAAGAAAAATTTTAAAAAATAATTTGCATATTCAAAAGGCAACCGTTTTAGCTAGCAGTGACATCAGCTACATGGGAAGCAGTTATCTCATAACTATTTTGCTTTCTGCTCTGTGCTGTGTTATGGGAATACAAAGACTTGGAAGATGGAGTCACTGTCTTCAAGGTGTTTACAAAAAAGTTTGAATGCAGATTCAGTAAATAGAATGGAGCTGTGGAAGTTAAATTCTTTTAAACCGCATAATTCCAGAATTGTGCAGCATCTGTATGCAGTTTATACAGTGATCAAATATACTCATGATCTACTTTTGCACCTAAAAATTTAGTCATATGTTTCCTGGAAAACATGTCTTTCCCACCACTATTTATTTTGCTATGTCAGTTTGATTCTAAATTATTTGCCTTTCTTTACAGTTTTACCATTGTCTTATATGAGGGTGGCAAATAGAGCTAAACGAGAATGTTGGACCAGTATCAGAAAACCAGAAGTTAACTCTGGTTCTCATTGATATCTGTGATCTGTTGCTTATCAGCAAGTTACTTTACTACACTCTACTTTATTGTTCAAATAAGTCATGCATGATGTTAGATGAGTGTTCTTTAAGATACTATGTCACTTTGGGAAACAATTTCTAATTCTGTTATCCTAAAGCAATGTCCAGGTGTTCTTGAACTCTTAAGTGGTCTATATGAAGAACCTGTTGAAATTCTCCAGAAGCCCCTTGAAGTTATGCTAGGAGTGTTAACTGGGTAGGAGGGTATCAGAAAGACTTTCTCAACCTGAGTCACCTCATGACGTCAATGTTGACTGGTGTGCAGCAAGGCCATATTTCACGAATCTTTTCCTAATATGGTAGGACTTCTGTGAAGTAAACTTGTGAATGCAGCAACCTGAATTATCTATGTAGGTAATTTGTGTTTTAATTAGAATATTGCTCCACCAAAGAGCCTTTATTTAGATATACCATCAATTTAGAACCCATCTACAGTTTCACACATATAATGTGAAAATATCTAAGTGTCTACAACACATTTTCTCCAAGGTCTTAGTTTAGGTTTTTGTAGCAATCATTCTCCAAGCAATTGTCAAATATTTGGGAGTTATTGGACTAATACTAGGTTTGTTCATGTCATCATTCTTGTGAATGTGTGTTGTCTGTTAGTTTCATCATTTTATTTTGGTCCATGAATGAAATGGCTGTGAAAACCTTTTGTAAACTGTAAAGTAATATAGCAATATATATTGTCCATAATCGGTGTTTTGGTTCTCACTACCCAACAAACTATTACCATTATAATCATGTGTCTTTGCTTTTGGTAAAAGTAAGGAGGTAAGTGGTATATACCTGTTCTGCAGCTCTACACCCTCTTTCTCTAAATTGCTTCTATTTTCTATCAGCAGCACAGTAACTTCAACCTCTTTTCTAAATTACTTTAATGTAGCTTAACTTGTCACCCCCTTAAAGACTTGGCCTCCCTCACAGACTTCTTAAGTATAACTGTTTTCTATTTCCCTCATGCCACTGGTTTCCAGATAAGGCAAGAGACTTTTTTATTCTTCATTGTTGCTTTTGCTCTGTTTATGTCTTTTAACTTAAATACTTCTGTCTCCCTCCCCCAACCTAGGCTCTTTGTAATCTTTGCTATTATACTATACAATTCTTTAATGTGGTCTTTCCTATCTCCTAAGCACTTTATAAATATCCATTCATTTAATCTTTACACCAATCCCAATAGGTCAATATTTTCATTGATATCATCTCCATTTGATAAAGTATGTAACAGAGATGTAAAAGGTTTGCGAAACTTGTTGATGTATGGGTAGAAGAAACAGAACTAAATTCAAATTCTGGCTGTCTGATTTCATCTCCATACTTTATATTGCTTCTATTTTTATGACTTCTGGTCTTATTTCTCTCCATTCTCTTACCCTGATGTTTCTTCAAAGTACTTTTTACCATCTAAAATATTAAATATTTGGTTATCTCTTTATTATGTCTCCCCCTATCACAGCTCAATGAAAACAAGGACTTTTTTTCTTTTGTATAGTGCTTATGAGTGCCTGGAATATGGTGGGCAATTAAAAGACATTGGGAGTATGAAAGAATGGAAAGCCATTCAATCATAGGGAGACATTGCAAACCACCCTTCTAGTTTGTTGATTAGTTGTTTCTTGGTTAGAATCTGCCAGGCACTTGGGAGAGAGCAAGCCTGGAGTCTCATGGGAGAGAACTCAATGTCTGTTGCCTGCTTCTTTCAATACCTGCCCAGCCAAACATCTTCACTTCAGCAGCAGAGTGTTCCGTTTAGGCCCCTGCAACTCTGCCTTCATTTTTGTGAGAACTGCTCCTTGCCATTACTATCTCTGTGATTCCTTGATAATTGCTTTTTCAAATTTTCTAGTACATAGCAGGATTGTAGTTATTTAATTCTCTCTGTTCCCATAACTGGTATGATGTCTGTCTCCTCATTGTTTCAGACTTGGTACTAGATAGAGTCCCAGAAAATAGAATGCAAAGATGAGATTTAATGATTGAGTTGTATTTTAGCTTAAACACAGTGCTGAGGCGTGTATAAATTGTAACAAGATGTTAGTACTCCATGGATGCAGTTTGTCAGGATTAATCAGATTTCCATCTGCTGTTGTGTTGAAATGGCTAATAATCCAGCACATCAGTGTTGCTGACCATTAGGACAGTGAAGGTGACTATAAACATTGTGGTATGGGAAAACCCTGAATTCATGGGCATACTCATAGAAGAAACTCAAACTCAGATCTTTATTTTTTCTTTAAATATATTTTTATGTCATTGTTCATTTTTGTGGAGTTTGATTTTTCCTGTCAACTGTAATCCCCACTCACTATAGTTCCCATAGTTCCTTCCCAGGTTTTGACCCTACCCCAGAAGCTCCCCCATTGTATGCCTTGGATTTGTATTTAGGCTGCTAGTTTTGTCTTTTATTTTCTCACTCCTTGTTTGGAGTGATAATCCTCCTATTAGTGACATCATCTGACATTTTTCCTTTTTTGACTTACTTCTTTAACTGAGCAATAATCCCTTTCAGCTCTATCCATGTCATACAAATGGTAGGATTTTGTCTTTTCTGATTGCTGAATAGTATTCCATTGTGTGTATATATATATATATATACCTTATTTTATTGATCCAATCAATGTTTTTAGTCATTTAGTTTGTTTCTGTACTTTCACTGTTATAGTGCAGGTTTCCTTTTGAAAGGAAGTTTTTGTGCCTTCTAGATAATTCCTAGGAATGGGATAAGCTCAAATTAAATTAATTAATTAATTAAACCTGGGTCATATGGTAGTTCCAGTTTTAGTAACTTAAGGGTCCTCTACACAGCTTTCTATAATGGTTGAACCATTTTGCATTCTCACCAGCAGTGTAAAGTTTCCTTTTTCTCCATATCCATACAGAATCTGAGAGAATTTAAGGAAATGGTAGGTATGTGAAAGGAATTGAAATGTGTGGACATTGCAAGAAGAGAGCATTATTTACCAATTGACTTTCACTGTTGTCCATCTAGTCTTCTCTTCCTTCCAAAACTTTACCTGAATTAATCTCACTTGAGAGAGGTCCCTACCTTTGAATCTTCATTTTCTCAGTTGTCATTCTTTCAGGTTCTAACAGATACTTACCTGTTTGAATATAAAAGTTAACCAAAAAAAAAGGGGGGGGGATATTATGCAATTTAATGTTGTTGAGGGTATTTATTTAAACTACAAATTTGTTCTCTGACAAAAACACAAATCTCTTGGTAATATCTTTTTCCTTTGTATCTATTTTTTTATGTGTTAGAAATTCACATTTTGAAACAATATTTTAAATAATATGCATAACCTAGATCATTAGAGCCTCATTATATTAATGTGCTTTTGAATAATTTCTCATGGTGAGAGTAAACCTTCACAAATTTGTGAAATATGCAGTTTACTTACATTATGTTCCATTACTTTTTACCTTGAGTTTTACCTTTCTAAAAGATTTAAGGCTTACATGTTGTCCACCTTCTGTTCACTATCAAAATCTGTTCTGAAAAAGGAAATCCATCAAAATGTTACTAATATGCTTATTACAAAATTAGATCAATGTTTTTGTCTCTGAATGATATATACTTGTTAGTTTGCAATTCTTATTATGGAATGAATTGTCCCATAATTAACTATCATCAGCAGAAATATTTCACATAAATATTTATGTAAATACTACCCACCATACAGGTACATATATACTTTCTGATGGAAACAATATGAATCTATCCCCATGTTTTGATTTTTCTATTCTGCCTTATTTCATGCAATAGTAGTTTAGCTTGTATAAATATACTTGACTTCAATTAATGTCTACTTGAAATCACTGCTGCAGGTTAAGCCTGTTTTGGTTTGATCTCAGTTAATTGATTTGGCAGTCACTCTAAAGCTTCCATTGGAAGAATTGTTTTGCATAGCTCTAAAAACATCAGAATACCAAATGGAAGGGTAGTGGTATAGTAATTTATTTGTATGATTGAAGCAGAAAAGTTATATTTAGATTTGGGATGAGGATACTTTCCAGTTTTTCTAAATGCATCATCAGATACTCTCCTGAACCCTGTGGGCTTCACGCTTAGTTAAAGAGATCTAGCCATGCACTGACTGTGATTTAACGTAATGTCATGTCGAAATTCAGGAGGGTAGGGATTCTATTTCCTCAGCCTGCCTTTTATTGCTGTCAGTGGCTTCCAGTGTGACTCCTGGTGCCAAGTAGTTAGGAACAATGTTATCATCAGAGAACAGTGCTTGGGTTTTAATGCCTTGTAATGGTAGAGCTGACAAGTCATACTTTTAGAATGAATCTCCAGAATCATGTGTTATGCTCCATTTCTGTATGTGGTAGCCTCTATTGTCCATGGAGAGTTTGACCTTTCAGCAAGAGCTGAGCATGTTCAATACAAAGGGTTATGCTGTTCAGCTGAGTTAGAACTTTGATTATTTATACATTCAGTCCCTTAAGCAAAGGATTATTTCAAACTTCTTCATTTTATAGGTATACACACACATACACACATGCAAATGCTCTAACACTATTTTTTGTTGAGTTCAGTAGGTCCTAAGTTTTTCAGCAACAGCAGACATGAGGACTTTTTAACCTACATGACAAGTGGGAGCTATTTTTTTTCTTTTTTTAAGACTTATTTGTGTGTACAGAACTGGGTTATAGGCCAGAGGCGCAGGGGGGTGGTGAGAGGCTTCACCAGAGACAGAATGGGGAGCAGACTAGGCAGAACAGGCAGGTCTTCAAAGTACACCACTGAGGGGAGCAGTGGGCTGTTCAGGAGAGGTCTGAGGGCCATGTGGATCGCCTCCGGGGCAGGCAGGGATCGAACTCATGCATGTGAAAGTGACTTTAGCTTCTTAGTGCTGTGCTTTAACCTGGTCTGCCACCAGTGAGGGCCCTAAGAGGGGAGGGAACTATTTGTAACAAGCTAGTTCTGGAAGTGAGTTGAGAGGTGCTGTCCTGTGGGAAAAATAGAGTACTTGAAACTTGATGGTCAGTTGGTAACCATACCCAGTTCTTGAATCCAATCATCCCTTTACAAACTAGGGCCCTTTCTAAAACCTTCTCTTCAAATGAAGACTTTTATAAGACAGAAATTCAAACAGGTATGTTTATATGGACAGGACCACAGATATTTCAAAAGTAGAATTTAACTCACACTCTTTATATAGAAACTTCTGGTGGGTATATTTATGGACATGTTCTGTAGTTATTCTAAAGTCAGGATAGAAGGATACATATATCCTTTTAAAGTTCTCTCTCAGCATGTTCATAATTTTTCCCAAGTGGATATTTCTAAGCATTTTTTTTTCTTGGCATGTTTAAAAATTTTAGTTTTCTTTTTCTGATAAAGAATTTTTAATAGCCTATCAAACTGCTGAATTTGCATTTCTAATAGTTTCTCTTCTGCTTGAACTTCTTTGCTCCTATATAACTAGAACATTTCAAAGTAGAAATTATATGCACTTTTTCATATCTCTATCAAAATGTCTCAATTTTAGCTGTGTTATATTAAATAAAAGGTTTTAGAAAGTACTGACGGATTAAATAGCAATTTCTATCCATAGGGTTTATACATGGAACAATTAGTTCTTTATGCAGGTTCATACATCATTTATCTAAGAAAAAACTGAAGAGACACCCATAAGTTATCCTCACAGGTATGAAAATATCTCTGCTTCCCCACACTTGATAAACTTTCTGAGTACTATGGCACATTTCCTGACATCACTCCCTTCAAACTTAAGGTCACCACCCTCATGTGTCTGGGATTAATTTAGGTCTCCACATGTCTAATCTCATTGTCTAACCTCAGATTCCTCCAATTAAGGGACTTATACCACATTGCTACTTCACTCATATCTCTGATTTTATTGTAAGCCAATTCTACTTCACCCTTTTTATCTTATCAAAAATTTGGGATCGATCTCCCCCAAAAGGTCAGATAGGCTTTTCTCAGTTTGCCCAAAGTAGGCCTCTTCCAATAAGCATCCTCTTGGTATGTGGAACTAAAGACTCCTGTGAATCTGAGAAAGTCTATTACCTATATTACAAATGCAGGTTATTTTAAGTGCAGTGAATGCCTTAGAGATTAAGAGAAATTTTGTCCTTGTCTCCAGAGTTTGGCTTTTCCTAACTGAAGAAAATGTAACTGTCTTCTTTTTTAAGTTCTAGAAAAATCTAGTTTGAGGGTTATCATCCAGGTGAAGGCTTATTAGTTAAGTGTGTCCTCCTTAACTCCTCTTTTTCCCTCTCAGAGCAAGCCATGAAGCCCCTCTCTCCTTGCTATTATCATTTTTTAAAGTTTATTTTTATTTATTTATGTAGGCCAGAGGTATGAGGGTGAGAGCACTCAGCAGAGACAGAGTAGGGAGCAGAACAGGCAGATCTACTGAGATACACTGCTGAGGGAACAACTGAAGAGACAGGAGAGGTCTGCTGCTCCATGTGGGCCAGCTCCCTGGCCTGGGGGTCAAACAAAGGCTGCAATGGTTGGTGACAACTCCACAGCACAGAGATGTAACCTTGGCATCACTAGGGAGGGGTTCTCCTTGTTAATTAAAGTCTTTCTCTTCCCCCTCTTTGAACCTATGGTCTTTTAACACAGGATATTTAACTTGGCCCTATTCATATCTCTCATATTAATTTGTTAGTTTGTGCAGCTTCAGACATCCCCAGATGGAGTGAGATAGTCTTTCCCTCCACTCCAGCACATCCTATTATCTCACCATCTACTCCAGTCTTTTCTATTTTCTTACTGCTTTGCTCCCACTTGCCTGTTTACTGAACTTTAGTCCCTAATCCCTTCTATGTTTTCCCCTACATCTTAGTTTCTACTTGTTTTTACTTCCTATCATATCTGACCTTGGGTTGTATTTAACTTCTTTATTTTTATTCATTTCTTTTGCTCCACTACCCTAGCAAACCCTAGAAGCTTGTAGCATTCTAAGTCTATTAATTTATAGGAAGGTTTGCTGAACACTGGTGGAAAAAAATTAAACAGTTATAAAGATTGATGGCACAACTTTTGATTCGGTCCTACACTGAGCTGTATGTCCTGGAGATTTTTTAAACTGTAATAAAAGTCTATTATTTCCTACAATAGTTATTTTAAAGACTGCAGAATATTATTTTATTATAGTTGTTCTTAATTTTTTCTGATGAATATATGAATATTAGTTATTCTGAAACATTCAGAAATATGGAAAAATAATAAACATTAAAATCATTTTCATTTGCTCACTAGTATTTATGCAATAACTATACCATTCTATTTTTTCTCAAAGCATTTTATGTATATAAACAAAGGCATATGTGATGTATAATATTCATTTTGTAGAAACAGACTCATACATAAAATCTAAAATCTGTCTTTTTCCTCACCTAATATTTTGTCATGGGCATCTTTTATTATATATTTTTTATTAACATATGATTTTTTACTGTAACATAATTTCAAAATAAGGGTATACTACTTGTCATTTTCTTATTGTACATATCTAATAATTCTATATATTTCCTCAGAACTTGTCATCTGGTTTCAATCTCCCATTCCAGTGAAAATCCTTTAGCTAAATTCAGTAGTGGTATTAGCAACTGTTGTCACCATGCTATAAGTTAGATGTTCAGACATTATTCAATTTATAATTGAAAGAAGTAATCTTCACAAAATTCTTCCTGTTTTCTTCCTTTCTCCCAATGCCTGGCACATATCACTTTCCTCTGTTTCTATGAGTTCAAATTTATCTTTTTTTAGATCTAGATTTATTTATTTTTAATTTCACATATAGGTGACACTATACAGTATCATTGTCGGGTTTATTTCACTTAGCTTTATGCTTCCCAAGTTTATTCAAGTTGTCAGAGGTAACTGGACTTTCTACTTTTAAAAGCCTGAATAATATACCATCATATATGTAAATATAATGCTGGATATTATGAATACATAATATAGTTATATATTCATAGATTGCATTTTCATTTTGTTGATTATTTCTTTTGCTGTGCAGCTTTTCTAAGTTACTACTTGGTTAATATTTTTCTTCCCCCCCTATGTTTTTGATTTATATCTAAAGCAGCATAATGTTTTGACAAGAGTTGCACCACTTGGTACTTTGGGACACTGAGAGAATATGACATCACCAGGAGCAAAGAACTCACCAGAATCTAACCATAAAGAAGTGGAAAATTTGATCTTCTTATATGGTTTAGAGTTCAAGTTGTTATAATAAAATAAAAAAGGTGGAGACACACATAAAAGCAAGTCAAAATGTTAAAACAAAACTCAGACACACTACGTGTTGGATCACAAAACAAGTGTCAATAAATTCACAGTGATGCAAAATATATCAAGTACTGCCTCTGATCTTATTAAACTATAAATGACAAAGAAAGAATGTGAAAAACCTTTAATATGTGGGGACTGAATGAATATTGAGTTAGTGAGGAAATCAAAGGGAACTTTGATACCTGGAGACAACAAAAATGAAAGCATAGCTCTCAAAGTTTATGGAGCACAGTTAAAACTATACCAAGAAGATAGTGATTCAGGTCGAAGTTAAAAAATAAGAAAATTTCGGCCCTCCCTGGTGGCGCAGCGGGTTAAAGCACAGCACTGAGAATCTGAAGCCACTTCCGCATGAGTTCGATTCCCGCCTGCCGCCTGCCCCGGAGGAGACCACATGGCGAGCCAGACCTCTCCTGACCCGCCCGCTGCTCCCCTCAGCAGTGTACTTCGTCAATCTGCCTGTTCTGCTCCCCACTCTGTCTCTGGTGAAGCCTCTCACCGTCCCTGAGCCTCTGGCCTGTACCCCAGTTCTGTATGAATAAATAAATCTTAAAAAAAAAAAAAAATAAGAAAATTTCAAATAAATACCCTAACATTACACCTTAAGGAACTAGGAAAAAATAATGAACTAGACTATAAGTCACTATCAGGAGGAGAGAATAAAAATGTGAACAGAAATAAATGAAATATGAATTAAAAAGAATGTCCAAAAATCAATGAAACCAAAAGTTGGTACTTTGACAAAATTAGAAACTAAGGAGAAGTACCACAGATATCTCAGAAATAGAGAGGATCCTCAAAATGTTACTAGAAACATCTTTATGCCAGTAAGTTGAATAACTTAGAAGAAATGGGAAAATTCATAGAAGCATACAATCTTCTGACAGTCAAGAATCAATAGGAAACCTAAACAGACTAACTACAAACAAGGAAACTGAAATAGTAATTAAACAGAATCTCAGGACCAAATGATTTCACTAGTAAATTCTACCAGACTTTCTGAGATGAGCTAATATCTGTCCTTTCCAAACACTTCCAAAAATGGAGAAAGAGGGAATACTGTCACTTTGTTTTTAAGCTTTTAAAACTTTTCGTTATATGAACTCAAATTCTTGCCAGTAACAGCAGAGAATTTATTTAATAACATTCCCTCTTTTTGGAAGATTGGGGCATTATTTTAAATTATTAACTAAATTTACACATGATTTGTTCTATATATTTCCTTCTGAAAAATTTCATTTATGTTCTTTGTTAATTTTTCTCTTTTTAATTTTTTAAAATATTTTTAATATTAAGATATTTTTACATAAAGATATTTTGCATAGCTAATTCTTTGTGTGGGGTTTTGCAGTTAATTTCCTAGTTTTCATCACATTAATTCTTAATACACAGAAATTTTAGACTGTTATGGCTTCTGTATCCACCCTTTCACTGAATTTTTTTTTTCAGACTTCATCTTATTTGGTCTATTCAGTTAAGAATAAAGCAACACAGGTCACAGTTTAGATATTTGTTCTAGGTTGATTCTTTAATTCTTAGCTTCAAAATCATTACAATTATAAATAAAATTATGTGCTACCCATCATGTTGTTTTTGGTAAAGTTAAATACAAATCATCAGGAAATCCCTTTCAGCAAATATCTCTGATTTTGTGATAATAGTAGTGGATTAAATATTGTATAAACTAGCCAGACCTGGGGCCACAGTTAAAGAAAGTAGCTCTTGTATTTGAGTGAGAAGTACAGCATGCTGTACTATGCTATGAAAAGATGTTACTTTCTCTTAACTGCCAAAAGAAAATGCGACAAGCTCAGTTAGAACAACAGATATTTAAATATATCTGATGATTTCACTCATAACAGGAGCATAAAGGATCAGAGGAAAAGTAATAACGAACAACCATATATCAGAGACATTTTATGGGGGTAGATTAGGGAACGGGATAAAAGAGAAGGGGGCAGTACATGGGACTGTGGGGATGGCACACAGGTGAATTGGTGTGGGAAGTCACGAGGATTACAGTTGAGATGGAAAAGGCACAAAATGATGTAAAAATAAACTATTATAGTAAAAACAAAACAAAACCAAAAAACAACAGATATTATTCTGTCAGTTCTAGAGGTCTGAAGTCCTAGATTAAGGTTTTGGCAGGTCTGTGCTCCCTCTGAAGGCTCTAGATAGTATCCTTTATTGCCTCTTCTAGTTTCTGGTAGCTTTGTGGCAACATTACTCCAGTCTCTGCCTCCATATTCACATGGTCATCTTCTCTCGGCGTCTTTTGTTTCTAAATTTTTCTTTTCTCTTAAGGACATTCTCTTAACGTGATTCCCTTTACAAAGATCCTATTTCTGACTGTCACATTCACAGGTACTGAGGACTAGGACTTCAACATATCAATTTAACCCATACTAGATTTGCCCAATTTAATAGGAGAGCTGAATTTTGTAAGATTTCAGAACAAGGGGCAAAACAGGAAGCCCTATGTTAACAAGTTAGATCAAAGTAGTGATGAGTTGGTTAGCTATATCAGCAGACAAAAGGAGCATTTATGGGTGTTAAGAAGTGTGATGAGAACCTGCTCCATGAAATCTAACATAATTCTAATCGAAATCTCAAGTAAATTTGTAATTGATTATTTATGCATGCTAATTTGCTTTTATGAATAAGCTAGTGGCAAAAGGCAATTTACTATGTTAAGTCTGGTGCATAATTAAGATCAATTAAAAAAGATCAGATTATTATTTTCAGAAGAAACAAGCTAAATATCAAAGCAGAGGAAATTGAAAATTCAGTTTATATATACAAAAAGATTGGTAAAATCTAATTTGTGATAGCAAAATTATACTCCAAAATGATACTCCACTTCATATTAACCCAGTTAATATAATGTGTTTTCACATTGATTTCTTGTTATGAATTGACCCAAAATAGACTTTGAAGTTATTACATGAAATGTCAGAAACTTGACTATAAAGTACACATGCAGTATTTGAAAGATGCAATTCCAGGAGACACCAGACCATAAAGAGGTTGATCAGAAACATAGTTTTCTAATAAGTAGGTGTGATGAAGACCTTTGACATTTGTTTTGATAAATGGCTATTATTTTACTTTGCTTCATTAAATGTTACAAAGACCACAAAAGAGTAGAATAAACAAGAGTGAAAGCAGAACAGGTTGAGATGTAGAACAAGCAGCATGGCATCTCTAATGTGCATCTGATCCCCCCCATGAGACAGCCTGGGCCAAAGCATGTGTAAAAGTACTCATTAAGTAAAGTATTCATTTGGCTGAGGTGATGTAGCTACAAGTCAAACAAGGGGAGTTATTCATTAACATTTTTCTATTTCCAGGATCAATACAACCTAAAGAATCAAACTATTCCTAGGGCAATAGCCATAAGGATTGTTTATATAAGTTATTATCTCGTCTCTGACTGCATTTTCAAAGTCTAAGCTTTCCTATTTAACTTACCTTAAACATTAAAAATTCAAATTTTATATAATACCATTTACAGTTTGTTCAAGTGGTGTTCCTCTTTTTCAAAGCTTCAGTTTCAAATTTTTATTTATTGAGAAATTTATTCTGACATGTTGATTTAACAGAGTGTATAATGGCTGGATCAACAAATACATTTTATTTCACTTGTCAAAACTCTAGACTCTAGACTATTCTCTTTTTTGAAAAATTTTTGGAATTCTGAATAGTTTAAAATAAAAGTATCTCAAATACAACCTTGCTACACATAAACATCTACATGTAAATCCACCAGTGGATTCTTGTTATTTCTGAAAGCTAAGGACACAGGAAATGTGCTTACATGAATATAAATCTCAGAACTCATGTTTTTCAAGCAATAATAATGTTTAAAACATATAAACATACCTATATCAGCATGCCTGTTACCTGTGTTTTTTTTTTTTTTAAGCAATTGAAAACAGCTGCAATATTTTAAGCTCTGAATTATAGCTATTTGATAGTAGGATACAAAGAACAGAATAGAAAAGTAAAAACAAACAAACAAAAACACTCAATTATTAGCAAGCAACATTACTGGAGTTTGCTTGATGTTGCCCTGATAGAAAGTACTTTTGCCTATTTGATATTTCAAACATTAGATCTCTCATTTGTAGCTATTGTCCATGATTATTTTCCTAATTAAACGATATTACCAATAACATTATTTCAAAAACTTAAAAAAAAATTGCTGTGGCCACCACCAATGGAACCTTGTAGGGAGATTTGGCTGTGATGTCATAGACCCTTGAGGTAAACTTCTAGAACTGAGATTTAGTCATACCAGAGACTAAACAAGAAAGATGCTTACTGAATATGGTGGGATCCAACAAGAATGTAGTACAGAATGCAATCATTTATTAACTATTTTTTCTGAAGGAGTTTAACAGAACACGTTATGAAGGAAAGGTAAAGGCTTACCCCTCTGGTACATTCATGATTCTTGTGGAGTACTTTTTGAAAACTAATGAAATTGAAATCCAGCAGTCTTCAAAATGGAAGAAAGGGATGAACCTGATCAGCCTATTTCAGCACGAAGGCAAGAATTTCGAAAGAGAAGAAAACCCAGTCAACCAATGGTAGACAAATCCCAGCAGACTGAAGTAGCAGAGAAAAAGAGACACTTGTCTACATCACAATCATCTGGCCCTAAAGCTACCCATAGTATTGGTAACATTCCTGGAAGTAAAGCAAAATATGATTCTCTTAGATTATCTTCTCAAATTCAGAAAAGTTGGACAAAGAGAAAGCATGGGCAGGCAATGACTGATGTTTCTCTGCAGACTGACAGTATTACAGAAGAGAAAAAACAAGAAAGCAGATCATTTGGTGAAACAGTGTTACCTGAAGAAAAACCAGCTGCTGTTGGAGAAGCAGCCCCTGAAATTCCAAAAAATGTTCAAGAAGTAGAAAATCCCCCACTCACTCACGCAATTCAACTCAAAATAGACAGATCTCAGCAGACCAGCTGTACTGGAGACTGGACAATGGTGATTATCCCATGCATAGAAAAACATGACAAGGAACAACAGACATTTTTTAGTGAGTCAGAAATAGTGGTGATTGGAAGGCCAGGTAGTTCTTTCTCAAAGGAAAGCATGTATATACGCAGTTCCTCAGGGAAGATATTTATTAGTGAAAAATCTGAATCTCAACCAACAAGTAGTAATGAACAAATTAGACGGAAAAGTATGACCAGATCGTCATTTAGTGAGGAAACCAAAAAAGATGCTCAGATACATTCAGAACACGGGCAAGACTTTTCAGATGAAGCATACCTTCCCATTCCAGAAGAGGTCTCTGAAGAAGTACAGTCTCCACCAGCTGAAGAAGCTACCGTAGAGGAGACACTTGCTGAGCTTCAGTCTCCATCAACTGAGGAGACTCCTGCTGAAGAGATGCGTTCAGATGAGTCTTCAGCAGCAGAGGAGGCCTCAGAAGAAGAGACCCTAGCTGAAGTTGAGCCTCCAAAAGCTGAGGAGGCCTCTGAAGAAGGGACACCAGCTGATGTTCAGTCTCCACCAACTGAGAAGGCCCATGAAGAAGAGACATCAGCTGATATTCAGTCTCCACCAGCTGAGGTGGCCCCTGAAGAAGAGACACCAGCTGATGATCAGTCTCCACCAGCTGAGGAGGCACCTGAAGAAGAGACACCAGCTGATGATCAGTCTCCACCAGCTGAGGAGGCCCCTGAAGAAGAGTCACCAGCTGGTGTTCAGTCTCCACCAGCTGAGGAGGCCCCTGAAGAAGAGACACCAGCTGATGTTCAGTCTCCACCAGCTGA
>NW_004567114.1:42143701-42227265 GCF_000260355.1 Condylura cristata
AGAAGAGACACCAGCTGAAGTTGAGCCTCCACCACCTGAGGAATCAACAGAAGAAGAGACCCCAGCTGATGTTCAGTCTTTACCAGCTGAAGAGGCCCCTAAAGAAGAGGCTTCAGCTGAAGTAGAACCTCAAGAAACTGCAGAGACACTAGTCGAAGTTCCATCTCCAGCAGCTAAAGAAGCACCATCTGAAGAAGTTGCTCCAGAAGAAGTCTCAGATGAAGTTCAAACTCTCCCAGCTGAGGAGGAGGAGGCCCCAGCTGAAGCTCAGTCTCCACCAGTTGAAAGGGTTCTTGAAGAAGATACCCTAGTTGAAGTTCATATTTCAGAAGATGAGTTCCCTGATGAGCTTCAAACACCAGAATCTGAGGAGGCACCAACTGAAGTCCAGTCTCCACCAGGTAAGGAGACAGCTGCTGAAGAAACCCCTGTTGAACCTCACCCTCTAGCAGCTGAGGCGGCCCCAGCTGAAGACCAGCCTCCTGAAAGTGAAGAAGATACTGTAGAAAAGGATCCTACTGATGAACAGCCTCCATCACCTAAAGAGACTGATATTGTACAAATACCTCTAGTAAATTTCTCTGATGAAGTTCAGCCTCTGTCATTTGAACAAAACCCTGTAGATGAGACTGTGGTAGATAATGACTCTACTGATTTACAGTCTGTCCAGGCTAGAGATGATGTACCGGTGATAAAATTAGATTCATTGATTGAGGAAGATGAGAAAAATTCTGAAGAGGCTCTAGAACCAGATCTTCCTCCTGAAGATTCATCTAGTGTCCGGAAAGATCAGACTTCTACAATTGAAATAGAGGGTGTCATTGAAATTGAGCTACAATAAGGGACTTCTCCTCAGTTGTCATCAGGTCTCAACTAAGCTAGCAATCACAAGCTAGGGGGTTCTGGAAGTACGTACTTTAGAAAATAGCTGTAGGTATTTAGAAGTAGGTTTGTGAACTGAGAAATGAAAGGAAACCCCAAGGAGTGGATTGCACCCCTTATTGGAAAATCTACAATAAAAACTAGTGGTTTAAAGTTACTTGTTATTTTCATTCAAATCTAGAGTACATAAAATATCTATTTTGGAATGAAGCAAATCTGTGACTGAAGTCATTACTTAAAATATTACTTCTACACTATACCTTGTTGAAAAGGGTAAAGTATACTCTATTACCATATTTTCTCTTTTTCTACATTCCCTTTAAGGAACATAGACGTTGTAGAAGAAAATGTGATTTCTTTTGCCATTCTGTATCTAATGCAGTTCTATCACCTAATTTTCTTGAATTTTGGTTATACATCTGAAGTTATATTGTGCTTTCTCATATTTTATCATATCTCCTATTTTTCTATACCTGATTCTGAGGTAAGCATTTTTCTGTTTACAGTCTTTTACACTCCCTACCTCCTTGCATATTTTACATTTTTTAAAAAAGATTTATTTATTTACACTTACAGAACTGGGGTACAGGCCAGAGGTATGGTGGGTGAGAGGATTACCAGAGATAGAGTGGGGAGCTGAACAAGCAGATTGACAAAGTATACTGCTGAAGGGTACAGCAGATGGGTTAGGAGAGGTCTGCTGTGCCATGTGGGTCAGCTCCCTGACCAGGGATGGAACTTGGGCTGCAGCAGCTTCAGAGAGCTTCATAATGCAATGCTTTAACCTGTTGTGCCACCAAGGAGAGCCCATATTTTACATTTTAATGTCAGGGTAGGGAAATTTTCTTTGTAAAAATTAGTGAAGACAACCATGAATGAAATATTTTAAAAATGTATGCAAAGAGACAAATAAGCTATATGACCTTGACAACATATTCCTAGTTCAAATTTTGTTTCAAGTCATCAGTCCTTTGGAAACTTAACTTACTTTTTGCACTCTGAACTTGTGATGAAGATAAAAACTTAAAGTTGAATTGCTATAGTTTATGTTATTGACAGCTTATAAGAATAATTATGGATTATTGCAAGACAGTTATTATTAAATGATATTTTGATCGAATGGTTATAGTAAATTTTGGAAAAATATTTTCTCCAGCAACAATTCAATTTCAATGTACTGAAATTGTGAGGTATTTCTTTTAAAAAATTTAAAATTGTTAGTATATTTTTCTATTTAGTGAAAATTCTAGATTGGTAATTCTAAACCTTAAGTTTGATGCCCTACAACTGTTGTTGTTTTTTCCCCTCCCACTCTTTATTATTAATGTAACACCAATCATACCATGTTTTAAAGTGAGTTTTCAGAAGTTTATGATAATTTTTCAAGCACACTCTTTTTATATGTCAGGTTTGAAATTGAGAAAATTTATTCTAGATTTCTTGATTGATCATTGCTTTTTAAACATTACTGAATAAATTTAAATGTTTTCTTTTCTTACATACTTAAAATCTAGTTAAACTTTTTAAAATATGCACCTGTTTTCTAGACTAGATTTTCTATTTCTTCACTTAGTTTTTCAATTATTCCTCACTTTAACATTGTATAATTTTAATTTGTTAGTTTAATATATGTAATGTTGTGAAATAATTGCCACAATAACATTAGTTAACATGAACATCATCTCACTAGTTACAATTTTTATTTTTGGTGCAACAATTTAAAAATTGATGTGCTCTCTTAGGAACTTTTAGGTGTATCAGATAATTAACTTACTGTTTTGTACAATAGATCCCAGAACGTATATCTGGAGATAGTACCCGACCAATTTCTTCCACTTCCATACACACATACACTCACATATATGTGTGTGTGCATATATCCCATTATATATATATATATTTATATTTATATATATATACATATATATGTATATATGAGAGGGAGATTATATATATGTGATATATATATAAGATATATACCTACATATAATCTACATATAATCTCTCTCGTGTGCACACACACACGAATGCACAAGTAGGATTGCTGGTAGTTTTTTTTTTTTAAAGATTTATTTATTCATGCATACAGATCTGGGGTTACAGCCAGAGGTGCAGGGAGGGTAAGCGGATTCACCAGAGAGAGAGTGGGGAGCAGAACAGGCTGACTAATGAAGAAGTACACTGCTGAGGGGACCAGCAGGTGGGTCAAGAGAGGTCTGCAGTGCCAGGTGGGTCACCTCTGGGGCAGGTGGGGATTGAACTCATGCTGAAGTGGAGGGCCCAGTAGTTCTATTTTTAATTCCTTGACGAACTTCAATACTATTTTCAGAATGGCTGTGCCAGTTTTTATTGTTATCAGCAGTGTAAAATGTTTGCTTTTTTTTTTTTTTAAAGATCTATTTTATTTATTCATACAGAACTGGGGTACAGGCCAGAGATGTGGAGGATGAGAGGATTCACCAGGGACAGAGTGGGGAGCAGAACAGGCAGATCGACTAAGTACACTGCTGAGGGGAGCAGTGGGCGGGTCAGGAGAGGTCTGCCAGGCCATGTGGATCTCCTTGGGGCAGACAGGGATAGAACTCATGCGGAGTGGCTTAAGCTTCTTAGTGCTGTGCTTTAACCCGCTGCGCCACCAGGGAGGGTCCTAACATGTTTGCTTTTAAGACACATTCTTGCCAGAAAATATTTTTTTTCCTTTTTATTACAAACATCCTAGTAGGCATGAGTTAGTATCTCATCAAGTTAATGTGTAAATCCTTCATGGCTAGTGATGTTAAGCGCCACTTCATGTGCCTGTTGACTATTTTGTCATCTTTGTGACCAGGTCTATACATTTTGTTCATTTTTTCCCTATGGGGTAATTAATATTAATTTTGCCAATGAGTCATATGGGCTCCTTGTGTATTTTGGATAAGTATGTTTTACAAATTTACCTTTCATCCCATAGGTTGCCTTTTTGTGGTCATTATAATTTTTTTTTTTGCTCTGAAAAATCTTTTTAATTTATCTAGCTTGACTTATTTTTATTTTTTGCTGTCTTTGCTTTTGGTATGTATTCCAAAAACTAATTTCCAAGACCAGTGTCAAGAAGCTTACCCCTGGTTTCCTTCTAGGAGTCTTATGGTTACCAATTTATATTGAAGTCTTTAATCCACTCTGAGTTCATAGTAAGTAAATAGTGATTTGATGTGGTCCTCTTGAGTATTGTTACCCATTTTCCCCAATACATTTCTTGAATGGACTATCTTTTCTCCTTTGTATATTCTGGCTCCTTTGTCTTAAAATTGACTTCTAAATAGTGTTTTGATTTTATTTTAAATTTGACTTTTAAGATATTTCTCCTACTTGATAGCTAGCCTGTAAGAATACAACTGACATTTGTGTGTTGATTTTGTTTCCCACAACTTTATTGAGTTCATTTGTCTTAAGTATTTTTTGGTGGAGTATGGTTTTCTGTAAAAAAAAAAAAAAAAAAAGAGGTATGTCATCTGCAAACAGACAATTTTAATTCTTCCATTTCTATCTGAATATCTTTTTTTTCTTTTCCTTGTTAATTGCTTTGGGTAGGGCATTTCTAGTACCATGTTGAATAGAAGTGCTTAGAGTAGGCAGCTAGTGTTCCCCTAATCTAAAGGGAAAACTTTCAACTTTTCTCTTTTGATTATCATTACTCTTTTGTGTTCTTTATTATGTTAAACTAATATCTATATCCAATTTGTTGAGTTTCTAATCATTAAAGGATGTTTGTTTTGTCAAATGCTTTTTCTACATCTGTTGAGATGATCATAAGATTTTTATTTCTCATTTGTTAATATGTTTTATTATTGAATTGTGTATGTAGAACCTTCTTTGCAACCAGAGATACATTCCACTTGATTATGGTGTATATAGTTTTAATATGCTGTTGAATTCAGTTTCCTAACATTTTTTGAAGACCTTTAGCCATGTTGGTTCATCAGGGAATTGGTTTCTACTTCTCAGACATTGATATCAGGGTGATGCTGGCCTGCTAACATAAGTTTGGAATTGATTTCTTCAATTTTTGTAATCATTTGATGAGGATCAGTACTTAAACATTTGGTGGAATTCAAAAGAAGCCACATAGCCCTAGGATTATTTTTGTCAGAAAGTTTTGATTACTGAGTCATTCTCCTTCCCAGTAATTATGTTGATGAACTCCTTCAGCTCTTGCTTGTCTAGGGGACTCTTTATCTCTACTTCAGTTCTGAAGGACTGGTTTCCCAGGTGGTGTATGTAATCTTGCTTGGCATTTTTTTTCTTTCAGCACTTAGAATATAAAATTACATTTCTTTTGTACCTGAAAGTATACTGCTTAAAAAGTCTGCTTAAATTCATACTTGAGTCTTACTGCACATAACAAATTATTTTTCTCTTGCTTCTTTTATATCCTGTCTTTGTGTTTAGCTTTTGATAAATTACTTATAATTTGACTCATATTGGATCATTTTGGATTCCTCCTCTTTGCTACTTTTCAGACTTCATCAGAATATCTGAGATTCCTCAAGGTAGGAAAATTTACAGTCATAATTTTTTGTATAAATTTTCTCCTGCTGAGATCCTTAAAGTACATATATTGGACTGTGTAAAAGTGTTCCTTAAATAATTTTAGCTAGCTTCACATTTTTCTTCCTTTGATTGGAATATTTTCACTGCTCTATCTTCGTCCACATGATTTAATCTACTATCAAATATCTCAATTGAATAATTCCATTATTCTTTGTATAACTTGCTTGATTCTTTTAAATGCTGTCTATTTCACTTTGTTCATGTGTTATACTCTTGACTGCAATGAGTTTTCTGACTTTAGTTTTGAAGTTTCTGTTAGGTAGACAATCTTTTCACTTACATTAATTTCTAGAGGTCAATCTTTCTGTTTTTTGGAACATGTTCTCTCTCTTTTTTTTAATTTATCTTGACTCTATATGTGTTTTCTGAGCATCAGAAAAACCAGCTACCTCTCCCCGCCCCAACAGATTGGTCTCATGTGAGTAGATGAATCTTTATAACACTCTGGCTTAAGCTACTGCTCCATTTTAAACTTTGGAGATTATCCAAGCTACTGTCTTTGTTATTAGTAGTTCCTAGTGTTTGAGGGTGTTTGAAGACTCATTAATGTTCTAAAAAGAATGATTACAATTATTATCTAGATGCAGGCTTATTAGAAGCCAAACATTCAGGCAGTACTGGGAAAGTATACAACTAACTCCTCATAGAAAGAAATTGGAGGATGTATATTTTGACTGCTCCTTTGCACCGGAAAGTGGGAAATAATAAATATGAGTGCTTATAAACACATTACCAGCTCTTTTTATTTACTGTGAGGCTTGTGAGCACAAGTTCTGTTAGCTACTAGAGCTATGTGACTCTGGAGTCACATAGAGTCTTTCCCTTAGATGGTAGCCATAAAAGTTAGAGTGGAAGATTTGTGGAATGTCTGAGAATGCAAAGATGTGGGTGACATTTTTTAGTTTTCTATTTCCCACATTGTACTAATAAGTAAAAGAGCACAAGTTTTGTTTGATAGGTGTGCATACATTTAGAAATTGTTAATAGAACTCTGAAAATGAGACTCCAAAATTAAAGGAACAACATGATTCTTGTGTAATCATTTAACATGAGAGATTATAACTTTTGACTCAGCTAGACTCTTTTTGTCTAAAAGTTGAATTGGCTCAAATATATATTTGGAATTTCAAAATATTCCTTGATATTCCCCCCTAAAATTTATTTTAAAATGTCACCTCAGGAGATCAAGGGTCATAAATCTCTATGGCTATTACTGACAACTAACAAAGCAAGAACAGCACAAACAAAAATGTTATGAAAAGAAGAAGTAAATGTTACAGAATAAATCTTATTACCATATTATTGGCTCATTTCCTTTATTCATGGTATTTCTGATGACTAGAAAATATGGAGAGCTGTGACTGGATATGACTTAACTTAGATGTTTAGTTGTTAAACCCACATGATAACATCTTAAAATAATGGATTTGATATTTATTATGAAGATACAAATCATGATGCTCATTGACTGACTAGATGTCTATATCATTGGAGAAAAGAACATTTTACAGTTCGGGTTGAGCTATATAGTCTAGTCACTAAAATGGGAAAATAGATACAAAAACACATGTTGAGGAACTAAAGTTAAGGATGACATTTTTGAGTTTCAGGCATTTATGGGACACTCAGATGGAGATATTCAGTAGGTAGAAAAAAATGTCTTTTATGCTACAACCAAATGCCCCACATAGTGGCTAAAAATATCATTTAGTCTCATTTGTCAACTTCAGTTGTGGTAAAGAAAGAAAGAATACTTAGTTAATCTTAATTAAAAATAATCTTCACAGTGCTATCTAGACTGGTGCTGGACTAAATATCAGGTACCATGACATAACCAAGTTGACACATAAAATCAATCATTACACTGTATATATTTTACATACATATACATTTACATGCCTTAGCATACTCATGAGGTATTATCAACTATTTATTCTGTATTGATTAGTGGGAGGCTATTATTAGATTTTGGTTTTAGTAAGCATGCTGAAATCTGTCAGAAAAAATTGTGAAAGACCCTGAAGTAAATGAAAACATTAGTAGGTATTTTCAGTCAAAATATATGTATTATCTAGAGTCCACCTTTGTGGGTTATTTGACTCTATGGAGGGTTCGTGTTTCTTTCATTGTCTGAGTTATTTAAAGCTCTATACATTGTAGATTATAGCAGTGGAAATGACTCTTGTTCATAGATGTGTACATTTTTTTTCTGGTGGAGGAAAAATCAATTGCCCTTCATGCTCTTGAAAAAATCACTTTTGCGTCTGTTTGTAAATTCATTTCAGCATTCCTTACTAGCTCTATGGTGTGATATTTTCAATTCTCCTTTGATCTCATTGTAACATCTTCCTGGTTCTCTTATTAATTACCTAGTTATATTAAGTTTTGATACATGGTCTATTTATATTATTTATATTTGTATACAGTTCATCATTTGACCTTTTTTTTTTTGTTAGCAAATCTGTCATAAGGGAAGAAATGATGCAACCTACACTAAAGTTGTGGCAGCACATGCGTAAGGAGGGAAGTTGTTAAATTAAAAGTGACTTTGGGATGTCAGACAGTATTCACTGCTCTGATGAGATATATAAGTATGAGGGTTCAAAAATGATTCTCAAGATTTTGGTATAGGAAACTGCATAGACAGAAGTGTCTTTTATTATGATGTAAACTAGGGAAAAAGACAGTAGGCTACAGATTACAGTGAATCATTTGATGTTTTGTTGTAGAGTTCAGAAGTATCTGAGAAGAGAGGTACTGATTTGCAACTCAAGTTTACACATGTAAATTTATGGAATAGATTGGAACACAAAGGAAGAAATTTTAAGGATGGAAAGAGTGAAAAGTCCAATAACAGAGAGTGACAATAAATCTTTTATTTAGGATGGTGTTAAGGAAGCCAAGGAAGGGTGATGTTGAAGTAAGTAAGGTTAATCAGTAGTGCCAAATGCTAAAACTTTCAGTCCTTTGGATTGGCAGTAAAATAATGGTGGCCAATAAAGTGAAAAATCTCAAGATGAGGGGATAAAGGTAATCTTTATGGCGATGCTGGGAATTAGAAAATGATGGAATGTAAAGAGGATGATTTTCTTTCTCACTTTTTTGTAAGAGGATGATTTTCTTAGCATCAACCTTGCCTTGTCTCTAATCTAACCTTCTATAATAGAATGAAGTCTCAAAATATGTGTACCCAAACATAACTGCTTCACTGAAATAAAAAAAAATTGATATTAAATTCTATAGAATGCCTTTCAGACATGGTAGGTTGATATTAAAAATTTTCCTGTAGTTCCTCTACAGGATATTTCAACAGTAGACTGAGATTGGATTCCCAGGCCTAATATAAAGGTCTACCTTTATTTGAAAATTGTAAATGAAAGATGAAAAGTGAGAATTATAAATGGATTTTCTATCTTATGTGTACATACCTGTGGATTATATACATGGACACCTATTGGTATAAATACAGTTATAACTTTAAAAGCACAAAATGTCAATAGCAAGGGGGAAGAATAATAAATTAATGTTTCTCTTAATGAATTTCCTAAAGCTAACTTTTGAATAAACTGTAATGTCATGATTTTGGTCAGAACGGCCTATTATGTAAAAGACACACTTAAGATTTCATAATGAAGAACCAAATTCAGCTAATATATTTATGGAATAAAATATTTAATTTTGAAAAATATTTAGCAGGTAAACTGCTAGTGACATTAATAATCTAATTAGGAAAAGTATCTAACATTTCCTTTTTAGTCATACAAGATACACAATGTCAACCATGGAACTTAATCCATCATGTATAAATTATTTACAGCAAGATCCTCTAGAAAGGAAATAAACAGTTCCATTCCTTAAGATCTTAAATTGTGTCCTCTGGACCACTTGCCTCAGCATGAAAATGTGTTTAAAGTGAGAATTCAAGGGACGTACTCAGATGTGTAGAATTGGAATTTCTAGGGGTGAAGCCCTGAAGTCTGAGTTTTTCCTAAGCTCCCTTGATTCTGTGTACACTAAAGTTTAAGGATCATGGTATCAAGAGAAGGTAGTGAAAAACAGACAGGCTGAGCTATAAGTGGTGAGGTTCCTTTAACAAGCAATTTATCATATGCAAGAAAGATAAGAACCAGTTTCTTAGTCTAAGCAGACATTAGCAATGTGAGATAGGGTATCCTTAACAAGCAGGGGGTACTATTAGGATTGAAGTTTTGTTATGCTAGTATAATAACATATATGTCTCTCTCTCTCTCTTTTTTTTTTTTTCCAGTTTCTGTATTTGTAAGATAAGAATAACCTATGGAGTCCATATGAGGGTTAAAAAATTTAAAAGATGAAAAATACTTAGAGAAAGGTAAACACTTCATAGATGATCGATATACTTTAGGTCTTAGTCGTCACAAACCTGTTTTCTCAAGAGATGAATCCATTTCTTCAGTTCTGAAAACTATACTACCCATTCTATGAAACTAAATAAAAAGTCATGAAAACAGTATTTTACACATAGAAAGTGCTGTGTGGATATTGCATATCCTACACTTAAGCTTCATTGTGCAAGTGTTTCTAAATGAGCTTATTTTAATTTTTTTCAAGAGCAATTTATATCTTTTGACTCAGTTAATAAATAAAATTTCTCACACAACACCTCCATGAAATAGAATTCTGTTACCAGGTGGGGATATCACCTACCTCTCTTTCTACTGGATAGAACTTTCTGATGTCAAGTCAGTTTTCCAATTTTGCATCAAAATAACAACTTAAAATCTTTATTTTAATAATTTCATTTCACATTCAAAGCACTTCTGAATAAGATGTTGACACAGGCAGTCCAATAATTTCTGTTACTAATTCCATAAAAAACAATTACATTACCTGGTGTAACATCACATAGAAAAAAAATTATTCTAAAATTACTAGGCCCTTACCTTTGAAAACTGCACTATGAGATGTAAATACACACTATTTTTTTTGTGTGTTTTTAAGCAAATTGTGAAATGAAATGCATCCTTGAGATTTCCTCCCTTTTTGATACTCTCCATTCTGGTGTCTTCTCTACCTGCCATTCTTTATTTTGATACTGTTTTTGTTTTTACCTATCCACCAGGGATCTAATAATTATTCCTCACTGGAAATTATCTGTTCTATATCATCTCATTGTCGTTTCCAATAATAGATCTATAGTTTTACAGGGCCTGCTACCAACTACACATGTATTATTGAGGTTTTAGGGGACAAATCCTTTCCCCAACTTTGTTTTTTCATGCACTATAAAGAGTGAACATGAAAAGTATAGGAGGGTGAAAAAGATTATTTCTCAGCAACTGGTCACTGCCCAATTACTCCGTGTCAATAGTACACATCCTTGGAAAGATCAAGAAACACTGAAGTTACCTTTTTTTTTTTTTTAAGCTTTATTATTTATTCATACAGAACTAGAATACAGGCCAGAGGCATAGGGGTGGTAAGAAGATTCGCCAGACACAGAGTGGGAATAGAACAGAGTACACTGCTGAGGGGAGCAGCAGGTGAGACAGGAGAGAGGTAAGCTGAGCCATGTGGATCATCTCCAGGGCCAGGGATTGAACTTGCCCTGAAGTGGCTATGGCTCACTAGCAGTGCTGCTCTTTAACCCACTGCACCACCAGGAAGGGCCCTGAAAACACCTTTTAAAAACACCTTTTATTTATTTATGGATACAGAACTGGATGGAGTGCAGGTCTATAGTACACAACCTTGGAAAGAGCAATAAGCACTGAAGTTATCTTTTTTTTTAAGATTTATTTATTTATGGATATAGAGTTGGGGTACAGGCCAGAAGTGCAAGGGCAGTGAGAGGATTCACCAGAGAAACAGTGGGGAGAACAGGTACATTGATGATGTACACTGCTGTGGGGAGCAGCAGGCGGTCAGGAGAGGTCTGCCATACCATGCAGGTCACTTCCCTGGCTGGGCAACTGTGGATAGCTTCGCAGTGTTGTGCAAAGTTTAACCACATTGCACCACCTGGGAAGGCCCTGAAATTACTTTTAACAGAGTAATTTTATCGTGGAGGTATTATTTTTCCCAGTCAATTCAAGGGTTAGCCTTATTTTACCTTTCCTCTTCAATTTCACTCCTTCACTCTAAGTGTATGATATTGACCAAAAAGTAAGAGTTCTCTCACCTTCCTGTTTTACAAACTGTAAAGCTATTTTGCTGCTTCTTAACTCTTCTCTTTTCCTCACTATCAGTTTAAAATGTGTCCTTCTTTCTTTTGAAAAGTGATAATACCCCTACTTAGACATTGAGAACTATATACATCTCTCTAACTTGGATTTTTATTTTTATTACTCTCTCTCATCTTCAATTTGGCCCTTCTCTTTATTTTTTATTTTTTTAAAGATTTATTTATTTGTACATACAGAACTGGGGTACAGGCCAGAGACGCGGAGGGTGAGAGGATTCACCAGAGACAGAGTGGGGAGCAGAACAGGCAGATCGAAGAAGTACACTGCTGAGGGGAGCAGCGGGCGGGTCAGGAGAGGTCTGCCTCGCCATGTGGTCGCCTCCGGGGCAGGCGGGGATCGAACTCATGCGGAAGTGGCTTTAGTTTCTCAGTGCAGTGCTTTAACCCGCTGCGCCACCAGGGAGGGCCGGCCCTTCTCTTTATACTATGTCCAGTCTTAAACAATTTCTTGCTTAATTTAAAGCACCCCTAACCACCTTTTCCATAATATTAGAGAAGCTGATTTTCTTTAAGCTAGATTTTGAAAGGATTGATTAAAAAAGGTACTCCCATGAGATATAAAAGATCCTGAAATACATGTCAGACTTTAAAATATTCGCCAGGGTGATGAGGCAGAACCCTCGGATAAGTCACATTTAGGGATTAAGGAAGATGGGTAGTGTCCATGGATACAAATGCAGAGCTCCAAGTATTTAAATTGGACTCATAGACAGTAGAAAATTACATCCTTACAAATTTTTTGTAGAGCAGATGTGACGAAAACAAATGAAAACTAATTGATTTGAAGCATGAATAAAAGTAATGGTGAGTTGAGTAATTTTCATGTCCACATTTTTCTATTTGATACTGAGATTCTATAATGAATAGAGGCAATTCCTCTGGCTCAATTTGGTACTAAGCTTGGGTAGGAGACTAGAGAACATGTAACATAATAAAATGTGCTATGAGAATAGAACAAAATTATTTTACTTTTTTTTTTTTTAAAGATTTTTTTTTTATTTATTTGTACAGAACTGGGGTACAGGCCAGAGATGCGGAGGGTGAGAGGGTTCACCAGAGACAGAGCGGGGAGCAGAACAGGCAGATCGACGAAGTACACTGCTGAGGGGAGCAGTGGGCGGGTCAGGAGAGGTCTGCCTCGCCATGTGGTCGCCTCCGGGGCAGGCGGGGATCGAACTCATGCGGAAGTGGCTTTAGTTTCTTAGTGCAGTGCTTTAACCCGCTGCGCCACCAGGGAGGGCCCAAAATTATTTTACTTTTAACTTGAGGAACTGAAGAACATTCCATGAAAGAATGACTTTTTTTTTTAAATAAAGATTTATTTATTTATGTATTACAGCACTGGGGTACAGGCCAGAGATGCAGGGGTGGTGAGAGGATTCACCAGAGACAGTGGGGAGCAGAACAGGTCGGCTGATGAAGTGCACTGCTGAGGAGAGCAGCGGGCAGATCAGGGAAGGTCTGCCACACCATGTTGGTCACCTCTGGGGCAGGCGGGATTTGAGCTCATGCTGAAGTGGCTTTAGCTTTACTGTGCTTTAACCCACTGCGCCACCAGGTGGGGCCTGAAAGAATGATTTTTAAGCCGGTCTTTCAAAGATTGGTAAGATTTCAGTAGGTACAGGTGTAAAAGAAAGCCATTCCAGGCGGAAGCTCAAGGCTTTGCCAGGGAGAAGAGTCAGAGATAGGCTTGCTGGACAAAGAAATAGATGGAGTATACAAAATATATTTAGAGGTGTGTCAAGCCCCGTGCATTTAAAATAACAGTGTCAGTACTGGATAAAGAGGAAGAATCTATTCAACATGCTACTAACTTTTTGCAGTTATTTCTTGTGTGAGAGTTATAATGTGATTGAAAGATAAGATTATGATATGTTTGAAGGATAGATTGAAGTAGAAGGTGTCAATAAAACTGGATAGACAAGCATTATAATTACATATATAAATTAAAAATATATGCAGAGTCTTATACATTTTCTAGTTTCATCTTCTAAAAAATTTTATGACTAGTAAGGAACAATATCTTTCTCCTAACCCAAACAGGACAAGATTTAGAAGCAGTTTCTCAAGGTTATTCAATTGCTAAGTAATAGAGACAATTTAGACCCAGGTTTCCTGATTTTAGGCTTAGTCTTATACATTACACATGCAAAATGACAGAAATAACCATTGGAATTGACTGACGAATGTGCAAGGGGAGAGTCAACGTAGAGAGGAAGGAAGCACTTGACCTGAAAATTTCTCATTTCCTAGGTAGAGCCCTTTATAATCCTTGATTTTAATGAGACAGCATTTCCTTCATTGGCTGATGGGATAGCTATGAAAAAGCCAACTGCTGAGATATACTATTAAATTGGTCTATCTGAGTTTGGAATCACTTTCTCTGGTCATGCCCCATTTAATTGTTATTTGAATGGACAATGGTGAACCTATCTTCTGTAACGAACAGAAATGAATGAGCTCTTACTAAAAGGAATCCATATTCTGTTAAATGCATGTTTACTCATAATTTTATTATAAGGGCAAAGAAGATAAAAGGATATTTTTTTTTCTGTGTAAACTGGCTTTTATTTCCATTACTATATAGTCACTTAAAATCAGAAATATAGAAATCGTAGAGTCAGGAGATAAAAGGATATTTTAAGGAAGTATTTTAGTGTCTCTAGGAAAACAACAAAAACAAATACAATGCTACTATTTTCCATTTTGTAGTCTTTTTTAGAAAACAAAATAAGCAGTATGAAGTATGGTATTCATGGCCTCATCAATCTTCACAATGTTCCTTTAAGTCAAGTAGGTAGTAAGAATTGCTATTAAGAGGAGGAGAAATTTAATATGTTTATGTGTTTCAAGAAAAAGACACATGGAGACAGTAGACTTATAGTAAAGAACACTTTAGTTTGAAATATTACACATAATAACAGGGAAGAAAGAATTATCCAAAGGAGGAAAAATTAAATCTAACTTCTATATTGGAATAGGGAAATGTTTTCTCATAAGTGAAAATAGAAAATAAATCATAATGAGGCTTAACAATAGAAAAATTCATGACGTTTCAGCTAAATTCAATAAACATTGAGTGCCTAATGAATTTAAAGTTTAATCATTTTCTGTTTCTAGTTATATTGGAAAATGCTGTTTCTTAAGTGACAAGTATTAAAAATAGTTTGTATATGCTGAGAAAGTTTCCTTAAAATTATAACCAGTATATGAAAATGTCTTTAATAATGGTTCTGGCTGTGAGTGGTTGCAAGGGAAGGAGAAACAATAAAAATTTCCAGTAGGGCTGCTGCTGAAAGGGTGCATAAATTGTAAACAAAATAACAAATACAGGGTTAGTCTCTGTATTTAAGTACAGGTTGTGGAAAAGTGCTAAATAAAGGATCATAATTGCCTATTCATGTTCACTATGCACAACATAAAAGGAAAAAGATCATAACATGAAAAAAATTTTAGTTGATATGAGTGATTTCCTACCAGTGATCATTATTTAATGCAGTACTATACTGGGTTTTATTAGGTAGGTTATAGAACACTTTTAGATAAGAGATGGAGGCTGTGATATAGGGGTTTATGAATCCTGCAGTTCTTAACGACATACACACATAAAGACAGAGAGAAGCCCTCTGTATGTTTGTGTGTGTTTTGATTTTAAGAATATTTAAAGCATGGATGGTTGTTCTTTTCAGCGATTTTCCCCAATTTGTCTTATTCTAAAGCTCAGGGAAGAGTATGTGAAAATACTTTCATTTCTTGTTAAAATTTGATGTTCCTAGCAATCAAAGTGTTTCTAAAACAATTAATTGAAGATGGAAAAATCAATTGCTCAATATGAATTGTAGACATATTGTGAAATGTCTGCAAATTTTAAAGTAGGCCAAGTTAACACCCCTTTATGTCCGTTAGAAGCCCAAAGCCATTCACACCTGCTGGTTCCTGGCTGTCAGGGAAAAAGGGTTTCCCAAGATCATGACTTGATCTTCCAGAGGTACATAGATTTTTAAAAGATAAATTGTTGGATAAGGCAATACTTAACCTAAAATAGAAGCTCTAAAATTTCATCCAGAGGGGGTGGGACAGTAATTTTATTGACAAAAGTCCCTTTATTTAATTTTTTTAAGAGTTATTTATTTATTCATACTGAACTGGGGTACAGGCTAGAGATGCAGGGACTGTGAGAGGATTCACCAGAGACAGAGTGGGGAGCAGAACAGGCAGATTGGTGAAGCACATTGCTGAAGGGAGAAGGGTGGATCAGGAGAGGTCTGCTGCACCATGTGGGTCACCTCTGGGGAGGAGATCCAACTTGTACTGAAGCGGCTGCAGCTTGCGTGCAGTGCTGCTCTTTAACCTACTGCACCACCAGGGAGGGCCCAAAAAATTGACACCATAAAATTGACTGCCTGTGCTTGAGGTCGGTGTAGGAATGAAAATAATAAAGTAGATTGATAAAGTAACCAGGAGGAAGAATGAAAGAAATCATAAAAGAGGAATAAAGCTGAGAAATCAGTACTCTGATAATGGGGGTGAGAATTTAAGATGGAAGGACAATAAAAAGAAGAGAGATTCCAAAGGATTGTTTTGCTCATTCTGAAGCATCCAAAGGCGTTTGTTAATATGTTGCTAAATGACTAATCAACAGTATAAAGATTGAAATTGCTTCTTTGCATTATGTAGACTAAACCTTAGATTCCTTATTTAAAAAAAAAAAATCCATCTTCTTTTTCCTTCATCACCAACTTTTCTCACTTTTCACCTGGCTCTTTTCATTTCTTCCCACTAGATCTACCTCCTTCTCCCTCTTCTCTCCCTTCTTGTCTTTCTTCCTCTCTCCCTCCCTCTCTGTCTTTAGCAATCCCTATTGATATATACAACCTCGCTATATGTATTTTGATTATTACAGAAATTCCCTCAAAACACGATAGGTTGAAGTGGGTTGTAGTTTGTAGACAAGAGCAAATTCTTGGTAAATTAACTGTGACAACTAACCTGTGCACCTGGTTAGATCAGAGTTTTTCCAATGCGGTTTAAGCTTTAAAATTGTTATGTATTTCTTAAAATGTGGATTGATAAAGAATCTTTGGTAATGACCGATGTACTACATTCTATAGTTTTAACAAGTTTACATAAGTTTTATGTACTTTAATATTTGAGATGTTCTTTTTGTAAAGCTATAGATATGTTAGGAAATGGATTCTTCTGAATTAAAATATACAGTTTTTGTGTTTTTTTTTTAAATCATTGTGAGTGTTGAGACCAGAAAAATGAAGCCATATGTTACTGAGGGACTTCTGAGACTGCTTTTAGAAGCCTCACAACAGGTTGAGGTGAATGTGTGTCTTCTTTTTTTTTTTTTTCATCCTTACTGCTATAAAAAAGCCATTGAAATGCTGAATGCTTAACATCTCTGAACACTAGGCTTCACAAGAACATCAATAAAATTTTAAGAATTTTTATTCCTGTTCTTATTTTCTAGCTTGCATGAATATCTCTCATCACCCTGCTTAACCCTTTTCTTGCAAATTTTTTCTTCTTGAGACTTGAGTTGTGCTTCCATTACATTTGCCTTTATGCAAAAGTGATTTTGGGGGGAAAAATGTATCAATAGTTTGGTACAATTACATTACAGTTTTGATAATATTGAAGAAAATGAAAAAATAGTGAAAAAATTCTACTTTGAAATTATATTTCTGTAAATATTTCAAAGGTGATTTTCAGGTGATTAACACTTGAGAAATTTTTGATTGTATATTGATTTCAAAGTGTGATAGAACATTAATCAATCAAATATGCCTAAAAGAGTTTTATTATTTTTTTAAACAAACAGACTTAATCACATTTTAAAAGTCTAAGATCTGACCAGGTGATGAAGGAGTGATCATAAATCAGCCGATAAGCTAAAAGGGCATTTTTGATAATTCCTAAAATATTTTCTTATATTATATTGACTGAGTATGTCGTCTTCTCTCTTTAATTTTTAAAGTAATTATTATGTAGAGAAAGACTACTATGGGCAGAATTTTTTAGAAAGATTTATTTATTTATGCATACAGAACTGAGGTACAGGCCAGAGGTGCCGGGGTGGTAAGAGGCTTCACCTGAGACAGAGTGGGGAGCAGAACAGGCAGATTGACGAAGTACACTGCTGAGGGGAGCAGCGGGCAGGTCAGGAGAGGTCTGCCATGCCATGTGGATCACCTCCTAGAGCGAGGACTAAACTCATGCTGAATTGGCTTTCACTTCTTAGTGCTGTGCTTTAACCTGCTGGGCCACCAGGGAGGTCCCTGGGGGGCAGAATTTTTAAAAAAAGATTTATTCATGCATATGAGAACTAGGCCAGAGGTGTGAGAGATGACAAGGTTCACGAGACAGAGTATGGAGCAGAACAGATTTACTGAAATACACTGCTACGGGGAGCAGCTGGTGAGACAGGAAAGATCTGTTGTGCCATCTGGGTTAGCTCCTTGGCCAGGGTGGAACTTGTGCTGCAGTGGCTGTGGATAGCTTCATAGTGCTATGCTATGCTTTAACCCTTTGTGCCACCATGGGAGACTGCAAGGACAGTGGTTCTTTTGGTTTTTGTAAGTGTTCTAATGAAAGCAAAAAAATTTTCAAGTACATATAGACTGGAGCAATGTGATATGTATGAGTACAATATTTCAGCTATCTATTGTAAGTATATAAAATTATACTTTGTATGGAAATTTTCATATACTTATGGTGCCCCTATGATAGTCTTTTCCATAGAGAAGGAACATAAAACATTATTTCTACTTATTGGTTTATAAACTGTACAGCTTTGAGTACATTGTTAGAGTTTTAAAAACAAGGAAATTCAAATCATAAAGAAACCTTATGAGTTATGGTTGAATGCAAAAATTAGTTAATTTAGGGAAGTATATTGACTTCATCCTGTAAGCTAATTATCCAAATCTTATTGAGATTGGATGTATTTCTATTGTAGATTTCTTTCTTGCTAGTTGGTTCAGCATAGTTCATACTACTAGAGGGAAACAGAGAATTAAAATCATTACCTGAATACTTCAAGTGAGGAAATGATTCCCCTTAAATATTAAGTTTAATGAGGCTAAAAAACAGTTGTTTTAAGTGACCTCTGAGCCAGTCTTCCCAAACCCACCCTTAATGGACAGCTGCATTCAGTACTCAATTCAATAATTTTTGCAAATAAAATGAAGGAAGCCTTTTTTTTTTTAACAGTTTATTTTACATTTTTACTTTTTTTTCCCATCTCAATTGTAGTCCCCGCAGGTTTCCCATCACCAAGTCACCCGTGTGCCATCACCATAATCCTGTGCACTTCCCTCCCACCCCCAATTTTGATCCCATTCCCCACTCCACCCCTACAAAATGTCTCTGGTATAAGATTGTTCATTATTCTTGTTATTTTCTCGCCTGGTCCATTATACTCCTGCTATGAGTGAAGCCATCTGGTATTTTTCTTTCTCTTTCTGGCTTATCTCACTAAGCATGATCTTTTCCAGCTCCATCCAAGTTGCTGCAAAAGACATGTGTTTCTCTTTTTTGGTTGCTGAGTAATATTCCATTGTATATATGTACCACATCTTTCTAATCCAGTCATCTACTTTTGGGCATTTGGGCTGCTTCCATGTTTTTCCAATTGTAAATAAAGCAGCAATAAACATGGGGGTGCAGGTATCTTTTTCAATCAGTGCTTTTGTGTCTTTTGGGTAGATATCTAGGAGTGGGATTGTTGGGCCGTAGGGAAGCTCCATGTTTAGCAGTTTGAGGAACTTCCAAACAGTTTTCCATAGTGGTTGTATTAGTTTGCATTCCCACCAGCAGTGCAGGAGAGTTCCTTTTTCTCCACATCCTCACCAACATTTGTTGTTGCTAGTTGTTTGAAGATGTGCCATTCTCACTGGGGTGAGGTGGTATCTCATTGTGGTTTTAATTTGCATCTCCCTTATTACGAGTGATGTTGAACATTTTTTCATATGCCTGTTGGCCATCTGCATTTCCTCTTTGGAGAAGTGTCTTTTTAGCTCTACTGCCCATTTTTTGATGGGGTTGTTTACTTCATTTTTATTGAGTTTCATCAGTTCTCCATATATTTTTGTGATCAGTCCTTTATCACTACTTCTGTGTGAGAAAATGTTTTCCCAATTATTGGGCTGTCTGTTTGTTTTTTGTAATGTCTCTTTTGCTGTACAGAAGCTCTTTAACTTGATGTAGTCCCATCTATTTATCTTTGCCTTCACTATTGTGGCGTTGGGTGCTCTGTCTTTAAAGATGTCGCTGAAGTGTATGTCATGTAGTGTTTGACCCATCTTTGCTTCTAGGTATTTTATGGTTTCCGTTCTTATGTCTAGGTCTTTAATCCACTTCGAGTTGATTTTTGTGACTGGAGTGAGGCAGTGATCTAGTTTCATTTTTTTACATGTAGCTTCCCAGTTTTCCCAGCACCATTTGCTGAACACATTTTCTTTGTTCCATTGTATCTTCTTTGCTCCTTTGTCAAAAATTAGGTGTCCATAAACTTGTGGGTTTGTATCTGGGTTTTCTACTCAAATCCACTGGTCTTTATGTCTATTCTTATTCCAGTACCATGCAGTTTTGATTATTATAGCTTTGTAGTACAGCTTGAAGTTTGGGATTGTAATGGCTCCATTTTGATTTTTCTTAGACATGAAGGTTTTGGCTCAGTGCTCTACACGATCAGAGAATCTTCTCTAGTAACAAACTATAGAAATGATCCCTGAAAGTATAGTCTTGAAGGAAGACTTTTTACAGAGGATAGTAACTAATAATTAGAGAGAAGTTTACTTTCTAGTTTAGGGGACACCTATTCATGTCTCCTAATTTTCTACAGTAGTCTTGAAGGCAGTTTGTTTACATGTCCTAAGAGTTCTTTTGCAGGGATGCAACTCTTAGGACTTCAGGCATCTTCTGAGGACTGTGATGCAACTGGTCCCTGGAGACATAGTTCATTCCTGTGTGTCTCCCATTCTCTCTCCAACTTTCCTTGTTAAAATTAGAGTGTACTCACTGTTGCAACTTCCCAAAATTTTGCATAATATTACATAATGGCTTATTTCCCATTGGCTTTTAGTATTGGAAGTTTTTAACTGAGACATTGATACATTAAATGCAAAAGTGTGCCCAAGATAATTTCTGGCCAGGCAGTTTTAAGTAGAGTTAAAAACAAACAACTTTGTAGTATTCCTCTTTTCAGGAGACATGTGGTCCTTCATTTTATGCCCAGAAAGTTGGTCCTTAATGAGATTACTTGGAAAGCTTGACTGGACATTTGCTCACAAATAAACCAAAGAGGATGTGGGTTTATAGTACAGACTTGGAGGTTGTGGAGGTAAAGACAGAGGAAGTATTATCCCAGACTGGACTGGGTCACAGGCTCAAAGGAGCAGGAATGGGGTTCTTCCTATGACAGTCATAAACATCTAGGAGGGAGTACCAGATTAGTTGAGGCTGGGGGATGCATAAAGAAACCCTGGAAGAAAATGGATTTTCCTGAATCAAGGTACCACAATGGAGCATCCACTCAAATGCTAGCCATCTCTGAAGAATCCACATATTTTCACTAGCAGAGAAAGGCAATTATAAACATTTGCTGAACTAAGAAATGAAAGCACAATGGGATATTTAACTCTATGATTAAACTCCATAAGTTTTACTAGTAAAGAACCATGTAAATGAATCTTAAGACTTGATTAACTAATCAGGGATACTTATTATTAACTCACTTGGTTCAATCTTAATAAAGAAGCAAGGTTAATAAAATTAGAAAGAAAAAGTTTTAAATTTAGAACAAATTTTTCTCTCCATATAATAAAGCAACATAGTCTAAATATAACCCGTTAGAATGTGCTTTTTTTTTTTTTTGCAAGATAGGATAATCACAAATCACAAGGATGTTGTCATATGTTACTTTTTTATTAAATTTTGCATTTACAAGATTTTATTTTATTATAGCATAAGTATATGCTATAATAATAGGAAAATATAAGAAGATCTTGTACAAAGCTTGCAGTGACTGCTGGTATGGAACTCAGTAGGCCTGGAAGCCACTGCCAAATGCCCCTCCATGTGATTTGTGACATTCCTGGTTCATTGCTTAATTATTGGCTCATCCTCTCTGATAGTAGCATCTTGCAAGGGCAAGATGGAAATCATTGTCTTTATTCGTGGTGCAAACTCTATTTTTACTTTATTTTATACTAATTATTTTACAAAACAAAAGGCAGAATATAATCTATTTTCACATTAAAATTACTTTAATATTTAAAAATAACTAAAGAGGACCCTCCCTGGTGGTGCAGCGGGTTAAAGCACAGCACTAAGAAGCTAAAGCCACTTCCTCATGAGTTTGATCCCTGCCAGCCCTGAAGGTGACCACATGGCGCGGCAGACCTCTCCTGACCTGCCTGCTGCACCCCTCAGCAGTGCACTTCGTCCATCTGCCTGTTCTGCTCCCCACTCTGTCTCTGGTGAAGCCTCTCACTGCCCTTGTGCCTCTGGCCTGTACCCCAGTTCTGTATGCATAAATAAATAAATCTTTAAAAAATAGCTATAGAAATATATTTATATTTACTGAATACAGTGAGGGTATGTAGATCTGAGGATGAGCTGACTTGAGAGTTAATTTTTAACTACTCCATTCTGCCATACTTTTAGTCTTATAACTTTTGGTGTAATGTTTAGATGCACCTCTTTTGACTGCTGTTATTACCCATCCTCTTCCAGTGATTCTTCCAGAATAACTTAGATTTACCTAAGATTCTCAACCTCTATTTGGACTTTCAGCTTCATCCCTTGATCTTTATGGTGTACATGGTGCTCCAGTCAGGGCTCCTTTATCTGCCAGTGTACCCAATTCCTCAGCTCTTGTTAGCGTTGGCTGCTAAGGGTTCACTGCTGATTCCCTTCTCTGACGACTTGCTCAAATAAGATGCTCTATTCTCTTTCCAGAAGAGCCTGCAGTTAACTCTTTGATGAGTAAGGACTCTAAAAATCTGGCCCCCATGCCTCATGGTGGCCAGCTGCTATAGAGCTCTTTATGAGATCTAACTGAAACTAAGTTCCATATGAAACCCTTACTTTCCCTCATCCCCTGTGCTTAAGGCCTCTTGACTCCACCAGCACAAAGACTCTCACTGTATACTCAGTGTCACTGGTTACTGCTCATTTTCTCTCTCAGTTGTACTGCTTATTTCTTGTTTGGTCTGAGCTTCACCCAGTGGCCAAACACACTTTCTCTAATGTTCTTAATGCATTGTAGGTTTGTCCTTCTTTGGGTATTCTCGCTTAGCCCTAGGACACATATAGAGTTTCCTTGTATTTTAGTTACTCTTTTTTTTTTTTTAAAGATTTACTTATTTATACATACAGAACTGGAATATAGGGTTCAGGGGGTGAGAAGATTCATCAGAGACAGAGTGAGGAGCAGAATAGGCAGGTGTACCAAAATACACTGCTGAGTGGAACAGCAGGCCCGTCAGGAGAGGTCTGCCAAGCCATGTGGGCCTCCCCCAAGCTGGGGATCGAACTCATGCTACAGTGGCTGCGATAGCTGCATAGTGCTATGCTTTAACTCGTTGTGCCACCAGAGAGTTACTTTTTTTTTTTTTTATAGGAACTTACCTACTTTGTGGTTTCTGTGTCCTAATTGCATTCAGACAATATTTGTAACAACAGGTCTTCTATAGTTTAGTGTATTTGTAAGTGACTTACCTAAATCTTGGACTCTGTCCCTTTTCAGAAGACACTGGAAACTAATTAAAAGTCATTAATAACTCATATTACTTAACTTTCGGTCACCAAATTTTTGTGTTTATGCTCAACCTGATAAGAATTTCAGATTAGATATTTAGGTTTTTGTTTTTTTGCCATAGACTTGCCATAAAATAAAAATTTTGAGCTGTAAGCCTTATAAAAATACTGAAAAAGTAAATGGAGAGAGATATGGAATCCACATTGTATAAAACTGATATTTTATTTCTTATATTGGAAAATATTATTTTTAGAATACTTAGGAAAAGAACATCGAACTCAGATGTGGGCTAATTGTGAACATGAATAAGAAGACACAAAGATATAATGAAAGGCATTGAAGAGTGTCTTTGAACATGTTATAAATCTGTCAGATTTGGATGTTTCAGCTTTTGTTTGCTATAGAAATGGTGCCTTCAACTATTAGATTTGGTCTCTGCCAGTTCCTAAATATATTAGTTAGAATTCTTTTTGTTGCGTACAATAGAAAACCAATCCTAACTGACTTAAAAAATAAGGGGAATTTATTGGTTCAGAGGCTGAGCATCCAGGGGATCATTTCATTTTAAAAGCCACTTGGTCAAGATTTCAATTTTATAAGGACTTCATCTTCCTATTTACTTTTCGTGTATTTTGCTGTTGACTTCATTCTTATTCTGTAGAGAAAAGAAAAATGCCACTGAATAGTTCTAAGCTTACATCTTCCTAGGGTAAAATGCAGTCAGCAACATTTTCCCTAGCAGCTACAATCAAATGCTGGCACTCATTGCAGGTTACTTGTTAACCTTGAACTAAAGGACTAGTAGTGCAGAGTTAAATGCCCTCCTTTTGAGGTTGGCTTACTACTAGAACTGGATAGAGAGTCAGTGGTAAATTATTTTCTAGAGAAATCTTCAGTGCATGGTACTCTGAAAAGCGGATAAATGGTGAGAAAATGGACAAATGTGTCCTGAACTAATCTAATCTTTAGCAACACTGGCTCTTAGTAGTCCCACAGTCAGTCTACTGGGACAAACCCTCCGGCCCTCATCCAGTTGTCCCTTGTGCCTACCTGCCTGGTAAGCCACACTTAAACCCCAACCCTTGCTTGCAAAACACTCTTAGAAATTGGCTGGATTCTTCTATCCAGATATTTATATCACCTGTCAGATCTGCCAAACTTTGATTAAAGCTATCTATGGTAGGCAGCTGGCTTTCTGTGCTTATCCCACTTGCAGAAGTAGCCTGGGTGATTTGAAGCCAGCTTTGTCTTTGTGTACTTGTTTTGGTCATTTAGTGTCTCTGTGTACAATGTCTCTGATTTGCCAGTCTAAGATGTCAAGGACAGTTGAGAGCGGATGCATCTCTTCACTTGATTCTATTTCACAAGTTGATCATAGAGAAACTTAAGGCGTGCTTATTAAATAATAAGCATGCCAGTAGCACTTCATGCATTTAACGCATTTTGTCTTTGTCATTCATCTGAGGTAGATATTGTCCTTTTTATTTTGTTTTAAAGATTTATTTATGCATGCAAGAACTGAGGTACAGGCCAGAGGTGTGGGGAGGGAGAACAGGGAGCAGAGCAGGCAGATCTACTGAAATAGACAGCTGAGAAGAGCCCCCGTTCCATGTGGGTCTGGTCCCTGGCCATGGTTCAAATTTGGTGCTGTAGTGGCTGCAGACAGCTTCATAGTGCTGTGTTTAACCTGTTGTACCACCAGGGAGGGCCCTAGATTTTGTCCTATTCTATTTTACAAATAGTGAGGACATTGAGGCAGAGCGAGATCAGGTAATTTACCCAGCATCACATAGGGAGAGAGAAATGGAACCAAGGACGCTCAGGTAGGAAGTCTGACTTGATGTTTGTTTTTATAACCACTATACTGTGTTGTCTCTAGTGGACACCAAAGGGATCATCCTTCATCCTTTTCTAATATCATGGTGCCAGATGTGCCCTGACTTTATTTATTTATTTTTTTACTATTTTTTAACAGCATTAAAAATATATATATATTTATTCAAACAGAACTGGGGTACAAGCCAGAGGTGCAGGGGTGGTGAGGGAGACAGAGTGGAGAGCATAATAGGCAGATTGACAAAGTACACTGCTGAGGGGAGCAGTGGGTGGGTCAAGAGAGGTCTGCCCACGCCATGTGGGTCACCTCTGGGGTCATCAAACTCTCACTGAAGCGGCTGCGGTGAGCTTGCAGTGCTGCGTCCTAACCCATTGCACCACCGGGAGGGCCCTGTGCCCTGACTTTATTAATAGGTCATTTGCCTTAGTCAGTCTTTTGTTGGAGACCAGCTCTAACTATTGAGGTGTCTGGAGGCAAGACAGGCAGGACCCTAAGGTGGGAAGGCGTCGGCGAGTGGAGATTCCTAAAAAAGGAGGAAAGGGAGAAAAAAGGGGAAAGGAGAGCGAGGAAGACAATGGGAGTCAGATTTGGGTGCAAGTCTTCCTGCTCTGCCTTCAGCAGAGGTTTATTTCATACATTAGGAGCAAGCAGTGGGATGACATCAGCACATAACTGGGCTGAGAGATTACAATCATCTTTTTTTTTCTTTTCTAAGAACAGTTTACGGTCATATTGCCCTTTAGCTGAGATATAACATTCTAAAATCAATCAAGGTAGAAAACAGGTACATGGGTGCACAAAGTTTGTGACTAATATTACTATAGTGGAGATCAACTAAGATAGAAGTCCCTTAAACCTTATCTACTACTTAATGGGTTTTTGTTTTTCTACCTGAGTCATCCTGGGAGGCAGAAGAGGAAATTCCTTGCTAATCAAATCTCTGAATAGGAGACATAGGTGGATTTCCTAATCTGAAGACTACATAGTAGAATCCTGAAAGACTAGCCAGAAGACTTTTGTGGATTCCTTTAAGGTGTAGCAGGTGGAAAACTTGACTAGTTTAAAAACAGGCAACCTGGATGAATTTCCAAATCTAAAGGCCAAACAATAGGAAGTTTTAGTAATTCTTTAGAAACTTAATAGAAGGCTAGGTGAGATAATAGAATGATAAGATTTGGGTTATCCTCCACCTGGCAGTGAGAAAGACTTTGCAAAAACAGCCCTTTTGCTTTTATTTATCAGTCAGTAGTCAATTCACTTGACTTCAGGGGAATTTTTCACCCTGGTGCAGTGCTTGCTTGTCAAAGCAGGCAGGCCTTGTGCGGTTGAGGCACAATTGTAAGCTGAGAGTTGCTCAGAATAATTTGATATTACGGTTATACAAAAAAGGGAGGTCATAACATAAGTTAGCATGGAAAGTCTGATTTTTCAGAGCAATTCCCCTCCATCCAGACTATGTCTGACGACAGAGGTTGCATAGCTTGTGTCAGTCTTTGGCATGTTTACATAGGCACTTAAATTTCACATGCATTTCCAGGTACACTGAATAAGATCCTCTTTAATATAATATGGTTTCTAAACCTTTGAATCTAAATAGTAACTACCATGTAGATATATCTCCAGACTACCACCTCCTTGGTACTTCATACTCAGACTAAATTTCCCATTGTTTCAGCTGCTCTGTTAATACTTGAGGGAGGCAGATCACAGTGTGGGCTTGAGCATTATATCTTGGTTTAACTTCTGACCTACCAGTTTAGATCTATGTGAACTTGGGCCTAGTCATCTTCTTTAGTTTTCTTATATGTTAAGTAGTGAGGAGTTAGAGCTTATGAAATAGAAATCTTGATTCAGCCAAAAAAGAAAAGGAATTGCATTCAGACACACGGTAATAGATAAGGTTTAGGGAAAAAATATGCAAAGAATTCATAATGAGATAAGAATATTTATATTCTGTGATCAAAGGTATACAGACAACAAAATCTAAGCTACTCCTGTCAGCACAGACATCGGGGGAAAAAGGATTACCTAAGTGGACATCTTTACAGACTCTGATTCTTCATAGAGCACTGAGGAAGAATGAAGAAGCTTCCAATTAAGAACAAGTTCTTTATTTAAAAACTCATTTTTAATTTTTCTCAAGTGAATCTCCACCTGAAAGCATAATATTTTCATTATTTTATATGATAGGTATGCTGCAGGAAATGAAATTTCTTCCTTTAAGTTGTGAAATAACTCACAAGCTTTGTGTTACTCTGTATAGTTAGGCTTCAGCCTGGTTTCCTCAGGGTCCACAAGCAGCAACTATAACCACCACCAGTGCTTTCAAATCCAAACATCTTGGGAGCAGGTTTTTTTTCTTTTCTTTTTTTTTACTAATAGGAATAAATTTTCTTCATGGAATTTATTATGAAGATATAATGAAATAATCCACGATCAACAGAGTCCCAAACAATCAGCAGTAGTTACTCTTAACCTTGGTGTTCCCAGGGACGTCTCCTATAGTCAGCCTGTTTCCTTCCAGAGTTACACACAGAACCTCTCCCTCTCCCTCCTGAAGCTGGGCTCTCAACTATTCCAAAATTGATAGCAGCATGGATTGTGCAAACAAGTGGCAGACTTCTAACTAAAATATTAGCACTGATTTTTAAAAAAGATTTATTTATTTATGTATCAAGAATGCAAGAACTGGGTAAAGACCAGAAGTGTAGAAGTGGGGTCGGGGGGTGATGAGAGGATTCACTAGAGACAGAGTGGGGAGCAGAACAAGCAGATGGCCCGAAATACACGGCTAAGGGGAGCAGCAGGCAAGACAGGAGAGGTCTGCCATGCTATGTGGGTCACCTCTCTGGTCTGGAATTGAATTTGCACTGCAGTGGCTACAGATTGCCCCACAGTGCTGTGCTTCAACCCGTTGCACCACCAGGGAGGGCCCAGCCCTAATTTTTTGTATCTCAGCACGATTTAGCTTTCAACCTGAGTGTCCTATCAACGTGTCCTTGCTGTGATCTGACTAGGCACGTTGCTAGTCTCAAATTTCTATTGCTGGTCCATGAACTCTGTATTTTCTGCCCCTTGCTTAAATGTAACAGGATTCCCTGGTAACTATGAGATTTTATAAACTAGAAGGAATGATTTCATTTCTCTCAAGTCATTTTGAGGTGTTAGAGCTTAGGATCTTTGATATAGTTAAACAGAGCTGCCTGTGGTTATTTCTAGTTTCTCAGTGGTTACTGCTGGTGAGCCACAGAAGCTGTAGTTTGATATTCATTTCTGTACAGTGTCTATGAAGTCTGCATATTTACCAAATGACTCCAAGACTGTATGGAAGAAATAAATTCCTGAAGTAGCCATAGAATAAAATAAGTAAGATCTGTGTACAAAAAAGATCACATAAAAGCAAACATAAATGTGGTTTTCTGACATTTAAAAAGAAGCTCACTTTTTGGCTTAGGGCGCTTAATATGGATTTCTATTTTATCTGCAGTGTTTTATTCTGTTTTTAATGGATGAGTATTTCCCTCCACCTGTTCTTTATATAACCTTGAATTTCTACTTAATATATTTTTTTTATGTCAGTTGATCTTACAAATGCCTTGCAGTTTCTGAAGACAATGCAATGCAACTTAAGCCTTCCTATTGAGGTTAAAGCAGAATTTTGTGATGTGACCATTGTCAGCAGCAGGAAAAATATCAGTGGGAAATTGAAGTCCAGATCATGGTACTCTTGGAAAGGTGACTTATTTTTTATGATACTTATTTTTTATATGATACTTCCTGAAATAAAGTGAGAAAGTTCTGAGCTAGGAGAGATGGGTAATCCAAATCATTTAGAATAAGTCCCAAATTAGAAATGCCCTTTCTTTGTTTTTTAAAGTTTTTCTTTTACATTTTGATTCACTTCTATTCATTTTGCCTTCATGCAGACTTCAAATTTAGGTTGTCTCAAGCTGTGCTTACCTTAATGTAACCTTCTTTCATTTCCTCTTCTTACCATCTTTGTTAAATCTTTAAATTTTTTTATGAGGGTTTCATTAATAACTTATAAGCCCATAATTTAATGTAAAATAAAAGGGGCTGCTCTGTCACTTTAAATACAGGCATTTTTCTGTGGATTAAGCATTCTTGGAAGTCAGGTTTTAAAATGAAATTTGTATATAAAATTTCTGTTAGCTTCTGGAAAATGCTTGATTATTTTGGATAGTTCAATGTTACAGTCTTCATATTGTTTGACAGATTACCTTGATACAAGTCCCTGATCACTTACTATGTCTATATTGAATGTGTTCCTTAATATTACTTTCCTCTTTTTTTCCTGAAATTAAGGTCCTTATAAATGGGAAGCTCAAGGTTGGGTAGTGGGGATATTATGTATAGCTTTTTGGTATTCTCTTTGATTTGTGCCAATTAGTTCCATCTATCTTTCAGTTTAGAATGATTTCTCTGTGTATATGTTCCAATGAAAGTTTTCTCTCCCCAATCAGGCTATATACCCCAAATAGCGTAGTTGGTACTTAGTAGCTGGCTTAGTCCTTTGTTGGAAACAGCATTAATTTCAGACAGAGAACACACTGGCTTATAGCACTCAGGCATTGATGGCTTTTAAATAGTTTCTCATAGCCTTACTTATATTGGCAATGACATGTTTTGAAAAGATGAAATATCTTGGATGTAGAACCAAATCATCATTAGTTATTGTTTTCTTCATTGTTTACCATTTCCTCCAGTCAATTCTCAAATTTTAGCAAAAATTAACCTCCCCATCTCCCTTTCTCCTCACCTCATCTCTCCTACTGCTAAATTATGAACCAGACTAACCACATAAAGTGAACACTATTGGGAAGAAGACTGTGCTTTGTGGATATGTTTCCCTAAAGATCTGTAGTAACTCTTTTTTCTTGCCCATACCCATTCCACAAGCTTTGTGCTTCAAAGAGGGTCCTCTGCTTTTCTCAGCCAAGTGGAGAATGGATGGCTTTGACAAAATGCTTGGGTGGCAGTGCAGGTGGCTTTCCTAAAGTCTGTCATCCATGCAAGGCACTGCAGGTCCCGGTCAGTGGGCCCTCCTCAGCGTTGCTTTAAGAAGTTCACTGTTCAAAGTAACTTCTTGGAGATACATGCGATTGTCACATGATGATGGAACACAAAAACCTATCAAATATAGTTGACAGCTTTTACTGAATATTGCAAAATTTCTCTATTCAGAAACAAATTAATAATACAGTATAATGCAAGTTATACTGACTGATTTTGAAATTGTAGGGTGAAAGTTGAGAAAGCCATCCTTGTTGAGGAATAGGTAGGGGAAGACCCAAGTTGTCATACTTTTATGTTAATTTTGATAACAGTCATGGTGGAATAAATATATTCAAGTGTATTTTTTTTTCTATCCCTCCCTCTTCCATTTATTTCTTGCAAATTCTCTTTCTCAAATCTGTTTTTAAAAGAGGTTGAACTCAGGTGGCTAGAAAATGCATGCAAACTCTTGATTGCAGTCAATCACCTAAGAGCAGACAGGTGCATGATACAACAGGTGGTTCCACACGATGTGAAATTACAAAGTGTGGATGCCAAGAGAAATCTTTTCCCAGACTACATACCTGTTTAAGTCTGTGACAGCAGTTAGAGCTTCAAGAATGTAAAATAGTGCTATTGCAATAAAAATATATTAACGTTCAAAAAAAGCTTTAAAAAGTCACCTCATTTCCAGTGAGACTTTGCATTTTTGCAGCTCTGTCTTTTGTAGACATTTGAAGTGAAAAGTTGCATTGTCTGATTCCTTTGCTATTTTACAGCAACATTTTTTTAAAATAATATAATAGTTTATTTTTACATCATTTTGTACTTTTTTTTTCATCTCAATTGTAATCCCCGTGGTCACAGCAACATTTTTTCCTTTTTAAATATTAAAAATTTTTTCACCTTCATATTTCCTTAATTATTAACAATTTTCAGTTCTTTGCTGGGTGCCATTTTGATGAGTTTAATAAAAGTTTATTAAAATAAACTTTTCTATGTACTTTTTAATTGCTTTTAGAAGTTTTGTTTTTTTTTAAATATTTCCCCCCCAGGAAAGGTTTCCACATTTTTAATAACATTTAATTTCAACATGGACTTATTAAATGCTTATTTTTGTTAAAATACTTTTCAGGAGTTTGGGGAAGATAAAAAAGTGGAACAAAACGTGAGCTCTTTTCTCAAATTTCATATCATGTTAATATTTACCAGTTTTAAAATTTGGGCAGAAAGATTGATGGATAATATTAGAGTAAGATAGCATCAGTGTCGCACTGTCTGAATAGGTCCTAATAATAGCGCAGCAACACACACAGCTGTGGAACCTTCTGTGCAGCTTTAAAAGGCAGTGAACCTTCACATGCTTTTGTTTGCTCACTCTCTCGACGTTTCCACATCAAAAAGTGTCCACATAGCTTATCAATTTAGTAATTATTTTGTCTCACTGTTACTTGAATTACAATTCTTTTGCTTAGTTAAATTTGTAGATCAGAGTGGAACTCCTTCATGAGGTTTTTATCCTTCCTTGAAATAGGCCCGTGCCTAGACTAGTTTGAGCGCAAAACCTAGCAGGTTATAATGGATAACACAGAAGCTGGAATGCCACTCTCCTAGTTACTTTTGTCTTATTTCCTATCCACAGAAATAGTTAATCAGTCAAGTTGTTTATGGGCCCATATAGGATAGGTCAGAATAGATCATAACATGTTCTGAAGCGGAAGATCAAGAAGTGGCAGAGTCCTCAGAATTTGAACCCATATTGCTTGGATTTAGAGCTCAGTTTTGTTGCTTATGAAATAGGCAGTCTGGAGCAAGTTACTCACTTTACTGTTTCCTATCAAATGATATTGGGGTCATCCCTAGAAGTGCAGTAGGTTGGAGTTCAGTGCTACGAAGCTGGCCACAGCCTTTTCAGCACAAGTTTGGTTCCTGCCAGGGATGTGACTCATATGGCGCAGCAGACCTCTCCTGTCTCATCCTTTGCTCTCCTCAGCGTTGTACTTCGTCAATCTTCCTGTTCAGCTCCCTGCTCTGTCTCTGGTGAATCCTCTCACCACCCCTGCACCTGTACAGTGGGCTATACCCCAGTTAATAAAAAAATAAATACATCTTTAAAAAAACTGATGGTATTAATAGTTTGTTAAGGGGAAGGATATCCTAAAGGAACTCTTCAGAGTTTTGTGTACTCCATCCCCTACTCCAGCTTTCTGAACTCTACCCCCTACTCCAGTGATTGAAAACTACAACTCCCAGCAGTACCAAGGAGAACTGTGAGGACCCAAGGGCGGAGCTAAGCAGGCATTCTGGGACTTTGGAGGACAAATAGGGAGCCATTATCCAATGGCGCTCTTTCACTGGGGCAATGGCTCTAGGCACTGAGTGACTGGGGGCTATCAGTTAGTTTGTTACTGGAGCTCCTAGTCAGCCCACTGGTAAGATGTTCTGGTTACCTTGTATCTCTCTCTTTCTCTGGGTTGTTCCTTTTCCTTTCCCCTTTGTAAATGAACCCATTATCAACCCTTTTGTGTGCGTCTGCAGTACAACTAAATTTTAAGCATGTGGGTGAGGACCCACAGACAGGCAGCCCAGTTTGCACTGGGGTGTCCTGTAACAGTTTGACTGATACGCAGTTGTGAGGACTACATTTCTATAAAGTGAAAGGTTATGTCTACAAAGTGAAAGGAAAGATATTAGAAAGGAATGCTCTATAAATGTTAAATTTTATTATGAAGTTTGACAGATTTAGAAAAAGATTTCCCTATTCTTTTGCTTTTCAAAAATGCATGTTTAATTATTGAGGAACCATTGTCTTTACAACATTGTATATGATTTAAAGTGACAGGCTCATAACTCTTCACACCCACCACTAAGGCACTCACAGTGCTTCACCAGAGTCTACTGCCCACCCTTCCCCCATTTCCTGCTCTCATTCTATCACCTTTGGTAGTTCCAAGTCTTTAGGGCTTTTTTTTTTTTTTTTTAAGATTTATTTATTTATTCATACAGAACTGGGGTACAGGCCAGAGATGCGGAGGGTGAGAGGATTCACCAGGGACAGAGTGGGGAGCAGAACAGGCAGATCTACGAAGTACACTGGTGAGGGGAGCAGCGGGCGGGTCAGGAGAAGTCTGCTTCTCTATGCGGATCTCCTTCAGGGCAGGTGGGGATCGAACTCATGCGGAAGTGGCTTAAGCTTCTCAGTTCTGTGCCTTATCCTGCTGCGCCACCAGGGAGGGCTTTTTTTTTTTTTTTTTATCTGTTACTTTGTTTTCTTTCTCTATATATTCGACATATGATAAATTCATCAATATACGTCCTTCATCTGACTTATTTTACTTAGAATAATTGTCTCTAATTACATTTATGTTATCACAAATATAAGATTATATTTCATGATACAACAGAGTAGTATTCCACAGCATAGATATACCACATCTTTATATACTCATCTATCATTGGGTACTGAGGTTGTTCCCATAGAGTGGCTATTGTAAGTATTGCTGCAATGAACATAGGGCTGCGTATAGCCCTTCAAATTAGTGTCTTCCATTGTTTCAGTAAATACCTAGGAGTACAATTACTGGATCATGTGTAGATCTTTCCTTACTAATTTGAGAAACCTCCAATCCTGCAAAAACCTTATTTTCCCTGACAACATTTTCAGGGTTTCACATCTCTGTGATCACCAAGTAGAGCATTTTTTTTTTTAAACTTCAAAGGTGTGCCTTACTTATTAGTAGCTTTTGTGACTGTAACAGTGTTTGGCATTTTGTAAATTACACTGGTGTGTAATTAAATTGACTTTTCCACTCAGTTATTAAATTAAATAAATTTTACTTAGAATAAAAGTAGAGTTTATGTTACTATTCCCCTTCCCAATTTATGTAGTTAGCTCCCTGATTCTGCTGTGAACTTAACATTTGTTGAAATTATGTCTAGTATTTTTCATATGGTGGTTTCTTTCATTTTTTTTTGAATGCATATATTTTTATTTTTAAAAGATTTATTTATTTATGCATACAGAACTGGGGTACAAGCCATAGGTGCAGGGGTGGTGAGAGGTTTCAGCAGAGACAGAGTGGGGAGAGAACAGGCAGATTGATAAAGTACACTGCTGAGGGGAGCAGTGGTCTTGTCACCAGAGGTCTGTCACGCCACATGGATCACTTCCCAGGCTAGAGATTGAACTTGCACTGAAGAGGCTGTGGCTAGCTTGGTAGTGCTGCATCCTAACCTGTCGTGCCACCAGGGAGGGCCTCAATGCATATTTTCAATTAGCTTTAGAAACTGAGTTTTGGAACCTCTGAGCCATAACATTAACTACGTCATTCAACAATATGAAAATACTTTCAGAAAGATAGATTCAGGGTTTCCAAAGGAAAAATTTCCTTTCTCACCACTAACTAGAACTTTGGAATCTGCCATTTTGCCTCCTGAAATTGTGATAGCAATGAGTGGCTCTGTGTCTATTCTAAATGTAACCTTCCTCAGCAGTTTCATAAAGCTTGCACTGGCATCCTGAACATTCTGTTAATTAAGAATTCACAGCCCCTTTCTCCTTCACTCTCCTCCATGGCCTGTGCTGTCAGGCTTTGCTTCTCTTCCTTAGTAACGGAAACTGAAATTAGAATTCTGCGTGGAGGCATCACTCCCCAAGGAGACTGAGAAACCACACTCTCTGAACCCATCTCTTTCAGCGCATCTGTCAGTAGTAGCTCACTTGTTAAACTGTGGACAGTTCACCATCCTGTCACTCACTTAGAAATAGCATCCACCCCTTGGCCAAGAAATGATTTTGTAGAAGAGATGTAATAGAAACTCTCATAGTTAGTATGGTCTCGTGAATGTAAACAATTTTTCTTAAGTAGCCTATTGGTAGACAGTTCTTATCTAAAGCCTTTTTGGGCTAAGTCAGGGTGTTGGTTTCTCCTGCATTGAGTTGTTATAACTACTAAATGAGTTAATGTGCTTCAAATGGTTTGTACTGTGACAGAGAGAGAACACAAGCAATAAAATTTAGCTATTTTTAATCTATGTTTGTAATGTAAATACATATTTAACATAAATCAACTGTTAATTATTTCACTATGCTTCCAGAGTTAGAGAGAGAGCATTGATCTTATAACAAATTAACCTAAAGATTATAGTCATAAAAAGAGGTTCAGCATGCATTTTATTATATTTTGCACATCTCTCTTATTTTGTATTTATTTTTTGTTTTATTTTTCTTTTTTAAAATTTATATATTTATATATATTTACATCATAAATATCTCTTCTTAAATTAAATTGATACATTGTGAATAGAAAATAATAATTGACAAGAGTGAAGGAGGCATTAAATTTAGCTCATTCTAAATGAACATATGAATATAAAAGGTATTTGATGTATCACAGTAAAGATGTAAACTAACACAGCCTTTTACCTTCCTACAATGTGTGTTTTTATTTTATGTTTAAAAGCCAAATAGGAACTGATCCTTATAGGTGATTTTTAAAGGCCACTTCCTTTCTTCACCTCAGTTTCAACTTCAGTATGACTGAAAGCTTAAACATGTAGGGAGTTGCTAAATATACATTGAAAATGACATACCATATGTTTCTAGGCCACTACTCATTTTCTGAATTATAAAAGTTTTGTATTTACTTCATATACCATTTATTTAATGTGCCATTGGGATGATAACTGCTTCTAATGAAAAAATAATTGATTAATCAAATTAAAATTCTATTGCAGGTGCTGGAACAACTTGTTCTTTTAAAAAAAGAATGACGTAGGAAAGACAATTGTTAACTTTGTGTTATTATTTTAGAGAAGGTAGTACATTCTGGTTTGTAACTTTGCTAATTATTCTGGCATTGTTTGCAATCTGGAGTGGTTTCAAAACATGTCCACGGATTTTACTGTCGTAGGATTTCTTGGCCAAAATCTGACCTGAACAGGCACAACTTAGCATAGTTTACAAAAAAAAAAAAGGTGTATTTAATTTATTTTTAGTAATCTGTCTCTACTTCCTCACTTACCATTATAAACTGACTGGGACAGAACTGTAATTTTTCTGGATCTTTTCAAATCTTTGTGTGAAAATCTAAATATATAATTGAGAACAATTATGTATATACATATAAAACAGTCTTTCAGCTGTTTTAATTCTTAATTTGTAATGAATAGGAACACAAATCTCATTCAAAAATCAGAATTGCATAGAGTATTTACATAGCATATGAAGTGATGACATTTATATCCTTTCATAGATGCGGCTTTTAAGTTATCTCATAAACGTTTACCTCAAAAATGTTTGTGTAATATTGCTTTTCATTGTAAGGAATTCAGTCAAGAGATATTGGTTTTGGAAATGTAAGAAGTGATAGATTTCTGAATCTATTTCAATCACAGAGATCATAGAACTTCCAGACAGAGTGGGTATAATATGACAGCAGTGGAGGAATCAAGAGTGACAAGAGTTTTGGTCTAAGCAACAGGAAGGATGTTGTGAGGTAGGAAAGCTGAAGGTGGAATAGTTTCTTTTTGTAAATGTTAAGTTAAAAACCTTAATTTTGAGGTACCTTTTGGACACAAATGCAGACTATCTTCCCTTCATTCTCCATGATCTTTGTCTACTGTCTCCATTTTGCTCCCTGCTTTCAGAGACTAGTACATGTTCACTTCATCAGTAGAGTCTTTTATGGCTGCTGATTGTATTCTGCCAATGGGGATCTCGAAGACTGGAGGGAGGATGGGGAATAAGATCGTGGATTTGTTTTCTTGGCTTCCTTGCAGTGAGGTTTTTTCTGAAATTTTCTGTGTTACCAAATTGAAAATTACCACTTTTCTCTTGGAGATCTCATCCAAATAGTTCTTTTCTGGTTTTGAGTAACGGTTCCTTCCCCTCATTGCTTTGGTAGAATGAGTCTGAACAACTCTGCTGCTAATGACCTAGAGTTGTTGCATACCATCGCCTGCCCATTCCTTTGTAAATAGTCACTTTATAAATGAATTCTCCTCGAATTGACTAATTTTGTCTGCCCCTTGTTTCTTCTCTGAGCCCTGTGTATGCTACCTAAGCTGTACAATAAGGTATTAATTATACAGGTCAACATTCAAGAGAGAGATCTGGCTTGGAGATATAAACTGGCAATAACTAGCAATAGGCAGTTTTTAAAATCATGAATCTGGAAGATTATCAAGAAAATAATACTGATTAGGAATGGAAATGGGTTTGTTCTGGGAATAAATAAAGAAACTTCAGAGGAACCAAGGAAGAAATAATTAGAGAGATTGAAGGGAATTGCTAAGTGCAGTGTCTTGGCCAAATGAAGAAGGCACAACAAAGAGGAGGCGGTTATCAGCTGCTCCAGATACTCCTGATAGCCAAGTGTTATCAGTGCAGGAAATTAAACATCGAATTGAGCAGCATGACAGAGATTAAAACCTCATCAAGTGTTTCAAGAGCAAATGGATTGTGAGGTATTGGACACAAAATATAGATAATTTTTTGAAGACTTTTGCTGCAGGTGGGATCAAAACAAAGGGGTGAATGCTGGGATCAGAAGGAGACAAGTTCAAAACGATGGAGAACTTTCTATTCCTCATTATAATTCTTTTGAAATTTTCTTCCAGATCCATAACTATAAACTATGTACATACTTTGTCTTTATTTTTAAATTTTTAAACAATATTTATTTATTTATGCATACAGAACTGGGGTACAGGTCAGAGGTGCAGGGGCAGTGAGAGGATTCACCAGAGACAGAGTGGGGAGTAGAAAAGGCAGATTGACGAAGAACACTGCTGAGGGAGCAGTGGATGTGTCAGGAGAGGTCTGCTGAGCCATGTGGATCACCTGCTGGGGCAGGGATGGAACTCATGCTTAAGTGACTTTAGCTTCTTAGTGCTGTGCTTTAACCTACAACGCCACCAGGGAGGGCCACATTGTCTTTATTTTACATGAGATCCCAGGAAATGGAAACAGATTATTCCAAGGTCCTGATCCAAGAGCAATTGTGGTGCATTTGGGCAACTTCATGAGAGTAAGAAGCTCAATGTAATGAGAGGATGAAGTGAAAATAGAGGTGAGTTCCTAGGTCCAGTAGCCTGAATGATACTGACCCATGTGAATGAACTTAGAAGCAGATCCTTCCCCATTTAATATTTGAGATTTCTGTAACCCCTGTTGACACCTTGATTCATGAGACATTCTGAGTCATAATACTCAGCTAACATGCTAAGATTGACAACCTACAAAAACTGGGAGATAGAAAAATTTATACAATTTGGTCTTAGAGTAGCTTGATATACCAAGAGCTAATAAATTGGAAGAAGTCTAATAATAAGATAGATTGCAGGTGAGAAGGGACAATTACAGCTTCACACCACCTTCTGGAATGATCTTTCCCCCTTCTTTTCCCTCCAGTTGTCATTCCTCAGAATATTTACCTCACTTTTGTAAATAATTTTGTCACAGTGACTCTTATATTGACCCTTTCCATTGTAGTTAAATCTTCTTTTTGCACCTATATCTTCCATTGGTTATATGTTTTTTCATTGAGCAGCATTGGTTTACAACATTGTATATGACTTAAAGGTATAGGATCACATCACCACATCACATCCACCACTAAGCTGCCCATTGCCCACCATAACCCATTGTGTCACCTCCCCATGATGCTCCAATCTTTCGCTTTCCCCCTCTAGTAGTCTCAATTCTTCAGTCAGATTTCTGTTATTGTTACTAGCCTGAATCTACTTGACCCTTGTTTTGTTTCTCTATATTCCACAAAAAAGTGAAAACATCTATTTGTCTCTCTCCATCTTGTTTATTTTGCTTAGGATGATCCCTTTAAGTTTCATCCATATTGTCATATGTGTCAAGAGTTCATCTTTCTCTATAGCAGAGTGGAACACCATGTAACTCTGAAAATTTCTAGAAAGATTTCAACTTATTTAGCTGTGTAAGATAAACATCCTATGTGCTTATGTACTTAAAAGGTAGCATATTTTTACTTTCTACCCATTAGTATCTTTGAATGGATTACATTATCAAAGTAGCAGGGATAAGAACCTGAGAGAAAAGAATACAGAGCAGTTATTTTAATGTATATAAAAAAGGAAGGTGGTCCCTCCCTGGTGGTGCAACAGGGTTAGGATGCAGCACTGCAAACTCACTGCAGCTGCTTCAGTGTTTATTCAATCCTCTGCCTGGAGGTGACCCACATGGTGTGGCAGACCTCTCCTGTCTCACCCACTGTTCCCCTCAGCAGTGTAGCAGTGTAATTCATCAATCTGCTTGTTTTGCTCCTTAGTCTGTCTCTGGTGAATATTCTCACCACCCTTGCACCTCTGACTTGTACAGCAGTTCTGAATGTGTGGGTTAATAAATCTTAAAAAAAAAAAAAAGGGAAGGCAAAGTATAGTATCTCAGTGTCTTGCACCTGAAACTTGGTGAATATGCAGTAAATTTTGCATGAATTAGCAGTTAAGATAGGATAACTTTGATAAGGGTACTTTTACATTCAAAGAGCATGAAGGCACAGTTTGAAGGAGGCTGGGTTAGTAGTGGGAGGAGAAAGTGAAGCATGTCAGAAGAATTTTGGAAGAGATACTATGAGTAAAAACTTCACTGATTTGTCTTGGTCTATCTGTGCATAGCTGTTAGAAAAAAACAAAGCAAAACAAAACCACCCTTCCTGAATGTGAGCATATTGTTTAGAGGATCTGTTGCATAGGGGAAAATGGGTCATTCTGTTCCTTAAGTATTCGGTAGATATAGTTGCTGGAAATATCATTCACCTTTGTTACCATCAGAGAAAGGTCAATTGATGGAGACTCAGCATGCTCTTTGGCTGTGAGTGAAATTCTGTAAGATTTCAGAATATGGAATGAAAAGAAATTCTTCATATTTTCTATCTCTTTGGTAAATTAGGAATTTTGGCCTTGGGGTTTTCTAAAGCTATGCTGGATAGAATCTGTTTACAGGTACTGGAGGGAATTGTAGGGTTCTTGTAATAGAAAAAACTCAGTGACTAATGGAATATCTTAAGCAACAGTGACAAGTAGGATTGTATATTTCTTGCATTACATTTCTAATTATATAAATGTCATTTCTACTTAATTTTAGAATGCCCATGGCATGATTTACTTGGGTTTAATTTTGCCACTCTTGTATTCTGAGGATAAAGATTAGGATTTTCTCCAAATTTTATTATTTTTCTTTAGGTTTTCACTAACATGTGCAAAGTAGTCATACCACTTATTTTAACTTTAGAATAATACAAAGGAATTGAGTGTCATGTTGAAGATATTAGAAGTTAACACATCTTTTTCTGTGTCTAAATAAAATGGAGAATTTAAATGTGCTGGAATTACACTTTGTAATGTAAAGTTTTACACCATGTGCTGTCTTTGGAATATAGCTTTCAGTAATTTATGGTTGTGGAAAAAATGGAAATGTTAAAATTTTACCCTTTACATCATATGCAGTAGTTACTAGTGAAATCAACATATTGCTTAACTGTCTTCATTATTACTTTATGACCACTTTTGTTTAACTAATAGCATTTTTTTTTTTTTTGGTTTTATCTTTCCAATGTACTAAAACTTCCAGAATACTCAGTACAGCTGTTCCATATAATGACACTGCCTCATTAGTTTGATGCATTTGAATATACATACTAATAAGGACAGTCACAAGGAAAAAATACTTTATTTTGTTCTTCCCTTGTGTTCCTTTTTGAAATAAGAACATTTGCCACCGGTGGATATTGCAGCTCAAATGTAACCAAAGGAAAAATCTCAGGAAAAGACACAGATGGTCTCATTGGACTCTAGAGAAACTACTTGTCTATGTCAGTGGCATTTTCTCCCTGGTTTATCTTCCTAACTGTTTGTACAGCATTAAAATTAATTTTTCAGGTAACACTTCCATAGTTATAATTAACATCAAGACACTAATTTTCCAGTATGGGTAAATGAAGAATTACTTCGCTAAAAATAGACCTGCCTTTCTCACAGTCTCTAGATAACCCTGTGGCCCAATTCTATTAAGAGATTTACCTGCAATATGTGGCACCACAAATGTACCTGCATTATTCATATGCACTCCTGCTTCAACCACTATCACGCATCATGAATTATACCCTGGAATTCTCCGTTTTTGGAGAAGGAAGGGATGTGTGAAAGGGAAGTATGTTCCTTCCAAGCAAATCCTAAATTGGAGTTTCTGGACCATAACTGACATTGATGGTTTTGTCTGTAATAAACTTGAAAAGCAGTTTTCTTTTTCCACTGAGGAATCTTCCATTTGTTAGAGAGCTATGTCAATAGAAAAGTAGATATTCATGCTATTATCTTTGAAATGTAATGTTCATTCAATTTCACTGCAGTGTTTTCTGAAAGAGGATTCCTATGTAGATTTACAACATCTAGGAAGATGAAAATTTTAAGATGTTGAATTCCATTTGCAACTAAACACTAATCTTTTTAGAGTTCCAGTGGCCAAGAAGGAGTTGAAACCTGGAAATTTATTTGCAGGGCTCTAAATCTTAGGAAGATTCTGCTAAGTTCAATTTTATTTTATTTTACACGGTTACTTCTGTTTAAAATTATTTAATTTATGGAATAAACACTTAAACCTTTTAGTGATGGCAACTACAAAGAGAGAAATGCATGGTTTAGGTAAGTACGGTGATTTAAGAGACTGCAAATCAGCAATATTTAATTCATTTGTACCCTTCTTTGGATCTAAAAGAATTTAATGAGAGTCTTAAAGAGTTATAAAGTATATTAAAGTTAATAGGGGAGAAACATCTAGAAGTAGGGGAGAAACATGATACTGATTTATTTGTTTTTGGAGTCTTTTAGAAGCCTATTTAATCTATGTTAAAGAGGAATAATTACAGAGGAGGTGAAAGAAGGAGACTGACTAATGGAGTATTCAGGTCTGCCTGAAGGGCTGCCTTGGACCAGGAGGAAGCAAATTCTCACATTCATGTTTTCTTCTAATCCCACAAATTTTTAAAGACTCATTCCTCCTTGTTGACTACATAAAATCCATTTGGAAATATGATTGTAGTTATAATGGGCTTGCAGAACCCCTGCCCTATGATTCAGTGCTGGCATACATTAAGTACTTACTAAGTGCTAAGTGTTTTATCATTAGAATATTTTGTTCATATTGCATGGAGTTACATGATTTCTGCAGAGGATGTTATGTTCAAGAATATGTTGGATTCAGTGTATCCTTAATAAATCTAAAGGCCATTTTAATCTATACCAAAGGGGGGGGGAATCAAACAAAAAATTTTGTCCTCATTTCACTACAGACACAGTTCTTGGTCAATTAAAATAATTTTCAAAATGTTTCCTTAATGGGCAAGTGGTTATGTTTTATAGATTTTACCTCTGAATCTAACTAGTTACATGTTTAGAAGATTGAGGAGCAGGATATAAAGTAGAAGATCATTTGGTTTTTTAAAATGAGGATCCTAACTCCATCAAAATTTGATGGAAAATCTCTATTGAATTCTAGTAACAAATTCTTCCTGACTCTTTCATATTGGGTTTTCAGCCTGAAGTAGTTCACATGTTTTCTTCCCTCTTTTCCTTCTTTCTATCCTTCCCCATGTAGCTGTGTATGTCTGTTCAATATATTAACATTAATTTTAAATTTCACAAATGATTCATGAATACCCCTAATTAAAAAAAATCAAAATGGTGATAAAGAAGCAGAAGTCCTCTTTGAAGGCAAACTTTTCTCCTTCACCTCCCCTCCCCAACCAGAAGGCTTCAGCATCAGGTTTAATTCTTGTTTATTACTCTTTGTTTATATTTTCGTGTTTCTTAAAAAGCACAGACTTCTTCCTTGAAACTATATGGAAAATTGAGATGGATTCTTCTAACACTGTATGCCTATGTGGATTTAGGAAACCTGACCTCTGACTGAGTATATACTCAGCTATATTTAGTTGACACAGGTTTTAGAGTATTTTTTTTCTGTGGTGAGAAAAAACTCATACCACTTTCTTAAACATGACACAAATCTGGAAGAGTAATGAAAATGTTCCTGATTAACACCACTTTGGTTATTTATGTTATGTGACAAACCTGACCAAATTTAATTCCATCTAGTGCTTACTGAGTTTTGCAGAATGAGTTGACTATGACACATATTTTTTTGTGAACCCAATTTAATTTTCATAACTGCTTTATAATAATTACAATGAATAACAGAATGAATAATGAACAGGAAGACTCCTGCAGTGAACAGAATTCTTCCTGCTGTGGTAGTTATGGGGCATTCAATGAGTCTTTCAGTTAGCAGTAGGTGCACACTGTAATGGGATTTGCTTATCACATTTCAATTAAGTAGAGATGTTCCTTTGACAAGTCATTGTACTCTTGTAATAAAATAAGCTTTATTTGGAACACAGTCACACCTCTCTTTCCTTCATTGTACATAAGCAATGCCACTTGCATTTTAATTTTATATTTTTCTGAAGAACATGTTTAAGACCATGTTATTCTATTGTTGACTACTTTCACGCATTGTTATAGTTATATTTTGCCATATTTCTGTATAAATTGCCTGTGAGCAGGTTTTCCTAAAGGCCTTCCTTTGTGACAATTAACATGTTGAAGAGCAGTCCATAGTAAAGTCATTTGTTCCAAATTCCTAGGTAGGATTTGATGACGTAGACTGGGCCAATGGATAGTTTCATTTGCTCACGTCAGTAAGGAGAGCAAACTACTTACTTGTTAAAGCAGTAGAAGATCCAACATAAGCTGCTTATTTAAGGATTTTTATGGAATCAGCAGTTCCAGCTAGCACTGTCTTACCTCGTGTATGAGAGGACAAATAAGAAGGGAGGAAAGTAAAGAGGAATTGCTGAATTTTCTCTAAGAAGGGTGATAGCCAATCCTATTTCTACATTCAGTCTTTTACTTTTGCTTTTCTTGTTGAAGAAAAGCAAGTTAGCCAGTTTTAATTAAAAAAAATTTAATTTCCCTATCCCAGTAAGTACTTTACCCATGGACAGTAATATTCTTTTTTTCTGAGTAGCATCCTTCTTTTGGATTGGATTAAAATGAAGTATCCTTGGAGCCATGTGTTAGTAGTAAGGTGAAAAAAAAATTTGATTGATCATATTTTGTTAAATGGTTAAAATTAATGTAGTCTAAAATTGTGATGTTTTGTAATGTGGCATTGATAGTTGACTCTTTGGTCATTTTTTTATTTCTGCTCAGTAATTACTTTTTGAAAAGTATTTTGGTACAGCCAACAGGTATTCCCTTACTTATCTCTATGTTCACATAGAATAGCTTCTTCAAGCATTTGCTCTTGTCAGACTCATCAACTTTCATAAGAAAATGTCAATCCAGGCTCTGGGTTGAAGAGCTGTTAAAACATATGGCTTTGCACTTAACCAGAAGAGCAGAAAATGCTGCACTCCAGGTACTTGTCAGGGAATATAATCTTCAACTCACTGCCATTCAACACTTATCAGAAGCTCAGCTGAAAGAAACAATATTTATAAAAGATTGTCTGAAAGATATGCAGTCTGTCTGGCTACTCTTAAATCTAGCCCATCTAAGTGAGACAAGTAGAAATTGTAGAACACTGTTTTGGTCCCCAGGTTAATGCTTTCATATGCAATTGTGGTGTGGCATTTTGCCATTAACTGATGTTGAGAGATGTTAGAACGAGCAGATCTTTGAAATCCACTGTGTTTAAACTGAGCCTACTAATTATTCTTTACTACATTACACGGTTTTCTTTACGAGAGCCCAAAGGAGAAATTTCTCTCACATGTTAGTACTAGATATGGATGTCTTCTTTGCAACTGGTTTGTTTATAAATACATAAACACTGCATTATAACTGATTGTACCTTGGCCCTTGAGTTATTTGCTAACAAATACAAAGCTAAAGTTGTAACCCATTTCTGGGAAACACACAGGGATTCCCAACATGTAAAGCCATGGCTGGTTTCACCTAATTTGACTTTTTATAATTTACTCTTTGCCTGGGTAAAGTGGGGGAAGGGCAGGAAGATCATCAAAGAACTGATAGATAAAGTCTAGAAGGGTTGGAGTTTCTGGAGAAGAGGAATTCATTTCATTTTTAAGCATACATCTTTTGTCTATTGGAAATTCCATGCATAAATAGTGTCTCATAGAAATCCAGGCCATATTATGATGTTTTACTGATATATTGTTCTTTGACACTCAAATGTCTTACCTCCAATGATCCACTTCATGTTTTTTTTTTTTTTTTTAAAGATTTATTTATTTATTCATACAGAACTGGGGTACAGGCCAGAGGCTCAGGGGCGGTGAGAGGCTTCACCAGAGACAGAGTGGGGAGCAGAACAGGCAGATCGACGAAGTACACTGCTGAGGGGAGCAGCGGGCGGGTCAGGAGAGGTCTGGCTCGCCATGTGGTCTCCTCCGGGGCAGGCGGCAGGCGGGAATCGAACTCATGCGGAAGTGGCTTCAGATTCTCAGTGCTGTGCTTTAACCCGCTGCGCCACCAGGGAGGGCCCCACTTCATGTTTTAACCTGGCCCATCACAAAGGAAATAAACCTTTTGGGTGGGGGGATTGAAAGAAGCAGTGAACAAAAGGGTGGGCAAGTGGAAGATGGAATTAGACAGGACAAGAAGTTAGGATTCATAGGTATTAATTTCACAATCCAATTCTGAAAGTGTTTAAGTAGAAACATTGAATCTGACATTAACCATCTACATAAATATTGGCACTCATATACCTAGTGATCTTGTGCATCAGGCCATTAGTCACACAGATGCCTCTTTCACCACTTGTGTCGAAATCTATTACATGATTTTGGCAGCGGCAAATAAATCACTCTTTCAGGGACATATTTACATGCTACAGAAATTATAAACCTTAATTTTCACAAAGTGTTAAAAAACCATTTTGCTTTATCTAAAGTAGCACTTAACAGCAGTATTTTCCAAACCCTGGTTTATGGAGGATGACAAGTGCTTTCCTTCAGGCCTCTGTGAAGATAATGCAGGGAATTTTTCATGATACTAAATTTATTTCAGTGAAAACTCTTTAGTACATTCTGAGATTGTGCATGTGTTAATTCTGGATGTTCATATGTTCTTTCCTTTATGACACTGTGATAATGGTTTTTTGAAATGCTCCCTATTGTTAAGTAATGATTATAATAGTAATAATAAAGAGAATGATAGCAACAATAACAACCAAAGAAAGTCTTTAGGTGTGAAATGTATATTTGTTCAGGTTGTTTAATGCATAGGCAGCAAAATTATATGTGAATTACATATTGCATGTTTGGTAATTATTAAAATTCTGGAAGCCACTGACTGGAAGGATGTGAGCTCTTTATGTACCAGATCTACCTTTCTTCTCACAGTTAGCTATTATTTCCCATTAAACATTGCCACTTCACAGATTAATCCTATGAAAACTTTGTGGAGATGAGAAAATAATTACCCACAGCTTTGTTAAACAATATGGAACAGATTAATATGCTTCACTGATGTAAGTAAGATGACAGCTGGAACCTGTTACTAGACAGCTTCTGCAACTCAGGACCCTGAAGCTACCAGTTGTCAATAGCAACGGTTTTTTTTTCAGGATGTTGATTGGCACTGAAAGGTACTTGCCAGCCTCTCAAATTTATTTAATATGTTACAGCAAAGTGAAAGACAGAAGGGTTTTTATGCATTGTCTGTTACCCTAATATGTCTTTAGGAAATACATTTTAGTGACTTTCTACTGTTTCTAGTCACTTTATTTTTAAACATGTATCGTGGATGACCCCCCTGCAAATATGTGTGCTGATACACACAGCACTTGCCCTATCCATTCTATGTAACTGGAAGGAATGGAATCAGAGGTTATTTTCATTTTTTTGTTATATTTACTTGGTATCTCCTTAACGATTTTATGTGAAGGGTCAGGTGAAATCACTTTGTTTTATCTTATACAACACAGTATATGGTTTAAATTTATAGGCTCACACCTTTCAGGTGTATGTTACCAAATCACACCCTCCACCCAGACACCCATACTCCTCCACCATAGTCCATTGTGCTTCTGCCAACTTTGCTGCCCTTTTCTTTTCCTCCCCTCTCTGGTATACTCAATTCTGCAGTCAGGCTTCTAGGATTTGGATCACAGTATTGAAAGATGAGGACAACCTGTTGTTGTGCACTAAGCACACTGGAGTCATAACCAGTGTTTCAACAATTTTAGAAGTCAGGTCAAAAAAGCATTACTGCATGACACTGCATGATTGCTACAAGGGTAAGGAAACTTGATTTGTGTGTATATGTCTTTGAAGAAATCCTAATCCTAATTCAATGTACTACACTGAAAAACTGAATAAATACAATTTACCCAGTGAAGGATTTTATGAGTTTGAATGACTATCGCTATTACTTTAAATAAAAGGATTTTGCTTTAGAAAAGCAAATATTTATGCATAGGTAAAATATGCTAGGGGATTTTTCTACGTTGTAGAATGTAGTTTCCTTGTCATACTTTGTATGAGATTACTTTTAGAATAGTAAAAATTGTCTGTGTGATTCTTTTATTACTGGATTTGTTATAACTTCTAATGTATCAGATTGAAAAACTATCTGGTAGCAACTAGTTTAGCTGAGAACATCACTTTAAGAAGGCAATAGTGGTTGGCTTATGCTTCCTCAAGTTCACATGTTCCATATGCAGTTAGGTTTCAGAACAATGCTGATATTTTATAAAGGTGTTCTTGGCATAGGTTTTGAAAAATTATTTTTAGGTATGAATGAGATATGCCTTATTTAAAATATCAGAAATTGATCCCAACAGGTTATTTTTTACTAGAAAATTAGCGTCAGAAAATTTGATAAATCTGACTATTCTTGCCCTCATATACCTTTCAAGAAAAGTTGAGATATAAAATAAATATTAAAGCCAAATCCTCTTAGATTCCATAATAATATTGGCATCTTTTTTTCTTTGCTTTCCCTCTTCTATTTCTCTGCTTTAAATCCTGACCACCTTACTCCTTTCACTATCTTCTCTTTGAATATTTCTTTCTGACTCTGGTTACTCAGATCTTTTTGACTATAGAGTCTATGTTCTTCCCTGTGCAGCATTGATTGCAAGGGAGTTTGTTGCTAAGGTGAAATATCTATTTCTGGAAACACTTGATCCTAACTTTTAAGGAAATAAAAAAGTGAAGGCTGAGAACCAAAGGATAACTGATTTTTAGTATGATTATGTGCTGTCACAAAAGTCTCATTCATGAAAACATACCCATACATCATATAGCTTTCTGACATATGAAAGACATATGATAGAAAACACAGTAAAATTAAAATGAACTGAGAATTTTTCTTCCTACAAAGAATAGAAACAGATCCTGTTATTATATTTGACATATCTTTTACTAATCCTTTTTATTTTACTTTTCACTTTTGTAATTTTGTAATGAATTTCCTCTAGAGTATTTAGAATGTTGAAACAGTAAAATATTCAGTCTATCTGATCTTTAGTAGGCAGAGAAATTAAAATTTACAGTTTTATTTTGTGAGTGGCTCAGACCAACCATTTGTAATACCTGTTTCCTCATTTTCCATAGAATTCTTTATTCTTTTATGTTGTTTGTTTAACAGGCTCAAAAAAGACTGGCCTATTATAAAAAGTTTTAGTAAGAGATATTAGGAATTGAAAATTAAATGGTCAAAATTAAAATAGTGATAGTTTTTTTTTATTTATAGTTTATTTCTTCCCCAACGTGGATTCCTTTATAGCTTTCTCATGTCTAGTTGTTCTAGTTAGGTTACTCAATGCTGTGTTGAAAAGTGGTGGTGAAATTGATATCCTTTTAGGGGAAAAGTTTCATTTCTTATCATTCAGTATATATGTGAATTAAAGGGTTATTATATATGGTCTTTATTATGTTTAAGTATGTTCTTTCTATTTCCATTTTTGAGGATTTTTATCATAAATGAATATCGAGTTGTATCAGATTTTTTCTATGTATCTATTGATAGGATCAGAAGTTTTTTATTTATATTTATTTTTACATCATTCTTCATTTTTCCATCTTGATTGTAATCCCTGTGGACTTCCCACCACCAATTCACCCATGTACCATCACCCTAGTTCCATGCACCTTTCCTACCCCATTTTTGATCCCATTCCCCTCTCCATCCCTGTAAAATGTCTCTGTATATAGTTGTTCGCTGTTTTTTATTTTTTCTTTATTACAATTGCTTTGATTCCTTACTCTCCTGCTAGGGTGAAACAATCCTTTTCCTTTCTGGCTTATTTCACTAGGCATGATCCCTTCCAGTTCCATCCATGTTGCTGCAAAAAGCATGAATTTATCTTTTTTGACTGCTGAGTAATATTTCTTTGTGTATATATACCACACTTTTTTTTTAATTTTAAAATTTTATAAATTTTATTTGTGCATACAGAACTGGGGTACAGGTCAGAGGCGCAGGGGTGGTGAGAGGATTCACCAGACACAGAGTGGGGAACAGAACAGGCCGGCTGACAGAGTACACTGCTGAGGGGAGCAGCGGGCGGGTCAGGAGAGGTCTGCCGCCATGTGGATCACCTCTGGGGCAGGCGGGTATCAAACTCATGCTGAAGCGGTTTTGCTTCTTGGTGCTGTGCCTTCACCCACTGCATCATCAAGGAGGGCCCTGTACCACACTTTTTAATCCAGCCAACTACTTTTGGACATTTGGGTTGATTCCATGTCTTCCCTATTGTAAATAGAACAGCAATAAACATGTCTTTCTTTTGTTGATGTGTTGAATTACATTGATGGATTTTCACATGTTGAACCATCCTTGCATCCCTGGAATAAATTCCACTCGGACATGAAATTGAATCCTTTTAATGTGTTATTGAGTTCAGTCTGCTTAGATTTTGTTGAAGATTTTTGCATTTGTGTTTTCAAAGACATAAGTCTGTAGTTTTCTTTTTTGTTTTAATATGTCTGATTTTGGGATCAGACTAGTGCTCACTTCATAAAATGTGTTTTTGTAATAATTCCTTTTTTCTCAATTTTGGAAGAATTAGAGAAGCATGGGTATTACTTTTTGTTTGAAGGTTTGGTGTAAAATTCACTGATGAAACTGGTTCTCAGATTTTTGTTTTTGGGAAGACTAGATTACCGTTTCAATTCCTTTGCTTATGATTGATCCATATAGGTCTTCTATTTATTCCTAATTGAGTCTTAGAAGGTTGTATACTTCTAAGTAATTGTCCATTTCATCTGGGATGCCCATTTTTTGGGCATATAGATATTTGTACTAGTCTGTTATGAATCCCTGTATTTTTGAGATGTCTGTTGTTATTTCTCCTCTTTTCATATCTGATTATATTTGTCAGCTATTTCTACTTTTGTTATTTCGTTCCTGGCTATTGGATTGCCTATTTTCAAATTGTTTTTTCAAAGAATCAGCTTTAGGTTTCATTGAGTTTTAAATGTTATTTTTGCTATACTTTATTTATTTCCTGTGTTGGCTTTTGGTTTTATCTATAGCTCTTTTTAAGTTGCTTAAGGTGTCAGTCTAATTATTTATTTGATCTCTTTCCTGTTTCTTGATATGGATTGTCCTGCACTTCCCTCATAGTATCTCATAGGTTTTGCTCTATCTCATAGGTTATGGTAGCTCACGTCTTCATTTTCATTTGCCCCAAGATAATTTTTAAATGTATTCTTTCCTTTCCTCATAAATCCAATAGCCATTTAGTATAATGTTGTTGAGTCATCAAACACCAGGGCTTTTCTACTTGATTGCAATGTGATCAGTGAAGATACTGGTATGGTTTCAGTCTTCAAGAATTGAACTGGAGAATGTTCCATGTGTACTTGAGAAAAATGTATACTTAGGTTTTGGGTGGTGCACACTTGTAAATGCCTGCCAAACCTACGTGGTCTAATAGCTCATTTAAGGCTATTATTCCTTATTTATTTCTATCTGGTTCATGTATGGGATATTAAACCCCCCCCATGCTTGTTGTAAAGTTGCCATTGTTTGTTATCAGATATGTTAGTACTGGATTTATACATTTTTATGTTACATGTTTGGTACATATATGTTGATGAGTGTTATATGTCCCTAATTTATTAATCCCTTAATAGAATGTCCATCCCTGCCTCTTTTTACATATATTTTTTAGATGGAATTCCATCTGTCTGTCCCTGTCCTTTCTAAAGGTTCCATTTAGTTATAGAATTGCTTCCCAAACACTTACTTTTAGTCTATGTTTATTTTTGGAGCTCAGATGGGTCTACTGAAGACAGCAGAAAATTGGAATTTGTTTTCTGATCCAGCTAGCTACTCTGTGACTTTTGATTAGTGAATTTAGTCTACTCATTCACTTTTAGTGTGATTATTTATTTATGAGTTCAACTTACCACCATTGCAGTACTATTTATAATAGATAAATTTTGTAAACAACTTAATCTCCAGTGACAGATTAGTGGATTAAAAGATATGATGTGTCAAAATTGGTGATGGGAAGCCCACAGGGATAACAACTGAGATGGGAAAAGGCACAAAAATGATGTAAAAATAAATGATTATTAAAAAAGAAAGATATGGTGTGTATACACAGTAGAAAGCTACTCAGCTTTAAAAAAATGAACTTTCACTATTTGTAACAACATGGAACTAGAGAAGATTATGCTAAGTGAAATAAATCAAATGGATTAAAGAAAAATAGTGAATGGTTTCACTCACGTGGAATATAGAGAAACAAACAAACAAACACATTATCATACAAACCAAGCCAGAAAAAAAAATGCTAGAAATTTTATTGTAAAATTGTGGCTACCAGAGTGGGAGAAGGAAGTGAAAAGCAAAAAGAGAAACAGTCCAGTGGACTATGGAGGATGACTGTGGGTGCTTTGGTAACATACACCTGAAGAGGTGTGAACCTATATTATGATTCATACACAGGAGCCAATAATAAAAAAGAATATTAAAAAAGAAAGTTGAAGATAAAATACCCATAAATGAATATATTCATGCTCATTTAGAATGATTGTAATTGAATTTCCAAGGAAAATGAAAACAGTTGGTCTAGAGTGGGTATGTAATATTTAAATATTAATTAGGTATTAAAGAGAATGAGCTTATACACACACATATGCATACATATATATACATACATATACACACAGATATATGTATGTATTAAATACAAAAAATAAAAGAAAAAATGCTGATATCAACATGACAATATGAAATAACTTTTAAACTAACTACATGGTAAATATTATGATAGATCACAACAATTGAAATATCTTCCTTGAAATAAGTTGCTCAAAGCAAAGTTAGCACATCCTGATCAATAATGGTATTTTAAATAATAAAACTTTGGAACTGGTTTTATTGATGAGTAAATATGTTTTCTCCTCAGCACTTTCATACTAATAATTATCCCTTCTCTTTTCTGCTGTGTTTGACTAAAATGACCAATAGCAAAATCATTTATTTCCCCCTTAACTTGCTTACCTTGGTTAAAATATTAACACCTGTCAAGGTAATGCACAGAGGAAATAAATAGCTATAAACTCCCACATGTTTACTCCTCACTGCAGCATAGATATGATTTTCATTTTTTACTATGTTTTAAAGATTTATGACCTAGTTTGTAAAGGAATATAGTGTGATGGCATTTATATATTCACACTATTACTTGTTCTCTAGTTCTTAGTCAATCACTATCCAGTATCATTCTATAACAAGGCCTTTTGAAGTGGGGTCTGTATAACTGGAATTTTTCAGGTTTCCTATATGGTTGTCTATAAAACTAATTTTTTTTTCTTACTTCCCAATCAAGGTAGGTTATAATGGTTGAAAAGTAGGACAGAGATGGATTTTTATTTCATTGCAATCTATTGATTGCCCTCTCATTAGCTGAGCTTCATATCTCTTCTTCTATATAACTCCTGCATTTTTCTTCTCCATAAAAGGAAATGACAAAGAATCAGAGTGCTCTGATATTTTGGAGAGCTGATTTTAAAGGGTCAACATTGCAGGAATTATTTTGCTAATGTAATGGCATGGGCCATTTGGAAAAAATTAAATTCTAAAAGTAACATGTACTGATGTAATAACTCACGTTGGAGTTGGAACTATGTGAGAATAATTTGCAAATTACAAAGTATATTTACATTGTAAGGATTGTTGTTACTTGACACTAAAACAATTTACTTAATAATTATATAGCCATCAACTACTTATGTAGTCACTAATTTGATTGCTTTAATTCAGTAATGATTTAAAATAAATTCTGTTTCTTCTTCCACATTTGAGGACAGTTTTTTAGTTTCATGCAAACTTTTAACAGTATTGTATTTTCTCCCCCTTTAAGTGGACCATTGCATTTTCAGATGTTGTAAATAGGAGAGTGGTAGTCATAAAGTGTCAATTGATCAAGCATTAAATATTTCTAATAAATATTCAATCCATGCTGAGAATTTAAACCAAGAAAAAGGTGAAAACTAAGAACCCAGGTAGGCATGTATTAATTTTTTTTGACTCATAGAATAGGCAATAAATATTTGAGAATATTTGAGAATGATTCAAACATATTGAAAGTGGAAGAGGTAAAAGGGAAGATAGAGCAGACATTTGAGCAAAACATTCAGGCTTTATTCTAACATTTGAATTAAAGGAAGAACAAATGGGAAAATAAACATGAATTGCAAACATAGAGACGTTTTGTAAGTAACTTATGTAATATTGTTGAATGATGTCACTATTCCTTTATGTTTCTTAATGAGATTGCATCTAAAACATTTAGTGTAGTTTTAACTAAACACCTTTACATTTAATTAATCTTGTAACTCATTTTGAAGTGTTTTATTTTAGTTGTGATTTGGTATTTTCAGTCATCTCTTCCTTCCTAAATTATTCTCTTATTATTCTATTTGTGAGGTATTTAATGTTACAGTATCAGTGGGATGTTCATATCCTTTAATTCACTCATTCAAAAATATTCATTGAGAACTTGTTTGGTGACAAATGCTATTCTACACCTTGAGCATATAACTGTGAAAACAAGAGATATATTTCTTACTATTATGTAGTTTATATTCTATCAAAAGAAATAGAAAACATATACATTAGCAATTAATATGAAGTTAACATAATGTTAAGCATTATGAAAGAAATTAATTATAGACAGTGATGGAGTGTGTATTTTTTAACAAGGAAATCTTTTAGATAAAATCCGTGAAGGAGTTGAAAGAGTGAGTCAAAGAACCATCTAAGGAAAAGTGTAAATGAAGATTGAAAGTAAAACTGGGATAAGGGGCTATTAGGAAGGCAGCCCTGAAGTTCTGTTACTAATTTAATTCTGAGATAAATAACATTTTTTTCAAAAACATGTTTGGTAGCTTCTTTTTATATGATTGAAATAACTGCAGTAATGTAGCCTAGAGCCATATTTTTCCATTGAAAAACATTCTTCTTTATTCATCCTTCAGGCAATTTCAGGTTGACTTTCTAAAATGAACTGATTTAATTTTATCATGATTATATTAAATATGTTAAACTTTGCAGCTCATTTAGATTTATGAAGAAAAAAGCCACATAATGAATTCTGGTATGATTTCAGCTAAATTTGGAAGTCAATTTCTCAAAAATTGAAGAAGTATGTTACATTACTTAGCAGGGATCACTAAGAATCAGTGTTGCCTCTCCAAGAACAAGTTATGCCGAACTAGTTTCATTTAAATTTTTTTTGACCAAAAATACTGGTAGATATAAAACTTGTCTGGTTTTTAATAAAGTAATTAAAAGTTTTTTTTTAAAAAACTAGTCAATAGATACAGGCTTGGTGTTAGTACAGCTCTGTTTCTGGGAAACTGACTGATACGGTCTATCCCATTTTGCTACTTAGCAGACAAACATTTGCTTTGAGGAAGTTTCTGTTAATATGGCATAGGGTTTGTCCTTGCCCTGTACATTCAATGATTCTTTTAGTGACTTAAATGAAAGAATTAGGTTTCAAGCCAAACTTAGTATGCTAGACTGATGTGATAGAATAACAGCAAGTTTCACAGGAGTAAACATTAAGGTTTTCTCTTTGAAAATGGAAATAACAGCTATAACAATGACACAATACAGAAGACCTGGCTCAATAGAAGCATGTATAGAAAAAATTGAATGTGGCTGTCAAAATTGCCACCTTATCATTTGAAAGAATGGTGCCCAGTGCAAGGGTGAGTCATTCTTTGCTCTACTTTGCATTAGCCAGGCTATATGCCATTTTCAATTTTAGATATCAGAGTATATTTGAGAGATATATTAGGAGAAAAAAAATTAGTTTAAGAGCTAGAAAGATGATCCTGTGAAGGAACATTGTCAAGACATTAGGCTAATTTGCTTGTTAAGGAGAAGAAATGACAATTACAGAGTGGAAAAGAAAAAAAAGTGAAAACCAGATGAAATCAGATTTAAATTAAATATGTCTGTAATGAAGAATATGTTGGCCCAAAGACTCCCCTTTACATTCCTTGGGTGGCTGGACACAAAGTTCCATAAACGGGTAGCTTCCACAACACAATGCTGTTGTCCTGAGAATTCTGGAGACTAGAAGTCTGACATCAAGATGGCAGAGCTGGTTCCTTTAATGGGCTGTAAGTGAGAACCTGTTCCATCTTGGGCATTGCATCTTTGACTTCATGTTCATATGGTGTTCTTGTATATGTCTGTCTGAAAATTTCCCCCTTCATATAAGGACACATGTCATATTGGATTAGGATTCCACCTTCAGTATGACCTCATCTTAACTAATTATATTTTCAATGATTAAATCTTCAAGTAAGATTACTGAGGTACCGGGGATTAGGACTTCAGCAAATGAGCATGTAGGGGTTACAGTTAAAACCTTTAGAGGAAGAGCTGAATTGTCTTTTGAGAATAAAAATGTGATTTTTATCTCAGCGATTTGTTTTTTCTTTAAATATCAGGATCAAAGAGAATTATTTATGCTGCTTGACAAAGACATTTAAAAGTAACTTCTGTAATAATGAAGAGTGGTAACTACATGTGGAATCGATAGTAAATATTTTATGATAAAAAATTTTCATATCCAAGCTCTATTTAATCACTTGCTACATAAAAGCAAACTCTTCATTTGGCTTGTCTCAACCATGCTGTTCACTTTTGCTCCCCTGAGTTGAGAAATGTTTGTTTTGCTTGACAAGATTCAGTTATATTTGCTCCCCATACTGTTTATTTCTGACTTATCATTAGAATTATTTGATTTAACCAACTATCACCTATATTCAGTGTTTAAATGGAGAAGAAATTTTTTTTTTTCCATAAAAATAAAGTTCTTGTTTTGGACATGCAAAGTTAACCTATACATCAAGGATGTGGTCCTAACCTTTAAATCATATACTTATATAAATATAAATCTTAACTAGCCAATAAAATTAAAAAGAAAAAGAAAAAAGCTAAAAAGAATAGCTGTCGACTGCCCACCTGTGACTATGCAGGTGTTTCTTTCCACCCACTCTGTCCCTCTGCAGGGCAACAGCTTCCTTCCTGCCTGTGACCTGTACCATGCCAGGCTTCTCTGCACTGACCTCCCTCAGCGGAGACTGCTCTATAAGGCCGCCTGCTTGTACCCATGTAGGTCTCAGCATACCTGTCCCGTTGGGGCAGCTCTTCCTGCCCACTTGTGCCTATGGAAGAGCCGTTTACTCCTCTGTATTTTTCCCTAATAAGCCTGCTCTGCTCTTTAAATAGAAAAAAAAAATAAAAAAAGAAAATATATGGGCTGTCCCTGATAGCACAGAGGATTAAAGAACAGCACCAAGAAGCTAAAGCCACTTCAGCATGAGTTTGATCCCCAGCCCCGGAGGTGACCAACATGGTGTGGCAGACCTCCCCTGACCCGCCTGCTGCTTTCCTCAGCAGTGTACTTTGTCAGTTGGCCTGTTCTGCTCCCCACTCTGTCTCTGGTGAATCCTCTCACCACCCCTGTACCTCTGGCCTGTACCCCAGTTCTGTATGCATAGATAAATAAATCTTTTTTAAAAAGATGAAAATATAAAGTTAAATAGAGCGTAAGGAAACAATTGTGAGTGCTTAGTAAAAATTGTCAAACTGAAAAGATGTATACATTCATCAACTCTCAAATGTCTTCTTTCTTCTATTAATAATATGAAGCTGGAAATTTTAGGAGATAAGTTATGAGTGTGATTTATTCAAGAAAGATAATAAAGGACATTCAAAGAAAGGACTTTGGCACTGTATTAAAAGAATAAATCAACTCTTACACATTTTATATGAAAAGAAATGTTTAGAATACTTGCTACTTTTGAGCCTGGGATTCAGTCATGATGGCAGAAGGGGATGGATGCTGTATAAAGGACTAGTAAGCATTACTATACTAGTGTATTATCTTTTTGTGAAAATTGAGCTTTTCACCTTCAGTTAGTAGAAGTAAGAAGTATAAATTACATATACAGTATTCCTACCATGTTCTCCTAAAAATAGATAGACAAATTGTAGCAAACAATCTTTTGGTTTTTACTTATAAAAAATGATAGGCCTATCTCTGAGGCTTAATTTCCTTTAGCTTTTATGACTTTTTTTTTTTTAATTGTATCAAATGTTTGAGCAGGCCAAGTACCTTTCATTGGATAGTGTTACTCACTTTTGAAATAAACAAAAATCTAACTGAAACTACCCAAAAAGTGAACTGGGATTAAGATACTCATTTTTGGATGAGGCAGTATACTTCTTCCATCAGTCAGCTCAAATTGATATTTTTGGATTAGGACATCACCCTAGAAGTTTTTCAGTGAGTCAGAATTAAACTGCTTTTTAAGACTGATTTTTAAAAAAATGACAAGATTAATTACTATTTAGAATATTATTTAGCTAATAGTTTTCATCTATCTAATTTCAAGGGACAACATAGGCTATTTGTCTAGCAAAATTCTCTTGATAACAGGACTTGGTACAACCATTCTGCAAACAATCAAATGTTCTTAAAACAATGTGTAAGACTGAAAATAATAATGCTGAATTTTATAAGTTATCGCTTACTTACAGAAACTGTTATGGTGCTTTATTAACTAAATCTTCTGCTACTCTTACAGGTAGTTACCTTTTTTTATTCTTGATTTTTCAGATACAGAAACAGAGGCAGGAAAAAAAAAAAGTTAAATAAGTTGTCCAAGATTATACAACTGGCAAGCTGTCAAGAAATGAAAGTGGGATTATTATATTCCACATATTACATTTCATATACAGAGCAACGAAAGTTTCAAAGTTAGATTCAGTTTAGAAAGGATTACCTCTTTACTAAGAAATTATATAAAAAATTCTCAGTGATATTTTTCTTTGCAAACTCGTATTATTTATGGTAGATAGTAAAGTGAATAAACTTGAATCTTTTTTATGAACTAGTTCAGTCATGATTTATGATGGAGGGGCTGCTTTTAAATCATGTTGGGGTCTTTTCAAGATAAAACTCTTGTTGTTACTCTTCACTCCCAATCCATATGATTTTTTTCCTCACATGTAGGTTCTACCACAATAGTGAATCAAATAGAATTGATGGTGACTTACTGTATTACTCAGATTGTCTTTCAGCTGAGGAAGGTTGAAAGTCATTGGATGTTGTTATTCTGTTTTTTTCCTAAGTAATCTTTTGATGACTTCACATATTGCTTAGTTATATTATCTTTAGGTCACTGTTTGGGAAACTGAAATTTAAATATTTTAATCCATACATAACAATGAGCAATTATAGAAGTTGTAAATGAAGAGGAGGACTTTATAAAACTTTGAATTCATTAATAGCATGATAACATCTTTTTTTTTTTGTTTATCTGTATAACCTATTTCCTCTCTCTAACCCCCAAAAGAGTAACTCAAGGCACATTTTTTTTCCCCCACTGGTTGTAATGATTCTGTGGTTGTCTGGGCTCAAGTAGTTCCTTCTCAACTGGGTTCTCTCCTGTGGCTACTTTCAGAGTGCTGCTGGGACCTGAATCATCTAAAAGTTACAAGTTCCATCTGAAAAGGTGAACTGTTTTAACTTTATCCTGGAACCTCTCTAGTTCTGGGAGTGACTTGCCTCTCTATTTTCACACTGCATCAAATCTTCCAGCCTCTTCATGTGACTTTGGATTCTTGTTGCATACAGGTACAAGGTATTCACATTTCTGATATGGTGGTTATTGTAAAGATATATGAAGTAGTCTCTGCCAGATCAATTAAGAGCCATGGTAGAATGATTATAGTATCACTTCATCTCTATTGCTTAAAGTAGTGTAGAGCTTGATCAGAATTAAGGAGATAGGGAAATGGAGTCATGTCTTTAAGAGGGACAATTTAGGTCATATTTCATAAGAGCTCATGAAATTACAGATATTGTTACAACCATCTTTCAGAAATATAATCTGTCACAAAAACTTTGGCATCTAAACAGGCATACTTTGCATGTGATTACAAGGCGAGAACAATAAATATTTGTTGAGAGATGTCTGCTAAATAGTTGCCCAGGCTTCACTTACCAGTCTTTTGAATTGTATACATTCAGTGATATACTTTGGACCTTTAACATGAGAGGTAACAGTTTCCTGATTAATCTTTTAACCAGCCATGCCAGCTCAGTGAAGCTTAAGCAAAGGATTTGGAATGGAATTCTAGAATTTCAGAATCTATTAAGAATGGGCAAATATCTCTAATTGGTCTGATTTTTTTTAATATCCTTTCCTCTGAGAGGAACTGGGCACCATACTAAGTGTATGGTAGAAAATCAGTATCTAATTATGGATTCCAAAGCAAACCCATAGCATCTGAGTCAATCAAATAAAAGGATAAGTGGATAGAAACACAGGAACCCATGGTGGACAATTAGGACCAAACTTCTCAGGTAGGAAGAAAAGCCTAAGACATTTCTAAGTTGGAAGATTAATAGTACAAGTAGTCTTAAAGTAAATTAAATATTAGGATAGGCCTTATTATGCATAAGATCAGAATTGGTTCAAGGTGTTGAGTTTGAATTGAGATAGAAGGTGAGAGATTGTTAGCTCTCGATAGGAGAAGCCAAGGAGGACAAAGTGGGGACTGATAATATTGTAGATACAGCTTTTTCTATCTTTCTAATACATTTTTTTCTATAAAACAACTGCTAATCACTTTATTAAGTAAAATATAGTTATTCATAGGATATTTTAATATAGAGTACCATGTAATCTTGATAGGATAAGAAGGATGTAATAGTATAAACATACATCATTGTTTTATTTATGCATTCCTTAGTTTTTAGTAATCTGAATTTTCTAAGAATTTTTATGTGTGAAGATAATGTGAATAACATATACATTTGTGAGTATCTTTGATTGCATTATTTTCTACTACTATAGCTTTAACTGTCCTGATCTGTGTAACCTAGAAAAAAAGAAAAACTGAATATTGCAGTATAGATGACTTAGTTCTATGATTTGTGTTGATAAATTATGGAATCATATCATCAAATATTCTGGTTGATTGTATTTGATTGTTTGTGAGACTAATTAGAAGAAATATGAGGCCTATTTAGTTTTTGAGTTTACACCCAAACCAAAGCTTTAAATTCTTATAGAGGAAGTGCTTTCTGGGCTTGCCTGAAAAGGACTTAAATTGTTCTTGCCAAAGAGAAATGTTGAATAATGATGACTTTTCCTTAAGCTCAGCTAGTCTATTTTTAGGTATAACATAATGAATGAGAATCAAATCATGTCTTCTGAGAAAAATGGCAGTTACACTAAGTGACTATATAATTCTAAAAAGTAGCAGTTACATTTGTATAGAACTTCCCCCAATCACATGAATTATTAGCTAATATTTCAATTAATTAATTAGAAAATTGTGAGTAAAAAGCACTGGTTTGAAAACCTAAGGGCAGTAATCTAAATCCAACTTCCTCCCTACTAAACTTTTTTGTGTAAGAAACAGCATAAAGTAATTAAAGATAAAATGATTCATAAAATAATTACAACACCTTCTTACCTCAGGGAAAAACAATATAAGAATTTATTTATGTATGGAGGTTATAAAGAGTGTGCATGCTAGCAAAGTAAACGCAAATATAGCTAACTCAATTATAAGAAATATTTCTCAAAAATGAGATGTTTGTATATGCATTATATATTCCATGTAATAGTAGAATTAATTTTAAAATAACTTATGATTTAAAAAATATTATGTAAGCTTCCCTATTATGACTTTGAAAAAGTATTTGAAACTATTATTTTGATTTTGCTTTTTATTTACTTTTAATATTTTTACTAATGAATATGTATTTCCCATGAGTACTGTTACTATTTTTCACTTTGTATTTTTTTACTATACTTTTAGAGCAATTTTGTATTTTGTTGTTTTAATATAAGATTTCTTATTTTATAATATTGTAGCTAAAAAAGTACATGTAGGTCACCAGAGCGATTTTAGAAGTTGAAGTTTTCTAACTTTTTGTTTTATTGTTTTTACTTAGTAGAATTGACACGCTGACTAATTCTGAGATTTAAAATGGCTTATGAGATCAGACATACTGCAAAATAAGGCAATTAGTGTAGAATGAAAATGTATCTAAGTATAGCAGTGGGAAAGAGGAGAGCAAACCCCAAGATAAGATGACTGTTAGAATTGGGGCAGTGAGCTTGGCTCACACTTTACCATTAGCCAGAATAAAATGGAGGAACTCAGGGAAGTATGGAATTCTAATTTCTGTTCTGTAAAACCATTGGGATATTATGATTTTTTTAAACAATTGGACCTAAGCTTGGGTTATAATTTTATAACTTATTTAAGAATATATTATATGCCATAGATCAGTGTCCCTGCTTCATTTAAGATACCAATTTTGTTCAAATGTAGTCATACAATCTCATACCTCAATTTAATGTGTTCTTAGATTCTTTTATCTGAAAAGTAATGTAGTGTATGAAAATGAAAATTTAAAATTTCTAAATGGCATACAGTAAAAACTTAAGGTCTCTTTACTTTGTCTTACCTCCTGTCCTTTCCTTAGAAGTAGCAATGTTTATTTTTTTTACTCAGGTAACATTGGTTTACTTTTTTTAAAAAAAAAGATTAATTTATTCATACAGAGGTGCAGGGGCAGTGAGAGGATTCACAAGAGACAAAGCAGGGAACAGAACATCAACCAAGTATACTACTGAGGGGAGCAGTGGGTGGGTCAGGCGAGGTCTGCCAGGCCATGTGGGTCACCTCCGGGGCAAGTGGGGATTAAACTCATGTTGAAGTGACTTTAGCTTTTTAGTGCTGTTCTTTAAGCCACTGCACTACCAGGGAGGGCCTGGTTTACTTTTTTTCAAGATTTATTTATTTATGCATACAGAACTGGGGTATAGAACAGAGGTGCTGGGGTGGGGATGGTTGAGAAGATTCACCAGAGACAGAGTAGGGAGCAGAAAATGCAAATTGATGAAGTACACTGCTGAGGGGAGCAGTGGGCAAGACAGGAGAGGTCTGCTGCTTCATGTGAGTCACTACCCACCCCCCTGTTGGGGATCAAACTCATGCAGAAGTGGCTGCGATTAGCTTTGTAGTGCTGCACTTCAACCCATTGTGTCCGGGGAAAGCTCTGGTTTACATTTTTGCTTGTGTATTAAACATATAGGATCTCGCCCTTCATTTAGTATCATCACATCACACCCACTTCCAAAACAGCCATGATGTGGCTTATATCCAAATCTTTTGTGCATTTTGTCTTACATCCAAATCTTTTGCCCATTTTAAGTGTTGTGTGTGGTGTAAGATAGTGGTATAGTTTCATATTTTTGCACATGACTGTCCAGTTTTCCCAACACTACTTATTCCAGTGTATATTCTTGACTCCACTATTGTGAATTAACTCTCCATAGAGATGTGGGTTTATTTCTGGGTTCTCAATTCTAGACTATTGGTTGTGTGTCTGTTTGTATTTTAATACCATGCTATTTAGATTGTGATAGCTTTAGAGCATGGTTTGAGAGCTAGAAGTGTGATACTACCCTTCCCCCTTTTTATTTTTTGGTCTGGATTGCTTTGGCTAGTCAGGTATTTTTATGATTCCACATGAATTTCAGTATTGTTTGTTCTATTTCTTTGAAGAATACCATTGAAAATTTGATAGGGGTGCATTGAATTGTACTCAATGCTTTGGTTATGATGGCATTTTGACTATGTAATTCCTCTAGTTCTTGTGTGTTCAGTGACTTTCTACCTTTGATATTGTAATTCATTTATGACATAACTTACCAAATAAATGGAGCTCATTTACTCTGCCAACATTTTTTCCTCACATTTTCTCCCATTTTTATTTTCATATTATTATACATATTTTGAGTAAATGCAAAATTTTTTTGTGCTTGAATTAGTACCTTTTTTGTACAACTTGAGACAGTCTCTTCTGACTTCATTCAAAAAAACTAAATTAATGTACTTATATTTTCCTGTATTTTTCCTACTCTTCTCTTTTCCCTCAGACTTTCTAGTCCTATATTATTTCCCCATAATCAGTAGTTTGATTATAAAGATTATAAACTAATGTTTGGGGAACCAAGTCCCAGTAATCAGAACATTTAGGTTTGATAAGTATGATGGTTCCTTATTGTTAGAGGAAATTGACAGCTAGTTTGCGAAAATACAAATTTTTTTTTTTAAAGATTTGTTTATTTGTTTATACATACAGAACTGGGGTACAGGCCAGAGGTGCAGGGGAGGTGAGAGGCTTCACCAGAGACAGAGTGGGGAGCAGAACAGGCAGATCGATGAAGTACACTGCTGAGGGGAGCAGCGGGCCGGTCAGGAGAGGTCTGCCAGCCATGTGGTCACCTCCGGGGCAGGCGGGAATCGAACTCATGCGGAAGTGGCTTTAGCTTCTCAGTGCAGTGCTTTAACCCGCTGTGCCACCAGGGAGGGCCTACAAATTTTTATATGAATATTCTTTGCTTTTCTTTTCTAGGAAAATGGAAGAGATAGTATTATTGGGCCTGCTAGTCTAATGAAGTTTACTAAGGTTTGCACAGGATTTCTTTATAATATAGTTAAGTGCTGTCATAGAGGCATGTAATAGGTTATGTATTTTATGCACTGGTATTTCAGCTAGTAGCCTATATTCCTACAAGGCCTATAAGACATGGATGAATTTTGTGGTTAGGATATCCTCAGGGAAATGTTCACTGATTTTGATTTTGCATTTTATGTTCTACTTTCCTAATGATATTCAGTACTATAGTGGCTAAAACTAATTTAAGGGATTTTGCTTTTTAACCATTATGCAAAATTCAGGATTTTAAACCTACTGAATCTTAAATGCTAGATCTACTTCTGAAGAGAGAGCACAGTATCCTGATCCTATTTCTTTAGTCTTTTAAGTCCTGTCTTTACTGAGGTTTGATTGTACTGTTGCTCCAGGCTGCTGAGAAATTCATATTCTTACATGAGTAGAGGCTAAGGCAGAGAATGATCCTAGGGAGCAAGAGACATGGATAAGAAATACTTGGATTTGTTATTGGATTTTATTGATATAAAGGGCAATGAAACATTTCTTCTCAAAAGTTCAAAGTTAAAAATTTTTATTTTGGGTGCTTGGGATTTTACTGTAATAGAATAAAGTAAAGGGATGCAAAATACAAGGATGATTTTTTTTTTTTTTTAGCATTGGGTAACAGCATGAAAATGACAAACCCAGTTCCCAAAATGATTGGTTTAAGGATCAAAAGAAAATAATTATGAAACTGTGTTGCAGGAATTCCTTCTACTGCAGTTGGTATACTAAGGCTACTGAACAAAATTGCCAAATGGAATTTTAAGTGCATTTTGTATCATATTTTAGCACATGGGTATATCTGAAAACAGAAACAAAGGTTTATGGAAACAATAGTAGCATTTATAAAAGTCCTTATACTGTGATATTTCTGTTTCATTCTATTTGATTTCATCCAGAGGGAAGAGTATCTTTACACTTATAAATGTAATATCAAATAACATTAGGCCAGCAAATTATTGAAAATTTGAAAGAGGTATTCTTGAAAGATTATTTACTGAGTAAGCAAGTCATAGTATTCTCTCTTATTTTCCTTCTAATAAATACACTTAATATACTACTAGCTTCCCTTCCCCCCCGTCTTTGTAGCCCTACTTATGCCATATATATTTATGTAGTCCTATTTATGCCAAATGTATGCCTATTTAAGCCTACTGCTATAACTGGTCAGAATATGAGTAGATTCCTTGTCCCAAAGAAATCCTCTTTAAAGCCCAAATTGTGCCAATCGGCTGCCTGGATTCTTCAGAATTTTCAAGAATCCTGATGGATCCTGATGGACCCCTAACTTTATAAGTTCACTTTTAGGGTCTATTTGTCTCCATTTCCAAACATTACTTGACACAATTGCAGATGTTTCCATTGCTGTTATTTAAAGGTCAGCATCCACTTATGTAAAAAGTATTGCAGCCTATGATTTTACTGTTAACTAGTCAATATACTTAACTATACCAAGAATTTTGTATAACATTGGCCAGTAAGTTTTTCCCAATTAAATTCAGTAAATTTAAAATTTACTAGGTATTCTACTGAATCTTCAGACAGTCAAGATAAATAAGCCCTGTTTTCTGGAAAGTCAGATTCTATTGTTGCTGGCTGAGTAGTCAGTAGTGTCTATTGAGTATGAGGTAGGTTATAACCTTTTTCTTCAGATTGTCTGTCTTTCCTTCTTTCATTGCTTTTGATTTTATTAGATAGATCTTGTATTTTAGCACATTTGCCTAAGGTTGACTGATGGAGTCTTTGTTGTCTTGACATGTCAGCTAGTTTAACTATGGAGTGTCCTTAGCCAGCTTCTTTTCACTACAAGAATAATGAATTTTGGGTTATTCCACATCTGAAAACATTTTTTCATATTTGAAAAAGTGACTTATTTTGAAAATAGTATGATATTAAGCTCCTCTCAGGATTATTGCATAAGTTATCTATTTTCAATTTAAGGTTAATTTTTCAGTTTCTAAGTCCGTAGGATTATTTCCATTTTTGTCTGAAATCAAATATTTAGACATACCAGTATGTGAAAGAATACCATTATAAGTTTCTTATTCAATTAGCTAATTTGAAAGGACAATGGAGAAAAGAAATCTAGTCTCCTTTATGAGAACAATAGATAAGAGTTTTATTGCTACGTGGTTTTTAAAAGAATTTTACATAATTTTTGCCAATGAGTTTTATAATAAATAAAATTCCTGAGATGCAGTTTCATTTTCCTTATTGTAAAATAAACAAGAGGTCAGCAGGTATACTAATTAGTTAGCTTAGAAGACATTTCTATAGTTGTATTAGAGCTAGAGGTTTTCTTACAGGGAGAGTTTATTTTTGTTGAGCATTTTCTATGAGGAATTATATTAATGTGCTATTATGGATAATGGCTTATATTCAAAGATTTTTCTTTCCTTCCTAATTTTCTTCACTTTACATGCTGAAGAATAGAGTGAATCTCCTAATAAATCTTATCCATGTATGTTCATTTTACTGGGAGGAGAGGATTATATGTGCTCTCAAGTAAAAGCCACAGAGAATTGTGATTCTCAAACTTGTCTGGTGATTTTTTTTACCAAAGGCATGGTAAAATGAACTTGTAGATAGGAGAATTTGAGGTATACACTCTGTCTAGTACAGTTATAGGTAGTTTTCACTCTCCTTTTTAACTTTCTATATCTTTAAAAATTATACATATTAGTTTTATAACAAGAAACCATCGAAATAATTTCAGACTAGCTCTTTTCCTTGGAAGGTTAATAAAGATGTTTGAAGCAGTGATAGGAACATCATTTGTTTATCCTTGGTATTCACTTTGATTTTAGATCTGAGAAATACCACATTTTCTTCTCCCCATGCAATAAAAATTTCAGGAATGAAAAATGATTTGGTTGATGAAGCTTGAGTTTGTCTTTGTGTGTATATAAAAATATTGCATAAGTGGCCCTCCTTGGTGGCGCAGCGGGTTAAAGCATAGCACTGAGAAGCTAAAGCCACTTCCGCATGAGTTCGATTCCTGCCTGCCCCAGAGGAGATCCACATGACGTGGCAGACCTCTCCTGACCCTGCCCACTGCTCCCCTCAGCATTGTACTTCGTCGATCTGCCTGTTCTGCTCCCCACTCTGTCTCTGGTGAATCCTCTCTCCGCCCCTGAGCCTCTGGCCTGTACCCAAGTTCTGTATGCACAAATAAATAAATCTTTAAAAAAATATTGCATAAGAATATAAAAATTAAGAATATAAAACAAACTGCCTGCAAATTTCCAATCATAAATAATGTTCTAGAATAATGCAGCCTACTTATTTAGTATTTTGTCTCCGGACTATAGGTCCAGGGTTAAGATAAATGAAAATTTCTCTTGTGAATTTTAATAGTGCTTCATATTATTAATAATATTTTAAGATGGCACAAGGAATTTTCCTATCAACATATAGGAAAATTTTCTATATTAAAAAAATTCCTATTTAAAACAGAGTTTTAAATCCTAGATTATAAGTTACTGTAGGATTGGTTAATATTTCAACACATTTAACTTTTGTAATTTATTCTATACAATTCTTTGAAGTTTATTTCTATTTCCTTTTATCCTACTAAAAGTCACGCTTTCTTCAGAGATTTACCTATTTCTCATTTTGTGCAAGCTCAGTAGAACTGCCAAATACCCTCCTCTCTCCTGGAAAAAGAATGTTCATTTTTCCTAAGATAATTCAAACAGAATCTCTCTCCAAGGAATTTGAATCTTAAGTCACAGACCTTGGGACAGAAAATAGTTGGAGATGCTACATCATGAGGTGCAAAGTGAAGGAAATATCATTAGTTTTGCTACCATGGTTCCTAGAGTTGCTATTACTCTTATACTTTATAGAGTATGATCTTACAGATTTCCTTCTGATCATGAGCAGTTTCTTTCTCCATATTATATTCCTTTAAAAAATTAATCTTTTTATTTTAAAATAGAACATAGATACAGAACACTACACAAAGCAGACAAAAAGCTTAAAACTAGTACAAGGTGAATACCTTTAGAATTGCCAACTAAAGGAAGAAATAGGGCTTAGTTAAAAGGAGGAATAGACCTGCTGCTCCTAAACTCCCGTTGCCACCCTATTCCCCACCTCAGTCCCAACCCACTGATCCATAGCGTAATTATACTATCTTCACACTTAAGATAATCGCTTTCTTGACTTTATTTACAGATCCCTGTTTTTGCATTACTTATTTAAATTTTTTTGGTTTTCCCTCATTCTTTACATGTGTATTTGAAATTAATTTCTCATAGTACATCATTGATCCATTTTTAAAACTTACTCTATCTCTTTTAATTAGAATATTTAGACAATTTACACCTATTTTAATCATTGATATATAAAGGTTTACATCTACCATTTTATTTTTAATTTTCTGTTTGTTCTTTTGTCTTTCATTCTATTGTGTCTTTTTCCTGTCTTCAAATTAACAGTTTTTTTTAATTATACTTTGTTTCATCTATAATGTTTTGAAGTATGTTTCTTTCTAGCCATCTTTCAGTGTTTGCTTTAGTTATTACACTGTAAATGTATAACATCAAATCTAGTGGCATCATGCTGTTTTCCTACAGTGTAAATGTAGAATCAATTATACATATATGAAATGCCTAGTCTAACAATAATTCATTTAAAATAAGGTGGTTTTCTTTTTTTTTGCTGTTGTTGTTGCTGTAGTGAATCATTCATCAGTCTTAATCACAATCATGATTTGTACAAAAGATTTGAATCTTAAGCTGTTTTTTATAAATGTTTTATAAATACACTACCGTGTGAAAGTGAATAGTGAAAATACTGTTCTGATATGAAAAGTACAGAATGAAACCTGAAATGAGAAAAGTAGTAGAATAACACAAGTACACTTGATAATAAATGAAACAATTATTTTTTAGAAGGAAAAATAATGTTGCTATAAGAACCAGTTATGTTTATATTCTTAAAACTAATATAGCTGGAAACTGAAAACTTCACTAATTAGTTTTTTGGCCTCAGTGAATAAATACATTTTTTGAATTATATGTAATGAAGAGCATTAGAAAAGTTAATAAGCAGCTAGTATTTTCCCATTAATTTGATTTTTAGGTTTGGAGTTATCATTAGCTACGGATACTATGGGGAAAGTTTTCCAAATATTACCATTCTGAGTTTAAAGTGTCTTACATGTTCTTATAAATTTGAGTTCATGATTCATGTCACTAGTTAACATTTTGAGGATGTTTACTCAGAATATATTGCAGTAAAAATGGTAAAATGCTGCAACAGAATAGAGTGAGTCAGGAAAACTACTTGGTATCTAACAAATTGGAAATTATTTCAATTGCTTCTTAGAGTTGAGGAAAACAGAAGTAGTCATATGATTTCCACTGGACAGAATCGTGCCTTCAATTTGTTTCCTAATCCTGCAAACCAGAATACTCTTGGCTTTCTCCTGAGCCTCTGACTTGTAATTGTCTTTCTGCCTGAGGACACTCTGACTTGGAAATGCAGCACATTGAAAGTTGACTGGTTCTGCCAAGTGGCCATTAAGGGTGCTTCTATTGAATCCAAAATCATTTGTGTTCAGTGTGGTCTCTGATTGTTCCTTCATAAATTTTCTCAACATTTTATCTTGTTTTGCACAGTATTAACTCAAAGGTCCCTGATACATTGTCAGTTTTCCTCTGAGACTAGGAATTGTTTTTTACTGAGAGTGCATCTTGTTGCTCAACTTCTGTTTTGAGTTAAAATTGATAATATAATTACTTATATCCACAGTTTCTGGCCTGAGGGGTTTCATCTCTATAATCATTGCACAGTTTGTGGGGAAAGAATGGAAACAATCCTTGGTTCTTAAGAGACCTTCAAGAGGTATAGCCTACAGCAGGATGACCGTGAGCCAGTTCTCCTTTTGGCTTTCATTATGATTCTACATCACTCTCAGAAATATATTCATGTATAGTTATTAGTTGTTAAGTTTCGGGAAAGTCCCATTTTTGTATGTTGCTTAATTGCTTTTTTCCAAAGTTAAGTTCATTTGTTTTTCTCACTTTAAGACCTTCAGATCGATTCTCCTTTCTTATTTGAGACATCTTTCAGCTAAGATAAATGAGCCAAAAGAACAGAGCTTACTGATGTGCCTTCTCTTCTGACTGGCTTGATGAAAGCTTTTTCTTTCTTTTTCGAATATACTGTTCAAGATCTAGTCTGGCAGGAAGTCAGTCTTTGCAATGTGTTCTCTGCTGGAAGCATTGATCTTCATTCTTTTTCTCTTTTCAGTTGTTCGTTCTTGATAGTGGTCTAGGGACTATAATTCTTGATTGTTCCTGACAAAGCTCCCTATGTAAAATATTCTCTTTCTCTACCTGGGCTATGCATTATCAGAGATCTGCAGCTGAGAAGCTACCTCTGAAAAATATCTTTGTAGTTCTCCCCATTTATTCATAGCTCACATTAATTGCTTGAATCTCTAAATTCTCTGTGTTGCTGGAGAAAAATTTAAACTTAGAAATGGCAAATACTGGGAATAAAATTGATATCACATTTTGCCTAGTTCATACTTTTTATTGTTTTCAATCAGCAAATCAGCTGATTGGTGAGTCACTGGTTTTATTTGAACTAAAAAATGCTAGAATAAAGTTTTGAAGTAGAATGAGTAATGTCATTTTGGTAGACTTATTTTAAAGTTTGACCACAATCCCAACTATTAATGTGAAGACCAAATGGGGATTGTGAAACAGATTAATTTAATGGACTAGGAAATATCATTACTTTGCCTGAGTATTTTAATAATTTTAAGTAATATCATCAGTTAGACAGGTTGGTTTCGAGTTGTTAGTCAGGAATAACATTTAAACACCATTAATTCTTTCACACATTAAGTACTTAAAAAACTCAATTTCTCTGTAATATTTGTGTGTAATGTTAGTATATTTAGAAGTCAACGCACACATGTGCACATACATGCTTAGGGAGGAAAAACTTTCTTTTAAATTATATAAGCTTATAACTTATGCATCAGTAGGCTTTGACAGATAATTTATTTCTTGTGAATTAAGACTTTTGACAATTTAAAAGGCTACTTCATATCTTTAATTCTGGTTTATGATCAGAAATAAATGCTAGATGGAAATATTTGCTGCAAAGAGAATTCTGTGGTATTGTTTGTTTTAAATGATAACAGGTATTCTTCACTTGCTCTTCTATATCTCCTCTTACCCCTCTCCACCTCTGCTGTGCCCTTGCCCTGTCATTTCCTTGACTTGACTAATAACAGATATTGAAGGGAATTAGAAGGCTTCAGAAGAAAGGGAGGGCAGGTTCATTTCTCCTCTTTTCTCTGTCTAGGTCACAGCTTATCAGTGACCATTTTCCTCTTTTTAAGGTCACAGTTCCTTCCCGGTGTCCTCCCAACTATAGCTATCGAATTTCTCTGGATTGTGGTAGCCTCACCTCCTTTGCTTCTTCAGATGTGGGCTTGGTGATAATTTACCCTCTTTTACCAAAGAGAGTGCTTCTCCATATCTTGATAATTTTTCTTAGCAAAAGCTAATCCTTGTAAAAAGTCTTTATAAGTTTTTTAGAGCTATCATAACACAGTAATACAAACCTTATAGTTCAAAGCAACAGGAATTATTTCTCGGTTTTGAAGGCCAGAAGTCCAAAATACAGATGTCAGCAGGGTTGTTTTCTTCTGGAGGGAAGGTGAAAGAATCCATTCCATGCCTTCCTCTTAGCCTTGACAGCTGTCAGAAATGCTGAGTGTTCTTAACTTTGGGCACATCACTTGAATATCTATCATGGCCATCGTATGGCCTTTCTCAGTATTGCTGTGTAATTTTTCTCTCTGTCTCATTAAATTTAGAACTAACCCTAATCTATAATGACCTAATCTTGAGATCATTGTCTTGATTTTACCTGCAAAGACCCTAATTCTAAATAAAGACATATACTTAAGTTCCAGGTTTCTGTAGGCCTGGATTTAACCCACTATGCTCTGGTCATTATACTCTCCTCACTTAATCTATGGGATGCTTGACTAGAAGGGATAGTGCCTTTAATATAAGAAAGTAAGAAAAATTAGAGAATTGTAATGAGCTATTTGAAGCAAGAATGTATTGAAAACAAAACAATGGCCTGAATAGACTCATGCTACAATAGAAGCTGAAAATATGTTGTCTAAAATTAAAATTAACAAGGTATGTTTCTACTGTCTCAAAGGGACATTTTTCTTTGGAGATCCTTTAGGACAATATACTCCTAGTTCTCACTGGATATCTCACACCATACACAAAAGTCACCCCATTATACACAGAAATTTCATACCATACACAGAAATCAATTCAAAGTAGATGAAAGACTTGAATGTAAGACCTGAGACTATAAAATATATAGAAGAGAAATTAAGCAAAATACTCCATGACATAAGACTTGGAATCATCTTTGAGGACTCACCTCCAGAGGCAAGGAAAACAAAAGAGACATAAACAGCTGGCATTACCTCAAACTGTAAAGCTTTTCTATAGCAAAAGAGATACTAACCAAGAGAGATACTAACCAAAATGAAGAGTCATTCCTATTGAGTGGAAGAAAATATTTACACACCATATACTGATTAGGAACTGTATCAATGATTAAGTTACACAACTGAACAAAAACAAACAACCCAATCAAAAGAAGGTCAGAAGAGCTAAAAAGACACTTTTCAAAAGAAGAAATGCAAATGACAAAGAGGCATATGAAAAAATGTTCAGCGTCACTAATTCTAAGGGAAATGAAAATCAAAACCCCAATAAGATGCCACTTCACACTAGTGAGAATGATCTTTATCTAAAAAAAGTGGAAATAATAAATGCTGGAGAGGATATGAGGAAAAATAAACACTCTTACACTGCTGGTGGAAATGTGAACTGGTCCAGTCACTATGGAAATCTTCTTGGAGGTTACTCAACACACTAGAAATGGATCTACTATATAGTTTCCATTCCTAGGAAACTATCTAAAGAACACAAAGACACCAGTTTGAAAGGAAACCTGCACCCTTATGGTTATTGTAGCACTATTTATAATAGCTAAGGTGGGGAACAACCTAATGCCACCCCCTCAAAAAAAAAAACAACAGATAAATGGATCAAAAAGTTGTGATGCACATAAGTTGTGATGTACATAAACAGTGGAATATTACACAGCTATTTAAAAAGATAAATTCATGCCACTTGTGGTAACATTGATAGAGCTGGAAGGGATTATATTAAGTGAAATAAGTCAGAAGGTAAAAGATAAATTGGGTGATTTCACTTACATGTAGACATTAGAGAAACCAAATGAAAAGTCAAGAAAAAGACAGAGAAAGGGGTTAAAACAAGAGGCAAGAGCACAAGAGACTATGGTGGTGGATCATGGGTGCTATGGTGGTAGGAGAACTATAGGGACTACACCTGAGGGGGGAAATCAAATGTTGTACAAAAATGAACAGTGATACAACAAAATATACAAATTTACTAAAAAAAAAATATGGAAGTAGAAAACCTATGATGTATGCTCAAAAAGGAAGTATCTGAAAGGACCACAGGATTTGGATCCAATAAGAGTCAAGACTATTCTTGTAGTCACACTGGGTTAAACATTTTCATCAGTTTTTATTAAATCTTTTCCCTCTCCTACTGTGCTCTACATAAATAATTTGTACTTATTAACAGAAAAATGTATAAGGTTTTATACCAGAGTGTCAGTCAATTAATTTTAATTGTTTTAACTTTGCATCTCAAAAAACCCTCTGAGTTTTGTTTATGTATACATATGTATACTTACCTATGAATGTATGTCTTTGTACATATACATATGTATCACAAATAGATATAAAAGTTAATTCTGGTGAACCAAGAGAACATATAAGACTCATCCCTTTCAGAATGTTGCTTTACTTAACTATTTTTATAAAATTTGGATGTGCTCCACAGTGGTTGAAGATCCTATTTTTGTCATTCAGTGAAACACTCCAGAGTGTTTAAATGACAGAAAGTAATCTCTTTGTTTTCCATTGTCCTTTAAATAACCAATTTGAAAGTGACAAATCTTTTCAAATTTACATCAAACATTCTGGTATGATTTACAGTCTTCTTTAACACAGAAATAAAAAATTACACAACTGTAAGTCTAAATATATTTCCTTCAAATAAGAGAAAATGAAATACTATTTTATGAGGTAAAATGTCTTGAGTGGTAACGGAGATAAACACGACATGAAATAAATTACCTAATGAAGAGTTCACAGCTGTGATTTGTTTAATAAATTATAGTTGACTCATTGCCTGTTCACATTAATGGCTGAGCATAAACCATTTTTGTCAGTGAAATTTTATTCAGATTTAAAAAGAATAATGTAGTTTATGACAGATTTAACTACAGCCATCAACTATACACCATCCTGTTGCTTTCAAATTGTAGGTTGAACATATGTTTTTAAAATTTTAATATGTCATATAATCAGAAGTGTTTTGTGTTAATATATGGCACTCTTCATTTGATCATAGCATTGGAAGAACATTAAAGTTTTATGAGAGTTCTATAAAATTCAACAGTTTGATAGAATACTAAACAGAGTAATCACTGTGTTTTATGGAACTTGATTCTGAGATGTTAGATTTCCTCCAGTGATCATTAGGTGGAGTGACTCTTTCAGATCACTAGCTTTCTACTTACTGTATGTGGACAAAGATGGTGCCTGGGTCTTTAGTCCAGGACAATTAAAAACATCCTCAAAATAGTTATCATACACTCAAAAATGACTCAAACATTAGGAAGAGAAAGAAGTATGTAATCATAGACCTCACCTAATAATAAATACTCTGTTTTCTTTTTCTGTAGGAGATCAGTAAATTTTTTCTGTGTAGGGCCACATAGTAAAAATTTATAATTTTTTAGTTTATATTAGTGTTTCTGTTTGCTTTAACTAGTTATAGTATGGAGCAGGATAGACAGTATTTTAAACAAATGGGAGTGACTGTGTTTTAATAAAACCTTATTTATAAAAACAAGGTACAACTCTTATTCCTTAGCAAGCTATCATTTGCTAACCCCTCAATGCTTCTATTTTTGTTGTGGTGGTGGTTAGTTGGAAATTTCTTTATGACAGCAATCAATAGCTTTCCTATTGAGCTGGAGTTAAGTCATGGACTCCTGCATTTCAATTGCTTTTTGCCTTCTTTACTAAGTACCAATTTCTAGCTATATATTACCCCTAAACTAATACATTTATTATGTAGAAACTAAATCTATTCAGTTTTTTGTTGTTTTCTGCATTTGCATATTAGTGAATTTGTTATTAAGAAAATTTAACTATTTGTGGGTGAACAATTCCAAAATTGATTTTCCTGGGTTTGAGATTTTCCTCTCCTATTTGGAATACCAATACCAGTATTAAGTCAGTTAACACATGGAAGAAATTACAACAGTACTCAGCACAAATCTAAGAACTCAATTGATAATACCTTACTTTTATTACTGCTTCATAAGGGCACTACAATGACCGACCATTTAAAATCCTGAAAACAGTATTATTTTTACTGTTCATCTTCAAAACATATATCTGAGCAGATATGTATAAATAATATCAAAATTAACGGATAATTTTCCAATGAAAAAGTGATGCATTGAATCTTTTCACATGAATTACATAGCTAAAACTTACTATGTCAATTGGATATGGGTTTTGTTAGCCTTGGAGCCTGGATCAGCTAGTAGGATAAGTGTTGATTTTGCTCTACAAACACTCTGGAAGTGAGGGAGTCTGACCTGTTAAGTTAACCGGGTGTTCCCCTCAGTTTTGATAGGGATCCCTAGCAGATCCTCTGGAGGTTTATGACTGAAGAAACCCATCCCCTCCTCCGCCCCTTTTTTTTTGGTTGTGACCAGATAGTTCTCTAAAGTAGCTCAACTTGTAGTGGTAACTTGGCTGATTAACTTCCTCAAAGAATGGTTGGTATTTGGTTTCCTTTGCTATGTTTAGAATCTAAGTTGTATTTGAGTTTGGCCATATTCTTCAAAGGAATTGCTATCTTAGATTTGGTGGGTGAGTACAGATTTTATATATTTGACTCTTACTGGTTTTTTGGCCAACTTTGACAGATAGTTTCAACTATATGAAGTTGCCATTTATTTTTGGTAGGGCATGTTGTTGAATGTGGTTGATATTGGCAACATTATATGGTTTAGTCAAAAACCTCGGCAGCCAACTTAAGCACCTGGTCATACTCAATGTGATTGGGCTGCCTGCCTCTGCTTGGCTTACCACATCAGTCAGACAGAGGGCTTCAGCCAGCCAATCAAGTGTGAAGGCAGTGTGACACATCAGCCCTAGCTGCCTCTTGGCAACAGGCTAATGGTGGTTAATGCAAGAGCTGCTACTGCTCTTGCCAGACACAAAAGAACTCAACTTCCTCAGGGACTGCTGGACCGTGGGGATAAATCTGCCCTCCAGACTCCGTTCTTTATGTGAGCAAGACCCTTTGTGTAGTAACGACAAACTAACTCTTATCTCTCTCTTCAGCTAGGCATCCCTTTCTTTCCCGTGAGTCTTGGGAGCCTACATCAAAGCTCTCTTTGTTTTATTTGCTCTGTAAGCCTATATCTTATATAAAGGGCACCTCATGTAGGAGATGTGAACTCCTGCTCTCTTCCTCTCTTAGTCCTTCTATGACACAGCAAGGCTATTTCTGGCTTAGCGATAAAAGAAGGGAGCTGCAGTTGAATATTCCGGTCCTGTTGGAAAGACCATCTCTGTATTTGAAAGCTTGCATCAGGCTGTTTTTCCCTAATGTCATTACATATTTATTCATCCAAGTTTTCTTCAGGTTCCAGGCTTTCCAAAGACCTACTTAACTTTTGCTGCACATATGCCCTATCATGTGAACTTATAATTATTGTTTTCTGTGCCATTTATTTCTTGATATAAATAAATACACTTTAATGGAATTTATATCATATATGTATCAATTCATTTTACATGCATTGCTACTTGTGAAAGATTAATTAGGGTGGGAAGAGCACAATGGACTAAGGTGATGGTGCACAGATGAATTGGTGGTAAAAATTCTATGGAGACCACACTTTATGTAAAATATATACAAATAAAGAAGTTAAATATAAAAAACATATCTATTAATTGTGTACTAATGCATTTGTACTCTAACCCTCTGAATAAAGTGGCCAATGCAAATTATCCAAAGTAAGAAATGAAGTCCTTAAACTGCTGTTCAAAGATAGTCGGATTTGCCTTTTCTAGTTAAGCAACAAATGCCTTACTTTGCCATGGGGTTTAACAAGAGGAAACACTTCTTTTTTTGCTTAGTTTTAAAATTTTACATAGATGACACTCCTCAACCTTGGGGAAAAAGAACAACAATCTTTTTTTTTAAAATATTTATTTATTTGTGCATACAAAACTGGGGTACAGGCCAGAGGTGCAGGGGTGGTGAGAGGATTCACCAGAGACTGAGTGGGGAGCAGAACAGGCCGACTGATGAAGTGCACTGTTGAGGGGAGCAGTGGACGGGTCAGGAGAGGTCTCTCTTGCCATGTGGATCACCTCTGGGGCAGGCGGGGATCGAACTCATGCAGAAGTGGCTTTAGCTTCTCAGTGCAGTGCTTTAACCCGCTGCACCACCAGGGAGGGCCCAAGAACAACAATCTTGAATGCTAACATTTTGCAGGATTTCCTATTTTGTTGTAGGAAATTTCTAACATGGACATTTTTAGAATATGAAATACTTTTTTATATTTAATTTCTTTATTTGTATATATTTTGCATCAGGTGTAATCCCTATAGAATTTTACCACCAGTTCACCTGTACCCATCACTTTAGTCCCTTGTGTTCTTCCCACCCTAATTTTGTTACCCTCTCCTTCCCTCTCCTCTGCAGAATGTCTCTGATTTATAATTATCTGATTATTTTTTGTTTAATGTTCTTGTATTTTTAAAAAATTGTTATTTGGTTTCCCTATATTCCTCCTATAAGTGGAACTCTCTGGTGTTCTGATTGGGAGAAAATTTTTGCACTTCACACAACTTGTAAGGGATTGATCACAAAAATATGCAAAGAGCTCACAGGACTCAAGAAAAAAAAAGTAAATAATCCAGTCAAAAAATAAGCTGTAGAGGCCCTCCAAGGTGGCGCAGCGGGTTAAAGCACAGCACTAAGAAGCTAAAGCTACTTCCACATGAGTTGGATTCCTGCCTGCCCTGGAGGTGACCACATGGCATGGCAGACCTCTCCTGACCTGCCCGCTGCTCCCCTCAGCAGTATACTTTGTAGATCTGCATGTTCTGCTCCCCACTCTGTCTCTGGTGAAGCATCTCGCTGCCCCTGAGCCTCTGGCCTGTACCCCAGTTTTGTATGCACAAATAAATCTTTAAAAAAAAAATAAGCTATAGAATTCAAAAGATATTTCTCTAAAGATGAAATGCAAATGGCTAACAAACATATGAAAAAATGATCAACGTCCCTTATAATTAGGGAAATCAAATCAAAACAACAATGAAATACCACTGTACACAATTAAGAATGGTACATATTAAAAAAAATTAACAACAACAAATGTTGGTGAGGATGTGGTGAAAAGGAACTCTCCTATATTGCTGGTGGGAGTGCAAACTAATCCAAGCAATAACAAAAGCTGTGTGAAGTTTCCTCACATTACTAAATACGGAGCTGCCGTTTGACACAGCAATTCCACTCCTAGGGATCTACCCAAAAGACACACACACATACAAATATTAATTCAAAAGGATACCTGCACCTCTATCTTTATTGCAGTACTATTTATAATAGGCAAGAGTTGGAAACAGCCCAAATGCTCAAAAATAGATGATTGTATCAAGCAGATGTGGTCCATATGCACAGTGGAATACTATTCAGCAGAGAAAAGACAATCAATGCCATTCCTGGCAACATGGATAGAGTTAGAAGGGATTATGCTCTGTGAAATAAGTCAGAAAGAAAAAGAATGAAGGACTTTTGGGAAAAAAACAAACATGTTAAATAGCTATACATTTATAATTTCCTAAATACACCAAAATATGTAGAACAGTACTAATGCTGTTAAACAAGCAAGTTATTAAATGTTTCTTTTTCTATTGTCATTATCTCTGTGAATTGTCTTAACTACACATTCTTGTGCACATCTGTTATATTTCCTGAATATCAATTTTCTAAAGTGAAATTTATTAGTTAATATGTGTAGTCACTTTGGATTTTTGATATGTTTATTATTTTTTCAATGAGAATATTGATTTACATCCCAACCAACTTTGAAAACGACTTCTACTTACTGCACACTCACACACACTAGTCTTATTTATATTTTTAAATTTTTTCCATTGTTATAGATAAAACAGTATTGCGCTTTTGTATGATGTTCTTTTATTCCTTGTTAGACTGAATTTTTGAACTGTTTTTGGCTTTTTTTCCTTTTTAAAAACACATTTCTGCTACCGGATTGATGCCTATTCATCAGGCAAGAAGACAGATGATTCTGGAGGCCTGTGACTCAGAGATGGAGGTTCTTTCCTTTCTTTTTGAGTAGTAGTGGGGACTGTGACTATTTCTCTTCAGCAATAGCTGTTATGACTAGAAGACAAAGCCCATTTCCATTAGAGCTTCTACTAGTGGCTGAGGCCTTGTTCCATTGCAGTGGGGCCTATACCACAGATGACAGAGAAAGTTACTCAATTTGTATATACTATATGTTTCTGCTAATGATTGATTAGAATATTTAGACATTTACATATCTTTTGGGGTGTGCCTTTCAAGCAGCAAACCCAACATGGCATTTATCACATCGGCCAGAAACAAACATTAACTGAAATTCAATTAAATCTGGTATGCTAGAAAGGCAAATTTTACCAATACATGCTTTAAAGATAATTTCTTTGCAGCTATTGGGCCTACTAACATGACCTTCTAAAGCTAATCACCTGGAAAACAAATGGAATTTTTTGTTTGAAAAATCAGTCCTTCAAAAGTTATTTTCTAATGCCATCTGTAGACTGACTCTTATCCTGGTTCTTGCAATATCTGAAGAAAACCTGAAGCATGCCTCTCTAAATGTCAAAACCCTTAATCAACCAGTGCTCTTTTCATTCTCAATCCTGGCTCTTCTCCTTGAGGTATCAGGAGGGGCAAGGCTCTCATCTATCTCTAGATTAGCTGCTCACACTGAGAAGTAAAGCATTTCAAGGATGCCCCGATTTATGGTGCATTCATTTCCTGTCTCTGTTGTGTTGTATAGCTTTCCTTGAACCTTGGTAAGCTAATCTGAATCTTTTTCAGCTTACCTACCATTCTCACTTGGTTACCTATTAAAATCTCTTTTTCAATGATGTAAAGTATGTGTCACTCCTGTCTGTATACTTTAGATGCTATAATGTCTTAGGAAATATAAGATATGTTTCCTAAGACATTATAAGCATTCATAACAGCACTTTTATGCTGCTCCTTTGTTCTATTTATCTTGATTCATTTCCTTTCTCATTTCCCTAGAAACTTCTCTAAATCTTTATCAATTTGAAGTTTCCTAATTCTATATTTGAGAGATTCTTACTCTGAGCACTAGCCGCCTTTCTCACTGAGCAAATATTGTGAGCCTGCTATTTTCCTCTAAAGGCGCTTGCAGATTCACTTACAGATAATACACTTACAGACTCTCTGCTCTTCCACAGGGAAATTCACTCTCCTTTCCAAGCTTTATTCCACTACATATTTTCCCTATCTGTGGCTTTAGTTTTTTCTATTTTATTAGTTTCTTTATCTTTAAAAATAAGGCTAAACTTTCTCCTTTCAAAAGCATTTATTCTACTTTTCTCAAATATTTTCATTCAGTTTTAATCTCACCTGTGTTTACCTTTGTCATTAAACTTCAGACTACCCAATATTCTTGCCTTTATATGCTCATGATCAATTAATACCTCAACCAATTTTACTAGATGCTTGATTCTGCTTCTGAGACACATCTTTTCAGAGCCACCAATTACTTTTTAATCATATAGTCTATCTTAAGTATTTTTATGCCCTATCTCTCTGTATCACTAGCTACCTATTCTTATTAATATATTTTTCTTCCATATCATCCACACTATCATTCTCTCCAGATTTTCTTTCTATCTCTCAGATTATTGCTTCTCAGGCACCTTCATAGTCTCCTTTTACTGATTTTACTTCATCATAAGTCTCAGAATTGTAGAATGACTTACCTTGCTCTCTCTGCCCACTCCCTGGCTAAGTCTATGTATCCCTAGTCATTCTTATATATTCCCAGGGCCTCAAACCCATCTGTTTACTGTAAATGGTATATACTATAATGAGGGAGAAGTACAACACAAAATACAGATTTACACTGGATGCGAGTTATTATAAAAGATGGGAGTTATTTGCATATGCATTTTATTTTCAAGATATTACCTGACACCTTTCAAATTCTTAACAATATACATGGGGTATGAATTGGCTAATTTTAATGAGCAAATTATAATGATAAGAAACTGTACCCCAGTTCTTGTATACATAAATAAATAAATCTTTAAAAATGAGGTTGCAGGCCCTCCCTGGTGGCGCATCAGGTTAAAGCACAGCACTAAGAAGCTAAAGCCACTTCAGTATGAGTTTAATTCCCGTCCGGGAAGTGATTCACATGGCATGGAGTGGCAGACTTCTGACCACCCGCTGCTCCCTTCAGCAGGGTGCTTCCTTGATCTGCCTGTTCTACTCCCCACTCTGTCTCTGGTGAAGCCTCTCACTGTCCCCTCTTGCCTGTACCCCAGTTTTGTATGCATAAATAAATATTTTAAAAAATAAAAAAGAGGTTGCATGTCTTATGAGAGTAGAAATTTTGTACATCATCAGTTTCTGAAGTGACCCAGGATTAGGGCTTAATAAATCTTAGGCATTCAGTAAATGTATGATACTTGTAAATAGTCACTATGACAGTGTGTGACAGTGCTTTCCTAAGAGTTTCTTACAAAACAAAGTAAAATGGATAAACATAGATGCCATTCTTAACTGAAATTTTCCAAAGATTACTTTTTTAAGAACCAAAGCTAAAGAAATTAACTTTAAATTTCACACAATAGATTTGTATTCAAATGTAACTTGTTACTGAAATGTCAAATAGAAAGATAATGTTCTGTAAGCTACTCATCCACAACAGATCCTGTGTCTTTCTGGTCATTTTCATTAAGTGGTAGAGAAAAGTGACTTTATATAATCACGTTAAACAAAAGATGGAGATATAACAGTGTATGAAAACTTTGTGCACTGCAAATAATTTTAGAAATATCCTGATTTTACCTTTTTATTTTAAATGAGAAACAATTTGAAGCCAGCGGGGTTAAGTGAGCTCTTCAATTTAACTTTGCTAATTAGTAGTGACAAAGCAGAGAATTCAGGTTTCAAGGAACAGGGTTTAATGTGCTTTACCATTGCTCATAAATAGCCAAAATTGTTAATTTTGGGAGAAAAATTAGACCTGTTTTACATCTGATTCTTCTTATTCCCTGCTAGGCTTATGAGATGCTGTGCATGGTGAATAAAGTTATCTGGTCATATAAATCCTGGTGATATAAAATACATGATGTATTTCGCTCCACAGCTGCACCAATCTATATATTGTCAGTCTTTATTTGGTCAAAAAGTATTAGTTAAAATGTACTTCCTATCAGTCAAAATGCTGGGAGCTTGGTGTAGAACATAAATTATCACCCAACTTTGATGGTGTGAGCATTCATTGAGGATTAATTGAAATAACAAATGGACTTTCTTTGTTATTTGTAAGTTGTAGTAGATGTTATCAAAATAAATCAGTTAACTGCAATTTAAACATTATCAATGCTAAAAATAGACATATAAATATATGATAATCTGTGGGCGCAGAAAGAGCAGAAGTGGGAAATAGGGAGATGGAAAATCATTAGTAACCTCCAATTTGCATCATGAATGATGTGAGTAGACAGCCTTACAGAGATGATGATGGGTGGGGGTTAGGAGTAGGAAGAAGGGTATAGGGCTCTATGCAGGGATAGCAGAGGAAACAAATGCAGGAAAAGCTGTCTGTGAGGTAAGAACTTAAGAGGTTAGGGAGAAAATGGCAAGAAACTGGAGAAAAAGGAGGATATATATATATATATATATGTATGTAT
>NW_004567114.1:42227531-42251667 GCF_000260355.1 Condylura cristata
TGCTGTGCTTTAACCCACTGCACCACCAGGGAGGGCCCAGGAGGATCCAGATTTTTATGGGCCTATTGACTTGCTTCTTCTAACAAGTAATATATAAAATATTATGGGCTATGATTTCTGAAATTAGATTATAGAATATTATGACTCAGAGCTTGCAAAGACTGTTTTTTAAAAATGTATTATTTTTATTGATGTAATGTTGATTTATAACATCGTATATTATTTAGGGGTACAGGGTGTCACCTCTTTAGATGTATGTTACTATACCACACCCACCACCAAAGGACCCATAATCTCCACTGTGGTCCACTGTTGTACTCATTTCTTTATTCTGGTGAATTCAGATGCATGCCATTTATAGGGATGCTTGGGAGGCTCATGACCAATGGCTAGTGAGGAATTACATTTCATACTAATTACTTCATTAATTTATTCATATAATTAATACCATTTCATGTTTATGAAGTTATCACTCACCTTGAGATAAGTTAAATGTCGACTCACATTTTATTTAGTCTTGTTTTTATTTATTTTTGTTTTGAATTTATTTTAGAATCCTCCTTTTCAAATTAAAATCAACTATCATATTAATTTCTTCCACAAATCATCCACCACTGGGAAAATCTTCTAAATGTTATTCAGAGAATTTTGTAATCCAGCCCATTTACAAGTGATTTCATTCCAGTGGTCTGTTTACCTCACAGTGACTTCTTGATTTGATCAGGGAAGGTAGTTTCAGTACCCTGAAAGTACTCTTATTCCAAAAGCTGAGTACACATGTGCAGCACATATACAGTTCTTAAAATAGATGTTACATGTTGTTAGCAATCATTGCACTTAAGAGAAATATGATTATTTTCTCTCCATTCTTTCCCCTCCCCCAGTAAAATGCTTTTGTAAAATGCTTTTGTAAAATGTTATTTCCTTCAAGTCTATGTGGGAAACTATAAAGAAATACACTTTACAAATAATTAATGCTAGGATGACATATAGAATCAGGGGCAATAAAGAAAAAACATTGACTATAAATTCTTTTTGCAAAATGTATAGCAAAAATCTGACTTTGCTGAAAATCTGAAGTGTTACTTTGTAAAAGGGGTTATGTATACAAATCTGATGCCAGAATAGATCCTTGAATCATTCTTTGTCTAGCTTTCAAGAAAATTGGAAATGTCATTCTATATGGCAATTTAATGACAACAAAGACCACTTTTGGAAATGCATTTCTTCAAAATCATGCTGACTGGTACAAGTCAAGTTTTGAATTTGGTATCTTGACAATTAACAAGTAAGTTTTATAGTTGAAGATAAAATTTCTGACTGACCAGAAGTCAGTGTGTTTGAGATGTTTTCCCAACTGTGTGATTTACCTTAATCTATCACCTTTTCTAGCTTAGCTCCCCAAAGGGATATAACAGGTAGCATGTATATTGTGATTTTTAATTGTACAAGGTCATCACACCATAGACACCACCATTTTTTATTTCTTTTCTCTCCTTTTGATAAATAAATAAAAAATATAGTAAGTTTTATAGTGTACAAATGCTGGAGTTATAGCTGGAGTGTGTGAGTTCTTAACATTACTAAATGCATATTTTCCAAAGTGAAGTGTTAACATTTAACAGAAACTTATAACATTGTCATTTGTAAGCTAAAAAAGGCCAAATATTGTTAATTTTGTTGAGTTTAACTTATAATAGATTTTTCCTACTTTCATGTTTCATCTTCTATGACAAACTTGACCAGAAGTCACTTTTACTTGATTTTGTGTTGTATGTAGCTAAATCCAGTTCCTGATACATTGCCTAAATCAGTGGTTTTCTGAAAAGCATCTTAATCACCAGGAGGTCTTGTAAAAACACAAATTTCTGATTAAGTGGATCTGGAGGTCAGTTCTGAGAATTTCCATTTCTAGAAAGTTTCTAAATGATGCTGGTGCTACTGGCTCAAGGAATGCCCTTAGAGAAGGATTTGGCAAGTTAATAGACGTGGAAGCAATTATAAGGTAATGTGAAAGGCACTTTCATTGAGTTAGATTCAAAGTTAAGGAATAAAGATGGAAAACTGCATTTGTCTTCCTGAAGGGACTCAATAGATAAAGAGTTTGAGTTAAAGAATGAATATGAGTTTAATAAAGAATGAATATGAGTTTAAATAAATGGGAAGGGGTGAAGAAGAGGAAATAATTGGCAATAACATGGAAACTAGGAAAAGCTTTGTGCTTTCTGAGAACCATGCGCTGGTCTCTAAAGCAGCGATGTGTGTTTGTGTCAGGGAGCGGGGAGCTATGCGTGATTCTGGAGGTCCTATATATGTAATACAGACCAGATTATTAAAGACCTCATATTCCATGTCCAGGAATTTAGATTGTGTTCTGTATCAGTGAGAAAGTCATAAACATTCTGAGAGAGACATATTTGATGTGTGCATGATAAAAGATGACAGTATGGAAAATAGACTGGGGGAATATGAGCATAGAAGCAGAAGACCTCTAAAGGGCCACTGCAATTTCTCAGGTGTATTGATTTTCAGTTCAATGGTTTGATTTTAGTGGGAAGTTATGAATACTGAGTAAGTATATCCTCTGATCAGATGGAATTTGTGAAAATCTTACTCCCTGCTGCACAACAGGACTTACTAAAATATATCCCCTCTCTTCCTCCAGCTGCTATCTGTCAAAATAAGGCTAGCTTTATAATGGCCTCCTTTCTCCAATCTTGGAAATAGAGGTGGTAATGAGGTTCTGTAATTATCCGAAAACATTGTGGATATTCTAGAAATCACAGCATTTCTCTAAGATCTTATTAATCTATTTTTAATTTAAGCCAAAATATATGCACTATCTCAACTTAAATATTAGTAGATCCTGGCCCTCCCTTGTGGCGCAGCGGGTTAAAGCACAGTTTTGAGAAGCTTAAGCCACTTCCGCATGAGTTCCATTCCCGCCTGCCCCGGAGGTGACCACATGGCGTGGCAGACCTCTCCTGACCCACCCGCTGCTCCCCTTAGCAGTGTACTTTCTCGATCTGCCTGTTCTGCTCCCCACTCTGTCTCTGGTGATCCTCTCGCCGCCCCTGAGCCTCTGTCCTGTACCCCAGTTCTGTATGCACAAATAAATAAATCTTTTAAAAAAATATTAGTAGATCCTTAGTTATATTTTCAGTAAGGATGAGGATGTTCATAATGGTATGTCACTGGGAGACCCTCTAGGTACAGGTTGATATCTGCTCTTTCATGTATCACAGCCAAGGGTCTCACACATGAAGTCTGATGAAATATCCTGCACCTATTTTTGTCTAGCTACAAATTTATAAACAAATTCATTTTATTTTTTTTAACAGTCTATGTATGTAATATATACTTTTATACTTCTTGTAAACTGTCAAACCTAGCAGCATCCAGGAGAAGTTTGGCCTTGGAATAAGTGCTTAGAAGTCAGGAATTTCTAAATTGAGTTGTTGCCTTTGTTTTAGTTAAACTGTTTAAAAGCATTGGTAGAGAGAGGCCAGGATGCTGACTTTACAAGCTAAAGTTACTGCACATGCTCACACACACACACACACAACTTTGAAATGGCACCCAGATAACTAGTTTCTTTGATTCAGAAACTCATTTTTCCCCTTGACTCATGTTTCATCAAGGTACACAGAATAGTTATACAGTACCCCCCCAAAGGGAAAACATAAAACATACATCTTATAAGAAAATTATTTATAAATGAATGCCAGCTTTTAAATTTACATCTGGGTTGTGGTACATACATACAATGGAATATTACTCAGCAACCAAAAAAGAGAAACACATGTCTTTTGCAGCAACTTGGATGGAGCTGGAAAAGATCATGCTTAGTGAGATAAGCCAGAAAGAGAAAGAAAAATACCGGATGGTTTCACTCATAGCAGGAATATAATGGACCAGGCGAGAAAATAACAAATAATGAACAACCATATACCAGAGACATTCTGTGGGGGTGGAGTGGGGAATGGGATCAAAAATGGGGGGGGGGGAGGGAAATGCATGGGATTATGGCGATGGCACAGGGGTGATTTGGTGATGGGAAACCCGCGGGGATTACAATTGAGATGGAAAAAAAAATGTGCAAAATGATGTAAAAATAAACTTTTTAATAAAAAAATGATAAAAAAATTTACATCTGGGTTGTAAATCTGAAGTAAATCTGGGTTGTAAATCTGAAGTACTTTTTCAGGGACGATCTCATGGGCACATCTGTTCTTCCTTCAAGATAGGGCAATCAAATGATCAATCAGAGGTCTGTTCAGTGAGCAAAGGAACTTGCGTACTTTTTCAGGACAGTGAATCTGTGGAGACTGATAACCTCATTCCTTGTTGTACACTTTCCTAAGTTAGAACACTTATGCCTCTTAGCCACTGTCTTTTGCACAGTGGAGAATCACTCATAGATTTTTCTAGTGCTTTTCCTACCTTCCCCACCCTGAGTTTATACAGACTCATATTTCTGTTATGAAAATATTTGGAGGGGCATATTGTATATTGTGTAAAAGTTTTCCTTAATAATGGAAACATTTGAAAAATATTTGAAAACATTTCTTAGTATGCAATTAAATTTTTCAAAATGCCATGCTTTTTCCATTATGATGAAAACATAAGTTTGATGAAGGAATAGAGGACAATGATAAACTTTTAAAATTTGAAACATGCTTTGGATGGTGATGGGAAGACTATGGTGACCAAACCTGAGGGGAGAAATTCTGTATTATGAAAAGCAAACAGGATGTAAAATAATGATGTCATTAATTAAAATATATACAAAGCATAATTAAAATATATACAAAGCATAATACAAAGCATACATTTTTTTTAATAAAAATTATAGCATGCCCAACATGCCATTTTTTTCCACTGATTTTAACTATATTATGATAGTGTTTTATTTTTTTTTTTAACAATTTTATTTTTATTTCTGTATAAAATAGCTGGTGTAGGCCAGAGTTGCAGGGGGGGTGGTGAGAGGATTCACTATAGACAGAGCAGGGAACAGAATGGGCAGATCTACTAAATACTCTGCTGAGGAGAGTAGTGGGTGGGTCAGGAGAGGTGTGTGGCCATGTGGGTTGGCTCCCATGTGGGGCATTGAATTTAAGCCTTTGAGGTGAAAACACTGAGACTTCTAGGTGTTTTCTTGTGGCAATAAATACTCTAAATTTTTAATTATGAATATTACTCTGCTATCTAGAGATATCACGATCTACTATATCCTATTAATGTGCTTTCATTCTTACCCAAATTTTAATAATATGGATATGCTCTAATAAAAACCTCTTTAAAAATCTAGCATTTATGTCTTTCCTTAGCAACTATTTCTTGAAAAGTGTTGTCCTGTGCATTGCTAAATAGCATGTATCACTCATATGATCAGTCTGATCCATTACATACTGATTTATTTTCAAGCCCATAGGGTGATATTTTCTGATAATGACTTCAGAATCTGGTTGTTTTGTGAATCTGAAGCCTACACTTCCCTTACATATATTCTTGTCTGTGCATATGGATATATGCATATGTGTATGTGTAAAATCTGACATGGACATGTCTCTCTCTCTCTCTATATATATACATTATATATTTATATTAAGCTTTCCATTTAGATTTTAATTTCATCATATTTTCTATCAGCTCAACTTAATCATTCTAAGTAATTACACTCGAAGCAAGTGATGCAATATACTTTAGGTTTCACTTTCAGAATATAGCTCTAGTTTATTTGGACCAAAATATCTGATACTGAGAAAATAACCCACACTGAAAATGCTTTTATTCCTATTATTTGCTTACCATTTAAAGATGCTCGAAGGCTACAAATAGTAGGAGATTCCATTAAAGACTGATACATGTAGTTCTGGATCAAGAAGGTGGGCCTGTGTCTATTTTGAAAACATGTGCTGTGTGTGCCTTTGAACATTTACAGCTATTACCTGGTGTTACAGCATATGATAACACAGTTCTTATATAAGAAGATTGCTGTGTGTTTATGTGTGGGCATATATATATATGAGTATGTATATACATATATATATATGTATATACATATATATACACACACATACATATATATGTGTGTGTATGTGTGTATATCACTGAAGATTGTGAAATTAGGTAGAAAATAATTCCTTATTCCCATTAGGTGCTTTAATAGGTGTCCACTTTATTATCCTAATTAGCCGTTAAGTTATAACCAGATTTTTATTCACAATAATGATTGGAAATACAGTTAACTTGCCATATCTTTAAGACAAGAATTCTAAAACTGGGAATATAGACTGCTAAAGGGTTCATGAATTGACTTCCCAGTGTTGGGGAATCCACCAAAGTGTTCTCTTCTGTAGGATTCTATAATTTTAAATCCCACTTTCCATGGGGTCTGTGGAAACTTATAATGGTTATTACCCATAGTTATAAGACACATTAGTTATACATCATAAAGCATACTTAAGTAGAATATCTGCAAATTGAAAATCTACAGATTAAAAAATTATCCACTGATTTCAGGGTATTCAGTAACATGGTGTATATCTTTAAATGAGATTTTTTTTTCCTGTCATAGCACAATTCAGTTTTTATTGGGCTATACAATTTGAATAACTCCAATATTAATTACATATATATTTTTTAAAAAATTAATAAGGGCCCTCCCTGGTGGCCCAACAAGTTAAAGTGCAGCACTTTGAATCTATTGGCATCCATTTCAGTACCAGTTGGATCCCCAGGTCAGAGAGGTGACCCACATGGTACCACAGACCTCTTCTGCCCCACCTGCTGCTCCCCTCAGCAGTGTATTTCACTCTATCTGCCTACTTTGCTCTTCACTCTGTCTCTGGTGAATCCTCTCTCTTTCCCCAACTCCCCACACCTCTGGCCTGTACCCCAGTTTCTGTATTCATAAATATATATATTTTAATTGAACATGTTGTAAAAAGAAATTTTAATCATAGCTAAGTTTTGGTTTTTCAAGTACAGGTTAACTTAGAGTCTTACTTATGGCCAATCTTGAGTTTGTTAATTTATTTTCTTTGTTACAATGGATTATGGAGCCAGGATAAAAAGAAATTAAGCAAGTTCACCAAATCAGTGGTCACTCCTTTTGTTTAAATAGTTAATCTATGGATAGTCTGACGTACACTTGAACCTGTAGTTTGCAGGGTACTTTGTGTACTGAGCATTTAGGGACATATGCAAACAAGTTATATGATGGCACAGATTTTCCAAATGCTCACAATCTAGAAGGAAAATACAATTTTCAAGATGAACCACTATCTAAGGCAATGGAGTTTCTGGAGCAAGTAATTCAATAACAAGATGACATAATATTGCCTATCGGACTGTCATAACAAGGAACAATTTCTACTCAGACATTGAACAAGGGGCTGTGCTTTAAGATGTAGGTTTTATTGTTGGTGACACTAATGGATCAGATAATTGTCATCAAAAGAATACTTGCTTATACTCCCCAAGAAACAGGGGCATAACCCACACCACCCCCCCATGACTGCATTAGGAAGCACAGGGTGGGTCAGGCCTCTGTACCACCTGGCAGCTTCTGCAGCGCATCTCCATCTCATGCCATCAATGAGACATATCCAGCTGGGCCTTTCCTTTCCCTCTCCCCCATGGGTGGTATGACTCAAACCCCATGAGAAATATTCTGGCTTACTGAAAGTTTTAACACCCTTTGCTAGATAACATATAGATAGATAGATAGATAGATAGATAGATAGATAGATAGATAGATAGATAGATAGATAGATAGATAGATGGATAGATAGATACACAAAATGTCACTTCAACATATAACCAATATTAAAACTATTACTGTTATTTTTTTCATAGCTTTTAATGTTATATTTTGAATCTAATATGCATGTTATATTTCCACTAAGTTATCACTGAAATATGTTCAATATCATAAAATTTACAGATGAACAAGTAGATTTATTTACATTTCCAAGTTTGTTGCAAATATTCTTAGAAATTTTCTAATAGCTGAGCCTTCCCTGGTGGTGCAGCACAGCTCTGAGAAGCTAAAGCCACTTCAGCATGAGTTGCATCCCTGCCGGGAGATGGTCCACATGGCGCGGCAGACCTCTCCTGACCTGTCCACTGCCCCCCTTAGCAGTGTTCTTTGTCGATCTGCCTGTACTGCTCCCCACTCTGTCTTTGATGAATCTCACTGCCCCTGTGCCTCTGGCATGTACCCCAGCTCTATATGCATAAATAAATGAAAATTTAAAAAAAGAGAAATTTTCTAGTAACTGCTATCAGTTTTAAACATTTAAATTATGGAAAATAAATATAATGTAAAGTTCAGGTTCTGAGTGGTCAGTGGTTAATGCATTGGTTTAGGTCTAACTGAATGATTATTAAGCTAGTCTATACATTAGAATCACTCTTGAATAAAGTAAAAAATAAGATTACTAGGGCCCTCCCTGGTGGTGCAGCAGGTTAAAGCACTAAGAACTAAAGAAGCTAAACTAAGAACAAAGAAGCTAAAACCACTTCAGCATTGAGTTCAATCCTCAACCTGGAGGTGATCCTCATGGTGGCAGACCTCTCCTGACCTGTTCACTGCTTCCCTCAACAGTGTTATTTCATCAGTAGAACTGTTCTGCTCGCCACTCTGTCCCTGGTGAATTCTCTCGCCGCACCTGTGCCCCAGGTCTGTATGCATAAATAAATAAATCTTTGAAAAAAAAAAAAGATTACTAGACTTCACCTTAAATGTAGTGAATCAGAATCATAAATTGACCAAAACCAAACTTCTAAATGTCTAGAAACAGATTCTATGTCAACATAGAGATGGGTAAATTCTTACCTACTAGGTCCCCCTTATTCACATCTGTTCCCACCAGTCTTCCTAAAGAAATGTTGGCCTCGTAACAATTTTTCCCCTCATAACTTTGAATTCACTACATTTGGAATTATTTTCATTTCCTAAATACTTGACTCACTCAGATACCATCTTCTCAGAGAGTACTTTCCTAATCACTGAAATATGAAGTGACACATTTTCCATTCATGCTTTCTCATTACCCATTTCAATAACTCTGTGTGTGTGTGTGTGTGTGTGAGTGTGTATGATGCTCTAGTGTACCAGGCAGAGTTGTAAGCATTTGTTAATGCATATATTAACTTTTATCTCTTGGCTAAGCTAAAATTTGTAAGAGAGAACAAGTCAGAAGTTATGGAACTTGGTCCTTTCTGGTGGCCTAGGGGTTAAGTCTCAGTGCTACGACCACCAAGGCTCACCATGATGCCCTGAGTTTGATCCCCAGCCAGGAAGCAGACCCACATGGTACATCAGACTTCTTCTATTTCATCTGCTGCTCCCATCAGCTGTGTGTTTCAATAGACCCTGTTGTTTCTATTCCCAACTCTCTCTGGTGAATCCTCTCATGATCTTGCACTCTGGCCTACACCCCAGTTCTTCCACACAAAAATAAATAAATGAAATTAAAAAATAAATTATAGAATGGAATAACAAAATAATTGAAATAAAAAAAACTCACCAGAAATTATTGAAATTAAAAAATAATGGAAATTAAAGAAAATAGCTAAGCATAGACAATTGATAGCTATACTTTCATTGAAACAATTTATTGAGAGTTACAAAGTATAAACAAGCCAGACATGTTACCTCTGTGAACCTTCAGTAAAACAGAAGTGCTAAATTGCGGCAAAAATAATTACAATTGTTACAAATATTATGAAGGAAATATAATCAATAAATTTAGGGAATAATTGTCAGGGGCATGGAATTTGTTGGAAACATGAAGAGAAAGCAACCTCTTTGAGGAGTTTGCTGTTTCCTGAGGCATTCCTTCTCTCTTGCTTGGCTAGCTACTGATTGCCTCAGGAGCTACTGTGGCCTGCTTTCTTGACAGAGTTACATAGACTGTCTAAAATCTTTATGCTACCTCTGACCCTTATAAGGGTTTTAGTAGAAGAATTACAGAGTTACAATAATGAGATCTCCTCATTATGATGGAGTGAATATGGAGCCATTAGTAGGATAGGCTGTTGAGGAAGTGGAATGCATTTGGAACTGAAAAGAAAAAAAGAGATTACATTAGAATATAGTGAGTTGAATTTACTATTTGATATACCCAGTTACCTGTTGCATAATATTGGCAGTATTTATGGACTGGAGACAGCAGTGATTGAAGTTAGTGGTGTGGGTTTGCCAATCTTTATAGATGGTTGTTGATACATTGAAGAAATGAGCACACCAAAAGGGAATAGCAGGATGTGATAAGAAAATCTAGGACTTAATGGGGGTTGGGAGAGTTAGTAATTCTGCAAAAGAGACAAAGACAGGAAATGGAGAATAATAATAGAAACCAGATGATGTTAAAGAAATGGTCAAATGTTAAAGAATGTGTCATATGTTGCCTAAATATCATGGAGACAAGAAGGCAAGAACAGTTCCTAACAAAAGTGCTCTATATAGGCTTGGCAGGAGCAGTTTAAAAAAAATATTAATAGAAGAAATAAAGGTAGCACATGTAGACAATTTCTAGAAATTTGGCAGGTGAGGGGAGAGCGAGAGAAAGACAGGAAGAAGGGGTGACCAGTAAAAAGAAAAGATATAAGGTGTTGATTTTGGTATGAGGGTAGCATTTGAATTTGTAGGCTCAGTAGAAAGGATTGGAAGTCTGGTATGAAATGGAATAAAAGATGAGACAAAATCCTAGAAACAGTGGTGGTAACTTGGATGATGGTGCAGAGGAAGAGGCATTGGTCTTCATGGGTTAAAGGAAGAAAGGACCTACTTTTTTCCAATGAGGGAAATATAAAATAAAGGGTGCATAAATTACAGATCCACTTGGATCCATGTGGAAGCAATATCTCTTGCTTAAAATGAAGGGACAATTATGTGTGGTGAAAGTTTGTTAGACATTTTTTTTTTAAATTTTTTTTTTAAAGATTTATTTATTCATACAGAACTGGGGTACAGGCCAGAGGCTCGGGGCGGTGAGAGGCTTCACCAGAGACAGAGTGGGGAGCAGAACAGGCAGATTGACAAAGTACACTGCTGAGGGGAGCAGCGGGCGGGTCAGGAGAGGTCTGGCTCGCCATGTGGTCTCCTCCGGGGCAGGCGGCAGGCGGGAATCGAACTCATGCGGAAGTGGCTTCAGATTCTCAGTGCTGTGCTTTAACCCGCTGCGCCACCAGGGAGGGCCAAGTTTGTTAGACATTTTAAGAAGAATCAAGGAAGAGAAAATTGTAGGGGGTCTGGGAGACATTGATGTATTAGTTGAAGTAGGAGATATCTGCCTGTTGGATTCTCTTGACTTTTTTTCCGTGGGTAAAATTTGAATGTGAATGTCAGCTTGTTGGTGCTAAATAACATGATTAATTTTTGGAGTGAGAATTTTAGGAAGTATAGGTACTTATCAAACTTGCTCCAATTGAGATTGAATATTTTGTGTCATTGTTACTGTTGGTATTTACTGACTTCATAGAAAGACTTATAAATTTACTGAATTTATTACTAATTAGTTCCTTAAAAACATTTTTCTTTATTATTCTGTAGGCACTTATGACAATATGCACCACATTTTATGGGTCCCAGTGGGAATACCTAGAACAGTTGCAGTTCCTGCCTCCCACAAAATTTCCATTTATTTGGAAGGAAATGATAAATAGTACAACAATCAGGGAAGATAAAGCGAGTGAAAAGACAACTACTATTTGTGTTAAGGTCTACTATGCAGTGGACTGGGTGCTTTATCAGTTATCTCTGAGACAATATCAGTTAATGATTAAGTGTGTGTGCTGGAATTCAGAAACTGCCCCACGACGATGGTTTCTAATATAGGATGGTGATTATTATCATCTAATTGATTTCACAGCAAATACGAAGCAGACATTACTATTCCCCATTGTATAAACAAGGAAAGTGAAGTTAGAGGGCCTGGATATCTTGCATAAGATCACACAAAGGGTGTAGATTAAGATTCTGATTTCTGATTGTGCAGCCTGCAGTTTTTTACCCTATTTTGCTGCTTCTCACCTGATGTGTAATGTTGTACAAATTGCATTTGGTGCTTGCAAAGTAGGGGGTGTGCTCAGCGTGTGATGAAATTAATCAGAAAGTATACCAATGAATATGAAGTTAGAGATTTGAATGTAGTTGTGTGCATTAATTAGAGAAACAGAGTTAGAAAGACATTCCCAAAAGATGAACTGATATAAGTCAAGCAACCTCTTTCAGGATCATGTTTCGTTTTTAAATCTGGGAAGTGATAAGGAGGTAATCTGTTGGAGTTGGCTTTCATTTGTGCATTTTGAGATGAGAGATTGGGTAAGGACAGGATTACATATTAAGAAAAATTGGAAGTGATATTTGTGTTGTGTGTGTGTGTGTGTGTGTGTGTGTGTGTGTGTGTGTGAGTTTAGAGGAATCCAGAGAGCCTGCTTTGTTACAGGATCTTTCATTTTTAGAGATCACTTAATACATTATATTGCACAGCAACATTTACAAATTAAATTTTGTTAAAGTACAATTTTCTTACTAACTGCCTCATAAATATTAGCTATGTTCCATCCAAATGGCTTTGTTTCAAGAGTTTGTCTATGATTTCTCCATTTCCATTTTTGTTCCTTCTTTGCCCCCATAAAGCCTCTTCCCACAGCCACAGTAATCCTTGGAAAATCTAAGTCTCTTCAAGTTATTCCTCTGCTTAAAATTTCTAATGATGTTTCCTCTTCACTCAAAACAAGACTTCCCTAAAACAAAATCTGTAATGCTCTTCAGACCTGTCACCTACTGGTAACTTCTCTAAACCCCAGTTGCTGCAGTATCTTTTTCTAGCCTTATTGCCATATTGAAATTTTCCCTTCATATCTTTGCTCCAAGGCCATTTAATCACGGTGTTCCCCCCTCAATACCTTAACTAAGATAACTCAGTTATTTTACTGTCTTTCCCAATCTGTCCCAACACGTTGCTTCTTATTTATCTTGATTTTCTTCATACCAATCATCACCACCTGATATATTGCACCTTCATTTGTTTGTTGTCTGTTTCGTCTCTCTAGAAAGATTCCCCATGAGAGAGGGGAGGAGCATAGTAGATTCTCAACAAATACTTAAAGAATGAGTAAATAAAACTTTTTAATAACACTAGTACATAATACCATTTTGAATTTTTATTGGTAGGCATAGTAACTAGTATGGGAACGATGCTGAACTACTTCACAAAATAAAATAATTGAACAAAATTTGCCACACACTTATACAACATGCTTGAAAGGCTTTTTTCTTATCTATATAGTTAATATTTCCTAAAGCAGATATAAATATTTTTAACAATTGAAACATGGGGGTTGCATGGGGGTTAATTTGTTGCTACCTAATGCTTGAAACTTTGTTTCAACTTAGTAATACCGATATTGCCCCTTCATCAAAATAACCCAAACAAAATAACCCAAGCATATAAAGTATTCTGCAGATGCTAATGAGAGCAATTTCAGAGGGAACATGGTCTAATTTCTGTTTTGCTGTACCTCAGACCATTGTGTATCATACTAGAAATAATGGGTCTTAAATTAAAAATGGTTAGATGCCTCAGTAACTATAACAGAAGTATTTGGGGCTAGCCTATTCCTTTCATACTCGAGGTAATGAAGCTCACCAGTGCTCTAGAGTCTTGGAGGGGAGTCCTTTCTGCTTTTTCTGTTTCTATCTGTTCCCTCATCTGATGTGACTCTTTTCCCTACATGAAGCTTGAAAAGACTTTTTTTCCCCAGTGAGGAGAAACTAGGGGTTATCATTCAGAGTAATATTTCTAGGTTAGTCATTTCTGCACAGAGTTTTACACATCCTTGCTTATTTATTTATTTACTTTTGTCTATGGTACAGCTCTTGAATCTATTGCATTCCTCACCATTACAACTCAGCTGTGGGACTTGCTAATGTGATCCGAGATGTCTGTTGCCCCCAATATGACTCAGCTAAACTTATCCTCTCTGGGAGCTTTTACATTGGAACATGGGCCTGTCTCATGGGTAAGGGTATATTGTGATATCTCATTGTTTTAAGCTACAGCTACAAGTTGACAGATGATGATAACACTTTTTCATGTGCTTGTTTTCCATTTGCACATTTTCTTTGATGAGATATCTATTCATATCTTTAGTCTATTTAAAAAAAATAGTTTTTTTTTAATGCTTGAGTTTTAAGTGCTTTTAATATATCTTAGATGCCAGTGCTTTATTTGGTATGTATTTTGAAAACATTTTTTTTCTAAGTCTGTGGTTTATCTTTTGATATTCTTAACAAATTATTTTGATTGCAAAAGTTTTAAATTTCAACAATGTGTTTCTTGCATAAATGATATTTTTAACGTTGTATCTGTGTGATTGCTAAACCCAATAGAGGTTCTCCTTCTATGTTTCCATCTGGATGTTTTGTAGTACTGAATTTTACATTTAATTTTATGATCCATTTTTAGTTAGTTTGTGTGTGTGTATGTGTAATGTATAAGGTTTATCTAGGTTCACTGTAAATGGGGTCCCATTGTTCCAGCACCATTTGCTGAAAACTATCTTTTTCCTATTGTATTGCCTTTGGCACTGTGTTAAAGATCAGTTGAGTAGACTTGTATAGATCTATTTCTGGGGTTTCTATTCTGTTGCATTGGTTTATGTGTATAGTCTTTTTCCAAAATCATACTATCTTAATATAATGTGTCTTGAAGTTAGGTAATATTTGTCCTTTAATTTTGTTCTTTGGTATTGTGCTGGTTATTCTGGGTCTCTTACCATTTTATATAAACCTTACAATCATTTTTAGTATCTATGAAATAACTTGCTGGAAGTTTATGGGGTTGTGTTGACTCTATAGATCAGTTTGGGTTAGTATCTATAAAATAACTTGCTGGAAGTTTATGGGGTTGTGTTGACTCTATAGATCAGTTTGGGAAGAAGTGACATCTTAACATTATTGAATTATTCCTACACATGGATAGGGTAATCAGAAGCTTGACAGAAGGGCTGAGAAACAAGTTGTCATCAAAATAGACAGAGTGGAAAATTAGGAAATGACAGACTAAAGTAGTAATAGACAACACCTGCTCAAGAATAGGAGTGACCATTCCTAGTGTCTGAAAAGTCAAGAATTTTTACAGGGGACTGGAAATCCTATGGGGTAGATAGCAACTGAATAGAAAAACCAGTGATATCCAGTCATCACTCTTAATATGATTCCCTTATAAACACTTTAAGTGTGACTTACATAACCCACCCTACATAGCATTAGAATGTGGAGAGTAATTCATTTAGTTTCATTCAAACATCAAGTAGATTTTCTGTGTCTTTTGACAGGTCCTTGATCTTTGCTCCAGTATCTTTTCTTTGTATGATTTAAAGAGATTGATCACATTTAATGAACATCTCATATTTGTGGAGAAAATGGTTTCATTAAATATATCTGATCATTTTACCAAAGGAAAATAATCTTTAGTTGCTCTTGGTCAATAACAGCCCATGTTCATTTATAAGGAGGCAAAAACATTTTCTCTGTTACTGCTGCTATCTTCCTGACATATCCAGCAGACCTTGACAAGCACAGCACATAAAGCTTATTTCTGTAGTGTTAGGAGTGGTACTTCACTTCTGCCTAAGAAACCTTTACAGGAAAGCCTTCAGTTCCACAAAAATGAACTGAGACAATCTTACAGCTTGTTCAAAACATAACTCACTATCCTTGCTTCATTTCACTGAGCTTCTGAAAGCAGTACTGAACCACTGGTTGCTTTTGGTCATCTCCTCAATTCATCCATCAATTTGTGGTAATTTTTTTTAATGGAACTCCAGATTGCTTAGGAACCAAGGTAGAAGTATTTGAAATCAGGGTCTTTTGTGCTTGGAAAGGAGTCCTTTGTGTTTTTTCTTAGCCATGAACTCTCTCTCTCTCTCTCTCTCCCTCCCTCTCCCTCTCCTCCCACCCCCTTCCCTCCCCTCCCCTTACCCTTCCCTTTCCCTCCCCTCCCCTCCCTTTTCCCTCCTCTCCCCTTCTTTTTCCTCCCCTCCCTTCCCCTCCACTTTCCCTCCCCTCCCCTCCTCTCCTCTCACCCCTCTCCTCTCCTCTCCTCTCTTCTCCTCTCTCTCCACAGTTGATGAGAAAAGTGAAGGGGAGTGTGAATTTTTGCTGATCTTAGAGCTAAACTGCTTGAGTGACTATGAGAATCTTTGAAATACACACTCTAAGTAGTTCAGGAATGTGATGTGATCTTTGGGCAAGTAGATTATTGTTTGCATCCTGAAAAGAAGGCATTTGCTTCATTTGGCTTAGCAGATGGTATTATATGTGACATGTAATAGAGTTTGGAAAAATAGTTTCTTCTCTTGTTTGACATGAAATGATTAGATTAAAATAATAAAAAACAACTTTTCAATAATATCCTTTCCTTAGGTACATAGACACAGAGTAGAAAGAGTTTCATTTGGCATTCTACAATTGAATTGAAAAACCATAACTTTGATGAAATTAATGCAGGTCACTGATTTTCAATGTGTTTTGATTGACATTACCTGGGAAATTATTAGAAATGCAAATTCTCAGACTCCAACCCAGACCTGTGGACTCAGAAACTCTGGATTTCTAGAGTAGAAGCCCAGCCATCTGTGTTTGAATGGTTAAATCCTCCAATTGATAATGAGGTAGGCTACAGTTTGAGAATCACAGTATAGGCAACAAGTCTTCCTTAGATCCTTTGCTGCTGCATTATTGTTAGGATATCAAAGAAGGTATAATTGGTCTATTATGCTTTATCACATGGTGAAATATATATTTTAAATATAGGTTTCAGAGATCATTTTAATTCCTTTTTCAAAGTAGTCCCTAAGTATTAAAATTGTATGCTTTTGCAGAAGGGTACACCAGAGTGAAATCTACTGTATTCAAAGAGGTAAACATTTTTTGTTAATAAAGACTATACACGCTTCTTTAGTGAGGGGGTATAACATGGGGACAACAGTAAAGATTAAAAAGTTAAACCTAGGATATATTTTACTCTAATATCAACTTCATAGCAATGTCTAATTCACTTTTGGCAAAATAGCAACTATTTTTTTTGCCTACACCTATTTATTTCTCTCCCCTTTACCTTCTTCCAAAGCATTTATTGCTTCTATTATATAAGTTTGTCTTTACCTTTGACATTTATTATCTCTCCTCACCCCAAAGAGTATAATTTTTCAGGAGAGACTTTTCTTTTTCTTTCTTTCTTTCTTCCTTTTTTTTTTTTTTTAAACTCTTCATCAATGCATTATCAAAGAATCTAAAACAGTGTCTGATATACATGATGTAGATATATGGTAAATATTTGTTGATGAACAAGTACATATGGAGTTTATATTCTTGTTATTACAAGAGTGAAAAAAGTCAGGAGCATTGTGGAAAGTTAGCGAAGTAGGAGTGATAATCCACCTGAGATTGATCCAGAGATGTGCTTATCCTATTTATCCTATTCATCATAGTATTTTGTTACTATGTTTTTGATGTTATAATGAACCACATTAAAATCAAATAATTTAAATTGTCATTAGAGTTGGAGTAATAAATAATCCAGCTCATTCTGACATTACAGAATATTGAAAGTGGTTTGGTAGGACTTTTTTTTTTTTTCTTTTTAAAGATTTATCTGTGCATACAGAACTGGGGTACAGGCCAGAGGCTCAGGGGCGGCGAGAGGCTTCACCATAGACAGAGTGGGGAGCACAACAGGCAGATGGACGAAGTACACTGCTGAGGGGAGCAGTGGGCGGGTCAGGAGAGGTCTGCCACACCATGTGGTCATCTCTGGGGCAGGCGGGAATCGAAGTCAAAGGGAAGTGGCTTTAGCTTATCAGTGCTGTGCTTTAACCCACTGCGCCACCAGGGAGGGCCTGGTAGGACTTTTTACTGGGGGCAAAGAATGAGGCCCCAAGGGCTACAAATAAAGAATAAAAAGGGACTGGTATAGAAATTAAAGGCAATATCTTAGAAATGGAAGGTATCACATTGAATTGTAAGTTCATGAATTTGGGGGGTATTGATTGCATCACTAAGAAACTGAGATTGGAAGATCGTGGTTTTTGTGATTGGCTTGTGAGCTAATATGATGGCTTGTCTTGATTTTTCTTCCTACTTCTTTTTGCTACCCAGAAACTCATCTGAAAGGGATTAGGTCAGATAGAAGGGGGAGTTAACCAGATTATTCTAACACTGTATTATTTCAAACTGAAATATTTTAAAAATAACTTTTCTTCACAATATTCTTGACTTAGAGCTAAGTGCAAGAATATTCAGAAAGCTGAAATAGGTAGAAAATTGGTTAATTGACTATATTGTAAGCATAGGTTATCGGATTATAAAATACATTTATTTTTTATATCTTCTTAAATTCCTATCATTTCCATGTATACCTCAATGTTATACTCTTGTTCCATTGATAACTCTGGAAGGATGACATTTTTTGAACTTATCATTTCAAAAATAATACCTTCTTTTACTAAAAAAAGTGCTAGTTGTTGAAAGGATATATTCAATCATCTCATGTGTAGCTTGAATAGCTGAAATTTAGGTAAATTTAATAACTAAAGATAACTGCTAAAATTCATCATCATTGATTCTGAAAAATGAAATGAGCAGTAAGCTATCATTTTTTTCCCACACTGATTTATGTTTTATCTGTGGGTTTTTCCTGATCACAGCCCAGTAACAATTAGGAAACATAACCATTTCCCTAAGCTGTGGCTATTCATTTAAGCTTTTCATTGCACCCACTCTGATCAACAAGAATGCAAATGAAAAGAACCATGTTGGCTTCTGTTCTTGAGAGACTCTAGAGACAACTTGGCATCTGGCAGATGGAAAATAAAAATACTGGGTTTATGTTTTACTAATTATAGATTTCTAAAACAATGGCTATGTCAGGAAAACACATGTTCAAAATGAAAAGCAAAACAGAACCATCCACAAGTTACTTCAGAGAAACATTTCTCACGTTTTAGGTGTTAAACTTGGATGCTTGCTAAAGAAATTTATTTTTAGCAGAAGAAAAGAAAACTGTATCCACAATTATGTCTCTGTGTGTGACCAAGTGATGAGTGAAGTGAAAGCAGAGAAAGGGAGGGGAGCAGCACGAAGTGGGAGCGGTGGGGGAGGAGGAGGAGACAGAGAAGAAAGGAAGAAAGAACGAAATCCTTTCCAGGAGGTTTGGTTTCCTTAAAAGCTGAAACCACCTAAGGCAGCAAAGTCTTAGGTCCCTGATAGGCAGAGGGGGATGCTCTATGTTCTTTTGCTTAAAGGACACAAATTGGAATCTCATGCATAGGGTCATTTATTTGCTTTGGGTGTCTATGTGCCCAGACATGGGAAATACTCTGATGAAAAATATATGGAAATGTAAGCTGTGACCAGAATTTTAGAATTTTAGAGCACTTTTGTAAAATAGAAAATGTTTCTAACATTTCCCAAATAATGCTGAATTTGATCATGTCAATAAGTTAGCTGAGTATTCAAGAAATTGGGTTTTGTTTATACTTTAGAACATAAACACACTCAATTCCTTTTCACAGCATACATTTTTGACCTAAGTAATTTCAATATTAACTAGTATGAATTGGCAGAAAAATAGATATTCTTAAGAAATATCTATCTATATAGTTAGAGATACATTAATTTAGTCATCAGGTTTTTATTTTTATCTTTCCCTTGTATCCCGATGCCACTTTTCTCCTTACCCCTCTGTTTTTTTTTTTGTTTTGTTTTTTGTTGTTTTGTTTTAAAGATTTATTTATTTGTACCTACAGAACTAGGGTACAGGCCAGAGGCTGAGGGGTGGTGACAGGCTTCACCAGAGACAGTGGGGAGCAGAACAGAGAGATCTACCAAGTACACTGCTGAGGGGAGCAGCGGGCGGGTCAGGAGAGGTCTGCCACGCCATGTGGTCACCTCCGGGGCAGGCGGGAATTGAACTCATGCGGAAGTGGCTTTATCTTCTCAGTGCTGTGCTTACCGGCTGCACAACCAGGGAGGGCCGCCCCTCTGTTTTTTTTTTAATTGAGGTAACGTTGGTTTACATCACTATATGTGCTTTAGGAGAATAGGTTCACATCTCCTCAGATGTATGTCCCATGCACACTACCATTAACATACCCAAAGTCCTTTATTCTAGACCATAGGCTCCACCTCCTTTACTCCCACCCTATCTCACTTCCCCCACTAATAATCTAAATTCTGCAGTCATATTTCTAGGATTTGTTTTGGTTTATTTTTGTCAGTTTTTTTTTTCTTGGCACCTATGAGTGAAATCATTTGGTTTACCTTAAAATTTATATTTCAAAATGTAATATTCATGCAGTTTATTCTCTTAATTTCTTCATAAATCTAACTTCAGTATTCAAAACACATTTCTTTAAAATGTAACAACCATTAATGGGGAGTAAGCATTATATTCAGTTAACGGCTTTCACAAATTTAATCTTTTGGGGTAAGAAAAAGGAGATTATTAACAAAATCAGCAATAATTATTGTTTATAGACAAAGTCCTGTAAGGACAGAGCATTGGAGTGGTCTGCTTGAAGGGGCAAACAAGAAGAGTGTAATTTGCAGAGAGTTTAAAAATAGTTAGAAAATTAAATGAAAACCAGTTTATTAACCATCATCAAGCACTTTAACAACTTTAAATGTCAGTGCCAGGGGGGATGCCCCCAGATTATTATTTGTAGCCTATGCCATTCATTTTAGCAACAAGCCTACAAGGTGGGTATTATTAGTATTCCACACAGAGGAAAAATCTGATGCTTAAAAAGGCTAATTTGCCTGAGTAGTAGAATCAGTCAGAGTGGTGCCGTGAAGAGCACAATTACAACAAAATGCCTTATTGTTTCCCTAAAACAATTTGTATATTAATTTCTATTAACCTCCTTTCCTACCAGTTTTTTTTCCCCTAATAATCTAGATAGAAGAAATATGATCATTCTGTATATTAACTTCTTTTAGATAAGTCTGTTCTGGAAATTTTTCCATCCTGTGTGAAGTCTTATAACAACTTCTACATGCACAAATCAAGCTACAGATTGTTACTCTCAGAAAGAAGTCACCCATATATCTTTGTCCATATATCTTTTTAGACATGTTTTGGAATCAAAAGTGATTTTTTTGGGTAAAGATATATTTTGTTTATTTATGTATACAAGAGCTGTGTAGGCCAGAGGGGGGTGTGTTGGTAGGAGGGGGAGTAGTGGGGGGGGGGTGAGAGGATTCACCAGAGATAGAGTAGGGAGCAGAACAGGCAGACTGACAGAAATACACTGCTGAGGTGGGGTGGGAGGAGCAGCAGGAGAGACAGGAGAGGTCTGCTGCTCTATGTGGGTCAGCTCCCTGGCCAGGTATCACACTGGTCCTGCAGTGGCTGTGGATAGTTTCATAGTGCTGAGACTTAACCCCTTGTGCCATCAGAAAGGCCCTCAAAAGTGATTATTATAAAGAAAATATACAATTCTATAATTCTTCTGCAGAGTTAGCTTGGGTGATTAGTCAATCACCAGTGAGTAAATGAAATAGATGATTTTGCACACAGGAAGTATGACCTTATTAAAATGTGAGGAACATTTCGGGGATCTTTAACATTGTTGAAAGTATAAATATTGGGGTTCCTCCCCGAGGTCTTGAGCACTTCTGAGAGGCTCTCAAGCACAGAGTGGTCTCACAAGAGCTCTACTTTCCTTACTTTTTCACTGATTAGTAAACAGTCGCCTTGGTTGAACTCAATTGTGTTTGTAAAACTCTCTTTTTGGAACTTACCAGACGGTCTCAAGAGCCCTTTCTAGACTTTGGAGCAGGCCCCTTCGTCCATCCTTCTCATTCCCAGAAGGTGGAGCAGTGGACAGTATCAGTATCATCCAGATAACAATGCAGCAACTTAGACCTCATCTCAGGCTTCCTAAATCAGAATCTTTATTTTAACATAGGGACTTGTATCCATATTAAAATTGGCAACTTTGTTGTGGTCACATTAGGATCTTAATAAATATTTGTAGCTATGAAAGCCCCTAGTTAGCCAAGAAATCTGGACAGCAGAATGTTAGTAGGATGGATGGCCTTAACGCTGGATGTTATATTTAGAAAGACATGGCTGAAAAATGCTACCAAACTGAGAAGGCTCTTTTTATGCAGTTGTAAACAATAACATCCACCCAGTTACCCTGAGTCTACTTGATGAAAAGAAGAATGTATTTCTGCCAGTTATAGAAAGAGAGAACTACTGAGCCTTAAATCACCACAGGTTAAATGCCCCTTGATTTCTGAGCACCCTGGAACAGCTCCCAAGTAACTGGGAATCTACTACATAAAGGAGGATCTACCAATGCAATTCTGGGTCTGCTGATTTTATTTCTCCTCCAAACCATAAAAAGAGACTTTGTATTTGACAAACATTTTGTGAAACTTACTATTTAGCTAGCAACATGCTTTTTGTTATTTATTGATAGTTTGCTGACCTTGCTTTTAATGTGTCCTGTGGGCCAAATTAAAGCTGTGTCCTGTTTTTGAAAAGCCAAATAACTAAGAAAGGTTTTCACTTTTAAAAAAAAATAATTTTCTCTATATTGAGCTTATCATTTTTACAAAAAGATTTATTTATGCATGCAGAACTGGGGTACAAGCCAGAAGTGAAGGGGCGGTAAGAGGTTTTACCAGGGACAGAGTGGGGAGCAGAACAGGCAGATTGAAGAAGTACACTGCTGAGGGGAGCAGTGGGAGGGTCAGGAGAGGTCTGCCATACCATGTGGGTCACCTCTGGCGTGGGGATCGAACTTGTACTGAGGCTGTGGCCAGCTTGCATTGCTGTGTCTATTGTGCCACCAGGGAGGACCCAGTTTTTGTTTATAAAAAGGGTTTTACAGCAAACAAGAATATATAACAGAGATCATTATGCACTGCAAATTCTAAATACTTACAAGCTGAGTCCTTATATAAAATGTGTACTGATCTAATCCAAAACTTTCCACCAAGATTGATAACACAATCAGAAAAAGCATTCTAGAACAAAATTATGCAACAGAAACATTACTAAGTAACAGAAAATATCTTTGTCACTATATGTGATATCTATAGTGTGAATGTACAAACATGCACATGCACACTATTGTCTATCAGAAACTCCTATGCTTTTAAGCACAATACTTTTCACAGAAAATAGAACTTTAATAAAAATACTTGAGTTGGTAGTTGGGTTTATTGTTTGAAAAATACTCTCTAAGATCTTACAATTCTAGATGAAGCCATTACTGTTATTGGAAAAATAAAACCTCAATGAATAAGAGCAGGCAGCTCACTGTCTTCCCTTCTGTATCTTTTAACATAAACAATGCGTAGCTACCACTTTACCAAAGAGGTGGTGAGACTTAGAAAAATCGCCTGGTTCTTAACAAGAGCAGATTCCAATTAGGTTGAATATAATGAGCATTTGGCAAAAGGTTCCTTAGTCTAACTGCAACACCATGGTGTAAAGATCTACCTACAAACTCTGTTAAATGAATGTAGTAAAAAAAAAAAATTCTTAGCAGGTTGATGTGCACACAGCACTCACATACATGTGTATTGTGAGTAATACACATGAAGTGAGTATGAAGTGAGTAATACTTTATTCAAAGGAGAAAAGACTATTATTTTTCTCTCTGCTTACTAAGGAAATTGTGGTCTTATATACATGCAGCATACAAAATTATCTCTCATCACTTTTGTGAAGTCATTTTTTGGAAACTCTGAACTATGGCATCATAATTTCTTTGGACTGTGAAATCTATATAATCCAAACTGAAGGAAAAAGTGGTTTGCAGAAACTTTCCATAATAAGTCCCATGTGTAAAAATAATATGTAAATTATGAATAAAGGGAATATTCATGAACAAGCAAAATATCCTTTTGCTTTTATTATAACTTCAAAGTTGTATGACTATGCAGAGAAGAATACTTTTATGCAGTACATGTACCTATAAATTATTTCAGAATAACTTAGTAGAGATTCTATGATCAGATTTGAATTTAGTTTATCTTTCTGTTTTATACACAGTATATAATGTGATACAATTATATCAATTGATCAAATTT
>NW_004567114.1:42259197-42274914 GCF_000260355.1 Condylura cristata
GTGACATGAATTTGACAAATTCTTGAATTAACAAGTCTTAGTTTTTGTGAATGTGTTTCATGCCCTTAAAGTCAAAATTATTTCACTTATTACTTACTGTCTTCTTATTAATCCACTAAAATAATGGATCATAGATTTGATTATAAGAAATCTTGTATATGGTATACATGTGAGTCTTGGACCCCAATATTTACTTATTCTTCTTTCTTCATATATTATGTATTTTTTTCTTTTATTATGATAGACCTGAGGTGTGAGGTGGTGGTAAGAGGATTAACCAGAGACAGAGTGGGGAGCAGAACAGACAGAATAACTGAAGTACACTGCTGAGGGGGAACAGTGGGTGGGTCAGGAGAAGTCTGCGGCACCATGTGGGTCACCTCCCTGGCATGGGATCAAACTCGTGTTGCAGTGGCTGCAGATAGCTTCACAGTGCTGTGCTTTAACCTGTATCACCACCAGGGAGGGCCCTCATATATTATATATTCTAATTATATATTAACATAATATATAACTATAATTATATATCAATATAATATATAATTAACATGTGATGATTATATTTGATATATATGTTTATATGTGATTACATATTATATGATTACTTTCATAGGGGACATTGCAGAATTTTTCTTGAACATTTGCATCTATAGAGCAATGCCATCTTATGGCCATTTGCAATTGTAAAAGACAATCATAATGAAAGAAAGCAGATGTTCATTGCTGATGAGGCACTCTATGAGATGCTATTGCCAAAATATATATCTTCCATATCAATAAGATATTTTTAACTCTGCCTTTCTGTATGTGCATTAGCATTTCCTATGTATATTACTCACTGCAGGAAATATTATGTTTGGGGGAATATTGTAATAAGATTTAAGTGTCATACTAAAGGAATAGTTCTGGGAAATTAACTCAGGAGATTTGAACAGCTGCTTATTTCCTCTTTTTATTATTTCTAGGAAGTGAAACTTTTAAACTAGATTTACCTGAGGTGGTTTACAGGTATTTCATATACTAGGGAAAGGTAATAAGGTGCAGGAATCGGGGGTGGGGTGGGGTGGAATGTTTGTATCAAAATGTATATATCAAAATGTGCATCAAAAGGTATATGAGAATTTGTTTAAAAATTATTTCTGAGGAATTGCTCCCATCCTAATGAACTTTCATAAGACACATTTTAATGTAATAGTAAAATTTACAGTCATACTTTTTTCTCTGAAAACTCACTTGTATAGGAAGTTTCCTAGCAATTCTAAGGCATTTGTTTGGAGACAGTATCTGTTCTTTATGACTCTTCTTTAAAGATGCAGGATTGGGCCTCCTGGCTGGCTCAGGGGTTAGAATCTCAGCAGTATGAAGTTGTCTGCAGCCACTGCAGCACACATTTGTTTTATCCCTGGTCAGGGAGCTACCCCATGGCATGGCAACTCCCTCCTGTCCTGCCCCTGCTCCCCTAAGCAGCTATTTCAGTAGATCCACCTGTTCTGCTCCCCACTCTGTCTCTGGTGAATCCTCTCACCTCCTGCAACTCTGGCATTTATCCAAGTTCTTGTATACTTGTATACATAAATAAATTATTATTTTTTAAAGATGCAGGATTGAAGTATAAAATTGAGAATCTGTTCTCTGTACTAAATTGTGAGTTTTCCTAGCTGGAAGAATCCAAATCTTCACTTTTTCTATCTTCTCATATATAGTGATAGCATGATGGCAACTGAAGCAAGAGTTCATATATTTTTTTTTTTTTGACTCTGATGTCCACCACATGTATGAAAGCCCAGAATCAAGGAACTTCTGAGCCAGAAGTTACAAAAGTGTGTTTTCACACCTTCTTTTGCGAAGGACAATACTGGAGTGATCAGTTTCTCCACCAAACATACCAGAGCTTTCCATGTACCCAATAAAAAGTGGAAATAATATTACACTAATGATATTTTTGGAGGAAATGTTTGTTCTTTTTGGTTTTTCATTTAAATAGTCCTTTTTATATTTGGAGAAAGTAGACAGTCTGTCACTTTTATAAGAAAAAAATTCAGCCCATTTATGCCAGAATAAGCTGGAAGGTATATAATTCTAGAGAGCTATTTTTTAAGGTGATTGCTTTAAGAAATTTAATAAACACGATGCTGATATTATGACTCAGCATGAAAGACCATTAAAAACAAGAATATGCTCAAGAAATAAAGCATCATATAATTGGCTTCTTGGTGATGTAGGAATTCTGCACAATTTGCAGCAATAGAATACTGTGCTTTAGTGCAATACTATGCCAGTGCCCATCTTTGAATGCTTTTAAACTAGTAAGAATTGTCCTGAGCAGACATCAATAAAGTCTGTAACTCTAGACCACCGAGAGGATATAGAAGTTTCCTTTGAACAAAGTAAGGTTTTTCCCTTTATTTACTCATATTTCATTAACTCTAAATGACCAATGATGCCCATTGTGGTTCATTGATAGTAGCTAAAATCTAGATCACATTCTTTCTACTGTAGTATTTATTACTCTCAGCAGAGTGAAATTTCCACATAATAATAAACTGAATTACAATCTAGAATAATGAAATATTTTTTCTGTTTTCTATCAATGCATCAATTCTTAAAATTAATTAAGCACTTGGCTCTCCCTTGTGGGGCAGTGGGTTAAAGCACAGCACTGAGAAGCTAAAGCCGCTTCCGCATGAGTTCGATTCCCGCCTGCCCCAGAGGTGACCACATGGCATGACAGACCTCTCCTGACCCGCCCGCTGCTCCCCTTAGCAGTGTACTTGGTCTATCTGCCTGTTCCCCGCTCTGTCTCTCTCACCGCCCCTGAGCCTCTGGCCTGTACCCCACTTCTGTCTGCACAAATAAATAAATCTTTAAAAAAAATAAATTAATTAAGCACTTAGTTCTGTGTGAGAATGTGCTAGACATTAGGCTTCACTGACCTGGAGTATGCTTCAGAGAGCTAACAGTTATTTCTGCATTTGGAATACACATTAAAAATAAATAAAAAGTCATAACATGAAGGAACATATAATACTTATCCAAGCACAGGTAGTCAGTCTCAGGGACTAGGGAATCCAGTAGAGTTTCAATAATCAGTTTTATGGAGTAATATAAATTTAGTGTATTAAGTAGCATTTCTGTTTCTATTTTCCTTGAAAACTGCTCTTTTTATAAATCTCTAAAAGTTCAGTAATTATTAATAATTGCTGGTGATATTGACGTTACATATAATATTGATGTTACACAAAGAATAGTTTCCTGCTCCAATAATTGGCATTAGCAATCAAGAATGCTCTCTTAAGAAGTAATGTCTACTAATATTTAGTTGAATAATAGGAAATTGTTTTTATAGTGTGAATATTTTTATAATTGAATACTACAATTTCATTTGAAATAGCCTATGCATCTCGCTAAATGGATAATATTTCCAACATGATTCTTTCATGCTGTTATGTTGCACCTCCCTCTTTTTTAGTTCCTTAGATTTTAGGAGACACATAAAATTAATACTGTTCATCTCTGATGACTCTGTTTCACTCACCATATATCAGAATGCACGAGTTAATTAAAAAAAAAACAAAAAAAACTAAGAACCAGAAAAAAGGGATTTTAACTAAAGTGGTAGATTTCTTGCCTTAGGGAATTCAAGAGAATTCCAAAGTTCCAAAGGTATTGTAAGATGTGGTCAGATTTAATAAAATAGCTTCTACCTTGTCCAAATTAAATAATTGTTCTTGGAGATGAAAACCTGATGTTATTTGGTGTATAGTCAGAAATCTAAGTTTTACATTCCCTTCAAGAAGTGATCATTAAAAATTTTCCCTCTTATTAGCTATGAAGGGTTAGGGTTGACAAAATTAAGGGCAGTTTTTTCTCTTCAGCAGACTTAGATGAAAAATACTAGACTGTACTTTATAGATTAAGAGATTTATGAAATTATGCATATCAAGCATTGTTTTGAATATTCTCAATTTCTCTCCCTACATATATATCTAAATTTTTTTTTTCAAAAGAATTATTTATTCATACCGAACTGGGGTACAGGCCAGAGGTACAGAGGGGTGAGAGGATTCACCAGAGACAGAGTGGGGAGCATAACAGGCAGATCGAGGAAGTACACTGCTGAGGGGAACAGCGGGGTAAGTCAGGAGAGGTCTGCAGCTCCATATGGATCACCTCCCGGGTGGGGGTTCGAACTTGCACTGAAGCTGCTGTGGCTTGCTTGCAGTGCTGCTCTTTAACCTATTGGGCCACTAGGGAGGGCCCTATTTATGAAGCAATAAATAGTTTAAAAAAATTTAAATATAAATATCAAATTGTACTTGTGCATTTAAAATGATAGAGGTTTGTCATTAAATCTAGATTAAACAATGGGTTCAGAAGCAGTGGACTGAAAAATGGCTTGAAGTAAAGAGATCTGTATTCATCCTTTTGTGATTGGATTCTTAGGGTCACCTTCCTCAGGAATAATAGAAATAACAGAAAATCTCAAAGAAAAAGAGATGCTTTTCCTCCATGTTACTCTTCACTAGTCATTTCAAGAATGAAATTGTAAGATTAGAAACTAGGGGACCCATATCTCCTTTTATTAGTTTTGTACTAGACTCTTAGGCTGTGGATGAAGGCTTGAAATACTTTTAATTTTTTAAATATAAATTTAAATAAAGGCTTTGATTGGGATGCTGAATTCAGAAATCATAAAATGATTAAGATTAAATTAAATCAGAGTAGGCTGAGATAAACAAATCTCTGGATTCCCTGAGCACTTGTATTCTCATCTGCAATCAATTATGAGCTGTGTAATTTTTATAGCTTTTTTATAGTTGATGTTATTTCAGTAAAACATTCTAAAGTCATCAGAAGTAAGATAGTGCAAAAGCTCCTGAGTGTTCAGTTAGTTGTCAGAGAGGAAATAGAACTAGAGAGTAGAGGTGACAATTATGAATCAAGTACTTGTAAAATAGTTTTAGGCTAAATAACTATAAAGATATTTAATGTGTTGTCACACTGAGCATTATTAGCTATTATGATGCCCATGCAATTGACACTAAGGAAAGAACTACAAGAATTAATATTTTAATGATCTTTCCATACTTTATACTATATAGTATTTTACCATAGAGCTGTATATTTCAAAGTACTTTTAAAAACCTGGCCTCCGGGCCCTCCCTGGTGGCGCAGCCGGTTAAAGCCACTTCTGCATGAGTTGGATCCCTGCCTGCCCCAGAGGTGACCACATGGTGCGGCATATCTCTCCTGAACTGCCCGCTGCTCCCCTCAGCAGTGTACTTAGTTGATTTGCCTGTTCTGCTCCTCACTCTGTCTCTGGTGAATCCTCTCCCCCTCCACATGTCTGGCCTGTACCCCAGTTCTGTATGAATGAATAAATCTTTAAAAAAAAAATTAAAAAATGCTTGATTCTGAGAGCTGTCTGCTTTTTTGGGCGTGTTCTGGAGAACGACTATTTTTTTTTTAAATGATTTATTTATTTGGACATACAGAACTGGGGTACAGGCCAGAGGTGCAGCGGTGGTGAGAGGCTCACCAGAGACAGATTGAGGAGCAGAACAGGCAAATCAACGAAGTACACTGCTGAGGGGAGCAGCAGGCGAGTTAGGAGAGGTCTGCTGCGCCAAGTGGATCACCTCCGCGGCTGGGGAGCCAACTCACACCTAAACGTCTGAGGCTAGTTTGCAGTGCTGTGTCCTAACCGGTTATGCCACCAAGGAGGGTCCCCGACTAGGTCTTTTGAAGCTAAAGAAGGATAATTTTTTGCTGGAAAATGAAAACCACAGAAACCTTGTAAAATACACTTTCCATTTCTATCATATAAACAAAAAAGATTCTATGAATTTAAGTGTGTGAGTTCCCTTATTTTCTTGGTGGAAGTCTTAATGCTACCATCTTTTACAAATGTCCTTAACATAATTAAGCATAATTTAGGTAAGAGTCAGGATATAAAATTATATGGAAAGTGCTACTTATGGAAAATATAAAAATTCCATCAATATATAAATACTGGCTATTCTCAAGATATTAAATGATAGGTGTTGGGAATAAAATAGTTATCCTTGTACACTCTAATGTCTTGACTGAGGCCCCCCCCCTTTAATAAAATGATCAATAAGAGAAAAGCAGAAGTTTAATCACATGTACCTCTTCTGCATACATGGGAGATACTGAAAAAAATGGGTAATTTCCTGACATGGCCAAGCCACCATCTAGTTTAAGAGAGAGAGACAGAAAAAGAGAGAGGGTGAGGTGTGTTTAGGGATGGTAGAGAGAATATGGAACCTTACTAGGAAAAGCACAATAAGCAAGGGAATGGTTGTTATGTAGATGACTTTTTTACTGGTAAGTAACTAGAGATTTAGCCAATCTCTTGTTTCTGGCATAGTGAGTGAGACATCCTACACATGGAGATGACCTTTATATATGTAAATACCTCTTACTAAATGATATTTCCTATTCAATTTTCAGAGCTGCTTCCATGTCTATTACTTCTTAAAAGTGACCAACCTACAATAATCATTAGGCCAAAGAAGTATATTCTGATATGGCAAATTCTGTTTCCAACCATGGGTAAGCTTACACTTTTTTATTTGAATATATATTTTAATATTTAAAATAGTTTTTAATTATTTTTCCAATATTAAGTTGAACATGTGTTATTTTAGCTTTAAAAATATTCAAAATTTTTATTTTTTCTTATAAAGGAGATGATTTCAGGAAAACATTGTATTAGGAATTATAACATGAAAGACAGCAGTGAAATGCTGTGTATTTCTGGAAACAACTGCATCATCTCTGATAAGTTTGGAACAATTTTAAAATTCCTATTTGAGGCTAATTCAACAGAAAGTTCAATTTAACATTTAAAATTCTTAAGCAGAAACAGGTGTTTAGTAATTCTACCTTTTCTTTTCTTTCTTCTCTTCCCCTTCCTTAAATATTTGCTAAGTATATCTGACAATGTGGGTGCCACTGTGTTAAGAACAGAGGCTATAAAAAGATAAACAGCCTCTGTCTTTATGGAGTTCACATTTAAGAGGATAAACAATCTTGAAAATTTAGCTTTGTTTGGAGAAAGTAAACTCAAAGAGATTTAAAAGGAATGAAGTCTTCAGGCAGCACTCAAGTTAATTATTAAAATTCCCACAAATAAGGTATACAATTGTATTCTTTGTCTGGTATATTTAAGGCTGACAATCTAGGAGAGCTGTCAACTCACCAGAATGAAACAGGTAGCTTGTTTCTTCCTGAATTTATAGAGACAGAGCATGAGATTAAAAGACCACAGAGAACAGATCATTGTAACTGTCTTCCTGACATGGTGTTGACCATACTCCTTTTTTGTCTGAAGTAAAAACAAAGCTAAGGGGGTATAAATAATAAAAAATAAATAGTAAGCCATCGATCTCTGCCACACACATTTTTAAGAACTGTGGTATTATTTTCCTTTATTTGCTTCACTGTCTAGGTGACTCTAAGGAAATTGCAAACCGATTTATTTTTGTGTCATAGTTTACATGATAAGTTAGTTTACATGATAATTCTTTTCTTTCTAACCTTCAAATTGCAACTTTATTTTCTATCCATAAGGTCTAATGTGTTTTTAAGAAAACATATTTTGGAAGTACTTATCTCTGTCTTCTGTATGTAGGCTACAATTCCTGGCAAAAAGAAAATAAAAAAACATTTTAATAGTTGTATCACATAGTCCAATAATTTCAGCAAGATATTTGAAGAATTTCTTTTTCTGTGGATTTTTAAATTTTCCATGTCAAAATAGTTTAGCAACCTGGCAACATAATGAGCAGTCCATAAAATACTGTTAGGTGACCAATTTGCCATCAAATCATGTTCTCAAATCCTTGTTATTATCCTCCTTGCTTTCTCTGTTAATTTTTTTTAATTTTATTCTATTTAAAGGATTCCCTTACTCAATACCATGTCCTTTCAGTTGTTCATTTCTATAAAATCAGCAGTCAGTGCTAATTACAGAGACAGTACATATGTGTTGAAGGGAGAACTTAGAGATAACATCTTTATCTTAAGTTTTATAGAACCCAAGACTGCTTTTATCTTTTAATTCTCTCTGCAGCAGCTGTGCTTATCTTTCATGAACAGATTTGAAATGTGACGAAGATGCAAACAAATTTGCCAGTGTACAACCTTTTCAGTATTGTTAAGGATTGAGATGAGTCATTTATTTCCTTATGGTATCCATATGCAATAGTAGTTATTACTGACCCTAAATTATAGCTATTAGATACCATAGAATTTCAAAATACTTTGCAACCTTCTTATTGTTGGTTAAGCAGATATTTTATCTTAGAGATGCCAATATTATTGTTTTAATATCCAAGCATATTTTTTAAACACTTAAATTTTATATCATTCTATATATTAATGAAGAAATATCAAATGATCTCTCCACCCCACCTATCTCCATAAAATACTCATTTTTAATTAATTATAAAAAGGTAAATAAGTTATATTTAAAAGATCAAATGCCTCAATATCAAATTTCTCTTTAGATACAGACAAAATCACTAGACACTGCTATTTAGTTCTTATTAATTTTAATTTCTTATGCTGTTTTCCAGACATATTTCATTATTTCACACAGCATGTAATATCTCCACTTTATAGATGAGATTAATTTTCTCCAAAATGCACAGGTAGAAATGGATTTTAGAAACATCTATCCCTATACTACACACATTATTAAACATTGTATATCATTTGTCCTTTATTTACCTTGCTGTCTATATGACTCTAGGAAAATGAAAATTGATTTATTTGTGACTTTTCGAATCATATTTTGCATGATAATTCTTTTCTGTACTTCAAATTGCAACTTTATTTTTTTATTTGTAAGGTTTAATGTGTTTTCAGGAATTTTTTTTTTGGGGGGGCGGGAAACAGTTGCTTATCTCTGTCTTCCTTATGTATTATACAGTGCCTGGCAAACAGAAAACATGTACTAAACATTTACTGAACAAATAGATTTGCATGTAATTTGTATTTTAAAAATGAGATGAGTTATGCAGATACTTTTGTTAATACCTATAATCAAGTAACAGTTTGACAGCACCAATCAGGAACTTCATCCAAACCAACATTCCACTCACTTCTGATAAATGTTTGATAACTGTATGGTATTCCTTGGTATACTTGTAGCATAATTAAGTCACCCAATCTCCTATTTTTGAAATTTTAAGTAGTTTCTAATTTTTAGGATTTTTAATTACTCTTGTGGCATATCTCTGTTCTTAGTTCTTTATACATAGCTCGCATTAATTATTTAAGAAATGACATCACTGGGTCAAAGGGTATATACATTTCAAATCTGGATAGGTTCTAGTAAAATTCCAGAAAGTTACACAAATTCACATTTTCATCAGAAGATGAAAGGGGAAAAAATGCTTATGCAAAAAACTGCCCCAATTTACCTCCCCAATACCTCGACTACAATATTCTAAGCAAGCAAAATAAGCTGTAAGTTTGTTGATAAAGTCCTGGATGGAGATTTCATGATATTGTAATTGCAATTCAGAAGTAATCACAGAATATATTAAAACAACAACAACTATAAACTCAAAAATAAGAAAACATACCAACCAGCCTATTAAAAAATGGACAAAATCTTTGATTAGACACTTCACCAAAAAGGACAAAGGGATGGAAAGTAAGTAAAAGAAAGAATGCTACACAATGTTAATTAGTTATTGGGAAAATGAACATTAAAACCACAATGAGGTAGTATTTAAACACTTAAATGATTAAAGGAAAATAATGAAAAACAATAGCAATTCTGGTGAATAATAACTGGAATTCTCCTTCTTTGTTAATGGGGATGCAAAAATGATACAATTACCTTGGAATCTAATTAGGTAGTTTATTATAAGGTTAAACATACCTTATGACCCAGTGCTCTCAGTTCTTTGTACTTTCTCAAGAGAAATGAAAGTTTATGTGTACATATAACCTATAGTTAATGCTTATCTTTTTAAAAAGCTTCAAACTGAATCCAACCTAATATCCTTTTCTGTATGAATGAGTAAAGCAACAATTGTATGTCCCTATAGTAAGATAATTTTCAGCAATGAAAAAGAATGAACTAATGATAAAAATCATTAACATGGGTGAACCTCAAATGAATTAAGTTAAGTGAGAAAAGTCAGATGCAGGAAGCTTCATATCGTAAGGTCTCCCTCTGTATTTCCCTCCCTCCTTCTCTCTCCTTCCCACACACATTTTTTGTTTTTTGTTTTTTTTTGAAAAGACAAAACTATAAGCACAGAAAAAAGAGATCTACCAGTAGTAAGTTTAAGACTGAGAGTCAAGGAGGCAGCATAGAAGATTTTCTTTGGCAACGTAACTGTACTGTATTTTGACTATGGGTGTTACTACAAGATTTTGTAGCAATTCAAACCCCCAAATAGTGAATTTGTTGCATGTCAATAAAAACATAAAGACATAAAAAAGTTTAATAGAGTGAAAAAGTAGTGAGCAAAGTATAACTATATTGCATGCTATCGTTGGTACCTGTAGTACATTGAGAAAAAAAATGATGTGACCTGGTGTATACAGGTGTGCATGTTTACACTAATTTTACTTATTTTTATTAGTAGCATTGTCTTTTAATTCTGAGACTTAGTTAAGAATGAAGAAATGGTTAGCCTTGTTCTGATTCCTATTGTTTCCCATTTGGACCCAGAGAAAAAGTCAATTAATTTTCACTAGGTTGATTTGGATTTTGTTGCTAAGAGAATTTGTCTTGATCTAGCCCTCTTAATTTTCAGAGGATATGCATCTTTAGATTGATCAAGAGACTTATAGAAAGTGCTTTGATTTACTTTGATATCAGAGACTGAAATAAATCTAGCTTATTTGTTTTCTCTTGGAGTCAATTTTCCTCTTTCACTAAGGATATAGGAATGCAAATGTGTTGATAATGCTCATAGCTCTAGTCTTTGAGAGTCTCGTATAATTTCTATTACTTGTCATACACTTTTGGAAACATAAATTGTCTCTTGGTTAAATAAAGACAAGATTACCTAACTACAGTATTAATAGAATTGCATCTAGAAACTCATTTAATTTCCCATAAAAAAGTACATTTTTAAGTTAAATGCACATAATTACCAGTTTCCTTGCCTTAAATTAAACTAGTCAGATCAATCACATAAGAAAAACATTAGAGGGAAAATTGTTTATCACAGCTTATTTTAGATATGTATCACTTTGTTTTTGATTTTTCATATGACTATATTTTGAAGTGTTATGCTGTTTTTCGCTTAGATTGCAGAATTCTGTCAAGGTTAAATGAAAAACCTATCACAAATAGACCTTTATAAGGTGGACATATGCTCATTATCTGGAAACATTAGTGGCTGTTGCAATCAACATCAAAAGACATTCTTGAGAGATACACTCAGTTCAAGTGTTATCACCGATCAAGAATATATTTACCTGGACTTTCCATTAAAAGTTAAGTAATGAGCCCTCGCTGGTGGTGCAGAGGATTAAAGTGCAGCACAATGAAGTTATCTGAAGCCACTGCAGCATGAGTTCAATCCCCAGCCAGGGATGTGACACACATGGTGCAGCAGACCTCTGCTGGCCTGCCACGGCTCCCCTCAGTAGTATATTTCAGTCACTCTGCCTGTTCTGCCCTCCACTATGTCTCTGGTGAATCTCCTCACTTCCCTGGCACCTCTGGCCTGTACCCCAGTTCTTGTATGCATAAATAAGTAAATCTGAAAAAGAAAAAAAAATTATTTATGCATACAAGAACTGGGGTACAGGTCAGAGATGTGGGGGGGTGAAAGGATTAACCAGAGACAGAGTGAGGAGCAGAATAGGCAGATTGACTGAAATACACTGCTGAGGGGAGCAGCAGGAGGGCCAGCATAGGTCTGCCATGCCATGTGGTTCGCCTCCCTGACTGGGGATCGAACTTGCCCTGAGTGGCTTGCCCAGCTTGCAGTGCTGTGTCCTAACCCATTGCAGCACCAGGAAGGGACAATAAATAAATCTTTAAAAAAGAAAGTTAAGTAGTGTGAAGATAGAAAACCTGCATAAAAATGTGGAAACATGGGAGGGAGTTTGTTCAATGTCTTTAATATTTATGATAATACTGAGATGGCAGTGAAGGAAGGGAAGTAAGAGTAGAATCAACCAAAGGAAATTTCCTTTTAGAGACTGTAGGAAAATTTCCTTTTAGAGACTGTAGCAATTATTTCTTTGTAAATAATTCCTCATTGTATTTAAATAAATGTAAATAATACTCATTGTATCTCCTTTTTTCATTTTCAATTGCAAACATAAAATATAACCACCTAGCTTTTAAAAAGAAACAATTCAAACAGGTTTTAAACTATGATATTCAGTCAACCATTTATTGAACCTCAAGGATGGCTGCAACCCAAAGAACCTTAGATTTCATACCTCATTTCACTGTAGTTATTTCAGCAGCTATTATTTGATTTTAGTGAGCTTTTAATTCTGTGGTTAGACTGGACAACCTTAGCTATTTTGAGTGGAAAAAAAATTAAACTCTGTAGCCTCAGGGGCTTTAAACCACAAAGGTTTACTTGCTACTAAGGCCACACTAAGTGTAGTTCAGGCCACTGTCCTTCACTATGTTCCTTCCACTTACGGTTGAGAGGCCCAGCACTCTTTCACCTTGCAACTTTGTATCTTTGATTCAATTCCAACAGTGTGGAAGAAAAAACTAAAGCACAAAGAAGACCCCCTGATCTTTAGTATTTCAGGCTGTATGGTCAACATTCCATCTCTTTATCAGTGACAATTGTTCATATAGCTGTTTCTACATGCAAGAGGGGCTGGGAAGTGAAATTTAGCTGTGCTGTAAGAATATGCAATAATTAGTGAATGCATAGCACTGCCTTTGTAATAGGAAAACATTAGAAACATGCACTCTTAATTTTTGTTTTTCATCAATTTTATTACAAAGTTAAGAAATGCATTTTATGTGTTTATGTATCAACATTAACTTAGAAGTTACTTTCACCTATCAAGTTTTTCTACTGCCTTCAACAAAGACTTGAAATATGACTGATTTTAGTATCTGTTTTTCACCATTCCTTGCCTTTGCTGTACTTATCGATTTATGGTACTTTGAAATTTTAGTTTTAGTTTTTTTTTTTTAAAGATTTCTTTATTCAGACAGAACTAGGGTACAGGCCAGAGATGCAAAGCAGCAATAAATATGGGGGTGTAGTTATCTTTTTGAATCAGTGTTTTTGTGTCTTTTGGGTAGATACCTAGGAGTGGGATTGCTGGGTCGTAGGGAAGCTCCATGTTTAGCAGTTTGAGGAACCTCCAAACAGTTTTCCATAGTGGTTGTACTAGCTTGCATTCCCACTAGCAGTGCAGGAGAGTTCCTTTTTCTCCACATCCTCGCCAACATTTGTTGTTGCTAAATGTTTAAAGATGTGCCATTCTCACTGGGGTGAGGTGGTATCTCATTGTGGTTTTAATTTGCATCTCCCTTATTACAAGTGATGTTGAACATTTTTTCATATACCTGTTGGTCATCTGCATTTCCTCTTTGAAGAAGTGTCTTTTTAGCTCTTCTGCTCATTTTTTGATCGGGCGGTTTATTTTTGTTGAGTTTCATCAGTTCTTTGTATATCTTTATTATCAATTCTTTATCACTAAAAACTATGGTTCTTTTAAAAGTGTTATGAAACAAGTTTTGGATATTTAAATCTCTTCTAACTTGACTTTTTATTTAATGTGTTATTTGAGTAAGATCTCTTGAGCTTTATTTGAAAAATTAGATTTAAGAGAAAATCCATACTGATTTTTAAATTTAATTTTTTAAATGTATTATTTATTTATTTATTTATGCATACAAGAACTGGAATACAGGTCAGAGGTGGGGCCAGTGGGTGAGAGGATTCACTAGAGACAGAATTGGGAGCAGAACAGGAGGATGCACTGAAATACACTGCTGATGGGAGCAGCCAGCAGGTCAGATATCTGCTGCACCATGTGGATCAGCTCGCTGGCTGGGACTCTAACTTGTGTTGCAGGTGGCTGGAAATAGCTTCGTAGTGCTGTGCTTTAACCCATTTTGCCACCAGGGAGGCCCTATTAAATTTTAATTTTTAGGTGGGATAAATAAAAAGATAACAGAATTGTAATAAGTCAAAGAACAGCTTATGCTGTAGATTAATATTGGGCTTTATATTAGAAATAACTTTACAATGAACGTGTACATACCACTGAGAGAGTTAATATTCAGCTGGAAAATGAATATCTAGGCTAAAAACAAAAATAGAATTCTGATCTACAACCTCAGTAGCAACCATTTATAGAAATCAAACTACAATCTTTGTAGTAATCAGCCCCAAATTGTGGGACCTGGTTAATAATTTCACCTTCTCTATTGATTTACCCAGCTTGTAACTTGGCTCCAACCAGAAAAAAACAAATATGCTTCTCTAACCAGTCACATAGTTTACCCTGCTTTTGGTTTCTAATTTTCAGCTTCATGCCAACAGCTTCCACTCAGGGGATACTTGTAACTTTCCATTTTTCTACTTCAAATTTTTATGGTCCCTATGATACCATAATTTTAGGTTTTCAGGTCTAGTCTCCGAGGCAGGAATCAAACCCAGGCTGTGATAGTAGCGCTGAATCCTAAAATGCATGGGTTAGTGTTTCCTGAAGCTACAGTAGGAACTTTGCTGACCCTCAGGCAAGCAAGAAAAATGAAGCAAATTTGTTTAGAGAAATAGATATAAGGGAGGCCTCCCTGGTGGCACAGGGGTTAAAGGTTAGCACTATCAAGCTTGCCAGCCATCACAGTGGCCAGGGAGCTAAGCAGACTTCTCATCTGCCTGCTGCTCCCCTCAGTAGTGTATTTCAGTACTTCTGCCTATTCTGCTCCCCATGCTGTCTCTGGTGAATCCTTTCATTACCCCCCTCCCCCTCCCCTGGGCCAAACTTTGGCCTCCACTATGGTTCTTGTATGCATAAATAAATAAAATAAATCTTTAAAAGAAAAGAAGAAAGAAATATAAGGAAAATTTATTAAGCAGAAAAAGGAACAGAAGTAAGTACTACTCCCAAGCCAGTAGAACCAGGCCAGGGAGGGGCAAGCAAACCAAAATGGAGTTGTGCCTCAGGGAATATATGCCTCCTTTCGCTAATATTCTAAGCCCCCTACCCCCCTTAGTCTTTTTGTGATTGGTTAGTTCTGAATGGTCTAACTCTGTCTTAATATCTCTGTGCTTAGACCATCACACCTTGCCCTTATCATCAGGTCACCTTTATCTTAGAGTCCTTTTTCTTTTATAGTCCTTGTCTGGGAATATCCTGTTGCCCCAAGGGAATGTCCTGTTGTCCCTAATTTTGGCACGTGGGGTGTTTGATTAATCCCCTTTGGAATTTGTTGTCATTATCTCTAGGGCCTTTTTTATTCCTCAAGGCTTTTTCCTATTCTAGTCTGACTCTAGAAGCTATTCTCTTGCCCATTTGGGGTTTGATGGCACCCTGGCAATAGGAGGTGATCCCAACAAGGGAACTGAGAGTGCAGAGCCCATACAAGAGAAAGATGAAGAAAATTAGTAAGGGAATGAGAGGGTGGAGCAATGAGGACAGATGTTGATTTTTTTTTTTTAATAAGGATCTATTATAGCCAGCTAAGCCCTTGTGTGACTTGTCTGTTATGATTACCTA
>NW_004567114.1:42275310-42298071 GCF_000260355.1 Condylura cristata
CATTAAATAGTCCCATGACAGTAAAATTTTGTTGAATGTCAATAAATGTCAAGAAGCAGACAATTCTAATTTCGACAGTAGTTTTCAAACCATTTCTTCATTTTGAAATTCAGATTTTCATATTCATACTTTTAAAATTTACCAAGATCATCTGAAAGTTTTTTTAATATATAACTTATGCTGATCCTTTCAGTCATTAGATCTGTGTCATACCTGATAATTTAATGTTTTATCCAGAAAGGAATTTTGACTTTCAGCTGGTTGGCGAGGAATAACCAATATTTAGATAAGAAATTCAATTATCTTTTCTTAGAAGCCAAGATGATTAGAGTTCAGAGAGCCAGAGGCACTTGGCTGTTTAATTTTAATGTATAGCTAAACCAATTCTGTTTTTAAGTATATATTTTATTTCAAGAAATTGAATCTGTTCAAGAGCCATAAATTTGAACTACTGCATTCTTAATTATTGTTTTTAAACTAACTCTTTTGCTAACTAATACATTAAATTTGTTTTGTTGAATAACAGAAGCCCTTCTAAATATCTTCCTGGAATTTTCTCCTGGACTATTGTTTAACTCTATTCAAAAATAAACTATAACAGACAGTGCTGCAAGAACTTTTTTGGGAGCTTTGAAAGAGGAAACAAAAGTGAAAGATGTGATATTGTTGGGGGGAAAGGGTGTTCTGAAACAACTCCACAAACACAGATTTTATGGATCCCACCCCCACCCCAGACCAGAGAGACCAAAGGCACCAAGGACTGCTAATCTCATGATGTCATTACCACCAAAGGGAGGATTGCTGGGAACTGTGGGTGAGGGTAGGCAGCCAGGCTTGGTGTATAACTAGGCTTGCAGGACTTGGGGGTACTTGGTTTTCTGCATACTGTTGGGGCTCCAGCTCAGCAGAACTGGTAGACACATTTACCAATTTCTCTCCCTGAGTCATCCACTTCTCCCTTTTTGTAATTAAACACTTTATTAAGCCTTGTGTGTGTGCTTGTAGCTGGGTCTCATTATAAGCCTTGCTAGGTCAGCATGGGCAGCACAGGGGGGGCAGTAGATCCCCCCCACCTTGCAGTCTCCTGATAGTGTTCAGGAAGAGGCAGATATCATAGCAACAAGATCATGCTCACATTCCTGGTTGTGCAGATTGGGGGTTACCTGGCTCTTGCCTCTGCTGTGGATGGGTACATTCTACCTTGCTGTTTCAAGCTCCAACTCTTCTCCCTTTTACAGCCCTTGGGTTGTAAATTCCCTCCCTGCACTCCCTTGAAGTGGCCCCTCTCCCTTGTAGTCCCATCCAGAAAATTGCTTGCTCAACTAAACCTCTCTTCTCTAAGACCACTTGTGTGGGCTCTTTCTGGCAACACCTTAAAGGCCCTTTTTAAGCACATGGTGAAGACCCACACTCAGGCCACCCCATTTCATGCCTTGTAATAATACTATTTATTTTTAGTAGGAATGCTTAGGAAACAGCAGTGATTCTCAATCTTTTCTAGTCTTCATAATTTTACTAGAGTAATGAATGTATTCATGTATAAAGTGTATTATTACCAACTAATGTTCTAAGAACATTACAGGTATGCATATAACCTTTGCATTAATTCTAGGAATTATCTTTCTTAATATATTTTATAATTATATTTCTTAATATATATTGATATATCACTTGGGTTTATAATTTTTGTGGCCTAAATCAATGGTTTTTATATTTTAGATTTGAATACAATTTAAAATAAAAAAAATGGGAAAAAGTAGCAAAGTATTTTTGTTAAGATCGTAGTAACCTCCATCATTAGCGCAACCACTACTTACTGTCGTCAACTTTTTGTTTCATGATAAAGGATAGTTTGGCATCAAAACAGTGAGCCAAAGCTCAGTAAAGTGCAAGTGCATACCTTTACTAGAAAAGTGTTTCATATATGAAAAAGTTATTTTATTCTGTATTCTTTTGTTTCAACATGAGTTAGTAAAAACTTTCTTGAAGATCACAGCAAATTTGTAGTTTTCTCTTGATGAATAAATTAGTTATTTAATGTAAACGACTATGGCAACATAGAAAATTCTTTTGCCAATATTATTGAAAACAGAACAAATTTCCCTAGTTGGGCATGGATAAATTGGCTAGTTGAATTCTTTGCTTTCTGGTTATTTTTTGGGGGTGGCTTGTTATAGAAAACAGCAAAGAAATAATTAACAGTAATAGAAAAACAAATGAAACAGGAAAGCCACTCATGCGTAAGTGTGTGTGAGCACACACACACACACACAAAATGCATCCACACTTATGCTCATTTATCTTTAAGTTATCAAATGTGCTTTGCATATGAACAGTAAGTTTATTCTCCTCATGTCTCCTTTTACTTATATGTTTTTTTATATGTGTGAGTTAGCACTTCTTCCAAAGTCCTTTACATTGACTTTAATATCACTGTACCTCTGGGAATACTAAGTATCACATTTCAAGCTTGTGGGATTTGTTTTCTGCCTGACATGCATATAAATGTAGAGATAGAAAACATTTCCTTCTAGATTCTTCCATTGTCCAAATAATTAAATTGACATAGCTTAATAGGAGAAACACAAATTTTATGTGCAGTACATAAAATATGAGACTCAAGAAATAAACATTGTAAAAATAATATGGAAACAATGATATGTATGTGAAGAATTAGCAAGATAAAGGGGTTTCCCCAAGGGGCTAGGGGAATAAATTAGTGAAAAAGGAAAAATATTTATGTATACAGAGGATTTGCTTCTACAATCCCTATTCCAGTGATGAGGATGCCTTCTGCTCCTCTAGAATAGTGAGGGTGCCTTTCACATTGGGGGTTTATTCCCTGCTTATGGGGAGCTATGAAGATGAGAGTTTTCTTGTATTAGCTATTTCTCAAATAATTTTAATTCAAAGTAATTAAAAAAGGTTATTATGTATGGAATGGTTACTTATATTATCACCTTAAAATAATCAAGAAATGGTGATTATGTGATGATCAGCTAGCAAACCATTATTTAAAAAATATCTGAAACAAATGTCTGAAAATGGATATATATAAATTTTGACAAGTTGATTTGGTTTGTGATTCATGTAGCATAGAGTTTATAGAGGAAAAAACACTAATAATTTTAAGAAACAGTATTATCTTTGCACTCAGTTATTACACTTCATTAGAAAAATTTACTTAATTTGTAAGTATATTGTAGTGGGCCAAATTGTAGCACCCCACCAACAAATATGCCCTCGTCCTAGAACTACAGTACTTATGAAAGTCTCAAGGGTCCAAAATAAAAGTAACTTGATTACCTAGGTGGACCCTACATTCAAAGAAACATTTCCTTATAAGAGACATAGGCAAGTGAAAATGGAGGTAGAGGTTGGAGTGATGTGACTACAAACTAAGGAATGCTAAGGATTCCTGAAGCAGCTAGACTAGGCAAGAATTACTGGACAGTCTCTCTCAGAACCTCAAAGGTAAGCTAATCCCACTATTACTGACTTTGGCTTTTGGGCTTCAGAACCGAGAGAGTAAGTTTCTGCTTATTTAAGTCCTTAAATTGTGGTAATTAGTTATGAAAGCTCTAGTAAACATGTATTTACACATAGACTAAAATATTAGAAGACTAAAGATTAGAAGCTAAAGCAGAAAAGTAGTTATAGTGTAGTTAGTGTAGCAGTTTAGAAAATTGACTAAATTATGAGTCACTCCTACTTTTATTTCATATCTATATTAACAAGTTTAAATAAAATTAATTAAATTTGCAACAATCCTTGACTTTATGTTATATTCAAACACCATGAAGATAAAGGAATATTATAATTGGGTATAGTGAAGGAAAAATTTATAAGCAGAAACTGATTAACAATGAAAATTAATTTGGAAACCAACCATCCCAAATACTTAAGGGGTTATTTCCTGTCACATAAATAGAGAAAAAGTCACTTGGGAAATTTTTAAGTGCTTAGCCATAATAAAATGAAAGTTATTAATTAAATGATATTTATTGCCTTGAGATTAAATAGTCAATAATAATCTTTATGCATAAAGTCTTTCTAGTTTCCATTAAATTATTTTCTTAACTAGTTATTTCATCATGAATGCAATAATTATTTCAAATCAAGTCTAAAGAATTTTATCATATCTTTGGAAGATTTTTTTATGCCCTAAATTAGGCCAACATGGACAAATGTTCCAAATTTATCTGTTTAAATTTATCAAACATCTATTTAAGAGCAAATAATTAACATATTTTGGAACAGATACCTAGTTATCCTTAAAATGTCTTTTAGAAAATAAGTAGTGGTTTTTGAAAAAAAAAAAAAAAGTCTGACCAAATTATGCATCTTCATGGTTACCATCAATACCAATAACTATCAAACAGTATGTTTATAGATGCCAGCATTTTTATTGCTTCATAAACTTCACAGAAGCTAGAGTTCTCATTAAACAAAATATGGCATTAAGCCAAGGAAATGAAGAATATGAAATCTCACTTTGGATAAGTCTCTAATTAATCATTGTTGACTAATTAATTCAATGTTTTTTATTCCCATTCTTTTTTTTCTTGATATTAGAATATATGAAAACTAGAATTTTAAGAATTGTTTTGAAAGAACCTGTGTCAAAATAAGGGTATCTCCTGATGAGATTTGAATTAATTAGAGAATAGTTCAATAGCAGTTTAATATGAAAAAAGATCATTGTAAATATACTTGGTAATGCTACAGTTTATTCTTGTGCTATCAAGTAAAATAAATAAATTTGGAAATATATTTTAATGACTAAAGATTCTATTTATTAAACTAACAACTATATTGAAAGTACATACTTTTATTCCCTACGACTAATTAGAAAAATTGAAGTATTAGCCTTCAGGTATAAGTCTTATGTGATAAGATAATAGCCGACTATTTCTGAGTGATGGCAACTTCAGGGTGTGGATATTTATAAACACCTTTGCCTTAACTTTCCTGCCTTTTACAAAGCCATTAACCCTCATTGCATTTTAATAACACAACCCCATGAATAAACATTAGATTTTATAGTATTTTAGAATTTCTGTTTTTTTTCTCTAATTGTTAGTAACATAGTATTTTTTCACTTCTCATTTTCCCACTTAGTGTTTCCTCTTTCTTTAAGTGAAATTATACATCTGTTTGCCCAAGTTAGAGATCTAGCTTCAATTACTCTCAAAATTTGATAAATTCTGCTGTTTCAGTGTTTCACTAATCAGCCCTCTCCTTTCCATTTTCACTGTGGTTATCATAGTTTAGTTTTTCACAAATTTTACTTGGTTTTTTATGGATCTAGCCTCAGAAAGTCCCTTTACAGAAATATTGCTTCCTGTTACACAGCACAATCTGGGAACTTTATAATATAAAGAAGTGATTCTGTCATATACCTGTTTAAAATACATAAATATCTCCTCAGTTCTTTTAGGATAAGAGACATCAGTAGTAAAGCAAAGCACATTATAATTTGGCTTTGTTTACCTTTCTATGCTTACAGTCATATATTCCTAAGCAACCTATATTTAATATACTATTTACTCTGTCTAGGATATCTTATCTTTCTTGATCATTCTTGAGCAACTTTTATTTCTTTTTTGAAGATAATCTATTTGTTGAAGATTGTTCTCTTGCCACTTACACACCAAGGTCTGATTAATTTCCTCATCATGCTCTATGTACATCTGTGTTGCTTTCAGCAGCAGAGTAATAGTTGATTTCACATTTGCAGTCCATTTTTAAAAAATATTTATTTTTTACATTAATCTTCATTTTGTACATTTTCCATCTCAGTTTTTGCCCCGGTTCTTACTAGCCTGGTTGTTCCTTGAGAGCAAGGACTGAGCTTACTATAATTATAGTCCCAGTTTTAGCACCATGCCTGGGAGACAGCAGATCAATGTCAATAATGTCTTCCAGTCTAGTAATAGAAATGAGAGGGCTAAGTCCAGGATGGGAAAGAATTTTATCTATATGCTAGATCTCAATCTTTAAGTAGCTGCCAGGAGCATGGTGTTATACATTTAGGCTCAATTGAAGTGTGCTGGAATTTACTCCTAATATTTATTATGGGTCTGATGGGGGTTGGTAGGGTGAAAAAGTGGTATTTGACTAACTTGATGCTGTTCTGGTAATATTTTTCACTTCTTTTTAAAAAAAATTATCTATTTATGCATTGAATAAATGGGGTATAGGCCAGAGGTATATGTGAAGGGTGAGAGGATTCACCAGAGACAAAGTGGGAAGCAGAATTAGGTGGATTGACTGAGATATACTGCAAGGAGAGCATTGAGCAAGAGAGGAGAAATCTGCTGCACCATATGTGGGTTAGCTCCCTGACCAGGATCAAACTTAGGCAGTGGTGGTGATAGTGCTGAGACTAAACCCTAAGCCACCAGGGTGGCCCCTAATATTTTGCACTTCTTTAGGGTTTGCCTTAAGAATTCCTCAAAAGATAGTAAAGATGTTAATGCTACCTGAAGTTAACTTAAAAAAAAAAATGAAATACTTGGCATTTGATTTAGGGGCTGGAAACTTGCCCTTGTACTTAAGATTATTGCACTTCTTCAAAAATAGAAAGCAAAACATCTGTAGTTTATTTGGAGGTTCCAGTAGGGGAGCACAGCTATTTGTATATCATTGACTGAAGAATGGTTTGTCCACACTCAGGAATGATCTATTCTCCAATCTAATGTTCATGGTTAGAGGGGGCACACATGGAGTTTGAGGGTGGAAGGGGACATCTATCTACAGGCCAGACCAGCCACGTCAACCCTGGCAATCAATGAGGTGGCAGATATTGTAGCCAGATCTCTTACCAAAAAGAAAGAATGGGAACAAAGCTGGAGGTGCCCCAATGGGCTTCAGTGAAGGATTATTGGGGGCTTTGGTAGTGGGCATGCTATAGCATGCATTTGTAAAAGTGTGAACCTATACCCCTAAACCAAATGTAGTGTTATGAACTAACATTACTTCACAAAACATTACCTCACACAAAAGAAAAAAGGAAGACATATAACACAGTGATAACTAATTTGCAGTGTTGGGTGTCAGGAAGAGATAGTTTGAAGCTCTATTCTGCCACTTAATATTTGCATTAACTGGATAACTTACTTAAACTCTCTGGTCTCAGTTTTTTTCATTTAGAAAATGAGGATGAAAAGAATAATATCTATTTATCATAATCATTGTAGAATTTTTTGCAAAATTCTTTTATGCAAATGTGACCTATGTAGAGACTTAAACCAAACACAGAACATTACTGATTAAGGCAACTTATATGTGCCATTGGTAAGTATACTTGGTTTATACAGGGTGGAACTTCTGCAGTACCTTTATGCAATGGGGTATATGACTGTTTCACACTGGAGCTAAGTAATTCTAAGCAGATCCATTTTTACTGTGAAATGAGTGATGTAGACAGGTAGTGCTAAGTGTCACTACTGAATTCCTCTGAATGTCGGTGGGTCACTGTTTAGGTCTTTCATACATATGCTGATATAATATGTCCAAAAGCCTTAATACAATGTTTGATACATTGATAAATATGATAATAGTAGTATTTATCATCTTCACAAGAAATAGAATATGGAACTATTTGAAAATGAGATATGTTTTCAGTGACCTCTGTAGTTAGCAAATATGTTGATACCTTACATTTATAGAGCACTTAATATGTGACAGATACTGATTCTCACTTCAATAATCTCCAGATTGTATCTTACTCCAGGTAACCTTTATAAGGCCATGTGATAGTTCCACATGGGTAATGACCACAATAATAATTCTTTGGTTAAAGTCAGTATAATGATACATCACATTACCAAGAAGAGTTAAGAATGCAACTGTTCTTCCAAGGAGAAACGAGGATTAAAGCTTGTAGGAATCTCATCCTTTGGCCGCAATACTAGTATGTTATAGAATAATAATTTCTCAATAAGAAACAAACTTTTAAAAGGTTAGCAAAAAGAATGTATTTCTTACTAAATTAGAAAGGTAATTTTTTGACTTTTACTTTGGGGGAAGGAGGAAAAGCAGTTTTAGGGAATCTGGATCCAGCCTGTGGACCCAAATTTCTACATAACTAAAAGTGAAGCTTAGTAGGGTCCTATCTTAAAGCTGAACACTTATTGTGCAGACACAGCCCTGGAGTACTCGCAATGCAAGTATTTAGTCCAGGCTTCTCAAAAACAATAATGAAGTGTGTTTAGCAGCTCTTTTATTTCAGTTTAGAGTTGTTAAACGAATATTACAGTAAAACCATAGAGATGAGATTTGTCCGTATTAACATGTTTTAAGTAGGGATTACATAGAGATGGGTTATCCAAAAGTATTTCCACTTCTAAGCACTTGAATGTGGGTCTCATCACTTATCCCAAGTTAACTTTGATTGCATTGGGATCAGGGTTTTATACTCTTTATTTTCAATAACAAAAAATCATGCTCAGAAGTATGACAATTAAGGCAGATCTGAAAATCAAGCATTCTGAAAAGCCTATGGAAATCCTGTTAAGTGGTATGGTTAAGATATTTTTTAAGGAACCACAGAATTTATTTTCTTCTTAGCATTTGTTGGCTTTAGGACTACTGGGATGTATAGTTGAATGTGCTGCAGTGACTAATTTAAAGTTCTAAAGGAGTGTAAACCACCATGCATTTTTTCATCACAGATAGGTTAAAAGTTTTTTTAAGTACTCTACTTATTCATAAGCAGCTGGAATCTGGTAGGATTCCATATTTGCCATGACTTTAGCATATATCATTCCCAATTTTGCCCTGCAAAGGACAGCACTGGAAATTCTTAACACTTTTCCTACCTAGAAATAGGCAAATTTTATGGCAACTTTAGCTGTGAACTCTTCATTTCAAAGCTCTACAACTTCAATTTAATATGCATTGCTGTTCTTTATTTGTGTGTTCAAGGAATACTAAGTTCATAGTAGGCTGTGAATGATATGGGTTACTATCTTTGAACTAGAACTGCTTATAGAGTGTAAGAATTCCTAACCAAAAATAGCATAAGTATTACTTTCAGTTCACCTTCTAGGCCACAATAGATTGGTTTTTATAAAAAAATATAATATCATGGTGGTCTTGCTCCCATATATGAATATGCATCCTGTGCATGTATTGTCTAGTCAGTGCATTGTAATGATATCCATACTGCCTTTTTATTCAACATGAGAATGGTTTAACAAATAGAGAAATCTAAAAGAGAGAAAAATGTCAAAATAGAGGAATCCTCATGTAGCCATAAGACATTGCTATCCTCTGATGTCTCATACAAAGACTGCCGCCTCAGACCTACTGTGGATAAATAATGACATGTTATCCAAACCACACGATTGAGTTAAAATTGTCGATGTCAAACTAATTCTGCCTCACTAGATATTTCTTCCCATTTATAATACTCTTTTTAAAATAAAAAAAGGTCCACAAATTCAAATGTGTATATAATAGGGATGATATACAATTGTACTTCAAGCTGACTGCAAGCAATCTGTCAAAAAACAAAGCTAAATTCTGAGTAATAAAATCCACCACATGATTGATATCTTACATTAAAGTGTGAGTTGAAGAAAGCAATTTTGTTTATGGGAAAGTCTTGGCTTGGTACATTTTTCATGTCACATAAAGATGGAAATCTTACCTTATAGTTATAGATTACCGTTATATATCAGCTTCTGTAATTGTAAAAGGACATGCGTCTGTTTTAAAATAAGAACCATTTTCTTCTGATAAAAATGAGCTCATTATAATATAGTTCTTCCTTCCAGTACATACTACACTCTCATTTGCTTTTATTCCCATGTTAACTCTTTTGTGACTACTTTGTCATGGCTTAGAATGGAGAAGTATCTTCGAAGAATTTTCAATTTCCAAATTGCTGTGTGTTTGTGGTCCTGCCATCGGATAAACAACAAATTAAAGAATATAAACAATTAACCTAATATTTGAAAATATTGCAAATTGAAGAACACCGATTCAGTATGTTCTGTGGGGAAAAGAAAACTGAGTAATATTAAAAACTTTTCCCAACACCTATCACTTCCTAGGTTATTTATATTAAAGACTTTAAAAAAACTTTCTAAAAATGCATAGCATATTATAGTTGACAGATGCAAACATATATTATGAATTCTCATCTACCCTTTAAAGTAGGTATTAATACTGTTACTGTTTTTATATTTCTATTTTTATGTACCAGGAAACTGAGGCTCAATGAAGCTAAATGATCTATCCAAAGCTGAGCATCTAGCATTTAGCAGACTCAAATCTTTTTTTTTTTTTTTTAAAGATTTATTTATTTGTACATACAGAACTGGGGTACAGGCCAGAGGCTCAGGGGTGGTGAGAGGCTTCACCAGAGACAGAGTGGGGAGCAGAACAGGCAGATCAACGAAGTACACTGCTGAGGGGAGCAGCGGACGGGTCAGGAGAGGTCTGCCATGCCATGTGGTCTCCTCCAGGGCAGGCGGGAATCGAACTCATGCGGAAGTGGCTTTAGCTTCTCAGTGCAGTGCTTTAACCCGCTGCGCCACCAGGGAGGGCCAGACTCAAATCTTTTGACCGATATAGCAGAATTTGAAATGATTGAAGCTCACTTGCTTTCTGAATAAATTATGGGTACACTATAATTCAAGTTAATCTACTTTGGCAAGAGTGAAAATAAACTTAATTAAAAGTTTTTTGGTATTTTATTTTATTATTGTTATTGTTATTATAACTATTTGAGTAGAGTATCGCTCACATCAGGGAATGGAAATTGGTGTTGAAGGATGAGAAGAGAATTATTATCTCTGATACCGTGATTATGTGATAAATATATAAATAATTAATGTTAACAAATATTAAGAAAAATGAAAGTATGAGTGTTATTTCTGGACTGTATAAAATGAGTAAAAGCTGAGCAGTGCTTTTTTCTTTGGACTACATTTATATACAAAACAAAAATTCCTTATATTATAAATTTGTATTCCATTATTGTTCAGGTCTATCTTTTCTTTCTGGTATCGCATCTTCATGTCCTTTCCTACCTTTGTGGTTTCCTATGGGAGGGGCTGATACTAAATCCTCATACAGTGATAAATTTCAGACTTGTGATAATCATAATCTTGAGTAATACCTTCCCCTCATATATGGGCTGCCTCTAGCCTCTAGTGACTTTTCTCTAGTGAGCAGAGTATGACAGAAAATACAGTTACCTTTTCTGAGATAGGCTACGAGACTGCTTCTCTTGCTCATCCCTTCTTCTTTGGTTGATTTTGATGAAGTCAGCTGTAATGTTATGAACTAACCTAGGAGAGCCCATGTAGCAAGGAACAGAGCTTCTCAATGTACCAATCCATTATGAACTGAATCCTGCTAAGCACCACCAAATAAGCTTGGAAGTAGGTTCTACCAGTTGATCCTTGAGATAACTGCTTCTTTGTGGGATAGTTTGATTATAATCTTTTTTTTTTTTTAAGATTTATTTATTTTTTCATACAGAACTGGGGTACAAGCCAGAGATGCAGAAGGTGAGAGTATTCACCAGAATCACAGTGGGAAGCAGAACAGGCAGACTGATGAGTACACTGCTGAGGGGAGCAGTAGGCGGGTCAGGAGAGGTCTGCCTTGCCATGTAGATCTCCTCCGGGGCAGGTAGGGATCAAACTCATGCGGAAGTGACTTAAGCTTCTTAGTGCTGTGCTTTAACCCACTGCTCCCCCAGGGAGGTCCTGATTATAGTCTTTTCAGAGACCTTGATATGGAGGACCCAGCTAATCTGGGCTCAGTTTCCTTACCCCCCACAGAAATTATAAGATATTGTAAGTGTGTTGTAAGCAGCTAAGTGTTTTGGTAATTTATTATCCTCTTACGTATTCTATTTTATATCATCTTACTTTTTTTTTTTCATGAAAAGTTATTTGAAACAATCATAATTAATTTGGTTATCATCTCTTCTCCTTATAAGAATTGGCAACTTGTCTTTTTCCTTCACCTGTAGTTCCTCAGTATCTAGAAAAACACCTGACACAATCATTGGTGGTTGAATGAATGAGTGAATGAACACATTTTACTTAGAGTTTTATTTCTAAAACCTTGTATGTCTCTCTGTAAAATAGCAATTGTGGGCCCTCCCTGATAGTGCAATGGGTTAAGACACAGCACTGCAAGCAGCCGCAGCTACTTTAGTGCAAGTTCGATCCCCTGCTCCAAACGAGACCCACGTGGTGCTCAGACCTCGCTTAATCTGCCTGCTCCCCACTCTGTCTCTGGTGAATCCTACCACCTCTCCTGTATGTCTGGCTTGTACCCTAGTTCTGTATGCATAAGTAAATAATTTTTTTTTAAAAGAGAAAGAGAAATTGCTTAAGGCAATAGCATTAATTTTTTCTACTTATCTCTACCTACAGAAGGATTATTTTAAAAATTTTTTTTAACCCGCTGTTAGTCTCCTTCTGACAACTGTTACATTATTAACTTCTCCAATTCCAAAGGTCTTCATGAACAATATTCTTGTCATTTTCATTTTGCATAAAATAATGTAAAAACAGAAAACTGATTATTTGACATGTAGTACATTTTTCTACTCTTTTCCCTGGATTCTGAGCTTGTGATAGTGCAAAATATTATTGATAGAATTAACATTGTTTTATTTTCACTATCATCTTCTTGTAAAAAGTTGTAACTTCCTGGATAAGTAAAAATAAATAATACTTTATTTTTCTTAGTTTGTTACTATATGTATCTCTGTCTTTGTTTTTCTCTCAGTTTCTCTCTTCTTAATTTGCTTTCCATAGACTATCACTGATTTCATAACAGGTTGGAATTTTGTACAAAATTTACTCCTTGGCTTCATTTCATTCAATTCTCAGATCAATTTTGTTATGGTCACTGATGTAGATGCTCATAAGATAAAGGGCCTCACTTTCTTTTATTTATTTTAATATATTAAAATTTTAGCAGTTAGAAAGTTGCAAACAATAGGTTAAAGGTTCAAAGAGTAATGGTAATTGTGGTTTAAAGTTTAAGCAAAAATAAATATCAGGGCCCTCCCTGGTGGTGCAGCGGGTTAAAGCACAGCACTGAGAGGCTAAAGCCACTTTTGCATGAATTCGATTCCCACCTGCCCCGGAGGTGACCACATGGCGTGGCAGACCTCTCCTGACCCGCCCGCTGCTCCCCTCAGCAGTGTACTTCATCGATCTGCCTGTTCTGCTCCCCACTCTGTCTCTGGTGAAGCCTCTCACCACCCCTGAGCCTCTGGCCTGTACCCCAGCTCTGTATGCACAAATAAATAAATCTTTAAAAAAAAATATATATATATATATTTATATATATATCAGATGTATCATTACTTATGTCTTGCTATTCTTCCAGGAGCTTGAAAGAGATAAAGCCCACACACTTTCAGGTTTATTAATGGTTTTTATTGATGAGGACTGCAGCCTCAAAAACAAAGGCATTTAGCTGCCAGAGTGGTAAAAGCAATTAAAATTTAGTCCGCAGTTACCGCATATTATATGTAGCTTTGTTTTTAAATTTAGAGTAATTAACTACAAATTCCAGACAGTATATTTCACACATGCAGTCCTTACTGTGTATTTGACAAGGAAAAGCAGGAAAAAAATGGAGGAAGGCAGTTGCGAGTAGGACCAAGACACAGTCCTAAAAGTATTTTTAATCAATTTCAGTAGATTAACGTATTATAGTCTTTTCCTGTGAGTGATGGATATAAAAATTCTCCACATAGGAGAAAAGACAAAGTAAGGAAGAAAGTGAATTAATATTTTAGGATACCTATGATATGTTGAATACTACTTTATTTAATACCTACAACAATCATATGAAGTACATTTCTCCATATTTGACTGCATCTAATTTTGTGTCTTACAATACAATCAGTGCTGAAGCAAATTACACAAATGGTTGCTAGAACTTCAACTTCAGCCAAGTCCTTAACCAAACTGTGAGTTAATTTACTTTGTACTTACCCAAGTAACTGCTTACTCTTCCATTTTCATATCCCTCTTAGTTGATGATTTTGTATCTTTAGAGAGAAAATGGTAAACATCAATTGCTGTTCTCATTTTCCTCCTGTCCCCCACTAATCTGTTTCTACCTACTCTTTCCCCCCTCTTCTCTGTTAGCATGCAGAATTATATCTTCTTCCTTGATCTGAATTAGATATTTTTTTGTATCTTCAGAAACTAAGCTACCACGTACATCCTTTACCTTAAACATATTCGATCAAAAGAATCCTTATTATCAATTAAATTGGCTACATGTGAGTATCCTTTTAACTACAAATACATTATAATTTGTATGTTATTAATGCTTATGGTATATTAAAATTTATTTTTATTAAATATAAATTCATAGAAACATGAATCATTACTTTCTTCTTTACTGAATCATTCTCCGCATATAAGCATATAATTATTTTTCATCTGAAAACCCTTTAGTTCAGTTCAACTTTAACTTCTGCTTTATTTCTGTCCTTCTTGCACATCCAAATTCCTTGAGACTATTGTAAATATTCCTCCTTTGATTTTTTTCCTTCTCTCTTATTAAGCTGGTTGTATCAAGTTCATGAATCAACATTGTTAAATCCAACTATCGCTTCTGAGTTGTCATATTTTTTGAAATTCCAACAACATTAGCCATTGTTGATCATTATTTTCCTTGAGCAACTTTTTTCACTTGGATTTAAAGATACCATATTGTCCTGTTTGCCCAGTAATTCTCTGACTTATATATGTAAAGTCATTTCTGTGGTTCTCAAAAACTCCACAGGAGAACTACTCAAACTAATCAACCACTTCAGCAAAATAGCAGGATACAAAATCAACACACAAAAATCATAGCTTTCCTACAAACAATCAATCTGAAGAAGAAATCAAGAAAATTGAAAACTCAAAAAATCAAATATGTGGGAATAAACCTAAAAAAAGATATGAAGGACCTATACAAAGAAAATTATAAAACAATATTAAAAGAAATGCAGAAGATACAAAGAAATGGGAAAATATCCCCTGCTCATGGTTTGGAAGGATTAACATTATTAAAGCGGCTATCCTACCAAAAGCAATTTATAGATTCAACATTATTCCAATAAAAATATCAATGACATTCTTCAAAGAAACAGAACAACACTAATGAAATGCATATGGAACCACAGAAACCCAAGAATAGTCAAAGCTCTATTGGTGAAAACAAAGGAAAATGGAGGTATCACACTTCCAAACTTCAATCTATACTACAAAGCCATAATAATTAAAACAGTGTGGTTCTGGGACAAAAACAGATACATAGACCAATAGAACTGCATAGAAATCCTAGAAATAAAACCACACTTATATGGACAATTAATATTTGACAAAGGAGCAAAGAATATGCAATGGAACAAAGACAATTTGTTTAACAAATGGTGCTGGGAAAATTGGACTAATATAAGTGAAAGAATGAAACTACACTACTTCACACCATGCATAAAAATCAACTCAGAATGAATGCAAGATTTGAGCATAAGACCTGAAACCATAAAATATATAGAAGAACATATAGGTAAAACACTACAAGGCATACATTTCAGCAACATTTTTAAAGACTCTTTACCCAAAGCAATGAAAAGGAAGCAAAAAATAAACACATGTGACTACATTAAACTGAAAAGCTTCTGCATAGCAAAAGAGACATTAGCTAAGACAAAGAGACACCCTACTGACTGGGAAAAATTCTTTGCACTCCATATAACAGACAAGGGACTGATCATAAATACATACAATGAGCTCACTTAAATCAACAATAACAAAACAAACAATCTAGTCAGGAAATGGGCAAAAGAACTTAAGACACTTATTCAAAGAGGAATTGCAAATGGTTAACAGGCATATGAAAAAAATGTTCACCATCCCTCATAATCAGGGAAATGCAAATCAAAACCAAAATGAGATATCACCTCACACCAGTAAGAATGGCACATATCAGGCCCTCCCTGGTGGCACAACAGGTTAGGACACAGCACTGCAAGTGAGCCATAGCCCCTTCAGTGCAAGTTTGATCCCTGACCCAGAGGTGACCCACATGGCATGGTGCTGCCCGCTGCTCCCCTCAGCAGTATACTTCATCGATCTGCCTGTTCTGCTCCCCTCTCTGTCTCTGGTGATTCCTGTCACTCCCCCTGCACCTCTGGCTTGTACCCCAGTTCTGTATGCATAAATAAGTAAAAATCTTTTTTAAAAAGTTATTTAAAAAAAAAAGCAAAACAACAACAAACTAACAACAAATAATGTTGGTGAGGATGGGGGAAAAGGGAACTCTTCTATATTGCTGGTGGGAATGCAGACTGGAACAATCACTATGGAAAGTTGTATGGAGATTTCTCAGACTAATAAAAATGGAGCTACCATAGGACCCAGCAATTCGACTCTTAGGGATATGCACACAGTACATAAAAACATTAATTCAAAAACATACTTGTAGCTCTATGTTTCTTGCAGCACTACTTACAATAGGTAAAACCTGGAAACAACCCAAATGCCCAAAACTAGATGATTGTATCAAGAAGATATGTGTATATATAGATATGTGTATATATATATATATATATATATATATATGCAATGAAATACTACTCAGCAATCAAAAAAGATAAACTGATGCCATTTGCAGCAACATGGATGGAACTGGAAGAGATTATGCTCAGTGAAATAAGTCAGAAGAAAAAAAAATATCAATTGGTTTAACTTATAGGAGAAATTTAAGAGAACCAAGATTTGTATTGTATTATAATACAAAACACAACACAACAAAACAGACAATTATAAGCCAGAGAGATCCAGTAGGGGAAGAGGGGAGAGAGGGATTAGAAGGAGGGAGGAATTGGAGGGACAATGGTGATGACAGGTGGGGGAGAGGGGAAATAATCATTGTAAAATGAACAATAATGAAATAGATATATAAAAATAGATAAATAAAAAGAATATTCTGATAAATGCTAGAACATGGACAAACTCTGAGAATGCTGTGCTGTGTGAAACAACCAGTCACAAAAGGTAAGTGACAATTGCTGATTTTTATATATGTGTGTGTGTGTGTGTATACATATATATATATATGTATACACACACACACACACACACATATATAAAAGATTCAGAAATTTAAAGATAAGTTTTTTGACTTGTACCTGAATACCTTGAAAACAGACCCTTCTCTGACCTTCAGCCTCATATAGTCACATAATGTACTCCCCCCCTCTACTTAGGTATGCTATCTGTATCATAAACTAACATGTCTAAAACTGAGCTCCTTATATTCCATCAAACCTGTGATTTTCAGTGTTCTCTAATGCAGAAAACAGAAAATTCACTCCTTTAACCTCTGATACCATATGATAATTTGAAGAGCATGAAAATGCAAGTCACAAATTGTCATCTTGTGTATTAGAAAGAAACCCATGGTCTTTCTGAAAGGTCAAGGATATTTTATTTATAGCAGAAAAACTAAAGTCATTAATTGATATTGACTCTGAAGATTGCTAAATTATCACAGCATTTGAATTAATAACCTTAGCAGGTCTCTTGTATGAAAATTAGGAAATTAATCAATGACTGTTGGAGATTTGACCCTGAGGGGGGAAAATGGAAAGACTTAAAGGATCTGCATATGATATATGACAATTTGGAAGTCATCTGAACCTTCCTTCTGGCATGCTATTTGCTGGAGAAAATCCCTTCCTAATAGGAGGACAATAACAATTCTCTTCATGCCCATGCCATTGCATGTTAGCAATCAGAATCCAAGCTCCACATCACCAGGGCATTGAAGTGCATAGTCAGAGGAGAGAATGAAAGGTTACACACACAAATTTTAAAAACTTGCCAGTTTGAGTAAATTCCAAAAAATTGAATGAGTTGTATAGAGGGCAATAAATTACTCAGGCAGGTGTAACAAAATTACAACTATGCTTTATTATTGACATGACTACATATTTTTTAGATTTGACTTTAATGCATTAGCCAGAGCTAAATCTGTGATTGTGATGGCTTCTGTGTTGAATAATACAAACCCAAAATTCAAAGTTGGCTCGTGGCAAAGACATGAGTTGGCCAGAAGTCTCAGTGTGTTATGACAAATAGAGGTTGCAATCTGGCAGACAGTAGCCTAGATCCAGCCTGTTGATATGTTTTGTTTGGTCCTCGTAGTCTTGGTAAGCATGGTGGTTTTTTTTTTTTTTTTTTAATGATTTATATGCCAGGAAACCTACCTAAAAATGTTTATTTCCACTCTCTTTTTAAATGATCTGGCAACATTGAGCTCATATTCTTGTGTGACAATAATTTGCTATCTGCTTAAAATAGGGCACATGCACTTCAATTTACTATAGGTCCATCACTTTCTATAGCAACCTATTCCAGCCCATTGCACCTGCTTGACTCTGATTTTGTAACCCTTGTTGATAAGACAGGAGTAAAAAGATTGAATACTAGAGCTCTGTGTTAAATCTATCCTTTTCTCCACCTGTTAATCCAGAAAGGCTTTGCACAATGGAATATTAAGAAACAGAAGAATCTAAAAAAAAATACCGTCACTTGTTCTCTAGGTCTAAAATAATGGTGAGAAGGCCTATAATTGAAATGTGTTCAAATTTTATCAAGAACTTTAAGCAACTGAATTTGTACCCATTAAACATTTACTATCATTCCCTCCTGAAATCCAACATAAACACTGTGCTGCTGTTTTCTGCCTTTATGAATCTCACTATGCTAGGGTCAGCACTACTAACAGTGGTGGTATACATTATTTAGAGGCACTGACATGCTTATATACCTCCATTTACACATGCTTTTCATCCTCTTAAATCCTTTTTTCAGATAACATGTGAATTTAACTATAGCCTAACACAGTGTATATTTATATATTATCAAGTTGTATTCTCTAGAATTAAATAAAAGCTCTTTTTAGTGTTTTAAAATTAGAACTTAGCATTAATTACTGCTGAGATGCAAAAACTTTAAACCTTTTGTTTCCTGATGGGAGATCAATCAAATGTAAGTGGATTTATCTGGTTTATAAGTTACTGTAAGAAAAACTGTCAAAATTACCCTTGCCTTGTAAAAACCTATCAATAGAAAATTGAACATAATGGAATAAATCATTTTTATATATAACATCAAATGCCAGTTTAAAAAAAATACTGAAATGCTTATTTCATGTGAAAAAGGCAAATTTACAAAAGAGCTCAATTTTATGCTGATATTTCTTTCTTTTTTTTTAAAGGATTTATTTATTTGTGCGTATAAGAGTTGGGATATAGGCCAGAAGTGTGTGTGTAGTGATTGGGGGGAGGTGAGAGGATTCACCTGAGAGAGTAGGGAGCATCAGAACAGGCAGATCTACTGAAATCCACTGTTGAGGGAAGCAGCGGGCTCTACAGAAGAGGTCTGTTGTGCCATTTTGCCAGATCTCTGGCCAGGGATTGAACTGATGCTGCAGTGGCTGCCGATATTTTCATAGTGCTAAGACTTAATGGCTTGCGACACTAGGGAGGATACTATACTGATATTTCCACGCTTACCCAAGTTTCCTCCTGACATCACCACTTCAATGTCTAAGAATAGATATTCCGAATTTACATTTCTTCATTTCTCTTTCTTTCCAAGCTGTTGCCTAGTTTCACCCACTTTTTCAAACTGAAAACCTGGAAGTCAGCCTTGTTGCCACTTTTCCTGATCTTCATATCCAAACCAATAGCAAGTCTTTTTGCTTACAATTAAAAAATATGTTTAGTATAAATACTTGATCTCTGTCCAACCTAAGCCTTTGCTATAATATTTCACTGGTCAGCCCTCTAACTGCTTATACTCTTTGTTAAAATCTGTTCACTATGTAAAAGATCATTTCACCGTTGATGGCTTCCCATTTATTTGGATTAAAATATAAACCAATTATCTTGTTCTTTGAAATAATTGGATTTTTGTAGAGCTGGAGTTAGGAATGTTGAGGTTTTTGGAAAGATTCACCTTTTCAAACAGGTATGCTTCTATCCTACAAGCTCCAAGATACTAAATTAAACCTGCATTGCTGGGAGAATTAGTTTAGATGCAGGAGGTTTAACTTACTTATAAAATGAGATAGATATTGGAAAATAACTGTGGCTATTACAGTTGGAGATACCAATCGCAAGTATCACAACTGTGGTTCCAGGTTTATACCTCTCATTGGAGGAATAAAAATATTCCTGGCATCTAATATGTATGGATTGCAAATTCTTTTCCTCTAATCTTAACAGTAAAGGTAATCAGAAATAGTTTGCTTTTCGATAGCAGACAGCAGAACATCTTTATTGGTTTTGCCTCAAGCTATGCCAAATCTCCTGTTCTCTATCATGTTTTTCTTTAAACTTCTGAGTATTCATATCCATATTAATGGCGTAAATGGTGTAAATAAAATGGCATTTTATTTACTGTCGTTATCTTTAGTAGAGACATTGATGTTAATATAAGCATCTTAAAATGACTTATCTAAAATTTTGTATTTCTCAAATGATTGTTATGAGGCAGGGAACAAGACACCCTGAAACCTGCCCATTCTAAATAGGTTCTGACATGTGCCACATCATGACAAACCATTTAAGACCTTCAATAGAAAGGAACTTTAATAGAATTAGAGTGCAATACAGAAGAGACAAAGACTATCTTTTCTAAATCAAACACCCTAAGTTACCCCTCCCCTTGTGGGTAAAATTATATCCAAAAAGGATTGGCCAAAGCAAGGCCTGAAAGCCTGCCACAAGGCTAAAGCACCTTCTGGTGGTGCTTCTGACCCACAGAAAATGGACAGAAAGGCCAGACAAGTCTGGGAGGAAAAGAGCAAAATCAAAATCAATATAAACACTGTCATAGTCAATCTCCCCGTGGGTCTCTCATCCACATCTGTTTCAACCAGTCCAGGGACAAGAAATAAGAGCTGTTTCTTCACATGTCTCTGTCCCATGTGGCTCCTTCAGGTCTCCTTCTGACTCTCTCATCTCATCCTGCTTTTGTTGTCTTCAGTCTGCGCACCAGATTCCTCTCCTCCCTGCTCAGCTCTACCTTCCTTTGGGTGGGCCAGGAACGTGAAACCTCTCCTTTTCCTGGGGACCACCCTATTGCAATTGGAGTAACTGTATCTTGTTTAGGTATTATGAATTAAAATATAATAATAACTAAAAAACAAGACGGGTTATTAGAAGTCTTACAAATTTTGTATTTATGCACATTTGTACTTTTGTTCATTTATTAAAGGGCTCAGAAATTTGGAGAAGACAAGTTTTATGGGGCAAATTCTGTTTATAATCCCTTTTCCCCTGTGTGGTTCATGCATTTTATCCCTAGGACCATAATATTCCCAGCTCCAACGTGGTCCCTTCTTCCTCCCAGACTACCAGCTAGTGTTGATCAATAAGGTACTGCTCTCAAACCTGGGCTGGATATAGATTATGTTGTCTCTGGGATTGTTTACTAATTCTGGTGTTTCTAGTGTTTTCTAGATATGACACATTTTTCTCTAACTTTCAATAAGTGAGATGCTGCTAAGTGGGGTTAAAAATAAACATGCTCCATATTTGTATTTTTTTTTTTAACAGTAAAAACTGGGCCCTCCTTAGTGGTGCAAGGGGTTAGGATGCAGCACTGCAAGCTAGCCACAGCTGCCTCAGTGCGAGTTCGATCCCCAGCCAGGAAGGTGACCACATGGCGCAGCAGACCTCTACTGACCTGCCTGCTGCACCTCTCAGCAGTGTACTTCATTGATCTGCCTGCTCATCCCCCCACTCTGTCTCTGGTGAAGCCTCTCACTGCCTGTGCACCTCTGGCTTGTACTCCAGTTCTGTATGAATAAGTAAATCTTAAAAACAAAAACAAAAACTGCATTCCATATTAAAAAAAAAAGGTAAAAAACAGTGGCATAGTAAAATCTACTATATCACAGAAGATTTTGTTGAAATGTAGTGCTAGTAGCAGTATATATATCTATACATACTAACAGGCTAAGAATCTTGGGCCTCCCTAGTGGCACAAGGGACTAAGTCTCAGCGCTACCAAACTATCTCCAGCCACTGAAGCATTAGTTAGACCTTTGGCCAGGGAGCTGACCTACATAAGGTGCAGTAGATCTCTCCTGTCTTGCCCACTGCTTCCCTCAGCAGTATATTTCAGTAGATCTGCCTGTTTGTGCCCCTCTGGCTCTGGTGAATAATTTTAACCCCTGCATCTCTGGCTTACATCCCAGTTCTTGTATGCATAAATAAATAAAAATAAATCTTTTTTTAGATTTATTTATTTATTAATCCAGAACTGGGGTACAGGCCAGAGGTACAGGTGCAGTGAGAGGATTCACCAGAGACAGAGTGGGGAGCAGGACAGGCAGATGGACGAAGTACAATGCTGAGGGGAGCAGAGCGTGGGTCAAGAGAGGTCTGCCGTGCCATGTGGATCACTTCCAGGGCAGGGATCAAGCTCATGCTGAAGTGGCTTTAGCTTCTTAGTGCTGCATTTTAACCCACTGTGTCATCAGGGAGGACCCAAAAATAAATCTTTAAACAACCAGGTAGCAAATTTAAAACCCAATTTTCAAACTAATTATATATTCCTTCAAGTCTCAAAATGCAAGTACCTATTTTCAGAGTTATCAGGCATGCCTATAATCAACATCCTTGCAAAGAAAAACAGAGGGAGGTATTTTTTTGTTTATTGGAAAGTGGTGGGTTGTTTAGTTTTGTCT
>NW_004567114.1:42298171-42325246 GCF_000260355.1 Condylura cristata
TGTTTATTGGAAAGTGCTGGGTTGTTTAGTTTTGACTGTCATTTTTTTTTTGAGTTTTTTTTTTTTTTTTTTAGCTTAGGATGGTTGTATATGTGCAATTATGGGTAGAGACCTAAGGGTACAGAGAGTTGTGGATCAGTCAGCATCTACTTGACTGGTGGTTGGTGGGCAGCTCTCTTGGGTTGAGGTGCATGAAGCTCAAGAAGGCAATGCTAAATTAGAAGTCTGTTCCCTACAACATAAACCCTATAGACTCATGGACTTCATCCAGGTCATGGGGAATAGAGGTTTGTTACAGGGCAAGGTGAATGGCAACACAAGCCCCCAAACCTCCCACTCTAAAAAACTCCCACACTATTGTATAAAACCTTTAATGGAAAGCAACTTGAATACAATTAGTGTACAAAAAAGAAAAGATAAAGAATATAGTTTTTAAATTGAACACCTGAGCTTACCCATCCTCTTGTAGGTAAATGCCAATCAGAGTTGGCCCAAAGCAGGGCCACTGAGGCCCAAATTCTTGCTGCAAGTCTAAGCTATCTCTTGGTAGGGACCCATAGGAAAGGAATGGGAAGGGGTCTAGAATGTCTGGGACAAAGAAGCAAAAATCAAGATCAAGACGAAAATGCCCACAGTTCTCTCATCCTCTCATCCACATCCTTTTTTTTTTTTTTTTTAAAGATTTATTCACTTATTTATACAGAACTGGGGTATACAGGCCAGAGATGCGGAGGTGAGAGGATTCATCAGAGACAGAGTGGGGAGCAGAACAGGCAGATAAACGCAATACACTGCTGAGGGGAGCAGTGGGTGGGTCAGGAGAGGTCTGCCACGCCATGTGGGTCACCTCCGGGGCAGGCGAGGGAAGTGGCTTAACCCTCTTAGTGCAGTGCTTTAACCTGCTGTGCCACCAGGGAGGGCCTCTCATACACATCTTTTAACCAGCCCAAGGCTGTGAAGCAAGTGCATCTTCTTTACAGGTCTCTCTGCTCCATGTGCCTCTTTCTGGTCTCCTTCTGGCTCTCCATCCTGCTTCCTTCCTTTTCCCGTCTCCTCTCCAATCTCCCCAAATCTTGCATGCTCTAAATAGGTTCTTCCATCTACACATAAGACAAAGCATACTTTTAGGTGTAAGACCTTCAATAGAAAAGAACTTTAATAGAATTAGTGCAATGGAGAGTGATGAGAAACAAAAGATAATGGTTTCCAATAAAACACTCAAAGTTACCTATCCCCTGTGGGTAAATGCCCAGTCAAACAAGAGTTGGCTCAAAGCAGGGCCATAGAAGTCCAAAATCTTTCTCTAAGGCATCTTCTCAGGGAGACCCATAGGAGAGGGACAGAAGAGCCAGCCAAGTCTGGAAGGAAAGGGACAAAGTCACAGGTCAAGACAAAGGCTGTTATTGTCGGCCTCCCCATGGTTTTTCATACACATCTCTCTCAAATGTCTCCTTCCATGTTCCCCAATTCCTGGTCCAATTCCAAGCAAGCATACCTTGTTCTTCTCATATTTCTCAGCTCCTGTGCCTCCTCCAATAATAAGATACAACTGAGTTCGATGAGTAATGGTTCCTCAAGTGTTACTCCTAAGTGGTCTATGTTGTGCTTTGGTTCATCTTCTTCAGTGAGCGTGCTTAGACATATTGTTTTGATAATACTTTATTTTTTTTATACTTTGAATGTCTAAATCCATTGTGAGATTGTTAATTTTCATTCTCAGGTCAATTATATGATCATAAACTCTAAAGGTAGTGATACATCAATTTGGCTTATACCTTTATAGCTATTGCTTACCCTAATTTATCCAGATAATATATTTGCATGTGAATTAATATAGGTATGTATAATATTTATCATTGATAAGCTATTTATTGCAGTAAGAAAATATAATTTCATTAGCACCAGGCCCATGGCAAAACTATCTCCCACTATTAAAAATGTCTTCTTGGGGCCCTCCCTGGTGGCGCAGTGGGTTAATGCATAGCACTAAGAATCTAAAACCACCTCAACATGAGTTCCATCCCGGCCTGCCCCGGAGGTGCAGCAAACCTCTCCTGACCTGCCCGCTGCTCCCCTCAGCAGTGTACTTCATCAGTTGGCCTGTTCTGTTCCCTACTCTGTCTCTGGTGAATCCTTTCACCGTTCCTACACCTCTGGCCTGTACCCCAGTTCTATATGAATCAATCAATCAATCTTTTAAAAAAAATGTCTTCTTGAAGTTCAGAGAACTTTTAGTAAGGCAGGAAGAAATAAATTGGTGTGTGTATATGAAATACAAGTACACACACATACATATATATTTATGACATACATATGCATGTATATTTATGACAGCTAGTGCATGACATAATAAAAGCATACAAACTTACTTTTATTTAAACATCAATGCTAATTACATGATTGGATTAATTACATTAATAACATTGTTAAAATGTTAATTGCTGCTCTGTGACTTTAACAAAGAAATTATGTTTAAAGATTTGTGTATAAACTTAGTTTTACTAGAAAGCAAGGATCTCATATATAGCATCATATTATGTAGATAGGATTATGTTTCCATTTGAAAAATTTAGTATTGGCTCTCCAAATGAAATTTATTTTATTCAAAACACTGGGTGAAACTTGTTCAGTTTTCTTCTTTCTTCTCTTCATGGCCACCAGTCTTACATGGCATCATCTTTTGAATTCTCCATACTTCTTTCTTTCTAAGTGTGGAGAATAGAGGATTACCTGGCCTTGTAATTATGCCGCTGGATCCCAGCAATAAAACAAACACAGGTCTACTGGTGTTTTTGAAGTTGCCCTAATTTAACAAATGGAGGATTCTATGTTTACAATTCACTCACATTCTGATTATCTAAGACAGAGCCCAAAAGCTACAAAGATAATAAAATAAATATAAGAAATTGGAAATCTTTGGGACAGAGAAATGCCCCTTCTCATTTTATCAGAATTGCTATTTGCTTATGTTTGGGAGATATTTGCTAGTCATGTGTTTTCCAAGCATTGGGGATTTACCTGTATTTCCCTTTTCTGTTCTAAATGTTGCTTATGGAATAAACTTTCTGATTAAAAGACCATGGAGAGTATGATTTATTACAATATCAATTCTCTGATGTAAACATTCTTTGAACATATTGATATGTTAAACTCAGAGCTCTTGGTTTTATCAGACCAATGCAAGGTCTGAGAGTCTTAACTGTAAATTTCTTCCCATTGCATTGTTTGACAGTAGGCTGATGTAAATCTTAAATCTTTTCCAAGGTTTAAGACATGATAATAGTTTAGTTCCAGTATTTGAGGCAGAAAAAATAGTCATTTGCTGTTAAGCAACTATTTGTGCACATATTAAATACAACATGAAATAAAAATGAGCAGGGCCCTTTTTAACTGATTAAGAAGTATGGACTCTCGAATACATATTGCATTTGGGGTTTTAAGCTACAGATGAACTACTTTAAGCTATGTTGAGATTATTATGCTTGTTTTATAGTCTGCTTTTATTTTTCACTAGTCATTGTTAATATTTCCTAGGTTTTAATTTCTTAAACATTGAGTTTATAATTTCATAATAATGCACCTTGTGATCATGTAAGTGGGCAAACTGAGGGGTTCCCTGGCACTTCCAAACTTGAATGCTATAAATGGTTTCTGTCATCTGCCACATTAAAAAAAAAACAAACATATTTTTAGTGTAAGGCCTTAATAGATAAGACCCTTATAAGAATTAGTGTGCATAGAAGAGAAGAAAGGACAGTAACTTCCCCAATAAAACACCAAAGTTACCCATCCTCTTATGAGTAAATGCCCAGTCAAATAAGGTCGGCCCAAAGCTGTGGCAGCTGAACGCTTGCCACAAGTCTGATGTCACCTCTGATGGGGAACCATGGAAAAGAGGCACAAGGGTTCAGGCAAGTCAGGGATGAAAGGAGCAAAGTCAGAATACAAATCAAAATAAAGATGGCCATTTTCAGCCTCCCCACCAGTCACTCACATACTTATCTTTCAGTTATCTCTATGTGTCTTAACTCCACAGTTCTCTTCTATGTCACACAAGTCTGTTGCGCAAGTTCAAAACTGAGAAGCAAGTGTGCTCTCCTTCATGTGTCTCTCTCTGCTCCACCTGTCTCCTCTTCTGAATCCTTCAGTCTTCTATAGCTTCACCTGGACACTTAGCTACGCCCCTCACTAGGGGGAGCAGAGAACCTGGAACCTCCCATTTTATGTAGATGCTTCGATTACATCATCAGTTACATAAGAGTACGCCCTTTATCATGATCTTGCCACTGCTGCATTTTAACATTAAAGAATATTCCCAAAGAAAAAATAATGTTTTGGCATTTGAATGTATATTCATGATTTTTATTTGTTTTGACAATCTTTACATATTTCTAGGTAGTTTTTATTTTTCTATGCTGGATTGCATTTCTTGTTCTTTGACAGTTTTTATGGTTGTGTCTACTTTTAGTACTAGAGATACAATCCATAAAGGTATACTCTAAAATCTTCTCTATTTTTACTTTCTTAATGTATCATTGATTTAGGACTTAAAAAGCTGTACCTAAGTTTCATCTCCATTAGCCATCTGAAATATTCTTTTATTTGATTAATATTTATTAAGTGCCTTCTGTGTGCCTGGCAATACCCTTTGAGATTACTGTATTGGGCTGCCTTTACCTTCTGAAATTTATAGTCTTATGAAGAGGTGACAAAGTAGCAATGTGTCAGGTGATGTTAGGTGCCTAAGACATAGTGAAGGGTCTATAACGGGCCAGGAGTGGGTGGAGTGATTACTATTTTACATAAGTGTGTCAAGGAAGATCTCTCTGACAAAGTGGCTTTTAAGATCTAAGTAAAGGGAGAGTGGGCTGAGCAACTGTCTAAAACAAAAGGATTCTATAGGTAGGAAATTAAATGTAAAGGTCCTTGTCCTTATATGATAATCAGGTTTGAAAAATTGTATATTGTTGCTAATATCTCATTTTCAGGAGCCAATATAATCTGTGATGTTAGCATTATATTGAAAGTTACTCATTTATTTGCTGAGATGTTTAGTATTAATGTCTGGTCTGTAGTTTCTTTTTGTTAATTGTTCAATATTTGTGAACTACGCAATTTCTTAGATTCTTGGGCATATCAGTGAACAGATACAACTTTCAGATTAGGACTGAATATTATTGCCCTGTTGAAAAGATAATAGAAACTGTTACAGGGTGGTCTCCAGGAAAAAGAGGAGGTTCTGGGTTCCTTGCCGCACCCAAAGGAGGGTGGAGATGAGCAGGGAAAAGAGGAATCTGGAAAGGAGACTGAAGAGAATGGAAGCAGGATGGAGAGCCTGGAGGAGACCTGAGGAAGCTACAGGGAGCAGAGACACATGTGAAAAAGCAGCTCTTGTTTCTTGGCTCTGGACTGGTTGAAACAGATGTGGGTGAGAGACCTGTGGGGAGGTTGACTATGGCAGCATTTATCTTGATTTTGATTTTGCTCTTTTCCTCTCAGACTTGTCTGGCCATTGCTGACCCTTTTCTATTGGTCCTTGCTTTAGACTTGTGGTGGGCTTTCAGGCCAAAAGGGCCAATCCCTTTTGGGTGGACTTTTACCCATGAGGGGATGGGTAACTTTGGGTGTTTTATTTAAAAGCTATATTCTTTGTCTTTTCTGTATTGCACATTAATTGTATTAAAGTTCCTTTCCATTAAAGGTCTTAAAAATGTTTTGTGTTGATGCAGTAGATGGCAGAACATATTTAGAATGGGCAGGTTTGCGGGCTTGGGGTTTCTGAGGTATCCCTCTCCCAGCTCTCTCAACAAAACCAGCACTTGAGTTGTTAGAATGATTAGGCTCTTGGTGGCAGCTTTTCTAAGCGTGGGTTCCATGGAACATTACTTGAGAAATTTTGGTATCTTTCTAAGAAATGCTGCACAAACTTTTCACAGATGAGATTGCTCAGTAAGGAATTGCAAATGCAAAACCTTTGAAGACAATGTGTGCTTGTGTTAGTATATTGATAGTTATGTACATTCTTAAAGAGTCACTTTATTTTACTTTTTTGTTGACTTTTATTGACATGCTATGGGATTTGGTTATTAGTTAAGTATATGGCACAGCTTTATTTTTTCCTCCTAGAAATCAGATGAGTATTCTAAGGTAAACTACCTTCTAAATCATATTTTGTTATTGCATCATTACCTTTATATTGTAGTTCTGAGTTAAACCCAGTTATATGAAATTCAAAATTATTATTGCTAAGACCCCACATTTAAGAAGATTGGACTCTTTCTTACTAATACAGTAACAATGGAAACTCCTTACTTTGTGTAAGTAAATAAAACTTCTTGAATGGCTTCACTTCTTGGTATTCTTTTTCTTCCATGACCATGTGAAGTTTTCAGTTTACTTCAAAATCAAGTAATCCTACATGTGACCTTTCTTTTTTCAGTTTGGGGTTTCCATAGTGCTAACTTCCACAAAGCAGGAAGGTTTTAATTATGACTCAAGCCAAATCCATGTAACAGCAACATAATTTTATTTTTGAAATCCATATTTTAACAATGCAGTTTAATTGGCAACACAGTAGGGAAAGGTTTGGCAGTGTTTGGGAGTCTAACATGCAGAATAGGTGGGACTGGCCAGAGAATTCCTGCTATCTGTCCATTTGCAGGGAATGGACTTGGTACCTCCACTCTCTGGGCAGGGAGTCCATGAGCATCTCAAATTGCCTTTGATCTGGTGACTGTACTTATACCACTTTTCAGAGGCCTGTATCACTTGTTAATTTAGACTTAGTCTGATCTTTGCACAGCCAGGTTTTTATCTGTCCTTGCTTTTCAATGTTGATTTCTCAGTGTCCTCAAAATAAGTAGTTGCTTTTCAATTGCTAAATTAAGGCTCTACTTCATTTGTCCCCACCTTTCTGTCATTGGTGCCCTGGGCAGCACATATAACATCTCAATTAGTCAGGATCATTACACTATCAATAGACATGACAGCTCTTCATCAAGCTAACCGATATGATATTTGTACTTCACCTTGAATGTTTACTCTGTTGGTTACTAAAACTGGAGATAATTTGGCTCTTAGAATTCTAACACTGCAGAGAGAGTTGCTACCTCTTTCCTACCGGGAAGTTAGACTTCTCCACTGGAAAATATTCAGAAGGATCCATCTAGTCTGTCTTATTAGGGAAGTTAATACTTAGGAATGAATGCACTCAACCAAACTGCAGTCTTTGACCACCTGTGTATGCTAGTTTCACTAGACACCTCACAGAAATCTTCTTTTTATAAAGGCAATAACACTAAAGATTTCATTGTTAAGTGCTGTTTAGTTTATCAGTATTTTTTTCTTATAAGTTAATTTGCTTAATATTTTGGTTTAGAAAAATCACTGATTTTTTTTTTCAGAAAGTGTATGTGAAGACTGTTTTCTGCATTTTCATGAGTACCTGTATGTCTGGGAATTTTATTTGCTTATTATGAAATGAAAATAATAGCTTAGTTGGGTTGATTTTTCACTTGAAATGTTTTCTCTTTGAAACAGAATTTTAGGGTTTTTTATATTTTTGAAACTAAAAAAGGGTATATTTAATATGTTCCCTTTTCATTAATTATTCTGGGTACTAAGCAATATAAAAATGAAGTCTTCAACTCTTTAAAATTGTGTTATTTCTTTATTGCATATTATCTTGTTTTAAAAATCTTTTCTTTAGTATTGCTGTAATCTTACTTTTTTCTGTATAAAGTTTTCTGTATCTATTATATATGAACATGTAACAAAGGTTTTCAAAACTTATTAGAACAAGAACAATTTTATTAAGATACACTGAAGAGATTTTAATTTTGGTAGTGTACACACACATTCCTTCTAGCTAAACACAGCTGGATTTCTTTGTTGCAAAAGAAAAAAAAAACATGCAGTATGTTTCTTTGGCATGTGATGAGACTTTTAGAAATATATTTTTGTTTTTAAATTCTACAGTTTTTTTTTGTCTTTTTTCATCTATCTTTAGTATCAGCCTTAACTTGATCAACATTTCCACTTCTTTGTGGTACATAGCTGACTTAATTCAGAAACCACCATTGTGCTTATCATCAATATTCAAGGGGTGATCTTTGATTCTTGCTGCATTGGTGACACTTTGCTATGTACCCTGACATTACATGTCCATGGGCTCGTACTTATCAATCTGTGATTATAGACTTTGTGTTGCTACCTGTGAAACTATTTTTAGACTATGGTAAACTATAATACAAGAAACTTCTAACACATTGCTTATAAACTAAGCTTGAATTATAACTGTTTCTTCCCTTTCTGAGTTACTAAGTAAAAATAACTATTATGGTACTCTGCATCTGGTAGGAAGTTAGTACATATTTTTTCCCCTGTCTTCTTTTTACCTGTATTTTCTCTGATCCACCTTTACTGGATTATGTCATTTTTAGTGGATGTGACTAAGTAAATGAAAGATTGGCTTTCATATGATAAAGAAGGGCAGATCATTTTTTACATATACATTATAGACTTGAAAGGAAAAAGGACTAGATTGAACTCAGAATCATTTCTTTTTTTTTTTTAAGATTTATTTATTTATACATTTATTATTTATTTATTTCTGGCCTGGGGTACAGGCCAGAAATTCAGGGATGGTGAGAGTATTCACCAAGTGAGTGGGGAGCAGAACAGGCAGATTGACAAAGTACACTGCTGAGGGGAGCAGTGGGCGGGTCAGTAGGTCTGCTGCACCATTTAGGTCACTTCCCTGGCCAGGGATTGAACTCGTGCTGTGATGTCTGTGACTAGCTTCTAGTGCTTTACTTCAACTCATTGTGTCCCCAGGGAGTGACACAGAGCCATTTCTTCTAACATATAAATATGTTTATACTATGTGGGTATTTATAAACCTTGTTATTAGCATGTACTTATAATTTGTGGGGAGGGCTTATGTTACAAATAATGCAAAGTTAATTACGAGTCACTGCTAACAGGGGCACTACTTCTATCTATACACATCCTTTATTGGTGTGTCATTGTCTAACTTCAGTTATTGTTGTCTGCAATTGTTCCTTCTTGTAATTTCCATTCTGCAGTTAGATGCCTCCTGGGAGTTTATTCTGATAATCTTCAAGCTTTTCCCCAGATGATTTTTTTTCTGTTTTAATTTTGATGACAATATTAAAAATTTTATAAGCTGGATGACCAAATTGAAGCCATCATTAGAATAAATATATAACAATGAAAAAAAATAAAAAGCATTTATCTTTTGAAGAAACAAAATAAAAAGACCATACTAATCTAAAACAGATAAAGATAGCACCAAACAGGAGAAAAAACTGGCAACCTCTTCCAAAGAGTAGTAGAGAGCTTTTGCAAACCATGACGGAACCAATAATAATAGAAATTTTGAGTAAGCATAGGAAAGAGCATGACCAAATTCATTATCATATTCACGACCTGAAGAAAAGTTTCAGGTGCCCCTGGATATAATTTTGACCTAGTTTATTAGACTTAAGAAGCCTAAGAATAGACCCTCCCTGGTGGCGCAGTGGGTTAAAACACTGCACTAAGAAGCTTAAGTCACTTCCACATGAGTTCGATCCCCACCTGTACCGAAGGTGACCACATGGTGCAGCAGACCTCTCCTGACCCGCCCCTGTTTCCCTCAGCAGTGTACTTCGTGGATCTGCCTGCTCTGCTCTCGGCTGTGTCTCTGATGAATCCTCTCACCCTCCGCATCTCTGGCCTGTACCCCAGTTCTGTATAAATAAATAAATCTTTAAAAAAAAAGTTATTAATACTTCAGAAGACAATTACATGATAAATGCTCCTATAGAAATCAGTAAATAGAGGCTGATTTAATGCATTTATCTGTGTTTCCCTCTGGGATATTAATATTCTATCTTAAAATTATAAACGAGTTTCACATCTAGTTTTGTTCAGTTGGCAATAAGCCTTTCTTATATTCAGTTACAATTGTACTAAACTTTTGAAACTCTAATCTTCTGAATAGGTATGTATGCTGCTTTATAGTTGTATGTAGTAATTAGTAATGTAATGCATGACTTCATATGAAAGTGATAGTAATATGTTATTTCTCTATACAATTGTGAGCGCTGAAGAAAGTAATCAATTTAGAAGATATTTTAGGTGGAGAATTGATGACTACATGGTGCGGAATACATTATTGAAAAATATTAATAATTAACTTTGCCATAATGGAAGCATAGATAAAAAATATCCGTCTTTTATGACAGAATAATTTTGCCCTATAATACATACTTTGAAATTAAATAGAAGAGTGGAAGAAAACTTTAGTAGATAATGATGTTTTCCAGTTGTAAGCAAGTATGTCAATGGGCGAAATGAGCTGCTTCATTAAAAAATAGTTTCGGGCCCTCCCTGGAGGCTCAGCGGGTTAAAGCACAGCACTAAGAAGCTAAAGCCACTTCCGGGTGAGTTCGATCCCCGCCTGCCCCGGAGCTGATCACATGGCGTGGCAGACCTCTCCTAACCTGCCTGCTGCTCCCCTCAGCAGTGTACTTCCTTGATCTGTCTGTTCTGCTCCCCACTCTGTCTATGGTGAAGCCTCTCACCACCCCTGAGCCTTTGGCCTGTACCCCAATTCTGTATGCACAAATAAAAAAAAAAAAAGAAAATATTTTGGGCCCTCCCTGGTGGTACAGCTGATTAAAGTACAGCACTAAGAAGCTAAAGCCACTTCAGCATGATTTCGATCCCCACCTCGGAGGTGATCCACATGGCACAGCAGACCGCCCCTGACCCTCCCGTTTCTCCCCTGGTTAGGGTACTTCGTCAGTCTGCCTGTTCTGCTCCCCACTCTGTCTCTGGTGAATCCTCTCACTGCCCCTGCACGTCTGGCCTGTACCCTAGTTCTGTGTGCATAAATAAATAAATCTTTTTAAAAAAGTTTGTATAACATGTATATTACACTATTTATGGGCTGTGTGTCTATGCCTTCAAATGTACAAAAGAAAACCTAGTACTTTGTTTTTTAAAATGTTATTAAATTATTAGCTTTATATGGTAAATAATGAAATCAGTGGTGATTTGAATAGATCCAATCAATTACTCTTACAGATTCAGGTATATATAAACAGGTTTTAGATCATATTTCAAGGGTTTAGTGAATGTCTCTCTTTCATTCTAGCAGTTTCAATGTAGAAAATTAGTCAGAGTGGATCTTAATTCTACCTCATTTGTGAGGCTGAAGGCTAGCAACACATCCTTGTGAAACTGCAAGAAACCTCCCTGATTTCTTCTGAAATGATTCCCTTGACATACATTCAGATAGTGTGAGAAAATACTCTCCAACATTAGCAGAGGTCAATTATGTAATCACTAGTTATGCAGCTTCATATTCTTTAGGAGAGGTGCAAGAAACTATAGTTGAAAGAAGTTATGTGTGTGTGTGTGTGCGTGTGTGCGCATCTGAAAACAAGAGGTCATGCAAACTATTGATTGATCCTGCTGCTAGCTGCTGCTGTACCGTTTACCTTTGATAATAAACAAGTAACTGATCTTATTGTCAGCAACTTGCCACGTGGGGTCTACTTTAGGTGCTTCCTCATTCTTTGCCATGACCCTTCTTCGATTACGGCTCAGGAAAAAGAAAAGCTTCTTTACCCTTTTTAAAAAGACTTAGGCATAGAAATTCTATCCAGAAGTCTATTTTATTCTCTCATTGGGAAAGCAGTTTTCAAAGCACAAGATAAATTTTTTTTCAACATTTTTTTTTTTTTAAGATTTATTTATTTATTCATACAGCACTGGGGTACAGGCCAGAGATGCGGAGGGTGAGAGGATTCACCAGAGACAGAGTGGGGAGCAGAACAGGCAGATCGACGAAGTACACTGCTGAGGGGAGCAGCGGGCGGGTCAGGAGAGGTCTGCCGCGCCATGTGGGTCACCTCCGGGGCAGGCGGGGATCGAACTCATGCGGAAGTGCCTTAAGCTTCTTAGTGCTGTGCTTTAACCCGCTGTGCCACCAGGGAGAGCCCAAAAGATAAATTTTTATGGAGTTTGTTATGTTAAAACAAAGAGGAAACAGAACTTGGAAATGATTTCCTAATGAATTATTATTTCTTAAGGGGTGAAAGTTTTCAAAATGAGTTTTATACTTTTAAGAGGAATTTTCATTTTTTCCTCTAGTGTATTTACAAGATGAATGAATAAACCCAAAGGGCTTCATTTTTATTGTTTTTCTTCTATTAATGTTTCAGCTTTTGTTGTAAAGATTTTCCATATGTTTCATAAAAATATTTTAGAAAATTTGAGTGATTATATGGGGTTTAACATATCATGTTTTTCTAACAGAATATATAACTTTTTGCCAATGTACACTCCTCACAAATTACTAATTTGTTTCGGGTTAAGTAGAAGTAATAAGTTTTAGTAGGATATCTATTACATAACTTGTAGAGCGGGGAACAAGTTGAACTCCTAATGCAGGTCTCTCCTTTCTTCATTTCACACTCTAATTGCCTTTGTTGGTGGGTTATTTTCTGTAGAAACCCATTAAATTATTTCCTTTCCCCTATGCCATGATGTAGTCTTTGGTGATAAAGTTAACTTATTTTCATTTTTTATTGTGAAATATTATGTTACAAAGTAATGTATGCTAAAATCAGTAATAAGGGGATTAGTCCTACAAACCATCCAGATCATGAAATTCAACCTCACCAGTAGCATAAAAGTTACTTCCCATTGTGCTGTGACTTTATGACTACCCACTCCACCAGAAGTTAAATACCACTTTCTTTAAATACTCTGTCATTTAGCTTCAAGGACTCTTCTTTCTTCTTCTTATCCTAGCACTGCTCCTTCTCTTTTGAATCACTAAATACTGTAGTCTTCAGTCCTTCTCTCTCTCCTATTTTCCCAGTTACATTCTAGAGTTGTAAACTCAGACATAGCTTTTTAGAAGTCATAATTACCCTAAGGATGTCCACATTTTATTGTCAGTTAAGAAATTCTCTTTGAGGCGCAACGGGTTAAAGCACATCACTACATAGCTAGTCATAGCTGCCTCAACACCAGTTCTATCCCTGGCCAGAGAGGTGACACACATGGCACAGGAGGCCTATCTTGTCTAGCTCACTGCTTCCATCAGCAGTGTACTTCATCAATCTGCCTGTTCTGCTCCCTACTTTGTCTCTGCTATATCCTCTCACTGCCCTGTACCTCTGGCCTGTACCCCAGTTCTGTATGCATAAATAAATAAATCTTAAAAAAAATAAAAAAAGAAATTCCCTTTGAGCCCTAGATGTAGACTTCTATATCTGATACCCTACCTAACTTCTCTATTTAGATAATTAAAAGTCACCTCATATTTAACGTATTCAATATTCAAGCATCATTTTCTAACCACCACCACCAACTTCACCTTTAACTTTTCCCCCAGCACTTTCAGGTATTTACCCCAAACATTTTGGAATCTCTTTGACCCACATTTAGTACATGAGGAAAATTCTTTATTTTACCTTCAAAACTGGATTCAGAATCAATTTTCTCTACTCCGGGGTTACTATTCCAGGTCAACGCTTCTATTTTTCTTGCCTGAACTATTGTTGTTGCTTCTTAATTGGTCTTTCCATCTTTCTCCTTTACCTCTTGAAACCTCTTCTCCATATTGCATAGTGGTTCTTATAAAATGTAAAGCTGATCACATTATTTCTGCTCAGAACTCCTACAGCTGTCCATCTGACTCAGAATAAAAGACAAAATTATTTTAATAGATGACAGAGCTTATGTGATCTAGATGCCACCTTTTTCTCTGACTTCATTTTTTCACTCTCTCTCTCCCATTGTCAACCTGCTGTACTCCAGCAAAATGACCATCCTAGCTGTTGGAATGATCCAAGAACACACCTCTTTTTTTTTTTTTAAGATTTATTTATTCATACAGAACTGGGGTACAGGCCAGAGATGCGGAGGGTGAGAGGATTCACCAGAGACAGAGTGGGGAGCAGAACAGATAGATGGACGAAGTACACTGCTGAGTGGAGCAGCAGGCGGGTCAGGAGAGGTCTGCCTCGCCATGGGGATCTCCTCCAGGGCAGGCAGGGGATCAAACTCATGTGGAAGTGGCTTAAGCTTCTTTGTGCTGTGCTTTAACCCACTGTGCCACCAGGGAGGCCCAGAACACACCTCTTTTAAGTCATTTGCTTCTGCTTTCACTCTGTCAATAATGACTTTTCTCTTAGAGAACTACTAGATTCTTCTACCCTTTCCATTAAATACTTCTAAATTATGCCTAACTAGAGAGATTTGTGATGCTCTGTAAAATTACTAGTCCACCTTCTTGAAGCACATTAAATCTGTCTTGTCTGCTTCATTTCTGTTTCCCATAGATTATTCACCACATGATTTTGTTTATTGTTCCCTTCTCACTAAAATGAAAGTTGGATGAGAACACATTTTGAGAACTGTTAAGTGGACTGTTCTGTCTCCATAACCTCAAACATACCAAGTATGTGAATGAATAAATCCTGAATTTTGTGTTAACTACATCGTTCCATTCCTTATAATTGTGTCATATTTAATTATATTAAATAAAACACAAAATTTCCAGCACTCACCCTTTTTTTTAACCTACACAAAATGGCAATTTCAAATGATTAAGCATTATTTCTCTCTAGCCATTTTTCAAATTTTATAAAAGTAACATTAGTTTATAGCATTATATAGATTTCAGTTGTACATCATTTACATCAACATCTGTAAATACTATATTAACATTATTACTGAAGTTTAATTCTACCCTTCACAATACAAATCTTGACTACTGTTTTCCATGGGCCAGGGGAGAGAACTCAATAGCTGACTAGTGAACACCAAACTGGCATCCAGTGTACACAAAACTAAACAGATGATTAAGTGATTTAGTGCAGTATATAATTGGAGATGTACATTAACACTATATTTTGAAATAGAAACATTATGTTCAAGACTGGACCCAAGTAGATATTGATAAACATAAAGCATTTACAAATAATATAAGCTTTACATTAGAATCTACCCATACCTGCTTCTGCCATCTCTCCTTCAATTCACAACAGAAGCCTCAGGAGGGATATCCTGTTTAGTTAATTTAAGGGGGAAAGCATGAAGTTGGTACATTGATGGCTTGGCATGGTAATAAAGGTACAAACTAGAAGTCTTGGGTTATTGTATTTTAACTCATCTCATGGCCAGCCAGGAGTGATGGGAAATCCTCCAAATGGGCAGAAATATAGGCCGAAGGATAATGTAGGCCAAAGGATAATGTTATATTTGGCTGATCAGTTCATGTGGAGGGAGAGAAAGCCTGAATATACATAACAGCAGTACATTGGGCACTGGGAAACAGATTGTCTGGCTAGTCAGAAATTTGGGGAGAATGAGATCAGAATGTCAACACCATTCTTTATTGACTTATCTTAAACCCAAGAATTTTGAAACTAGTAGCACTTCTATTAAATTCATCTCTGTGTGACAACTGGGGCCTTAAGGGATATGTGTTTGTGTTTATATGCTACTGGGTACCCAGTTCTGTCTTATTCATTTGTTCTGGTTTACTCCTATGCCAATGTCACAACATAGTGATAACTCAATATCTGGTGGAATGTGATTTTTCATTCTCTCCCCCCACAATGTGATTCTTCCTCCCTATGAGTATCAAGACCTTTATTTTCTTCCCTGTTTCAAATGTATTTAAAAGTGTGCTAATCAGTGCATTAAAGAAAGTAGGAAAGAAAAGAAAAACAAGAAGTTTTAATATTTCCTTTGATTTTTTAAGAATTTTCTTCAGGCCCCCAAATAGTCTATACTAATAATCTGCCTTATTGATCTCTGAGTGCATTTATTTAACATTAACAACAAAATACTTATATTTTTATATATGTCCTTTTGAAACTTATTCTTTATGCTATGCAGTTTTATAACAATTGGCAGCTTTTTGAAATTATTTTCTACTTTCTTATCAGTATATAAATGTACAATTACATAACACTCTTGCTTTATACCAAAAAAAGTAGCATGTATTAAAGTAAATGAAATCTTATTAAGTCTAATAATTTCTCTCAAATATAGAAAACAATGAAATTGTCTTAAAGTACTCTTCAAAATAGTGCTATTTGTTCTTTTACTTTCATACTATATTAAATCATAATAAATTTATATTTAAGCAAATGGTATTATTACCTATCTAGTTTTGCCCTTTTTTCCTGATACCAATATAACTCTCAAGTTTCAGATTATTTACATTCATTTCTAATGTTATTACATATCTTTAAGAATTGTTTTTCATAAGCCATTTCTTGGGTACATAGTTCTAAGTATGTTCATTATGTCAAATTATTATTGATAATGTTTAAATATTTCATATCTTTATGTTTATCTTTTGGATATAATGATAAAATATATATTTAAAAAATTATAAAATTTCATAAAACAAAAGTGAGATTGAGTTTAATCCAATTATCTGGAATAGGACCAGTGAATATGATGGGTCAGTCAACACTCTTATGATGAGGTTACTGGTTACCTGTGACTTGATCAAAGGGAAGGTTGTTCTGGATGAGCCGGATCTAATCAGGTGAAGTATCAGGGAATATTCTCTAGTAGTCTTAAAAGGTACAGTTGATAGCCCTTGAAACTGTAAAGAAATGAATTATGCCAATGACCACAGTAGCTTGGAGGAGGACTTTGATTCTCACATGACAATAGTAGTTCCTGCTGTCACCTAGCTTTTAGTCTTGTGAGACCCTGAACAGAATCCTGTTGACCTCTATCTGAACTTCTGACATATAAGAACTATGAGATAATCAATTTGTATTATTTTAAACTGCTGGGTTACTAGTAATTTATTATGTAGCTGTAGATATGTGAAATACCCATTTTTACATATTTAAGAAGATTTATGTATCTCCAGTTTCTAAAATAATGTTTACTCCACCACCACCATGAAAAGATAAATCATTCTAATATATTTATTTTGTGTCTTTTTTTATGTGAGAATATTCTTGGAAAATGCATATTATTTTATAAGCATACATTTTCATTTTATAGAAATTTTTGTTATTGATCTCATTTTAATCTTTTAATTTTTATACAGCAATATGTCTGTGAGGTATTAAAATTACATTTAGATCTAGCCCATTGCTGCTCATAGCCTTCTAGCCTCCCATGGCTTGCTTTCACCATGTTTTTATGTTCATTCCTCAGTAATGGCCTTCCAAATTGCCTCTAACTTCTTGCCATGAAAAGGAAGTGCTGTGGCAATAATGTCTTTAGAACTTGTGAGCAATTTCTCTAGGAAACATGCTCAGGAGCAGGATTGCTAGTTCTCACAGTATTTTTGCACTTCTTCTGCCTGAGTACTGTCATAGTGCTTTCTAGAATAGCAGCGCATTCTGTACTGCCATCTGCATTGCCTGAACATTTCCACATTCCACTGCTCTCTCCAATAATTCATTCTATCTAGCATTTAAGTTTTGTTAAAATAATGGTATGAAATTACATCATATCATTTTGATTTTCTCTTTTAAAAATGAGTTTAAGCATTTCTCCCTGTCTTGATTAGTCACTCCTATTATTTCTTCTGTGAATATGATGTTTATTTTTGAATTTATCAATGCCTGTTTTCTCCTTAACAGAAAAATTATTTATCATGCAGTTAATCATTGTTGTGTTTATCCTATTTTTCAAGCATGTTGATATTAGCTATAACTTTGTGACAAGTTTGTTATGAAATGTCTGTACTTTTTCTGTCATTTTAAAAAATATGCCTATGAGAACTAACCACAAATATGATGACACTTTTTAGAGAAAGCATAAAATATTTGGATTTTATTTTTAGTTCTGGGCTTAAAATTTATAAACTCATAGACCTCCAACTTCTACACTGCTTTTGCTCATCCAGTTATCCAAACTATTTTTTTTTCAATTAAATTCACTTGAATGGTTAGTGCCATGAATTAGTAGCCTTATAAAATATCAGGAAGACTACTTCCATGTCAGAACAGAATTTACTGACATGAGTGGGGAGTTGTTTATGGAGGGATATAGGATTTCACATGAAGAAATACCAAAAAGGAAAATCTAATAGACTGAAAATATCACTGACTCCTATAGGTCATTGATTTTGGACTGATATTAGTGAGAAAATGTTAAATATTCTCACAAAAATATAAACCCACTGGCTTTTCCTATATTATTTTATAATTTTCCACCCAGAGCCAATTTAATGAAAAGGCAAAAGGAAACAGTAATATTAATAACTATCATGTTTCTATTGTTTACATTTTACTTTAATTCAATGCTTTACTTGCAATAGCTCATATAATCCTCAGTAAACTCTTAAGATTTACACTCTTGTGAGCTGTACTTTAAAATGAGAATCTGAAGTTTATTCTAAGAAAGGGTTAGAATCTTAAGTGCTTTAATGTGTGAGTTCTACTGTGCTAGAACTAATGTCCTTGCCGTAATGTAGAATCTGAAGGGCTGGTTCCAGTCTGGGTATGGTTTATTAGGTAGAATGCAGGTGAACCCTGTTGATATCTTAACATTCTTGCTAATACTAGTTCTTTGCTAGGCAGGCTCAGAAATGGAGTGGCAGTGTATGTGGAATTGGACAGTATCCACTTAAAATGCATTTTCAAGATTTAGTACTTCCTATTTTCATTATTGGGGATTCTTACTCCCTTACAACTCCTATCTTCTAGAAGTTGTTGAATTTTGGACTGTGTTACATTTACTTGATATTGTAAGGAAAAAAGCACTAAAATACAAGTAGTAGGCTACACTATTTTTTAGTGCCTAGAGAAACAAAATGCTGGAATGGTAAAAAGAATATTTGGTTACATAGATATCATACAGAACTGCACTATTGTTTTTAGAAAAAAGTTTCAGGCTTGCCAGGTGAAATTGATCAGTAAGACGTTGCTTAGAATGTTTCCCTTATGCCACATTAGAAATCTGTAAATATGGTAGATCTGTGTACAAAGAAATCTGAATATCAGTTCTTCCTATAGTAGACGTACAGTGAAGTTCTATTTAAAATTATTTATGTGCTCCCCTTGTGTTGGGCATGGTATGAAAACATACATTTTTAGAAGTTTAAGCCTGTAATTCCCCAAAGCAGAAACAATGATGTAAGCCAACTTAAAGTAAAAAAACATGGTTTGACAAATAAAATAAAATAAAATAAAATAAATTATAAAGTTCAATGTTTTTGATTCTCTTTTTGGATATGGTTTTCTCCCGAGGGGTTGGAGGGTGGGGAGTAGCAGAAGTTATGTTGTAGGATCTGAATCAATATAGCAAACCAAAAATTTGGATCTATTTCCCTAAGTCATAACAGTGTTGTAAACCAGAGTTACCTCTATTTAAAAATATATTACAGGAAAAAAAAGAATTTAAGCCAATAATTTCCAAATTCCTATTCTTCAGATTGAGTTTGAGCACATAAAAAAATGAGAATTATGCTCTCATGTTCAATAGGGGGATGTTGGGGGAAGCTGCTTAAGCATGGATGGAGAAGAATTGAGAGGAGAGACAGTGTAGAAATCCCAAGTTCAGCCTCAGATTATTGTTACTAGAGATGTGATTACATGCATCTTGTTGAGGGTTTTTGCTAATACACTGACACTTTCCTTTGGCTTTAACGGAGAGAGTAGAACAGATATGTATGAAGCTGAGTTATGTTCTGAGAAGCCATGAAAAACACCTAAGTGCATTGCTTCTGTGATGCCGGCCTGTGTAAGTCTTCTCCTGAGGAGCCAGACATGAAATATTTGGAAGCTAGATACTTGACATTACTTCTGCTTTCCCTTTTGTCTATGTGCTCTCTAAATTGGCTTATTTTCCTTTTTCAAGTACCTGCTGTTAAGAAGTGCTGATTTGGTTTGAACTATGTGGGAGGGCTAGGACAAAGTGGACCAGATTGAAAGAAAATTATTGAAGTTAACCCAGAAAAAACATTTTGAAACAGCTGAAAAATTTTCAGTTGCCTGACATGATATACTCTCTTTTGCTTTTAATCCAGATGTTTAGACACTTGTTGACCTAGAAATCACTTATAAATACTCAGCTTTTAACATAGTGGACCTCTTATCACAAATCATTATCTACATTTAATATTTGAAATTGACTTTAAGCAGTTTTGTCACAATGTAACAGCAGTCATTTACTTTCTCTGCCAAAAATTTCTACACAGTTGGCTTTTCCTATCAGACTGCCAACTTTAAATGCTTAGGTAATAGTACAAATAAATGGCCACTGAAAACAAAGTATGAATAATTCTAGATGAATATTAAAATAATTGCTGTTAGATGGTTCTTTTCTTTAAGAAATCGCCATGACGGATCCATTTCTACCTTAATCACAGTAGTTAGTCTACCCGAAAGAGGGTAAGTCAAAGGTTCACCACAGTTGTCTTGCAATGAGCAATTAAGAACTTGAGTTTCTCCCTATAGAGATATTGTGAGATGGTGGACAATGTGAGGGTGGAAGAAAGAGGGAAACGCAAAGCTTAAGAAGGAGGTGATGTCATGCTGGTTGGACATGGAGGCAATGACTTTCATGGTCATAAAATTCTGGCAATGGAAAAAATTCTATGATGAGTGGGGTTTTGTGAAAATAAAAGAAGAAAGTGTTATTAAGTGACAGAAGTAGCAGAAGATTTCAGCAAAGGAACAAGACCAACAACTCTCGTTGAAAACCAGGTGAAAACCTAGTAGCAGGTGAAAACCTAGTAGCAGGGAGCACATAAATCTAAAACAAGATGAGTGTGTTGGAGAGTTCATGAGAGCTCTGAAATTCTAAAAGTTCTCTCACTTTCACACATCCATCCATCCATCCATCCATCCATCCATCCATCCATCCATCCATCCACCATCAATGATCTTTTTGTGCACTTGTAACTCCAGAGAACATGAGATCTTCAGGCTGATGGCATCTTGAGCTTATTAGGTGAAAGACTTTATAGAGTTTTATTTTATTGAGTCATCATATGGGTCTGGAAAATTGCCTTTTCCCTTAATCATCGTTGCTTTAACACAAGAGACCAAAACCGAGACAGATCCTTTTTCTAAGTAGTTGTAACAACAGAACAAATGGTAGACATGAATATAGCTAGCAGTTTAAATGATTTTTTTTTAAGATTTATTTATATGCATACAGAACTGGAGTACAGGCCAGAGGTGCAGGGGCAGTGAGAGGATTCACCAAAGACAGAGTGAGGAGCAGAACAGTCAAATGGATGAAGTACACTGCCGAGGCAAGCAGTGGGGGAGATAGGAGAGGTCTGCCACACTGTGTGGATCACCTCCGGGACGGGGGATCAAACTTGGAATGAACTCCCACTGAAGCAGTTGCGGCCAGCTTGCAGTGCTGCGCTTTAACCTGCTGCACCACCAGGGAGGGCCCTAAAATGAGTTCTTTAGCTGAATTCTTCTTAGTGATATAACCTACACCTGAATTATTTAAAAAACAATTTTTTTAAAATATCAGGGTATTTTCTAGATTTTGAAATATATACTTCATTTATTTTTATCTGTGTGCATTTAAAAATCCATGGTAATATAAAAGAGTAAGAGACCTCTAAGACTAAATATTAGAATTGGGTTTAAATACATTTCTGTGGTTCCTTGGATCTTTTCTAACCTCTTCCCCTTGTCCTTTCAAAAGGGTTTCACTATAGATTGAACACTTTTAGACAAAAATTGGGAAACATATGTGCATGGAGGTGGAAAACACACATTATTTCAAAAGAATGGGAGATGATAGAAGGTTATCTTTCAACCTCAAAGTTTTTCTCCCTGACAAATGAGCTATAAAATGGTTTTCTCAATAAGAGTTCAATTTAGCAGAGTCCTAAGTTTCAATGACTTCTTCTGGATTTTGAGGTCAAGTAGGATGGAAAAGTGGGTTCCCTGTGATTATATCCTATAGAAATACAATGACTGTGATCAAAAAGAATTCAAGGATGTCAGCATATTTTCTTTAATCTTGACAATATGTCAAGGGAAAGTGTGAGTGGTAAAATCAATAATAGCAAACATACTAAGTTGCTTTTTGTTTTGTTTCTGGTCTGTTATTCAGATTTTCTTTAAAGTTAGAATTTGACCAAGCTATTCTGTTTCTCATCAGAAAAACTTATACTATATTTAGAAGAAGTAGAAATCAATCGCAATAGACAGATTTCAAAAAGAGCAATCTAGTTGGCTTGAAATTCTTTATCAGTAGGTTTTTGAAATTGATATGAACTTGGATATCTTTACACATAGCTAAGTAAGGAGCTTCCTAGAGTGACACAGTGATTTGCAATATTGTGATTTATAAGGAATACATTTTCATTATTTCAATGACCATTAAATATTTCTTATACATATTTTGGCTTCTAGCTCCTAGCTCTCAGCTTTCAGAAGTCATTGAGTTTCCTAAGTGTTCAGAATAATTAAGGTGTCTTTTGTTTAATGAGGTGACTTTTAGGGAAACATAGAAGGATGGGAGTTGGTATCCAGGGGAACCAACCATGAGATTAGAGGGTTGGAATGTACAGTTCAGCACTAACCTTGGGAAATGAAAAGGCAGGAGATAAATTAAATTACCAATGGCCAGTTTGTTAATCTACCATGCTGAAGTAATGAAGTCTCCATAAAAACCCAAAGTGGGACCATCCCTGGTGTGGATTAAAGCACAGCACTAAGAAGCTAAAGCCACTTCAGCATGAGTTTGATCCCCGCCCCGAAGTGATCCACATGGTGCCACAGACCTCTCCTGACCCACCCACTGCTCCCCTCACCCTATGCGTCTCTCCCACCTGACAGTTCCTGAGTTCCCTTTAACATATACTAGTGATCTAGTGAGTAAATGGGATTCCTGAGTTTTGTGAATTGTTCTAGCAAATTAATTGACCTGAGGAGGGGTCATGGGAACCTGTAGCATATTGATGAGAACCACAGGTAACAACCTGGGAGTGTGACTCATCACCTGTGAAAGATAGTCTTTGAATACTGAGTCCTTAATCAGTGGAATCTGATATTATTTCCAGGTAGACAGTGTCAAAATGGAGATGACTTCTTGAACATCTTGCTGGTGAGTATTGTAGGTGTGGGGAAGCCTCCACGGGTACTTAAGTTACAATCAGCTCTAGAAACCTGAAAAAGGGGAGCTTTTAAATGGATTTTATAAACTATTCTACATAATAATTGAAATATCAGTAGGGACTTGTTTATTTAATCAACATATTAATATGTGTGCCTATTTAAGTGACTATAATCACAACTTCTTATAACCCATTCTTATTCAATACGACGCTGTTTCATTGAATTCATAGAAGATGTCCATTCCTTGCTATATTTTCTTTTTCACTATTATAGCATCTTTACTTCTCACTTCTTTCTGTAGTGTTAAGTGCTATTTTTATCACACGAATACTTCTCTTGCCAGTATCCCCTAAGATTCTGCATCATTGTAATTTCATTGCATTAACCTGGAAAAACACCAAATCTAGGTGAGTTAGGAGATGACTTTATTTTATTTTTTTTTTTCTGGACAGATCCTAGACATCTAAACACTCCTCAGTTGTGTTATAGATTTTTTTGTTGTTGTTTTCATACATCCTTCTTCTCATATTTAGTCTTTGACTCTAGTTTCTTACACAGAATTCTAAAATTCCTTGGAATTTCCTGTGGGATAAATATGTCTTTTGTTCTAGTTAAGTGACTCTTGATGGCTTCCTGGGTAGCTTCAGGAAGAAGGATGGTACAAAAGAAGAATAAACCATAAGCTTGCGCTATTTAACCCCATACCCCACTCTCTGGGATGGAAAGAGGTTATGGTATCATGTTCATGACAACCATCCTAAACATTGGGGGTTTGAAGGCTTTTCAGATTTGTACTCGGAGGGTGGCTTCCACTTCATAGGGCAGAAGCTATTATGATTAAGGCTCTTCCATATGTTGTACTATATTTTCCTTCATCAGGTTGCTCATTGTGTCATTTATCACATCCTTTTTATAATCAATTGACAAATGTGTTTCCCTGAGTTCTACAAGAAAAGGATTGAATCTGAGGAGAGTTCTTAGGAACTTCTGATTGTAACCATATTAGACAGAAGTTGTGGGTAACCCGAGACCTACTACTTATGATTGATGTCTGGAGTAAAGGCCATTGTTGTGGGCTAGAGCCCTTGACTGACACACACACACAATACTGGTTTACCAGTATTGTATGCCTTTCAGAGACCTAGGCTCACACCCACCATCAAAATAATTAGTTTTAAGTAGCAAAACATATATAAGGCACACACATGTTGAACTTTCAGATTCTCCTCCAATGATTCAAAGTTATTAGACATGTCTTGAGTTTTGTCTGACTCTGCCATTCATTTCCATCTGAAGTATCTGAAATTCTGAACAATTTAGGAGAATTGATGAGTTTTAACAAAGGAGTTATAACGTGCCACTTTAATCCATTTATATTACTTTGGATTCCCAACAATGTTCTTCTGAAACATTGCATTTGTCTGTCAAAGTATTTCCTAACCTACAGTCTCCCCTTTCTCAAGTGCATTTTTCAGATGGTCTAAAAAAATACTATTTTTTTCCATTCTTTAGTTAAAAACTATCAATAACTCTATATCTTTTATTTATAATTCACAACTCTTTATTCTTCATTCGTTACCCTCATTCAATCAAGTTTTGTAGATTCGTTTTCCATACCATCTCTCATATGCAGCCTTTCCTTTCTATCCCTAAGCTACTAAAAATTAAAACATTTATCATACTGCATCTGAATTATTAGAATAGACTTAAAATTAGTCTATCTTCTTTGTGCTTTTTATTTTTCTAATTTATTCTCTAGTCTGCTGCCAAATTGTTTTTTTTTTTTTTGGAAATAAAAATCAGATCATACAAGATAATACGTTAACCTCCCTACCATTAGTATACAAAATCTCTGCCTTTATCTTCTGATTTTTCTTTTTCATGTTTTGTATGTGCTATAACCCTGGTCCTTCCATTTGGAAACCCTTTAGCACCATCTTTTGGTAAAACACTTTTAGCACTGAGTTTGAAGTATTTCCTTCACTGAGTCTGCGAATTATTTTCAGTATCTTTTATTAACTCCCTAGCATGAAACTCACTATTTCATCCTAGGTGCTCATTTCTTAATTTTGTTAATGCTTTTGGTTATAAAAATTACTTGTTAAGTATTTTGATGCACTATTTAAATTTTCACTAAATATTAAAGAGGTATATTTTATACTTTTATATATTCTTTTATACATGTATTGTTAATCATCTATTCTGTATCAAGATGGCTACACAGTTCTTCTATTTGTTCTGTGTACATACTGGGAAATATTCAGTTAAAATATGTCAACATCCACACAAATGTCATTCAGTTTAATTGGTCTTTTAAGTGTGCTTGTGTTCTTTTCTTGGTTGTTTTAATATCTATTGTCCATTATTATCATGTGTTTATAAATCATCTCTCTATTATCTGCCCATTTATTTTTGGTAGGACCCTTGGAGTCTCCCCAGTGAATACATAGTTCAGATGTTTGTCAAGGGCTTCTGCATAGTTTCACTTTAGGTTTCTCTGATTTTCCTTTTTCAGCTGATCTTTTAGCACTAATCTTTGTTCTCTGCCATCATCAACCTTGCTGCTAAAGCTGTGCTTTCTCCTTACCTGTAGACAGAGAAGTTGAAGAGTTCTTTGGAAAAGAATGTTATTGCAAATCTTGCCTCTTCCTTTTGTTGTTTTCAAGACTTAATTCTTCCACTACGGTACATTGGAATAGGTATGGTGACTTCAAGTATATTACTATAATTAATGCTTGTTCAGATTTTTAAGTGATTTTGTTTTTGTGTAGAAATCTTCATCAGACCATTTTATTATACCACCATTAATGGAAACTCTCATTATTTCTTTGTTAAGATATTCATATTTCAGTAGGTATTAGTAGGATAATTGTTTCATAGGTGACAATTTATTTTTAGAAAAGATAAATAGGTTCATTAATTTTTAGACATTTTTGGAGCTAGATGAAAAATTGTTTCTATTGTTTTAAAATACAGAATTAACAATTTCAGAAACCTTTGTTTCTTTTCAGTCTTTCAAAATCTGCTTTATTTTTAAGTTCTATATTTTAGATATTAACTTATATGTTACATTACTGATTACAGGCTTTCTGAAAATGACACATTTAACAATGAAAAGAGTTCTCAAGTTTAGGAGAATGATTTTGCAAATAAAATCTTTCTCTGTAAGTTAAAATGAATTATCATAGGTCAGTGTGTGCATTAAAAATGACTACCCAAATATCATATTAACACCGTAGGAGGGAGCGAGTATAATATATTACAGTGTAAAGAGTTACATTCATTAGCTGGTCCCTAAAATTTTTTGGCCTAGAGACAACTCCTTGAGCTTAGAATTCTACTCCAAATAAATATCTAAAGCCTGTTTTTTTAAATTTTCTAGAAAAACTGTTATGACCATTTGTAGAGTAAACAGAGATTAAATATGTTCCAGATGTATTTAAAAGTGGGATTATAGCTCTCAGGAATTTGCTAGGGCTTATTAGATCAGGTTTCTAAGTTTATTTTTTCTCTGTTTATTTACATTCCCATGATTCATTTTTTCAAAAATGTACAATTTAGACTCACTAAAGAATATTTTTGAAGTTAGTGTTTTATATAGTCATTTTTTTAAAACTATGATTAAACATCATTGTGGCTCAAAGTAGCTGGTTTTGTTTTTGTCTTTCTTTAGTTAAGATGGTTTTGATTCAAAATAATCACCTGCCATAGGGATTTGTGGATTATTAAAATGTTTTATTTTATAAATTTCTGAATGCTAAACGTGAGGAAGAATGTAATATGATGGAATGTAATCTATTTAGGAGATTAGTAAAACTAAACACTTAAGAAACAGCTTTATAGTAGATAGAAGTCATTTGCATTTTCAATATGCTAAAGCAGTATCTGCTAATTTTAAGGTCTAAATTTAGACCTCAAATGCAATACAATGATTGATTTTGATGGCAAAATATAATCTAAATTTTTTTTT
>NW_004567114.1:42326331-42384506 GCF_000260355.1 Condylura cristata
AAGTACACTGCTGAGGGGAGCAGTGGGCGGGTCAGGAGAGGTCTGCCGCGCCATGTGGTCACCTCTGGGGCAGGCGGGAATCGAACTCAGGCTGCAGTGGCTTTAACTTCTTAGTACTGTGCTTTAACCCGCTGTGCCACCAGGAAGGGCCCTGTGATGAGAATTTTTAAGACTCATACTAAAGCAGTATTAATTATAGGCTATTCTGTGGTACTTTAAATCCTCAGATTTTATTTGTCTTGTGAGTGGAGTTTGTCTTTTGCCAACCTCTATCCAATTCCCCACCCCTTTCTCTATCTCCTAATGCTAATCTGATCTTCATTTCTATGAGTTTGGTTTCTTTACATGTCCACATGTAAGTGAGATCACACAGTATTTATCTTTCTCTGTCCGACTTACTTCACTTGCCACATACCCTCAAAAGTCTATTTATGGTCTTATACATTTTAGAATTTCTTTCTTTTTATGGCAGAATAATCTCCAAGGAAAATTTGACCTAATGAAAGTTTAGGAAATGAATTGAAATTCATTTTGTTAGACGACTTCTCCATGATTTGGACTTGAGTGAGCTTTATCTTCTTCCATAGCTAGTCTCTCCTCTCTAATGTTCCATTTTATTTGCATAGTGTCTCTCATCTTTCTAACCCTTCTCTCTTTCCTCTTTAGTTCACACCCTTTCCAAAATCCCACTGTGTAAATAGGTCTATCAGTTAATAATTGTCTTCAGGCATAACAGAACTCCTACCATCACCAAAAAAAAAAGTTGTCAAATCTTGTTGCAATTTGTTAGAATCATTTGGGGGAAATTCAAAAATTCCCAGTGCCTGGGCTACATCCTAAATAAATTAAATCAGTATCTCATTTCATAAAGAATGTCATTATTCCTTAATTTTTGTCTTGGAATTTTGCAGTCTGACCACTTTATTGTCTTGTTTTGAATATCCCATTTTAGTTAGTATTGGCCTTTGCTTAATGGGTGTATGACTTGAGTGGATGTTTCTTAGGCAGGAAAATAGCTACTGTATTCAGCCTATTATTCTCAGGGATAATCAAGCTTCAGTTAAGTCAACTCTTCTCCAACATTCACAGTGGGGGAATTTCCCACTTCATTTAATTGCAGATCACTGTCTTTTTTCTCAGAATTAGTATCCAAGTAAACCATCCAGAGAATTTTCAAGTTTCTGTTTTTTTCTGTTTCTGTACATAAAAAGATAAGAATAACCCTCATATTTTTCTTGACTTGCTGAAGTTTCTAGATTCCTTAAATAAGAAATGAACAAGGGGATATATGAGAGCTAACTAAAATTCTTTCTTAAATAAGGTGGTATATAGTGATGGCTAGAATCCCCTTTCTCTAGATTCCCAATGAATCCTTGGATTATCACTGATTTATAATTGTGCAATTTGGATGTGCAAGAAGTATCAATATTTGTAATGTGGGGTAAGAACATTCCCTAAGGTTGACTTTGGGCTGCTAGATTACTCCTTTACTTACTTATTCTCCTCTTATGTAGGGCTGAATATAAGGAGGGATGTGTTAGCTTTACCAGAATTCCTATCAAAATACTTTTGAAACAATCACTACTTTTTTTGAAATACTGAACATTAAAAATTATAAAATTGAAAACACCTATTTTTACTAAGTTTTAAGTATGGAAACAAGGGAAACATTGAGGCATGCATAAAGTTGTTCCATTATTTATCCTTTATTTGTAAAATTCCTGAGTCATTCTCTAAGCATTAATTACAATTAGTATATACCTGTTAAGTGAAATTGGTTTAATAATTATAATAGGTTTCATAATTATAGTAATTAGTATTGGTTTAATAATTACAATAATTAGTAAGGAAGATAGCTACTGTTTTTGATCCTGTTATTCTCAGGGTCCATCAAGCTTCTAAAAATCAACTCTCTTCTAACATCCACAATGGAGGAATTTCCCACTTCACTTAGTAAAGTGAAATTCAGTATAACTCTATTAATAGTTCTGTTAGTGGTAAGAACAAAACTTTTACATTTTCTAATGTTTAGTACCTGTTTCAAATTTTCTATGATCCATATTATTATTTTACAGTGTGTTCTTCCCCCACACCAGAAAAGGCCTAACTCAACTGTGATTGCTACTTCCCAGATTTTTTCTGTGTACTTCTTTAACATACTCAGTAAGCATAAAAATCAAAGTCACTCTCTCAAATGTCCTTTATTCATCAGTAAAGTCACTCTAAAATTCAGGTAGGTACATTGAAAGCAATCTATACCTCTCATAGGCCACCTGGGATCCATTTAGAATATGCTATAGGAGAAAAGAACACATAAATATCACCATTGTTTTGCAGTGTCAATTCTAAACTTGTACAAGTAAGAGAAAGTTAAGGTCTGTATAAGAATATTGATTGTAACTGTGGATCCTTATGTACGGGGAGGAAAATTCCATTGATTTAGTTGTATAATAAAAGTTGGGAAGCATAATAATTATATTTCAAATCTCTAGCATGATTCAATTTTATATGGCCTTTCATGTCATCATGATGACACTATACACTTAATATATGTTTCTAGTCTTTATTGAATACATATATATATATATACCTATGTTATTTCTTTTAAGTCATTCATTTGAATTATAAATAGAGAACAGTATTTTACAAAATAACTATTTTGGTTGTGTTGTATATAAGACTTGGCTATATGATGAAGAATTTTCAAAACTACATTTTATGTGCAATTTTTAGCATAGGAGATATATTGAGATATATGCTAATTTAGCTAAAAATAATTTGAAATCTCATTATCCGGACACATTTATTTTCATATTTGTGTGTGTAAGTTGGATTATATAGTTTGCTAGATTTTCTCCATATTGCTTATTTAGTTTAAACTATGAACATTATATATCTGTATATCTGTATACTATGATTATCACATCAAGTTGAAATATATGATTATAATATTATTTACTTAATAATCAGTCATTGTTAATTTTTTTTCCTAGCATAGTCTATACTGTGACAATTCCAACAATTAAATTACTTTACATGGGTTGAGTAGCTACTAGTAGTAGGGAATTAGCTACTAGTAGTAGGGAATTAGGTGAGGTTTCACAGATAATATCTTTCTTTTTCTGATTATTAGGTTACTTAAAACCTCTTGCGAATATTGGGCTTTAATCCACTCAGATGTTTGATGTTGAGTTTAAAATGTTTATCAAGACAAATACCCAGGAATTTAGAATTTCATAATTTGGTCATTTGACTACCTATAAGAGGTTAGGGAAAATAAAATAGATATATTAAGTCTAAATTTATAGGGAGATTTTAGTTAACCTGAAATTTGGATATATAGATGGTGTATAAAGAAATGTTGAAAATTCTTTTTTAAGTATGAGTGGAACTTAGTCCTGATTCTCTCTTATTTTTGTGAAAGGGAAGAATGACATTTAATCTTTCTGTCTTTATTTTCTTGGATGTTACTGAACAACTTCTTTAGAGAATGACTAGTGTTTTCATTATTTGTAAGAAAAATAAGAAGACTCACATGAATTTTATATCACTGTATTGTTTTTTCTTACATGAAAAAATAATATGAGTATACCAACTGACATTCTAAATTCAAAATTCTCTAAGTATAGAAGAGGTATTTGGAAGATGCAATTCATGATGAATGAATACATGTATAATTTATGTACTAGAAACATACATGCATGAACATGAACACCAGTATAAAACCTGGAATCTTACTTTTAAGCATCAGCTTACATACTGGGAGACTAACTACATCAAAAAAATGATGACATTTAGACTATGTCTACATTCTTGAATTTATTCAGCCATATTGCTAACTATATATCCCATCTCTTGGCACACTGGAAAATTAATTTTCATTTCCTCTGTTTATTTGAATAGAATTTAAAAAATGTATAGGGAATTTTCAATGGAACAAAGACACTGAGTAGGAAAACAGAATGCAACATGAACTTGGATCTGGACAAACAGTAAAAGAAAATAGCATTTCAGCCATCTGATGAGTTCAAAGATTTTCAAATATTGTTATATATTTCAGTGTGGGAGATAGATGGAAACATTTTGATTGTGTTTTAAGCCTGAGGTGAAAGAAATTGCCTCTTGACTCCAGCATCTGCCTTTTGAAGAGAAAACTGGGCAGTATGACCAGTTAGGAAAAATGTATTTTGCTGGTAGATATGTTCAAAGGTTTGACTTCTGTCCTATATGAAAGGGTAAATGTTAGCTGGAACTTCGGGGAAGCCTCGTAAGTGGTGGAGCCTCACATTCTTTTTTGCTTCCTACTTTCTCCTGTTGCCTTCTTGAAGCAAGTGTGTAATCACTAGAGATTTAGTAGATACCTTTTATAGTGAGGTGAATTTGAAGATGAAAGCGAGGTTCTTAAGGATAGAACTGTGGAAAAAAGGCGCCTGAGTCCCTGATGTCCCTGTAAAGCTGTATATAAGCTTTAAACTGCTAGAGAATTACCTTTTATCTTGTTTAAGCCACTGGCTCTTAAACTTGGCTGCAAATTGGAAATACCTGGAGAGTTTTAAATACTTGAGAGTATGCCTGGAGTCTATCCCAAGAGATACTGATTTAATTTATATAGGATGTAGCCCAGGCACTGGGAATTTTTGAAACTCCCCAAATGATTCTAACAACTTGCAGCAAAATTTGATAACCACTAGTTTAAGGCAAATTTTTTTTTTTTTTTTTTTTTTTTTGGTGATGGTAGAAGTTCTGTTATGACTGAAGACAATTATTAACTGATAGACCTATTTTAGACAATTGGATTTTGGCATTACTGTTTTGATTTTACCATAGCCTATTTGGTAATTTCAAATAAACCCACAAAGTACAAAACCCACATCATGTCAAATTTGTTAAAAGTAAAGCTAGTTTCTATCTACCACTATAGTTATGAATCTTTGCATAATTTACACATAACTTAATAATAAAGAGGGGTACATTTACTTAAATATTTATGGATATTTTATTAACATGTCTGGCAAAATATTACCATGGTGAAAATAAGCAGTAAATACAACTGAAATATTTTTGGTGTTTCATCTTGTAAGAAAGATTTTTGCTAATAATAAGGAGTATAAATAATAATCCGATTATTTTAATAAATTTTAATAGACAGGAATTTAAATAACATTTAAATATCTTTTGAAAATATTAACATTTTTGAAAAATCATCAGGACAGAAAATATCATAATGAGACCAAATGCTTATACTTTATGTTAATAATAACATTATTATTGTCCTGACTTCTTTCTGGAATTCTTAAGAATCTAAGAGGCTAGAGCTCAGATTTCTGGATGATATAGTTAAATTTAGGCCCTCCCTGGTGGTGCAGCAGGTTAAAGCACAGCACTAAGAAGCTTAAGCCACTTCCACATGAGTTCGATCCCTGCCTGCCCGGGAGGAGATCCACATGGCAAGGCAGACCTCTCCTGACCCACCTGCTGCTCCCCTCAGCAGTGTACTTCGTCAATCTGCCTGTTCTGCTCCCCACTCTGTCTCTGGTGAATCCTCTCACCCTCCACATCTCTGGCCTGTACCCCAGTTCTGTATGAATAAAGTAAATAAATCTTTAAAAAAAAATTAAAGTAACTTTTATAAAAACTGGTAATGAGCTCATGGAACATTTTAGAATCCCAGGAACTTCAGGAACATACAAATCTAAGTTTTTTCACTTGCTAGCTATTTTCCATGGATCTCTTGCAGCTACTCAAGAGTGAGAAAAGGGCAAGAAAAATGGAAGGTGACTTTGAGAAGTACAAGTGAGTAAGTTGAGTTAATGGGAAGCCCATCAACTCTCTGGATCTCGAATGAATACAAAATAGTGCTTGACTACTGTTGGGGGAAAAGCACAAAGCCCACTTTCACCCCAGACTGTTCTTTGGAATGAAGTAAACTAATCTGTTCTTGGGGGGTGGACAATTTACAGTGATCCTGATCAGACTTCTGTGATGCTGGTTAAAAGTCTCACAATAAGTACAAGCAAGAGGGATCTGTTGGTGGGGAAAAGAACAGGAGAGGGTCATAGGCAGATCAGGCCTCAGTAAAGCTAATGGTATAATAGGAATGCTGAGAAAAATTCTTCAAGCTACAGACTACACAGTAAACAAAAAAGAAAAAAGTACCAACACAGCAATGGAAGACAGAAGTCCCTGGTTCACCTATGTTGACTCCATGTAATGAAATACAAACTGCACTCAATTCCTGACTAAATTGATTCACTCACTTTTATCTCTCATGAATCACCTCACAAATGATACGGTATTCATAAATATTACTTACATCAGCCTCTAACTGTTATTTTATGATCAATGTCTGGCATTCAATGAAGGAACAAACAAGTTCTTTATCAAGAGAAAAATACAGACTTGAATCTATTCCTAACTCAGATCCAGAATTTAAAAACTACAGTAAATTAAGTCATTTCTTTCCCAAGTAAGGACATTTTTTTTTCCATAATGAATATATGTTTATAGAAGTGTGCTTGGCGCTCAGATGGGTCAGTCTACCACTGGACCCAGGGAAACAGAATCATCAGGTGTGATACTGTTTCAGCCTAAATAGTAATTAGAGTGAAAGTCAACGCAGAGTGGAAAGCCTGTCCAGTTAGCTAATTTGACTCTCTGTCTCAAGCCTGCACAAGTGCCCCAGTTCCCCGAAGTCTTCTTTTAATAACATCCTATTCTGTGAATATTTGATCTCATATTCTGAATACAACAGTATGATTATATAGGTGTGTACACACACAGAGTTTTCATTGATTCCCTTTACTGTCTTTATTCTCTATTTTCCCTTTTCCTCTTTGCTTTGATTTCTATTTCCATATTTACCTTTTTCCCTAATGTGGGACTCTTTGAATCTGTGTTCATAGCTAACAACTAAGCAATCCTGACCATTTAAAAGGAAATTTGATCCCTTTGCTGATATACTCATTCATTGGAGGATATGACAACTGGTTATCTCTAAGTTGTTTTCCTTTGGTTGATTTACTTCCCCAGAGATAAATATACCTTTTCTCTGGAAGAGGTAGCTATTGAGTCAAACTGGGAAAGAAGCTGGAGGAGTAAATAGAAAGAAAAAGTCTTTATTCTATGTGTTGATTTTCACTAAATCATAGCAGTCACACCTAGCAATTCCTGGATTTCGCTGAGTCTGTTATTAATCTGTCTTTACACCCCTCAATAATGAAGCTCATGTTTCTGCCAGAGTTTGTAGATTTAGTCACATTGACATTAAGTTGTAGAGGGCAGCTGGAGCCTAATGATTTTCAGATAGGCTTTCTAAATCTTCCTGATTTCTTTTTTTTTCTTCCTTTTTTAAGATTTTTTTAAATTTCTGCATACAGAACTGGGGTACAAGCCAGAGGTGCAGGGGTGGTGAGAGGATTCACCAGAGACAGAGTGGGGAGCAGGACAGGCCAACTGACAAAGTACACTGCTGAGAGGAGCAGCAAGCAGGTCAGGAGAGGTCTGCCACGTGGTGTGGGTTACCACCCGGAGGGGATCAAACTCATACTGAAGTGGCTTTAGCTTCATAGGGCTGTGCTTTACCCCGTTGTGCCACTAGGGAGGGCCCAGGGAATTTCCTTTAAATCCAATGTATTTAATCCAATGGGTTCTTCTAGACTCACTTTCTTTTTTACATTGTTTTATTATAAATGAGTTTTAGAGAAACATCTTATGAGTATATATGTGACAAGGTGGAAATACCCCAAATCTTAAAGAAACTGCTTCTTTCTAATTTTTAAACTAATATTATGCTTTTGTAATTATTTCTGCAATCTTGTGTTATGTTTTTTTTTTTTTAAAGATTTATTTATTTGTGCATACAGAACTGGGGTGCAGGCCAGAGGCTCAGGGGCTTCATCAGAGACAGAGGGGAGAAAAGAACAGACAGATCGACGAAGCACACTGCTGAGGGGAGCAGCGGATAGGTCAGGAGAGGTCTGCCACGCCATGTGGTCACCTCTTGGGCAGGCGGGAATCGAACTCATGCGGAAGCGATTTTAGATTCTCAGTGCTGTGCTTTAACCCGCTGCGCCACCAGGGAGGGCCATGTTATGTTTTTTAATCTATCATTTTCCTTTTAATTTGTTGGTATTTCATTCCTACCATTTGAACTCATTGTGTTGTTCTGGGTTTTTCCTCTTTAGCGCTATGCAGGTTATACACTATTACTGTGTTTATATAGGTTAAACTTAAAAATTTAAAAGAAGTAGTTTAAATTTTATATTTCTGTGGCTGCTCAGATTTATTTCATATTTATATCCTAACAATGCAAAAACCCTCCCATATGCCCTACCTCTCCATTTGAATGATTTTAGCTTTCCTTTAAGGACTTTGTGTATATTAAAGTTATGTATGAAAATTAGTTGAATCCAATGTAAATACAATTGCTGTATTTCTTAATACTGTTTCTTATATTTTAGATTGAAATTCCTTTGATTTATCTTCTTTCTGGTCTTCTTGTTTTTTGACTATACCATACTGAAGGTGGTAACGTATCTAAGGATTATTACTTTCTAACTTTCTTCTCTTTTTAAATGATACTTGAATAAGCCTAGCATTCTGCAGTACGTCTGAAGAATGCAGTTACTGAAGACTTTTTGTTTTAAGCATCTGGTTTATTGATGTGATAAATCAATTCAATTTGATATCACTTAGTAGGTGCTTAATACATTAATGGTACCATATCAGGGACCTCAAGGAGTTTTATTAAAAATAAATTTATTTGGGCCCTCCCTGGTGGCGCAGCGGGTTAAGGCACTGCACTGAGAAGCTAAAGCCACCTCCGCATGAGTTCGATTCCCGCCTGCCCCGGAGGTGACCACATGGTGTGGCAGACCTCTCCTGACCCACCCGCTGCTCCCCTCAGCAGTGTACTTCGTCGATCTGCCTGTTCTGCTCCCCACTCTGTCTCTGGTGAAGCCTCTCACCGCCCTGAGCCTCTGGCCTGTACCCCAGTTCTGTATGCATAAATAAATAAATCTTAAAAAAAAAAAATCTTTAAAAAAAATAAAAAAAATTTATTTAAATATTTATATTTATTTTACATTTATACTTATATAAATATTTAGATGTTTATATTTAATTAAGTGTAAGTAAATACAAATATTTAATGAAATATATTTTTAAAATATAAGTATTATTAGGATTTCTCCCATCAGGTTTAACCACCATAGTGTACCCTTAGTCCCCCATCATAGTAAATTTCTAACTTTGTCTTTACATTTGTATGCTAATGGGTTTGGAGTTATAAGTAAACAAGTAAGCTAATGATATCTATGACTAAGTCCCATTCTGGGTATCTCCCTTTTTTCACATCTCCTTTCTCAAAAAAATTAAGCCTTTAGCTTTTCAGCAAATCCTGAAATCCTGAATCCTGCTATTGAAGTTCCTGGTCACATCATGTTTACTTTCTCCCCATCCTTTCTTCTTCCTTCCTTTTTCCCCTTCATTCTTCCTTCCAACTAATTATCTTTCCTGTGCTAGTTTGTGGAGAAGCAGTTACCTCAGGCATTAATCTGATTCTTCCTCTGGCCTCAAAGCAAATCTTAGAATCTTTTCCACTAAGGTCTTTCAGTTTTTCTGAACAGTATTTTTCAACTGTCAGGTCATAATAATTATGATTACTTTTGTAGCAATAATTGGAATGTACATTGTAAGGCAGAAACTTTGGAAAAAGGAGCCTGGTAATAACAAAAATGGTTTCTAGTTTTCTAAATTAGGGAGTAGGATGAGTTTAACTAGACTAGTTATTCTCAATAATAATTGCTTACACACACACACAAATATTCCAGGGGTATTTTGTCCTTTAGATACTTGTTTATTTATTTATTTATTTATTGTATAGAAGAACTGGGGTGTGGGCTAAAGGTGCGCTGTAGTGAGAAGGCTTAGTGGAGATAGCACGGGGTGCAAAACAGGGAGATTTACTGAAATACACCGCTGAGGGAAGCAGCAGGTGAGACAGTAGAGGTCTGCTGTGCCATATGTGGCCATATGTGGGTTAGCTCCTTGACTAGGGCTCAAACTCAGGTAGTAGTGGTGATATTCTTGAAATTCAACCCCTAGGCTCACCTCTAGATGTTGAGTGGAGTTTATCTGGGGCTTCAAAAGAAGAACTGCTTCTGGTCTTGGAGAAGGTCTGTTACTGCTCTGACGTCACTTCGATTAGGCCTGTACCACATGGTATGGAAAGTGTTATCTGCTTAGTGCTGACAAGAAGTGAAACCAGTGAGGTCTATTGGGGAGCAGAGAATAGGGGGATAACCTGGATGTGAAATGAAGTTTCCAGATAGGGTCATTCAGGGATGATCAAAGGTCTCTATTTTCAGAGAGAACATTTGTCCTAGAAAGCTGGGTTCCTGATGGAAATTTTCAGTTTCTAGTGCAAAATAAAGCACCTGCTTATTTCCTAAATGATAAGATACTATATTAGAAAAGTACAGTAGGAGTAAATAAAGCTAACAGAAAAGCAATAGTGTATGAGATAACTAACATGTATTCTCCCACCTGCTTATGTTAAATTTATATTAATTGCCTGGTGACTAGTACCAATATTTTTCATTGCCACTGAGTAAAGTGTAACAGTGTTTTAATTGCCTCTGAGTAGAAAAGGAGCTAAAACTTATAACATGATATAATATTAAACAATAGCACTTTTTATTTGCTTTCCTAAATTAGGGTTAAACTTATTCTGATTTTTGATATTTCTTTAGGCTATGTACTTTAAATATTTGTTAGTAAGTAAAATGATGTGCATATACTATGCATATGATAGGCTATATTTCTCTCATGAAACATGTAGGACATAGTCTTAATAAATATAAGCTATTAAATCACCATCATTGTTTCTGGAGCTATGTAGAGATGGGCTAAAAATGAGTAGCTATTTTAAAGGAATTTAAAAACATTTACTTTAAACATAGGAGGGTAAATTTACTTGTCTCTCACTAGTGTATTTTAAGCAGCTTTAATGTCAAATTTGTCTTGAAACTAAGACTATAACTTATAGGAAACAGTCAATAATTCCACCTTTAGACCTGAGCATAGTTAGCCTAGTAAATAGTCTAGAACTTGGCAGCTGATCTTATATAATAACTCCCCATTGTTCTAGCTCTTAGTTGATAAGAAACATCTGTTCATAGATGGGTTTTGTGTCTTCACCAAAGGTTCTTTGCTTAGTGCTTCTACTTTGTACTCGAAGTTAAGTAAATTCATGTTCTCAAGCTTCATCTTTCTCTTTTACCATTCTTTATACATTTTAGATTTTCTTTCGTAGTTTAAGATTCTGAATCTGGCAGAAATGTGTAGAAAAATATTCTTTTCACCTGAGGCACCATTCTTGATGGCTGATCGTTTCTGTTTCTGTGTTCAAAGTTCTTAGCAAGGAGCACGTAGGCTATTCATGCTGCATAGTTGGAGGACGAGTCCTTTGCTTCCCACATGACTATCATCTAGCTTGTTTGCTCTAATAACTTGCTTCCCTAAAATTAGTTATTCTATCTATGATCACTTTATTCTTGTTACTCTGATCCCTTAATTCAGGAGCAATTGTTTTCCCTAAACACTTAAAAATACTAAAATTTTAGCATGCATTCTAAAATGAAGTTGAACATATAGACTCATGATTTTCCACAAGCATATGCTTCTCCTACACTGTAATAATAAGAACAACCTTTAAAATTTCCTTATGAGTCCATTAAAAGGTACTGCAGTCATTAGGAAGAATTTTAAGACTTAAAATAGCCTTAATGACTCTACCGAATCCTTTTAATTTAGTATATAGCCATGGGAGGAAGGACCCTCAAATTAAATAAATTGATTTTTAAACATAAATACCAGATTGTAAGGTCCAACTTAGAGTCTTATTAACAGTCTCTCTGGGTAAAGCAATTGGAAAATAGGATATTTAGCCATCAGAGCAGTTATAATTAAAATGAATATAAATACAGTTTTACAACATTGCAATTATCTGTTATATAACATTTAACTTTTAAAATTGCAAATGCAAATAGAAACCAAATCAACATTGCAAATTCTAATTAGTTATCACAGAGGGCCAAAAAAATGAAAGAGTTCAAACCTAAGATCTTGAATATCAGCAAATTTAATTATCTATTTTGGCCTTTTACTAGAGGTTACTCTGTGGCATTGTATGTCTGCTCTCCTTTAGTGTCTTTTAATTATTCAATGTTCACTTTTAGTCACTTTCATGAACTTATGCTTATTTCTTAAGTGATTTATAATGTTTCCTCAGAAAATTCCAGAAAAGGTTAAATATGCTTAGTTCATACCATGCTTTGTGAAAAACCTGAGCACTGAAACTTATTTCAGTTTATGATGTGGAAAGGGTACAGCTAAGTTTAAAAATAAAAAAAATATTGTTAAAATAATATGATTTATATGGGTGATATCCGTCAGAAACATTGTGGCATTTAAGTGTCACAACATTAGCTCTGGAAGGTCTTTTAGAATTTCCCCATCTATTATTCTCATCTCCTCCTGGGAATATAGTAGGCTTTTACCTCCATTATCTGCAATTGGAACTGACCTTGTCACTTTCTAAAACAATTTATAGTGTGAGACCTTTTAGTGCTCTCTCCCTGGCCGTAGTGAAAAAGATGTTCACAAATGGCCAGCTACATTTGTAGTACAGCTACAAAATGGTGGTGTCCTCTAACCCCTGTGTACTGTGAATTACTCCCCATTCCTTACCATTAACCAACCATAGATTTCATTTAGAAAGAGAAATAAACTTGCATTGCCTTAAGCTGATTAGATTTGGAAGTTGTTAATGGAGCATAACCTGGACTATTCTGATCAATATGTTATCTTATTTTTAATTGCTTTAAGCAGCACAGCAAACCTGTATGTGTAATCTCCTATTGTAGTTTAAAACATAAATTCCAAAATTCTAAAAGACCAGTTTCTCAAGGATTTTAATTCTGAAGGCTCATAAATTGGTGCCAAATCGAGGATAATAATTTACTGCTATTTCCACTGTATTATAAAGGCAGTTATGCAATACAACTGCCTGTGTTGTATCTGAGAACTATTGTGGTTTTCTGGATTATGAGGGTTATACAAAGAGTAATTCAGGAAAGGCAGGGAGCAGAGCTGCAGTGATTTTTAGTATTCCATTTTAGTCTAGCCACAGAGAAAACATCTGCTGTCTTCATTGCTGTGATCACTGTTGGCGGTGCTCTCCTTCAGTTGATGCTTTGCTCGAGGGGAGAAAACTAGCTGAAAGTTCTTGGAAAGATTTCTTTTCTCTTAGGTTTAGAAGGTTGCATTGGTATACCCTCCGTTGTAGGAATGCAAACAGAAAGGTGGATGACTTTAATATTACTTGTTTCCTGTTGCTCAGTTTGGAGGACAGTATTCTTTTTTTTATAAATAATAGTTTATTTTTACATCATGTTTTTTAAGATTTTTTTTTTTAAGATTTATTTATTTATACATACAGAACTGGGATACAGGCCAGAGGTGCAGGAGCGGTGAGAGGATTCACTCGAGACAGAGTGGGGAGCAGAACAGGCAGACTGACAAGGTACACTGCCTAGGGGAGCAGTGGGCGGGTCAGGAGAGGTCTGCTGCACCAGGTGGATCACCTCCGGGACATGCAGGGATTGAACTCATGCTAAAGTGGCTTCAGTTTCCTAGTGCTGTGCTTAACCTGCTGTGCCACCAGGAAGGGCCTATTTTTACATCATCTTGTGCCTTTTCACATTTCAGTTGTAATCCCCTGTGGGCTTCCCATCACCAAGTCACCCCTGTGCCATCACGATAGTCTAGTGCATTTCCGTCCCCCCACCGTTTTTTGTTGGAGACCAGCTCCAACTATTGAGGTGTCTGGAGGCAACACAGGCAGGATCCTAAGGTGGGAAGGTGTCAGCTAGCGGAGATTCCTAAAAAGGGGAGAAGGAGAAAGGGGAAAGGGGAGCGAGGAAGACACAGGAGTCGGAGTTGGGTGCAAGTCTTCCTGCTCTGCCTTCAGCAGAGGTTTATTTTATACATTAGGAGCAAGTAGAGGGATGATATCAGCACAGGAACTGGGCTGAGAGATTACAATCATCTTTTTTTTTTCTAAGAACAGTTTGGGGTCTTTTTGACCCTTACTTGAGATTACAACATTCTAAAATCAATCAAGGTAGAAAACAGGTACATGGGTGCACAAAGTTTGGGACTAATATTACTATAGTGGAGATCAACTAAGATAGAAGTCCCTTAAACCTTATCTATTACTTAATGGGTTTTTGTTTTTCTACCTGAGTCATCCTGGGAGGCAGAAGAGGAAATTCCTCTAATCTCTGATTAGGAGACATAGGTGGATTTCCTTATCTAAAGACTACATAGTAGCACCCAAGTAAAATGTCTTCTGGTATATATATATATATATAATAATAATAATAATATATATATATATATATAGTAATAAAATATATATATACACTGTTTATTATTATTATTATTATTATTATTATTATTATTATTATTTTCTCACCTGGTCCTTTATACTCCTGCTATGAGTAAAACCATCTGGTATTTTTCCTTTTCTTTCGGACAGTAGTATTTGTAGGGGTCTCTTGTCAAAGAATTTGTGATCAGACCATTTGGTTTAGAGAGGGGAACACTAGATATATTTTGAATGATGTTAATTTATCATGGTGGTCATTATTTACTAACAAAGGCTAACAGAAAGTTTTTGAAGGCAAAATTGGGCCCTGAAGAAAGCAAACTCAGAGTACATACGATCCAGACAAATTAAGTAAATTTTCCTGTTCTAATGTTTTACCTGTTAAATGGATGAACAGCAGAATTCGGCTATTTTTGATGAGAGAATATATGTAAACCACTTAATCAATGTCTTAGGACAAAGAAAGTAACCAGATAAGATTGGAATTGGGAGGTTTTTTTTTTATTATTACAAAGTTTATTTTTACATCATTTTGCACATTTTTTTTTTTCCATCTCGATTGGAATCCCCGCGGATTTCCCATCACCAAATCACCCCTGTGCCACCACCATAGTCCCGTGCATTTCCCTCCCTTCCACCCCCCGTTTTTGATCCCATTCCCCACTCCACCCCCACAGAATGTCTCTGGGGGACATATATGGTGAACATATATGGTTGTTCATTATTTTTGTTATTTCTCGCCTGGTCCATTATACTCCTGCTATGAGTGAAACCATCCGGTATTTTTCTTTCTCTTTCTGGCTTATCTCACTAAGCATGACCTTGGAATTGGGAGGTTTTTTAAGCTTTCAACCAATTGAGACAGAGATGTTTTTGTTAGATTGGAATTAAATTTATTATCTCCTTTAATAGCACCTGAATTGGAGAACTCATAGTAGATAAGAGGTTGCCAATGGTATTCTTCTTTAATCAAAACAATCCATTGTGTTAGTAACAATCCATGTGTTAGCTGGTGATATTGTGGTAAGAAATATTCCAAATATCCATGACTACAAAAACAAAGATTTAGTTTCTTTTTCCATCACATATTATAGGTAGGTCATTTTAGGCTCTTTTCTCTGTCTTTCATATTTTAGGATCTTCAGTGAAGATACAGACACTATTCAGAGTATTATTAGGCCATTAACATAGATAAATAAAGAGACTGAACCATGTAATACCATCTCTGGAGGTAGCACATGCTACTTCCACAGATATTTTGCTTGCTAAAACAGTCGTGTGTCAAGCTTATTACTAGTGTGATAGAGAAATATATAATGTCTCTTAGGAAGAAGCAGTCAATATTTTCACAGTGGTATAATATATATACATTTGGAGTGTAACTATTTCCTTCCTTTCCTTCCTTGCACCCTCTCCCCAAATGCAACATCAGCCAAGAACCATATTCAGGGTACAAAAGTGATTATTGTCTTTGTATAAACTCTGAATGTAACTTTGCTTGTCTGGAGACTTATGAACTATAAAGGGAAATGTTCTGCTTTGTATACAATTTAGTTATATAGTGAATGGGACAGTGTAACCCCAATAAACACTATAATTCAGAAAATAGAAGGGTGTGAAGGATTTGGCAATCACTTTTCCAGAGTAATTCTGAAATCCTTCTGTGTAGATGTCAAAGCTGCTCCTGGCACACACATCCTCCTCCCACTCCCCCCCCTCCCATGAAATGTGGACTACCTTATTAGCCTCCTTCACTTTAGAAGGCTTTTCTTTCTCTCTCTCTCTCTGTGTGTACACATAGGTACTTTCTATATATGTGTGGATAGATAGATAGATATAGATGCTTTGTCAAATAAAAATGAAGCAAAACAAAGCTATAATAAACAACAAAATAAACAACAAAAAATGTTGCTTTGGAACAATCACATGTTGCTTGAAGTATTTTTTATACAAATCATCTAAGTCCACCTTTCTGAATGTTTCAGCCATCTAGCTATCTGTGTTTTGAAGTTGAGATATCCAAGTTGCACTTATTATAGACTCTCTATGTGCAGTTTTGAGTAGCTTCAATAGTTTCCTGGATCTCAATTGTCCCTTTGAGTTAATTTTTTTTTCTGTAATCTTATTTCTACTTTTTTTATCTGTCTTTTTTGGGATCCCTCATTCTCTGTTATCTATTAATAAAATAATGTAAACAAGTCTGACTTCATTTTCTATTTGATTTCACTCTCCCCTGTTTTCACTCTGAAGGCAAGATTTGGATGTTTTTAACACCAATATAGTTTCTTATTGATATTCTGAACAAACTAATCCCTATAGACAGAGAAATAAACTGTAATAATGATTTTGTTTTTACTTCCTATCTATGAAGAATATCTCAATCAAAAAATAGCCTGTGTTTCTCCACTAAATGTCAAAAGCAGTCATTCCACTATGAAGGCAGCAGTACCCAGGTTTTTCTGAAATCAAAAGCCTTTTTTAGGGTGTAGCTAATTAGCCCTGATGAAACAATTTGGGGTTATAATCTAAAAGTAGGTAGCAAAGTACATGAACCTAAGAGTAACAATCTCTATTGGCCTTTCTGTTTACATGTGAAATTCAATATATCTACAAAGGAATAATATCCCACTGCATTAAAGCTTAACAATGGTGATAGAAGGCTAGACTGTGTCTCAACTATAGTCAAATCCATGCTTGATTTTTCCATCATTCTGTTCCTAAAACATGTATTGAAACTAGATTCAGGGCTACAGAAACCTACCTCACAGAAGATTTGGTCACTTAATTTCCTACTTTACCCCTATTTAAAAAATATATTCATTTTCAGTCATTCTGAGTCAGGCTAAAATAATCATGTACTCTGAATCCTGAGTCAATAGAAAGTATGAATAGAATAAAAGTAGAAATTAAAGTATGTCTAAATTAAATGTAGCTTGAGCTAGATGCATTTTTGGTATAAATTGAAGTTATGTACTCACTCTGTGACGGGTGATTTCACTCTCCCACTGTTTTCACTCTGAAGGCAAGATTCAAGTGATTTGACTTTTAACCTAATTAAATTGGATATACATTCCAAGTTGGTGTATGTTGGAGCCACATTTTCCACTGTAAAAAGGAGCCAATGAGCAAATAGAGAGAAACCAAAAACTTTCCTTTGGTCTGCTGTGCACACCCTCTCCCTCTATGAAATGTATGTTGTAGGAGAAAATTCTTTTTTCTTTTTTTTTTTTTTGCCTATAAAAAAACAACTGTTATTAATGATAATAATAATTTTAATGTTTCTCTGCTAATGTTATATATATCTCAATTGTTCAGAACATAAATTACCAAGCCTACCATTAAATTCTCATCAAGTTACACAAAACACGATAATGATACTGAACTCAAAATAATATTTTATCATAAAATGTAATTTAATAATCTGTAGCTGGTAAGTGCATAAAACTGACATGTAGGTGTGAAATCATTAGTTTTTTTTTTTTTTTTTTAAGAGATGGATTGCACCTCTATAAACTTGGGCTTACTTACACAACTTGCTTTGTTTAGTGAAATGTAAGAGTTAAGTTGACATGTGTTACTTCTCAGCTGAAGCCTTCTAGAGCAAAGATAGATTCATTAGATCCATCCCATTCTTTGGGACTCCTCGAAACTTGTAAGAATCTGAAATTCCCTTTAGCTAGAGTCCAAGATTGAGGAGATCTTCCTAATGAACCACACTGAGCATGTAATCTGAGTAAGAAATAAGCCTTTGCTTAAACTACAGTGATTTTAGGGTTGTTTGTCACAATAACATAATCTGACTTGTCCTATTTTTTTCTTTTTTTTTGTCATTCCATAAAAATAGTTTAGCACACTATAAGTGAATGATACCATAGGTTTTAATATGGTAGTACTCACAATGGTTTTAGTTCTTTTTTACTGGGGGCTGGAAGGATGGTATTCTATGATTTTCAATGGGGAAGCAGTTGACAAACTACAACTTTATAGTAGCTTGGAAGGTAGACAACATATTGAAAGAACATTTAACATTAAGAAAACAAGTTGGAATAAAATAGTAGTGTATATAATATTACATATCAACTTTTGATTGCATTTGATAAGAAACTACAAAGAATTGAGCCCAGAATTTGCTGTCATTGTCTCAAAGGTTGGTATGACATAGTATACAGAAAAAACAGCAATTTAGAGACAGTGTAGTCGAAAGCTATCTGTTTCTTAAACCCAAATAGTAAAAAATATAAGGGGGGAAAATTTTTTGATTGATGAAGAAAGATCAATTCTCAGTAGCAAGGCAATTAAGAGGGTCTAACATATCCATTTTATTAAAACCTCTAACTCAACCTAGATGTCTTAGTGCAAAGATTCAACTAAGAGGGTAGCTTCAATTAATCGTCTAATTAGAAAAAACAGTTGATAGACGGGGCTAAATGTGCTACCCTTCAAAAGCATTATAGGTTGTAAATGAAAATGGAAAATAAAGAATAAAAAAGAAGCATAGAGATATTAGAAAAATCTGAGTTTAAAAAGGTTTTGTATGTAATTGTTGGTGCGGGGAGCTGGTTGGAAACACCTATATCAGAAGTCAATAAATTCTTTTAAAGAAGATTTGTACTGCCAAACAAACTTTCAAATAGAATAGAAATTCCTACTTATTTTTTCAAAATGCATGTTGGACTGCCAGCATTTCAAGGCAAAGATTATACTGCAAAGGCCCTTTAGCTGACAAAAATGACATTTTGTTTTTAATGACTAATGTATATGTTTAAATAGGACATGGAGAATAAAATTAGCACTCTGTGCAAAACCAAAGACAAAGTAGAATAGATGGAAATATTCTTACAAACCAGAATTAATTAAGAGATGTTTTCCATGCTGTAGTAGAGAGTCTTTGAAAGTATTCTCAACGAAGTTTCAAAACCTTACGAGAAGTTTGCTTTGGGGAATATTTCTCATTCTTCCATTTCTCATGTTGAAGTATTTATTGCAGTTATTCTGTTTCTGTTCTTTCATTGTTTACTTGGTACATGGAGACCAATTTTTTGGTCTTAGGTCTTCAGTCCAAGGAATATGAATGTGTGATCTTCTTCACATCATATATGAAAGTAACTTCTACATGGAGTAAATATCCAATTTTAAATGTAATTATACTACTTATATTGAGAACTCTAAGTTTTTGTCCAAGATTCTTTTACTTTTGTGTGTGTGTGTATAGAAGAACTGGGGTGTAGGCCAGATGTGCAAGAGTAAGAGAATTCACCAGAGACAGAATGGGGAACAGAACAGACAGATCTACTGAAATACACTGGGAGCTGTGCCATATGTGGGTTAGCTCCCTGGCCTGGCATAGAACTCATGCTGGAGCAGTAATATTGCTGATACTTAACCACCAGAGAGCTTTCTTCCAAGATCCTAAATTAATAAAACCTTGACTTTATATATTTTATATGAAACATTTTTGAGAATAAAAATCGAAAGAATGAAGAAATGATTGTTAGAATTAATAATACTTGCTCACAGCAGTGGCATGAGTGATATGGAACAGGAAAATAATTAGTTCCTGGAGTTAATCCAAATCTTGTAGGTGCCTAAATTCATTACTCATTGTTTAAATTCACCAGCTACTTTCCAGTTGGTTCAAAAAAGAAGTAGCTTTAAATATTGCATGAATAAATACATGTGGAGTAAAGGGGATGTTTTATAGTTTGAAGCATTTGATATTAACCACCAAGAAGGTCTGACTTGCAGTTTGAATTCATGCTTTATGTATTTCCATATCAGAAGATGAATGAGCTTCAGAAATGTTTAGAAATAAAATATAAGCCATGATATAATTTTACAGAATCCATACAGAAAAAAAAAAAAATCAAACTTGCAAACACTGTGCTAATGACTCACACACAAATTCAGCTTTAGACTACAAACAGCTGCTTTTGGAAAAATCAACCTTGCAGAGGAATATGCTTTGATTGCCTGAAGCAAAATTATCTGGCTACCAAGCTCAGAAGGAAAAAAAGTAACATTTTGTAAGTATCAGCATAACTTCTGGCACATTAATCTGGCACTGAGGTTTGAATAAGTGTCTTTTCGATTCTCTCTTGGGGGTTATGATAGCCTTTAACAGAAACATGTTTAGATTAGGCAAAAATGGAATATAAAATCATAGAGTATGTTGAAAGAATCTGCTTATGGTGAAAATATTTCCATAAATGAAATAAAGGTAAGATATTGTGAGAGTTTAAACCACTGTTAGGACATCCTTAGGCTATTTATTTATTTATTTTTTCTCTTTCAGGCATCAGAGGAGTTTAAACTAACTTTAAACTAAGAATTTATTTTAGGAATTAAAGCATGCCCAACATCTGGACATATAATCAAGTTTTCATGACGACTCAAAACTTGTTTCTTTATTTCTACATACCCTTGTTCTTCTCTTTTATATGCCATCATCAATTATTCTCTCCATACTGAAAATTCCCATTATCACAAAAATATGCTGTCAATATTAATATACATTGACATAATCCCTTCATTCACATCTCCATTTCTTTTGCTCACCTTTAGGGCAATTTTTTTTCTCTCTCAATATGGCTGCTTTCATTATAACCATTTTCTTTAACTCATCTAGGTTTTTATGTCTGTTCATGTACAAAGACTGCTGGTTTTAAGATCATCAAGATTTAAATTTTGTTAAATCTAGTGTAAATTTTTAGACCTACGTAAATGAACCTTTAAGTAGCATTGGCTACAGATAACATAACTTCTCTTGAAAGCTTTTTGTTGATCTAACCTTTAGAAAATCTCGTTTCTTCCCTTATGTAACAGGATGGTCTCTTAAAAGAGATATTAAAGTATCCTTTCTCATTGCTCCCCATTAACCTAAACCCTAAACATAGAGTGTCATAGCACTCAATCTTTCATTGTCTTTTTTATCAATAGAAATTTTCTAGCCACTCTCAATGATATGCATGTATCTCATGTGTATGTTGATGACTTTCACATTTCTGTCCAGCACTGACTCTTTAAACATAAAACACATACATTCAACCTGTAGATTTATAGGCTTGTAGATTTATAGAACAGTTCTTGATTTTCAATATGAAACTCTTTGCCATCTTCAATCTAAAAAAAGCAGGCTTGTTTTTCCAGTTGCTTAGGACAAGGTCCTAGAACAAGTTGTTACTTAAATTACTTAATTCTTTTCATGTGCCAGCATAAACTTGATTTTTCTCCTGAAAAATATCCAAATTTAATGATGTTATCCCACCTATAACCCTTTTACTTTTGTCTAAACCAACATTGCTCATCTGAATTACTTCAATAGTCTTTTCCTTCCATTTTTCTTCACCTCTATCCCTTCGACTTATGTGTGTGATGTTTTATTTTTTTCTCTGTACAGTAGAAACAAATACATGCGTCTCAGCTCCTCATTTTCTTCAGGCCTTTGTTCAAATATCTTATGATCAGAAAGAGCTTTCCTTTCTCCTTATGTAAAAAAACCAGATTATTTATTGTTACTCTTACCTCTTACTCTGCTAAAGTCTCATGATAGCGGATGAGACTTTACTTTTCAAGTTGTTATTCATTCAGCCAATATTCACTCACTTGGTTTTTGATCTACCACTTATCACTAAAACGTAGACCCGATTGCCACGGACCAGCACAGCAGGAGCAGGAGACAAGTTTCAGGGATGGCAATTCTGGCGCAAGGTGGACAAAGATGAGGTTGAGTGACAGACAGACACGACTTCTAGGAGTGCATATCTGAATGTAATTTATTTTTAATAGTGCAGAGCATTTATACAACATTTCTTGGCAAACAAATATAGGGGTACAATGATTCTTTTAATAGAAGCGTGACAGATAATACATTTTTTATTGTTTCTGAGATGTGTCGTCAGGGGCCCAAAACCAACCTGGGGCCCTGAGAAACCATTGTGTATTCAAGGTTCAGTGGTGCTAAACACATACCCTATCTATCACTTTTGCCTTGCTAATCCTTTTAATTGCTCTCTCCATTCTTTTACAAGCCACCTGGTATACAGGAGTTAATAGAATTAAAGATTGTAGCAGAGTTTCTCAGAATTAAATCAGTATCGAGAACAGAGGAGGCTACATTTCTTTCAAGAGTATCATTAGAACGATGCACAGTGTTCATAACATTTCTTTGGTTTAGTATGTTGTGTGTCAGCAGAATCAGGAAACAAATCAAAAGTTACAGTGACCATTCGAGAGTCAGCCATTCTTTTACTCCTGGAGGGCCACGTATTCCTCCCGTGTGCCCGGTACCTTGACGGTGCCAAGCTCTAAGGATTTCTCACTTGGGCGCTGTGGGAGGGGACGTGGCTCCTGATGAGAAAGAGAATTCGTTATTATGCATAGTACTTAGTAACTGGCCCAAGTGGAGGCTCAAAAATTGTCTGTTAGAACAATTCCTAAACTTATCTGGATTTCTACTTATTTTTAGTAGTGTCTAATCACACAGGGAGGTGACCCATACAGCACACCAGACATCTACTGTCTCTTTCTCTGCAGTGTATTTGTCACTCTGCCTGTTCTGCTCCCCACTCTGTCTCTGGTAAATCCTCTTACCCCCTGCACCTAAGCCTGTACCCCAATTCTTGTGTGCATAAATAAATAAATATTTTTTTAAAGAAATAAAGACAGAAGACTCTTGATTTGAAAAGCAGGACAGTTTGGAAGGTATACCAGTTAGCTTCTTTGAAAATAAGCATAGCTTAGACTCCTATACATCTAAGCCAATTTTCTTCCTCCTAAAATAGATACCATCATTTATAAAAGTTAAAAAAATGAATGTCCGCCATTTCTGTCATATAATGGCATAACCACATGTTTCAGTTTGATATGTAGTTCTTATTTCTTTTCAGTCACTTTTCCCTAGTCATTCTTGATCTATTTGTTCTTCTAGTTTAATTAAATTCAAGTTTGTTTTAGAATTTAAAATTTCATAATTGTTTAACCTTAGAGTATTTGATGACTTGAATATAAGAGAATCAAATATATACACATATGCTGGTCACATTAATTTGTTGCTTTCTACCTGTAAAAAATATTTGCTTTCTCTCACTATGCCTAACAAAAATGTGATTGTAATAACACCTTTCTGAGAATATGAAATGTGAGAGTAAGCAAAAAAAAAAAAAATTCTATCTACTTATAAAATTGTTTGTCCACTTAAAATATTTATATGCAATGTGACAGTTCATTCACTTAAGATGATTCACCTCAGTGAATAATTTAGTGACCTAGGGATTTGTTTGCTTTCCCTATATTGCATAACTATATATATATATATCAGCAGGTATTACATATGCCATTTCAATTTCGTTTACTGACTTACAGTGGACTTTCAAAACCTCCAAACAAATATTTATAGCCTTCCAGTGCTAGCAATCTTTAAAACATTTTATGATATAGGAAGTACTCTTAAAATGTAATCATCCTGTAGCCAGTTATATAACCTGCTTATTGATGTTCAGAATATTAAATTGTATTTCATCAAACTCCTTTCAGATTTTAATTTGAAAATCATCACCGTTTCTCTTGTTATGAGTTCTAATATTTAGGACAATGATGCAATATAAACTATAAAGTTTTGCCAGCAGTAATGTTGAAGTTCTTAAGTGAATATGCAGACTCCATACTCCAAATTATTATGATGTATCTTTCTCCATTTCCTAATTAGAGTCAGAATTGTTTAAGTTTAATTTATTTTGAGAACTATCAGGAAAATAGAATGAGGACAAGTAACATAAGTTAGTAACCCCATAGAGATAACAAATGGCTCATTAAGTATAGGATATTTAATTTTGGAATCATAGAAGAAATTTTTGAGGGCTTCTAGTTTAACCTTCTTTCCAATCTAAGAACTTTTGTCAGCATGCCAGATGGATGGTTATTTAGCTACTGTTTAAACATGTGCAGTGTGAAGTTTCCATAGCTTTTAATGGGAGCCCATTTCATTTGGGACTAAGAGAATGATTAGAAAATTCTTCCTCATATATATTTAACAGATGCTCCTTTTAAATTCAATTTCTTGGACCCTGTACAGCACAGTATCTTTTAATTTCTTCTTTTACTTGACAATCCTTCAGTTATTTTTGTCTGCTACTATGACTCTCCTTAAATTATCTGCTATCCAGATTAAGTACTAGAAATCAGCCTGTGAAAATAATGTACTTAATTGAATAATGAAGAAAATCAAAAAAAGGTGTGAATCATAACCTGGAAAAAAATGAAGACAAAATCAGAACAACAGTGGAAGAAATGTTTATATGTTTAGTTTGTCATGATGATTTCTGTGGTTGGTCCTCAGCTGATTCTATATACTTCCGAGTAATCAAAGTGAAAGCAAATGATTTGATTACCTACATAAAGTTCTTCAGTATTATCAATGGTTTTTCACTGACATAACTACTGAAGGGATATATTATGTAGTATTTCACATGTAGCTCCAAGTGTTTTAATAAACATTATCCACAGAAATATTCTTTCAGTTAAGGTATTGCTATTTGTATGGCATTTATGTCCAGAAATTTCAGTCTTCAGTGTATTCTGGGAAAGAAATAGGGATGTGTTATTCATGTCCATATGAATTAGACAAAGTGTACCATCAGCCAATCATTTAATGAATTTTGATAAGCTGTCTGATATATGTCATAATTTAGGTCACAAAGATACTGCAGTTCTCCAGGATAAGCCATATAAAGCAATAGCCTTGGTCATCCCTGAAAGACTCAATAGGGATTTATCAGCTGCTGAGATATTTTTTCCTCCTCACAGGAGTAGTAATAATAGGATTCCTGCTGCTTGCCACAGTTTATATATCTTTACTAATATAGCACTGAGTACATGTTGCACGTCAGAAACCTCAGTGCTTTCAGAGTGTTGTAAGTGCTCATTCTAAAAGTTCATTCCTATTCTATCAAATTAATTTTTTTCTTGTTTTCATCCTTACTATGGGGTAACAAAATTAAACTTAAAATCAAATGACCTTTTCTTTTTGATAGTTCAAAAGTGATTAAAAATAGTGACAAAAATAATTTTTAAGGCATTTGTTAAGTCAAAACTCCTCGTTTCTGCATTATTCTAATCATCAGAATGTGTTTATTTGTAACAGATACAGGTTTCACGGACTCCGCCCCCACTCGATGCTGGAACTCCAAGTCCCATCAGTACCAAGAAGAAGCACGCAGGGACGTGAGGGCGGAGCTGAGCAGCCAGGTGGGGATAAAACCGGACACGTGGGCTCTGGGGGTCTCTTGGCCTGGTGGTTCGCAGCTGATCATTTTGGTGCTCAATCGGTTTTCAGCGTGCCGGTGGAGTCCACGTCAGCAGAACTGGTAGGACATCCTAGTTAACCTGTGTTTCTCTCCCTCTTTCCCTGGGTTATCCCTTTACCTTTCTCCTTATAAATCAATCCATTATTTAACCTTTTGAAGTGTGTCCATAATACGATTGAATTGTAAGCGCACGGGTGAAGACCCACAGACAGGCAACCCAATTCACATTGGGGTGCCCTGTAACATATTCATAATATGGCTGATTTTGATTGATGGATAAGGCGATCATTTAGCAACATCATAACTATGTGTCATTAGTAATTGCTTTAAATAGGCATTTCTAAAGATAAATTATAATCTTTACTACAATAGCTATTTATTAGTGTTAGGGTCCGAGAACTCGATTACCGCGAAAGAGCGTCACACAAGAATGCAATTCGCAGAGTAGAGTTTATTGGGCTGGCTAGCCAGGGTCAAGCCATTCCATGCCAGACATGCAGGGTTCAGGCAAGACCCCGACCAAAGGAATGTCAGGGAATATATTGGCCATGTTGACCGTTCGTTACATACGTCAGAGCCCGTGCAAATTCAGCTTAGCAAATGGATTCAAAGATTAACAGACATCACAGCCTGGGTCACAGTTCAACCACCCATGGACAGGTTTCCAGGAATAGATGTCTCATTTCCTGGTGCCTCCAGTCCAATCAGCCTGGGCTACACCATTCCCATTATCCAATCAATTTAAATGTACATTGTCCCCTTCAACCTATCCTGCATTCCAGGGGTGGGTGGAAGGCGTGTTTGTTTGGGCTTGTTTTGTTCAGGCCTGTGTTACTTCCTCCATTCCTTCATTAGGATTATATTTAATTTACATTCTCTTTGTTGTTATCTTGGCAACAGTAAAATAAAAATGATTTGATAGAAAATCTTGCTTGATCTAAAAGCTGTTGGAATCTCAAAATAGCTTTGATTAAAAATGAATAAAAAATGATATTTACCACCGTCAAACAATTTATAAGACTATTAAACAATGAATAATTTTACTACCTTTATTGTTGAAGAAAATGCAAATAAGTCAGGTCACTGTGTTAATTAGAAATTCAGTTTAGTGAGGTTCTTTCTCTAAACTTGGATACATGGCTTATACCACATGAAATAAGTGAAAACTGCATGGCTATAAGCCTCAATAGAGACAGATTAGAATTGTTAGTCTCCAAAGGGAAATTGTTGTTTTTGAATTACAGGTATGTCTCTAAATTCTAGCTGTCTCTTTTTATCTGGTCTTTCCCCATGCTTTTTTTTTGCAGACTAAAGATAATGAGTCCTTACTGTTTTTCAGTATCTTTGCATAAATAAAGAAATAAGTACCTAAAGACTTTTCCTCATATCTGTCATGTTTATTATGTACCCATACATAGTTTTGCAAATGAAAGTATATTCACATCAGTATCATTATAAATTTTAGCTAGTCCAACAATTGTAACTGTTCTGCTGCATAATATGAATTATTCATGCTAATGTTAAGTAATAACAGGATGGATTCTGCAGGCATTTTCTGCCAGAAGAGGCTTTGCTGATGCTATTTAAGAAGGAATCTGCAGGTCAGAGGTTGAAGGAGGGTCAAACATTGTGAGAATGTTTCTGATTGTTAAATCCTTCCTGGGAGGGGGATGGAGATTGACTTTGGGCAAAGTTTTAAATTGCTTACACTGATTTCTTGCTTTCTGGGATTCCCACATGCAGAGAGGATATGTGCCCCCAGGAACCTAAATGGAGCCTCACAGGTACTTGATAGCCTGGAAGTCTTGAGAGGAGGTGTCAGGGCATCTTGGTGTTATACAGATTGACAGAGTGCTAGGAGGCAAAACATAGTTAGAAATATGCAGTTTTTATCTCTGGCAAAAAAATTAGGAGGTGTGAAAATAAAATCTCCAGAGCAGTACATGGTTTTGGGATTTTGCTAGATAAGAAAGGAAAACGGAATGTATTCACTTTGTAATATGTCTTTTAAAAGTTTTATTTACTTCTCCTAGTGTCCTTTGCTTCAAATAATGAATGCTGTGAACAAGCGGTGAATTAGATGCTTTTAAGAAGAAACATATAGTGCACAAGCACAATCAGAGCTGTGATAGATAAGTTCAGATCTGTCTAGAGCTCTTGGTTTATTGGTCCCTTCGGGACTGCCTGGTAAGTACCACAGGAAAGATATTTTTAGGCAGTAGGCAGTTCAAGTGCTAGTGAGATCACTTATTAATCTTTAAACAGTACTCTCTGCTATTGTCTGTGTGTTTTAGAGTCCAATTTATCTTACTTTCCACTGCTGTTATAGGATATAAGGTCACATTCATAAATATAATCAAATAGCATCATAACAGAAGGTAAAGAAAAGCCACAAGAAATACTGTATGTTTAGCCAATTACATAACTATAAATTAAACTCAAGTTCAGCAGCTAATAAGTTCTCTTTGTGTGTTTGCATGTGAGTGCGATTACCCTATTCTGTATTGAAAATATTATCACAGAATGGCAGATCCTTGCATGATTTGAAAAGAACATACAAAAATGTCACTTGTCTCAACTATGAATAAGAGAAAATTTTCTTTTTTTTTTTGTTGTTGTTTTTCATTAAAATACCATCCTCTTGGAAATACAGATTTCTAGTGGAATTTAAAAATTCATTATTATGTTGTTATGTGTTATATAGAAGGTTTTTTTCATTTTATACAAAAAAAAAGTTGTTGGAATTAAAGGTTGGGTGCCTAATATACTTAGGTGAATATTCTGGGCACATCCATGGAATTTGTGTGTTGTGTATTTTTGTGAGTAATTTTGTGTCTACTGTGGGGACATATCACAGAACGTTATTCTAAGAGTTGCCTAATAAATGCCACTGTGTGTGGAATGTGAAGTACTTTTCAAAGGAATCTCAAAGTAAAATGCTACAAAACTTACTTAATGAGAGTAACTGATATTAAGGCACTTTCTACAAACCCAAAATGTAAAACTTATTTGAATGTTATCTTCATTTACTTGCAGAGTTTACTTAGATTAATAGGGTTAGCAATAGAGATAGGATATGATAGGCCCTGGAATGCAAAATCCATGTGCATACAGATTATCCTACTAAGTATTTCTATTCAGATTCAGATTCAAGACATCTGTCTCAGCTACAGAAAAATGAATGTGCAAATATTTAAATGTGACAAAGAGGGAACAAGTAAAAAAGCAGCAACATTCACACCCAAACCCAATCATTCTATTACAAGACATCACATGAAATAAAGGTACCAATATATGACATTACTAATTTTGTTTTAGTTTCTTGGGAAACTAGTACATTTCACCATAATCATTAAGTGGAAATACCACCTGACTTTATGAAATATATTGCTAAATATTTTCCAGGGTGAAAAAGGAAATGTGTAAGGATTTCCTTCTTTAATATATGGTAATGTCACACCAGTCATTTCACTACCCTAAATAGCTTTACCAAAAACAAACAAACAAACAAACAAACAAACAGAAACATAGAAATTGGATGGTTGTGTGGCATATTGCTTCATGTTACTGTTACAGGGCACACCAATGTGAATTGAGTCACCTGACTGTGGATCCTCATCGGTGCGCTTAACATTCAATTACAGGAACACACAAAAAAGGTAAATAGTGTGTTTATTTACAAGAAAAAGGGAAATGAATAACTCAGGGAAAGAGAGAAAAAGTTGGTTAGTGCATCCTACCAGTTCTGCTTACCTGGAGCCCCAATAGCACACTGAAAGCTGACCAAGAGCCAAGAGACAAGCCACAAGACACAAGGCAAACAGAGTCCCTCAAAGCCCACATACCCGGTTTTGTATCCAAACAGCCATCCTCAGGTCCTAGCATGCCTGCCTTTGGTGATGCTGGGATCTGTAGTTCCTGTGTCTGGGGTGGGGACCAAGTCCACAAAACTGGTATTTATAGCGTTTGTTCAGGACATTTTTTCCCCCCCTTACACTTCCATTGTGTATATATCCTTCCACAGCTAATATAGATCAAAGGTATCTGTCATTTGGTCACCCCATCACACTGAGACTCTAGGTCCACTATGGAATGATATTTCTATCTGTATTTCCAACTGCAGACACCTGAAGGGAATACAAGGACAGAAATGTGTTCTTTTATTATATTGACTCCATACATCTTAGGATGCTATCTGTAATTATCAAATTTTAATAACACGTGAGAGACTGGAGAAGTTAACACAGTTTATGAAAATAATGTTATCTGAGTAACTATCACTTAATGATGCATTTGTCTCCATTAGTGCGACTTTGTGTGGTTTTATTTAATCATTTTTAAATGGAACTTGGCTTACTGCTACAACAAACCCTTTAAAAATTAGTGTGTGATTACTTACCTACTGGATTCTGGCAGTTTTCTGACCACTTACCAACCTTCCTAACTCTAATATGCTTACCAATTAAAGAATGTGATTGCTTCTATCACATGATAAATTGCACACTGCATTTCTACAGTAATATGTTTGCAAAGAATGTTTACTTATATGTTGCTGTATTTGTTCACAATCTAGTTTTCTTATACTCTGAAGTGATCAGCTTTGCACATATTGAATATGTTCTGTTTATTTGACAGCTAAATTTTTCAGCAGAAAGTCCATTTTTAGCTGTTTAGAGACATCATGCCATATGTTTGTTGCTTTCTGCAGTGCAATGATTTGATGCACCTTTGTGATGAAGTCTGGACTTCTTCCAAAGAATGAAAGTGATATTATCCTTCTGGTGAACTGTGAAATTTCTCCACTCCACAGTGTCTTTCCCAGCAGAAAATGAGCATTCTTCATGGACAAGCTCCTTTAGGGGTCTGAGGGAAAGGATATGTTGAGGGGATTGGAATCAATGCCTACATTAGTGGCAGGTTAATGGCCAGTTCGAAAACATTTCTGCACCTTATTTTTGAGTAGGGCCATATACCCCAAAGCAATTCATATGTTACATTCTCTTGTTTTCAGTGTTGAGATGGTTTTTCTTGGCTTCTATAAACATTCCCTGAAGAGTTAGTACTGCTGTTGGCAACATCTTTTTAATTACACAGAAATCAGGGCAGGTGACATGAATATAGTCACTATGGTTTTCATTCTTTAGCTGTGTAATGATGCAAAAACCTATGAATATAAGACATAGCCTTTTTAAAAAAACATATTTAATATATCTTACACATTTCCATTTGTAAAGCTGTTTTATGTGGGGCAGTGATTTGAAAAAATATTTCCTTTAAGCATTTTAGGATATCACTGAGAATTATAACACTGTGCTTATCAATATGCTGCATGTGTTGTAGAAATAATAGAACATTGGTATCTATTTTAAATATACCAGGCACTAATGATGTAAAACATACTTCTCACAGCACAGGAGGCTGACTATTTCTGGTGCTACAGTAGACCATGGAGCATAATACTTACAAGGGAATCCTCATCAGGTTCCTAGACACTAAGGGGAAAAAAATGATAGTAATCCCCTTTGGATGTGCTTTCTTTGAAATTCCTATCACATAGTTCACCATAACTGACAAATGTTGTGGGGCCCAGGCATAACTCAGAGCTTTCCTAATATCTCCAGTTCTTTGTAGGTCTATTGGCCATGGTGATGGGTGGTGACTGATCCCGTTGTGCATTTGACGAAAAATGGGTAATGTATTTACTTAGATTTTATTCTGTTTGCAATTCACTGTTAAAATTTCAGTCTTACTTCATTTATATGTTGTTAAGCCAGAAAAAGTTCAATGTGAAAGTTAATTTCCTATCTCAATACACATAATTATTTAGTTAGAGTTTCTTTGTTTAATCTTGTTTGATATTGTTCTTTCCTGGGATAGTGGTTGGTAGTGTTTTTGTACACCAGAGGTAGATAAATAGACCTGGTTTTAAATCTGAACTACAACATTTAAATGTGGGCAATACTTAATGTTGGGCAACTTATTTAAGTTCTTGGGACCTTAGTGTTTTCACATTGTTAATGGAGATGTTTGGGCAACCAAAGGCTAGTTATATGATTAAATTCAATAATTATGTAGCTGGCTATGCCTGGCTCTGAGTATCTACGTATTAAAACAGTTTGTTTAAGTTTGATGGCATTTTCAACTGATACTTTCATTACTTCTTTTAAAATATTTGTCCCATTTTTTGATGTCACAGAGTTGTTCCAGATTACGTATTGCTCCCAATACTACATGCATTCTCTTTCTCTTATCAGGATTTTATATGTTTTTCTTCATCTGAACAGACTCCCTCACACATAAGCATTCTTGCCATAGGTCTGCTGATAATTTATGCATAGCCCAGCATTTTTTGATTTGTATTTTCTACAGTCTATCCAGGATTTTCTTTAAGATTTGGTACTTGTATTTAGACCATCTCTATAAATCAAGCTGGGTATATAAAACAAATTGGGGTAATTGCATATTTGTCTCATCCACTCAATAATAAATTCTTTGTTCACTATGTCTCGGAGTTACAATGTACAGAGTATATGGAAATTGAGTTTGTATGTACATAATATTAATTGAGCAGATATGTGAGGGGATTACTAAACTTTAGTCATCCATGCATGATGACTTTCCTGGCTCTTCTTTATGATTTCATCTCAAATGTAATCTTTAAAGTTTTGCCTTTTAGTGTTATATTCTCCCATGGACTTAATTTGCAATCAAATCTATCGATTTCCAAAAGTTTAAAAGAGGCACCAGTGGCTGAGTCCTTACCCTCATTCTCTTTTCCATTATTTCCTCTAACTTTTTATATCTATACACTAAATATTTCAACAGAAATAGAAATAAAACAGTACCATCTTAACCTCTGTTTTCCCATTCCAAATACTTTCATTTTTCTTGTTGCTACCATCCAATATAAACATTTTTCACACAGCAACACTTTTTGTTTTTGAAAATCATAAATTAAATGATCATATAACATCATGTTTTACTTTTGTAGAACTTCATTGTTTATAAAATTCTTTGAAAATTGTTGTTCTATTGTACCATTTATTTCAACTCTATTAAAGAGCCTACATTTTCCAGTTTGGTAAATATTTTCTAAATCTACCTAATTTATAATGAACTATTTAACCCATGCCCATTTTACTTTTTATATTTTACTTAATACTTACAATGATGCTAAAAGGTTATTTTTCATAGAAGGGCATTTGAACTTCAGTGGATAAATAAGTTGAAATAGCTTCAAGTGTGATTTCTTCCATCTTCCTCTCTCTCTAGAGTACTGCTTAACATACAGTTGGCTAAAGCATGTTCCTATAATGCCACCTAGGATGACTTCACTGAATCTCATAACACATATTCAGTGAATACACACTGCTAGCTGATGCAGTTTGAGAATAGTGAAAATTACCTTCCCTTGAATTTAAAATTCAAGATAATCTTGTCTTTAAATAAATTTTAAAGTTTATGTGAAAATTCCTAATATCTTTTCAGACCTTTCATGTATTGGCAATCTCTTAGAGGGCCATCTATTAATTTTTACAATTCTCCTGCTGCGTAAACCCTGGTTTTGCATAAGCAGGATAACCAGACCTTATTTACAGACATTCTGAAGACTTTTTCTTAGCTCCAAATACTTTTAAGTGCACAATTATCAATGCAATTAATAAGATTAAATAAGACATTAACAAGGTTTAACTTCACAAATTTAAGTGCACGTATAGATGAGTCACTAAGTAACTTGGGAAATTGAATGAAAACATGAAAAAGACAATTCATTTTCCTGAAAGCTCACTATTAGTTGAAAGCACAGAATTTCATTTAAGATCACCTGAGATCGATGACATAATGAAGTAATGAAAATATGCCCCCAGGAGAATGGAGAAGTTATTTGTTCATAGGAATGGATATCCTATTTTTCTTTCCAAAGATATCATATTTCCTCCATTCCTAGTTAAATGCTCTGAAATTGGGGAGAAATGTGCAAGTCATGACATGTCTGAAGTGATTCCATTTCAAATTCTGGGAAGATCAAGAAAGACCTAAAATCCAAATTTCTTAGAGTAAAAGAAGCTTTGAAGAATGTGTATACACAAGATGATTTCTGGAAGTTGAATGGCTGGAGTAACTGAAATTGATAGTGAATTTAATTATGTAATATAACTGTCACTATGGAAAATTCAGGATAGTTTTCTTCCTATTTAACAAATTGATATAGAAAGAAAATATTTGCTGCATGATGGGGAGATATCTGACACCTTTTGTGTTGTTGTTACTTTGAAAACGGATTTGATACATTTACATTTAAAGAGAAAAATCTAGAAATTTAGAGAAAAATGAAAATGTAATATATTCAGAATATTCTAAAATAAATGTTTCTAGTTAGTTACACATAGGAATATATGTAACTATATACATAGTAATATGTAGGGAAATTCTTAGAGGAGTTCTAGTTTAATATTCAGGAATTGATAAATATTAGAATAAAGTTAAAAGTTTAAAAACTGCACCTTTTAAAAAGATTAGACTCTTCTACTAGTCAAATCCTACATCATTTTTGAGAAGTGAGAAATATAATCTTAGAAATAGTATAGGGTTGAGAAACTGATCTAAAAGTAGACACTGAGATTCTATTATGAGTTCCTCAATCTTAATTTTGGAAATCTTTTGAAATTCTTTGTTTTTTAATTTCTTCATTTATAAGCTATATGGTTGGGTAATTATGATCTCTACAGTACTAATAGTTTTTACATGCATAGTTTAAAAATCTAGTCATTGTTAGAGACCAGCTCCAACTATCGAGGTGTCTGGAGGCAAGACAGGCAGGACCCTAAGGTGGGAAGGCGTCTGTGAGCGGAGATTCCTAAAAAAGGGGAAAAAGAGAAAAAGGGGAAAAGGGAGCGAGGAAGACACGGGAGTTGGAGTTGGGTGCAAGTCTTCCTGCTCATCTTTTTGTGGGTCTTTATTATACTGTTTAGCAAGATTTAGTTATAATAATGCATCAGGTAAATTAGTAAGAAATCAGCATAAAAGTTTTAAAGGAAGAGGGGAACAATGCATACTCTTCCTGCTACTTTATGGCATACTATACATACATCTTGGTGATAGCTTTCATATATACGGATGTCTGGGAAAGGATGAGCTGTTAGCAAAGGATTTAGGAGTCCTAGGGAAGGAATAAATTGTGTTAGCAGAGTCGTCAGTGATGGTCTAAAGAAAAGCTAATGACTAACTTAAGGTTAACAGAGAGTAGCTAGTGTTTGTTTTAGGAAAAGGTTAATTAAGACTAACAGAGAGTAGTAGTGATTGGTTTAGGAAAAGAGTAAATTAAGAGGAGGTCACATAGTTATGCATTAAGCAAAACCTGTGTTGATAATGTTAGGAAATTGTCCATGGGTCCTTATGCCCTGAGAGTTATCTTAAGAATCGCTTTTTGTCAAAAGACCAAGGAAGCTTTCCAGGAGTCTTTATGCGCTGGGGTCTTATCTCTCCAAGAGCTTGCCTTTTGTCTTTAGTCAAAGGAATTTCTTGCCCAGGAGCAGCTCAGCTTGTACTTTGCCCGGACCAGGTAGCCAATTTAAAGCTAAGGCAATCCAGTTACAAACTGATGTTGCTACAGTATTTTTGATATTATGATTATACAAAAAATGGAGGTCATAACATAAGTTAGCAGTGGAAATTCTGATTTTTCAGAGCTTTTCCCGATCTGCCCGGAATCTGTCAGACGATAGACGTTGCATAGCTTGTGTGAAGTCATATTAAATAAAGAAGTCCTATGTTAGTAAAACTATGAAAATCACTGAGATTTCTGTCTGAATGGCCAGTATTTGACCATTGTATATACATTAGCTATTTATATAATTTAAACTAGGATCAGTGAAACATGAATTTGCTGACATTTTACATGAGTTCAATGTTGGGGTAATTTATACTTGAAATGCAGATTTTAGAAAACAAAGTGACTTCATAAATCAGAAAGTGACATCAATATTTTTTATTTCTACTTCTTTGTTTGATTTGTGTTGGCTTTTAATATATATGAAAAATGCATATGTAGTATATACATGTAAGATATACATCATAAAGAATAAAATGTGAAGAGATTGGGTTACAAAAGAAGTGAATAAAAGTGCACATAAAATGGAAGGCTGAAGATAAGTTTGGTATTTATTAATAAAACTGGGTCAAAAATTAGCATCAATATTCCACAGTCTTCCAAAACAAAAGTAAGTGTTATGGTTCTAGCTGATATGTAATGCCAAGAACAATGATCAGAAAATGTAATTCTTTTTGTGGACATAGAACACAATACATTTCTAGGTAAATAATTTTGGTTTAATCCAAAAATAAAATTGAGAGTAGAAAAGGAAATTGTTATTTGTTTCTACAAAAAAATCTTCCATAGAGTTTCTTTTTTATACCTAGACTTTTTTTAAAAAAAGATTTATTTATTCATACAGAACTGGGGTACAGGCCAGAGGTGCGGAGGGTGAGAGGATTCACTAGAGACAGAGCAGGGAGCAGAAAAGGCAGATCGACGAAGTACACTGCTGAGGGGAGCAGCAGGCAGGTCAGGAGAGGTGTGCTGTGCCATGTGGATCACCTCTGGGGCAAGCGGGGATCAAACTCATGCAGAAGTGGCTTAAGCTTCTTAGTGCTGTGCTTTAACCTGCTGCACCACCAGGGAGGGCCCATACCTAGACTTTTAATGAAGTTTTTAAAAAGCAAAAGGTTTTTTTTTTTTTTTTTAATCTGACAGGTTCTTTAAGTTCGGATATTACTCAGTTATATATGCTGGATAATAATCTTGAAAGTTATATAGTTACCTTCTTTAGGAAAATTATGAAACAATCAGGATAGGTGCCTGAGTAAAAGAATAAGAAATGACTCAAGTATATTCTGGAACTTTTCATAAAGTTTGTTTGGGTCTGTCATGACACAGAGGAAATAAACAATTGTATCCCAGGATCCTTTGCTCTTCATCATGGCTACAACTCTTATACCTGAAAATGAACCTATTATATACTCCACTAGTCACTCATCATGAACATAGAAATGATCCAGTTATCTAATTTCAGTGTATACAGAGTGAATTCTACAAAAAACCCCTCCACAATATATAATTATGTATGTATGCATGTGTATATACATACATATATATAAATATATATATACATATATAGATTCTTGAAAATTTTCTTATTGCAGCATCACTAAATAAGAGAAAGTCAATTATATGTTGGAGAAAATTTATCACAAGTCATGATAGGATTTTAAGATTCTTCACTTCAAGCTATATTAAATTGTCAAGATCCTACATCTATCATAAATAGATTTAAGAAAATTTACATTTCTAATTTCAAGAGCTGACATATATAGAGCCAGATGTCTATATGAAGTCTATAGTTTGAAACCACTAAGGCACAAATTAAAAAGAGTGGGGAACAAAATTCATATATTTTTTCCAGTAGTACAATGTTCTCTCTGATTAATATTTCTGCTGATCCTGACCTTGATAAGGTATTAGTATGTAAATTCTGCCTGAGCATCAGTAATTGGTGATAAAGATTAAGATTAATCCAGAAAGGTTTAACCCCAGAGAGCAAAGGGCAATGAAAATATCAATAAAAGCTAACACAAATGCTTCATTTTATGCTTAACAGGTTTTTTGACATGTTGACTAAGCAAGGCCAGGACTTAGGGTGAGGAGAGCCAGGCGGTTGGGGGCACAACATTTAAGGAGGAGGTGCGCACTCCCAGCGGCAGACAAGCAAAGACAAAGGAGGATAATATGCAGTAGAGATTCAGACTTTTTCTTTAGACATGGACAGCCAGTACTTCAAAAGAGGAGCAGAACAATTGTATAAGTTTATGTCCTGGCACAACACAGTGAATTATTGTAGAGATTCCAGAGGTGACTTCTGTGCTTTTTTTTTAAACAATATGTTTCTTGGAAATGAACACCTAGAAATGTGTAGGAAAGTCTGTAGAAAAATGTTGAGGTGTCCTTTTCTTGCTGACTTTAGATTCTTTAAAAATAGCTGTATAATAATGAACATTGTCATCCACTTACATATAAACATATATCTTGGAAAAATTAACTTATTATATGTAAAAAGAGCAAGGTGATATAAATAAACTAAAGCAAGAGGGAAATCATTTTGTTTTGTCCTCCTAAGGAGATAGAAGCCAAGCATCTAACCCTAGGGTTTTCCCCATATTCTACTACAAAAATCCATTCTTTTACACAAACCTACGTGTCTTACTCTTTCCATTTTAGGTTCTGTATTTTGTAAACTCATGCCCAGGTAATTATTTGTACTTTATCTATGGGCAGATGTTATATATTGTAGAGGGTATTAATCATAACCCTGCTCTATTAGCTTTTCACCAGTAAAAAATCTAGACAAAAGCCATAGAAACTGCAGATAACATAGAAATTGCAGATAACAATTCCAGCCCAAAGCCAAAAAGAGCCTTCCTAAAGCCCCTAAACTCTAATTGTAGGAACCAAGATCTACATAGTTGACACTTAGCTAGGCAATCGATGTTAAGGCTTACACCCTGCTCCACATAGCACAAAGGTATAGAAAGGACAAGTCATAGGTCTGGACTTCTGGAAGCAGATTTGTGAAGGAGAATTTGTTTAAAAGCAAAAGAGAGAGAAAGAAGAAGAAAATGAAAAATCTGGGCTATGCAGGATCAACTAGATTTCAAGATTACTTATCAATTCTAATGTCATAGGAATCACTGAGGAATGGAAAACAGACAAATCTTCCAATCTTGCTCAGACAGGGCAATAATTGCAATAAATGTTCCTATATTTTGCTTAAAGCAGTAACATGGAAAGAGGTTTCCCTATGCTAGGAAAGATTTTTCCTAGGGATACATACTAGGAAAGGATATATTTCTTATATTTAATTTCTTTTCATCCCAGCAAAAAACCTGTGAGATTGGGAAATCATGTCTCATTTTACAAGTTCAGGATTTAAGGTTTAGAAGGTTGAGTAGCTTGGTCATATCACAAGACAAGGCATGAACTAGAACTCAGGCTTGTGCTTTTCTAAAACACTACATGATATTTTGTCACTAGTCTTCTAAGGTCACTAGAAAATCACCTTTTTTTAAAAAAAAAAAAAGATTTATTTATTTATGCATACAGACTGGTGTACAGGCCAGAGATGCAGGAGCAGTGAGAGGTTTCAGCAGAGACAGAGTGGAGAGCAGACTGACCAAGTACACTGCTGAGGGGAGCAGCAGACAGGTCAGGAGAGGTCTGCCGCACCATATGGGTCATCTCCAGGGCTGGGCATCATACTCATGCTGAAGTGGCTGCTGTGAGCTTCACAGTGCTGTGCTTTAACCAGGGAGGGCCCTTAGAAAACCACCTTTTTAAGATGCTTCCTGGTTTCCTCTTTCCAAATAAACATTGTTTCCATCTCAGTATCTCCACATCTAAGTATATCTGTGGTCTAAGACTTTTTTTTGTTATTTTTTTAAGTGTAATTGTTATCTCCTTTGCTTGTTTTTAAGCTCAGTGGGGGAGAGGTTGACATCTAAATTTTGTTGGTTTACCACACAGAATCTTATAAATGTTTATGTGGTAACTTACCTTTTGCTCTTGAAACTTGAATAGTTCCTTTAGTTCTGATATTAGAAAAAAAATAGTAAGAATTTGTCACTAGAGAGAAAATTTGTATTTCCTTTAAGATAAAAATCGATATTTTGACATATTGGACGTTATTTTCAATTGGATGTAGAATTAATCTCACCATATTAAGGTGTGCGATTTAAGTAATTTTCTTTAGCAAAAGGGCCATTTGGTGAAAACTGGTTTTTTTTGAACCCTCTACCTCTTGAATTGGTCCTGTCATGTTAAAATCCCTAATGCTGTTTTGTACCATTTGAACTGGTATGTAAAAAGAAAGCTATTATTAACCTGGAACTCTTTTTCTCAACTGGAATTCTGCCTGAGATCTGACAGGCTTTATTTTAAACCCTACTTCTTATGTGAGGAGTTTACATGCAAGTGCTGAGATTTTGAAAGCTAACCATCATGGTGTGTGCATGAAATTTTGAGTCTTTACATCTGTTATCTGTTTGAAAATCCTGACCTGAAGCCACAAAGCATTTGAATTACAGACCATATGGAACATCTGGAAATTTCTCATTTCCATTTGGTAGGCCATAACTAAAATCCCATCTTGTTCCTAGTTCATTATTTCACTCACTAATGATTAGTGCTACATCAGGTCTGTTTCAATTCTCCTTTCTGGCTTGATAGTTCTCTATGCATTTTATTTCCTGCTGTCTTGAACTCTGCTTCACTTATTCTCCTCCATCTCATTTACTATAATGATAAGGCACCATCCACAAATTATTTTGGTTTAGTTAAGTATCTAGGAAGCCCAGACACTAATAGCACTTCACCTGCAAGTTAAATTACCACTTGTTGTGAGAAACTTAAGAGTACTTGTGATATTTTCATCCATAAGCCTATGGCTTATGTTTTGGGCTATGAAACATTTTGTTTGAAACATACATACATACATACATACAGACACACACACACACACACACACACACATATATATACACACACACACATATATATCCTTCTAATTTATATAGATCCAACTATTATACTATTTGCATTAAGTTTTGCTTTCATGTATTTGAAGATGACAACAGGATAGTTTGCTTATTAGCATTTATATTTTATAGTAATTATTGGTTTTAAGAAGAAATTCAGGGAAGGAAAAGCAAGTTATTGTATTGCAGCAAACAGCTTCTTTAGGATCCCTTTTATTATTTTTATTATTATTTTGTGTTTGTACTCCAACATTTTCAGCAAATCTTATTTGCACTGGCCAAGCCTGTATCAGTTCCACTTGTTCTTCTTTCCAATTAAAAATGTGATAGAATTTTTAGAAAGCCAGTATAGGCTGTGGAGGTGGGAGCTAGCTGTGGAATCAGGGCAGAAAGGGTATAGGAAACAGTTTTTATAAATTTGAAAATGAGATTGCTTTCCTTTTTCTGTAGAGGTGACCTGCAAACTTTTGATGTGGTAGCACATGTAGAAATGCATTTCAATATTCTGTAACTGTTGTCTTTATGTTTTAAAGATTTATTTATTTGTAGATAACAGAACCGGGGTACATGCCAGAGGTACATGGTGTGGGGATGAGAGGATTCATCATGGACAGAGTGGGCAACAGCACAGTGGATTGACTGAAATACACTGCTGAGGGGAGCAGCAGGTGAGACAAGAGAGGTCTTCTGCCCCATGTCAGCCTCCTGGCCAGGGCTAAACAGTGCTGCAGTGGCTGTTGATAGCTTTCTAGTGCTGCCACATAACCCCTTGCACCAACAGGGAGGTCCCCAACTGTTGTGTTAAAAAAAAAAAACAAAACAACAACTCTAGAATATTGCCTTGATGTTGCAGGGGTCTGAAGCATGCCAACTAGACATAATTTCTCCCCTCTGAGATATCCACTGAGATCTAGTCATAGGAAGTAGGAATAAAGATGTAGAATTCACTCTACTAAAGCCTAATTTCTAGAATGCAGCTTGGACCAGAGTTCTCTTTTCCTGCATGAACCTTGGAACTACACTTGATGAGAGGAATGGAGGACCAGGGCTTCTCCCATACACTACACTGGAAAGGTACAAAGTTCATCCACAGTCCACCTATGGACCTGCTGTGCATTCCCTCCTGGTCAGTAGAATAAAAGGACCAACAGAGGGCAGCCTCTCTCCATCTTGTAGGCCTGGGCGCCCACAGCATCTTCTGGGAAGGCAGAGAAGAGAAAGAACCGCTTCAATATATTTGAGAAGGTTAATGGTTTTAAAATATGAGTTGGTAAGAAAATGGGGGAAGAAGTACATACTTCTCCTTACTAATGACATGTCTATTAAGAAAGAAATCAATAGGGCTTTTATCTTCACTGTATACACGCTAAGTTTTTAAGCTTGAAGCACAATTTTATGACTGGATACTTTTATGTATAGGTATTAATATAGTTACAATTATTCCTGATTTGCCAAGTAACCATGTATTTTAAAGTTATATTAATCAAGAGAGAGATTTTTACCTAAAAAATGTCATCAGTCTTGGGACCAGAGCAGTGAAATGAGTAGATTTCAGAGTGAGAGTCTTGGTACAGGCGTAAATGGAAATGGGAAAAAAAGGTAACAGAAATAGAGAGGCAACTACTGTGAGCAACGGGTGGAAGAAAAGCAAGATAAAAAGTAGTGCTTTTAAATGGACTATTTTTAGAGCATTTTTAGGTTCACAGCAAAGTTGAGCAGAAGGTACCAACATCTCTCATCCCACCCTTACATATGCACAGCTGCACCCACTCGCTGTTTCCCACGCCAGCTTGGCACATCCCGTATCAACAGTAATCCTGCATAGAACATTCTTACCTAAAGGCCAACCTTATCCTAGTGCTCATCATTGTTCATGCTGTACATGCTATGGATGTAGAGAAATATATGATGATAGGTCTCCACTATTTCTGGTATCATAAAGAATAGTTTTAATACCCTAAAAATCCTCAGAAATCTAAAGATTCATTCCGTCCTCTCTGTTAACCCGGGGCAAATACTGATCCTTTTGCTCTCTCAATTATTTTTACTTTACCAAGCTGTCATATCATCAAAATCATAATATGTAGCTTTTCCAGATTGGGTTCTTTCTTATTGATAGGCATTTGAGATTTCTTAATGTCTTTCTCCTTGACAGCTCATTTCTTTTTGAGCAATGAATAATCCCATTGGCTAGAGGTACCACAGCTTATTTATTCATGCACTTCCTGAAGGACATATGCTTACTTACAAACTTTAGTAATTATGAGCAAAGTTTCTACAAACACTTATGTGCGAGTTTTTATGCGGACATAAATTTTAATCTCTTTAGAGTAAATGCCAAGGTGTGATTGCTGGATAAAAGTGTAGTCACAGTATATTTATTTTTATAAGAAACTGTCCTCTTAAGCAGTTGTACCATTTGGCTCTCCCACCATTAATGAGAATTCCTATTCCTCCACACCCTCAATAACGTCTTGTGTTTTAGTGTTCTGGATTTTGCCTATTCTAGTAAGTTTATACTGGTATCTCATACGCCATAATGATATATGATGTGAAGCATCCTTTTTATGTTTATTTAACACCTGTATATCTTACTTGGCTAAGTATTTGTTAAGACCATAATTTCACTTTTTAGTAAACGTTTTACCAAACTGATGAATATTTACAGTTGTTTTTAAAACATTTTGGTTAACTGCCCATTATTACATTTGTCCTTTGCAAATATTTTCTCCCAGTCTGTAGCTTGCCTTCTTTTTCTCTCAATAGTGCCTTTTTTTAGAGCAGAAGATTTAATTTTAATAAAGTCCAGGTTATCAATTATTTCTTGAATGGATTATGCCCTTCTGTTGTATCCAAAAGTCCTAACCAAGCTCACAAATATCTAGCTTTTCTCCCTGTTGTTGTCTAGGACTCCTACAGCTTAGCCTTTTATTTAGAAATTATCTGTTTTGCACATTATTTTCTGTGTGAGCTCTAAGGTTCTTTTCTAGATTCTTTTATTTATTTTTTGCATGTGTTTGTCCAGTTGTTCCAGCACCTTATGCTTAAGAGACTTTCTTTACTCTAGTGAAGTACCCTTGTTCCTTTGTCAAAGATCAGTTGATTGCATTTATGGGGCTCTATTTTTGGGCTCTCTGTTCTGTCCCAAAGATCTATTTGCCTCTTCTTTTCCAAGCTCCTACTGCTATCAATTACTGTAGCTTTACAGAACGTCTTGAACTCAGGTTGCAACTGTCTTCCAAATATATTCTTTTCCTTGAATATAGTATTATCTTTTCTGGGTATTTTTGCTTCTATATATAAAACAGAATCATTTTGTTAATATACACAAAAAGACTTGCTGATATTTTGATTGGGATTGGATTGTATCTGTAGGTCAAATTAGGAAAAACTCTCTCTTGACAATATGGCATCTTCCTCAGAGACTTAAACTTTATTACATGTAGCTCATGTACATATTTTGAGATTTATACATAAATATTTCATTATTTGGGTGCAAAATTGATTGAAAATTGCAATGTGTATTTTAAAATTTAATATACCATTTATTTATTGTTAGTATGTAAGAAAGCAATCAATTTTTGTATATTAACTGTGTATTATATATCCTTGTAAGAATGCTTATTAGTTCTAGGCTTTGTTTTGTACAGCTTTTTATCTAACCAGAATTTCATAAGGTTGCAAGTTAATGGATGGTAGCACTAGGCCATTGAAATTTGAGAAAACAATAGAAGTAGCTTAGATGACTTAGAGACTTTTACATGACCAAAGAAAAGCAACATCTCTATCGGTCCAGTAATCTATCAATTACCCATATTTTTAGAGACACAACTACAAATGTGGATTTTAGCACACCAAAATAAAAGGTATCTTCCGTTTTCTATTGACCAAATGTCAACAAAAAAAATTTCTACTTTCAAAATAGTAAGTATTGTCAGGATTTATGAGCGTTTCATGATATGATCTCTCATGCTTAATGGTTAAAGCCATGTCTTACAATCAGATAAGCTTAGGCCTGGCAGAACCCTTCATTAACTGTTTTACCATGGACAATTTATGTTATTGCTCTAAACTTTACATTACTTATTTGAAAAATGACAGTGTCATAAAAATATTGTGGTAAATGACACTATTCAATGTTTAATGCTGTGTGGCCAATATCTTAAAAATCACTTGTAATTATTAATATCTTATTAAATTTCATTATATAATTATAAATGATATAGTAACAATTTAAATATATATAATTCTATATAGTGAATGATGGAAGCTAGAAAATGCCTCTGAATCTAGAGACAGGAGGTCAGATCAAATACTGAGGAACTTTTTCTAATTTCTCATTTTACATAATCATAAAATGTTATCAGTGATATTAATTAATGCAACAGAAAGGTTATAGAGCAGAAAGTTAAATATTCTAATATATTTGTTTGAATAGTTTGATGAGGTCTAAAGTCTAATTTTAATGGTAGAAATAAAATTATTTACCACAGAATATTGTTGCTTTTGTACTAAATAATTTGTAAGTTGTCTTGCTAGACACCAAAATTGCACACTAATGCCTTTCATCCTGGTTTTGAGAAAGCTTTCATATGTAAACCAGAACTCAATCCCTTCTCAGGATGTTGATTTCTGATTCTGCCATAAACATCTAAACATGTTCATCATTCATCATCAACTTGTAAAATAGATATTTTCCAGTCTTTTATTTGTTACTAAAAAAAAAACTTAATAAATTTAGGGTTATTTACATATTCATTTTGTTATAAAATGAGGTAATAAGTAATTATTCAAATTTTACTGTAATTTTTTTAGCCTTTTTTACTTACTAAATTTGCTGCTTGCTCTTAACCATGAGGCGGTTCCACAGCATATGGCAACAATTGTAATTTACTTTAGTCATTTGTTGCAATTTAATATACATCTATTGATTTTGGTACTTAACTGTTGTAAACACTAACCATTTTCATCATTTAGGAGTTATAGCACCCTGGTCTGATAGTTAAATCTGAGGGAGGGATGCTTCATTTGGATGAGAAGCTTTTTTATGTCAACATTAAAAGCATCATGACTTACTTTTACTTAAGGCTATTGGAGTTACAATAGATTAGGGAAACAGCGTGAGATATAAAGCACATCTTGTATTCATGTATTCCTCATTTATACTCATTCAGGAGTGGAAAGTATTATCTGTCATTACAAGTTATTTTAAGACTTTGAGTATGTTATTAGTTTCAAATTTTCCATGATTACATCTTAGATATACAACAGGGAGACTATAATGATACTATTAAATGCACGCTCTCTTTCCTAATATCTGTCACTTAATGAAAACTAAAAGCTTTTAAATCATTGCACTTAGCCTGAAGTGCAATGAAATGAAGTGTTCTCGCTTGAACAGAAAGAATAATCAAAATCTAGTTAGGCAATTAATATCTTTGGTTTTTGCTTTGTTCCATTCTCCGTCATTCTGACACCCATATCTTTATTTCTGAGTGGCCTCCTTTAAGATGCATCTAGAAAACCAATAAACTGCTATTTCTTTTCACACATCAGAAACAGTGGAATGCTTGGATAAAGTTTTATTGCTTATGGTCTGCATTTTATATTCTATAACATTTGCCTACTCTTCCTTAGAATACTGTCAAACAACAGCGGAGGGTTTGGTGTTTATTCCTTTGAAATGCTAAATGTATCTACAGTCACCCTACACATCCCATCTTTTCTGAAATGTTAAATGCTAGAAAAATAGTTTCTGATGATTTCTTTGTATAGTATTCTTGTGTAACAAGCTCCTTGCACATATCTGGAAGAAGGAACAATTATTCAGACTTATTCTGAAACAGTAACATAGGTTAGCATGGAATTTTATAAACTAAATGATAACTAGCAGTATGCCAGTTCTGTTTTGTTTCCTTAATTCTACCTTATTTAGTATATGACCTATTATTGACATATAAAATAAGATTTAAAATCTAATAATTAAAAAAAGAATTATGCATACAAGAGCTGGTATGTAGGCCAGAAGTGAGGGAGGTGAGAAGCTTTATGAGAGACAGAGTGGAGCCAGAACAGACAGATCTACTGAAATGCTCTGGTGAGGGGAGCAGCGGATAAGACAGGAGGGGTCTACTATACCATATGTAGGTAGCTTCCTGGCTAGGGATCAAAGTCAGTTAGTAGTGACAGTGTTGGACTTAATCCTTTAGGCCACCAGGGAGGCCCCTAATGTTGATATTTTTTTTAAATTTATTTTTTACATACTTCTACTTCTTGTGCATTTTTTCATCTCGTTTTGAATCCCTGTGGACTTCCCACCACCAATTCACCCATGTGCCAATTTTTAAAGTAAGAGCAATTTAATTGAGGGAGTAGGTTATTACATTCCTTTGTGAACACAAATTAATTGAAATAGGATATAGAATTACAATTAATTGGTTGAATGGATTTTTCTCTTTATATGCATAATCCTATGTTTGGAATTATGACTCTCTTTACTGAAATGTTTCCCCCTAAAGTTTCAGATACACATAATCTATTTTATTAAATAATACAAAAGGCATGAACAGTTCCATGATCTCATATAATTTGTTGAAGCTGAAAATGAAACCAAGAATACTTCAACTTTCACAATTCTTCTATTATAGGTTATAATAACAAGATGCAACCACTGTATCATATATTTTAACAGATTCTCATAGGTATTAATGGTTTAGTATTGTATTTATTCAAAGTTGTAAACTTGTTAATATCTTGGACTTGACAGACGGAATATGTTTTTCCACTTTGATTGAAACTTAATTATTTTTACCTAATGTTTACTTTTCATTTATTCCCTTATCCTTTCTCACTGCTTTTCCATTTGTTCATTGTTGATATTTATGTTCATAGTGTTTCATTTCTATCTGAAAAGTCTTCCTATTCTCTTTAATGTTTCATTGGCATTTCTTCTATAGAGTTCTAATTTCATACATTGAAACATTTAAAAATTTCTTAACATTTTTAACTCGAATAATACATGTTGTACATATGTTCAAAATGTGTAATTCAAAAACACATAGTAAAGGTTCAGCTGGTATCTTCCTCAGTGTTTACATAAATACACTGTCATCACATGAAAATAATAGTGATAACTACTGATAGCATACTTATGGAAATTTATTTACACAAATGTTTTAAAAACTTGATTTTTAAAATATTTTTAAAACTTGGATTAAAAAAAAAACTTGATTATTCTTGAGTGTCATTAAAACATGTTACTGTTTTTTAATGAAAAGAAGATTTTAAGTGAGCATTATCAAGAAATATTAGCAGGTCTTATCTAACTATCTGTCTTGCATATTTTTGAATACTTTTTTTTGTATAATTGGCAAAATAATTTTTCCAGAGTCGGACATTCAGGAATACAAGCCCACATACTATGCTGACCTTTGACAGAGTAGTAACACTGCTTATCTTGGCTAGCTGTCTTTAGCTCTCGCCTGACAAGTGTCTTTCAGAATCTGGAAGAGTCTCACTCTTTACTATTATGGATTTATAATGCATTTTTTCCATTGTTATTGTATGCTAGAAGACATCAAGGAAGCTTCCATTACTTAGATAATTAAATTTGGTATGTTTTCTGTGAAAACACCCTTACCTCCTGACTTCTAACCACTTTGCTTTCTGTGATTATATTGAATCCCATAGAACAATTGTTATATTGTACTAGCATAACTTTACAACTTTCATAATATTCATTGACTATAGACACTACTTTATACCTGTATGTATTTTCAATAACTATCACATTGCTTGATGCATACATGCTATTCAATAAATATTTGTTGAACAAATATGTAAAATATTCAGTAAAACTAATGGGAATAGAAGTAAAATTAAAGTTGGCCAGGGGATATGAAGTAAAATATCAGTAACTAGAGATATAATAGTTAGAGTAATAACAAAAGGAATAAAATATTACAATAATATTTATAAATTTAATACAAAAGTGTTGAAAGATAGCATTCACACACAGATTTAACAATTTAAATAAAGTATATTACCTTAAAATATATTATTCTCTATCTGAAATACTTAGTCCATAGATGTGTCTCTCAGCGTCATCATCAATATTAAAATTACAAAAACTAAAACATCAGAACATGCACTATATTGTTATCTATTTAGAATAAAATAGGTAACAGCTGAATAGTAAATAGCTGAAGTATTTACTTCAGTTGTATTCTTATTTTTTTTTTTTAAAGATTTATTTATTTATTCACATAGAACTGGGGTACAGGCCAGAGATGCGGAGGTTGAGAGGATTCACCAGACAGAGTGGGGAGCAGAACAGGCAGATCGACGAAGTACACTGCTGAGGGGAGCAGCGGGCGGGTCAGGAGAGGTCTGCCACGCCATGTGGTCTCCTCCGGGGGCAGGCGGGAATCGAACTCATGCGGAAGTGGCTTAAGCTTCTCGGTGCAGTGCTTTAACCCGCTGCGCCACCAGGGAGGGCCCTGTATTCTTATTTTTAAGATTATAAAGAAAAATACTAGCAATGAGTACACAGAATTTACTGGAAAAATATTTGGAAAAGCAATAGTATAGAAAAAGAATAAAGAGGAGGGAATAGGGAGACATTTCGTCAATTTTAATCAACATACATTAAAAGCCCCTCCATCTGCTTGAGGCTGTGAAAGTCTTCAGGATGCTAGTAAGTTCAATGTTATTACCTAGTAATCTAATATCACTTGCTTCAGCTAATTAGTAACATCTCATATATATTCAAAGCATGCTTAGTATATATGTTGTCATTAACATATAATAATGGAAATTTTAAATGTCATTTAAAATATGAGTGAATTAAGTATAAAAACTCATCATTTCACAATCTTGCAATGTATACATATACAATGATGTGCAACAGCCAACTTTTTTTATGAAAAAATGAAAGATTTGAATAAAGTTTCAGTATTGACATCAGTATTGATGTTTCCCTTAATGTCCTAAGTGACTAAACTTTAGACAGATTTCTTCCTGATTATAGGCCTCTGACCTTCCTCTCATGAGAGTGTGTACTTTAGAAAACTTATTATTATAAATTATTTTTCTGCCCTTTGGAGACATAACTGTCCTCTTGGTTTCTTGCAAGTTTTACAACCCAGAAATGTCTTCTCATGAACCTGGAGAATGTCCTTTTGGAAAGTATTTGGCCATCCTAGTAGAAATATTCATAAAAGTATAGGTAAATATTAATCTCTTTTTGTAGTACTTTGTAGCAACCTGCTAGAGAAGAGGTATGAGTTTCATAGTTAGAAAAAGTATCTAGTATCTGCCCAACTCTAGGAAAAATTTCAGTGTAACATGGCAGTGATGAGTCTTCTCTTCACTTACCCTCACACTTTGTATTAAGCAATTTGTATCTTCATGGCATATTATTTTTCCTCTCTCTGTCTCCTCATTTTGTAGATGTTCGTGAGACAGAATGGTCACTGGCCAAACACACTAAATGTGGAATTATACAGACTGTTATTGAATCCCACCTCCAACATTTATCAAGTGTTCCATTTCTGGATTTTTTTTTTTTTATAATCTCCTTGAATCTCTGGAACTGACCTATTCATTTTCACATTTGCCTTATAAAACTTCTGTATTATACTCTGAAACAGATAAGAAAGTGTCATTTGGTAAGAATAATGGTGTTATCATGTGTGGTGAATGTCAAAAAAGCTTAATTAATTCACCTGTGTTTCAAACTACATATTAAAATGATAAGTTTATGGTGCTGAGGAGCTATGTGACTCCTTAACCTGGACTTAGGAAATGCTGCTCAAAATTGGGTACTATTTCCAGTAAAAGGCTAGTGGTCCAAGATCCAAAGAACAGCAAGAGAACTGTGACACTGTATAAAGACTGAACTCTGTGTTCCAATTTGCCTTTCATAGGCTCAAGCTGTATCCATGTGTTTGTCCAATATCTGTGATGTCAACATGGTGAAACCAGACTTTATAATTAATTTGTAAGGTATGTAGATATCTTATTGAGTGAAAATACTCAGTGGTTTGCTTTAGTTCCTCTTTGATCTCAAAATGTAATTAAAATGCTAATCTGAATTGGGAATCTAAACATTTAATTTTCATGGAAATTCAGTATCTTTGTGTCTATGTAACTCTGTAAACAACACGGTTACTCTTCAGTTGAATGTTTGACCTTCATAGTTTTAGAGAATTAAAATCATTTTCAACAAAAATGATTTCTCCATAAGATTTCTTTATCCTTTCTCTTTAAACAAATCCAATTGTATTGCCAACTGGAAAATTCTCTAATTGAATTATATTTGTATCTACCATGGTAAATGGTCAGCCAATTTAAAATTAACTTCACCAGTTAAAGAGATGAAATATAGATTACACTATAGATCTTTGATTTTCTTGGAGAGTTGTTTATTTTTCACTATATGTAAGAAGATATTTCTTTTACTTCTTTTCAATAGGGAGAGATTAAAGTTACTTGCCTTTGTGAAGGATATCTTTGAGGACATGCAAATATTGTTAGGTACTTCTTGTTCTAGAGACAGATTGTCAGTCTAAATTTTAGTGAATGAAAAGGAAAAGTAATAGTAAATATTTATACTGTTCATAAGCTGTTCTGAATCACCTTAGTTTTTCTCACTTGCACTGATAGATAACCAACAAGAAGTAGGTAGAAATTAGAGATCAAGTGTCTAATTGACTATCCTGTTGAATTATGGTATGGTGACAGGTCTTTAGTAAATGACCGTAACGGTAAAACAAGTTAATGGATGTTGCTGAGAAGATTGCTTGACTGGTTTAAATGGTTACAAAATTCCCCATGACCCACATTTTAGGCTGAAAACATGAGGGGGAGGATTTAACATAAAATGCTAAATTCATTTCTCAGTAACTCCTGCCCTCAATTCAACTCTGTTACCTACTTCCTCTTTGTTGTCCCTATTCAGCATTTTCTGTATGGGGGCAAAAAAAAAGAACCTTTCAAGTTCATAAGATTCTTGGTGTTTCTATCACATTTATGATATCTAATGGGTGCTAGAAAGTGCTGGTACCTAGGCCATGCCAACAGTTACTAATCCTTTAGTAATACATAACTTTTCAAATCATTGTTGCATTTCTAAGGTAAAATGAAAAGCAAACAATATGATCCCAAGACTTACATTCTTTTTTCTTATTTTAATTGTCTAAAACAAAGTGCTTTATGATAAAGGGTAACTATTTGAATTTTGTAAATAACTATTTTCATACTTGCTGTGTTCTTTCACTACTTTTTTCCCGCTCAAATAAAATGTATTTGTACATTTACTAAGAGAGAGGTAGAATCTTAAACACCATACAGAATGTAAATATTGCAAAAACACAACTTCATAAGGTTCTGTTTAATTAAATAAAGCATGAAGTCACCTGATGTTAGATTATTACAGTTATAATATACAAAGTAAGAAAGTTTTCCATCCTTTAATAGTATGCAAAGGAATCCATGAAGCCCTCTGGAGAAACAGTTGAAGTAGAAGTTAAATGTTATCCAGGTTTGTACATCAGTCAGAATAATATGTTCTTGAGGGTTGCAGAAGCCTCTAATTTAGAGGCTTATCTAAATAAGTGTTTAAATTTCCTAGCATAAGAGTTGTCTGGAGGAGGTAGTCCAGGAAAAATCTATCAGTCCAAAAAGTTTTCTTTTTGTTCCATTATCTTTAGTAACAGTGTTATGTTCCAGGTACAAAATATTACAGACAGTAGGAAGAAAAGAAAGAGAAAATATGTATTTGTGTTTGTAAAATAGGTAATTGTAAAATATATAGTTTAAATTTAGGGCTTATTGGAAAAATACTGCCCTCCCTAGCAGCAAATATAAATCTAGTATTTTAGTTTTCCAGTCTCTGAAATAGATAAGAAAAAGAGAAAGCAATTGAAATGTTTTTGAATGAGCCCTGCCAATTTATATTAGCTGCAACAACTCAAATCTTTGACTGCTAGAACCATCTGATTTAGAAAGGAAGCAGTATTACTTTCTGTCTCTGTCATTTCAGGCTGCTATAATGCAATACCATAGGTTACGTGGATTAAACTACAATTGTTTTTCACAGCTCTGAAGGATGGAAAAGACAAAGAACATGTGTCTGATGAGTGTGGCTTCATGACTCATAGGCAGCTCATTGCCCTGTATCCTCACATGGGAGAGAGGAAGAATGACAGGACCAGTGAGGAGGTGAGGAAGAAGTCACAGGAAGTTTGCTCTTGTCTCCTTATTTTCCTTAAGATTTATTTATTCATGCATACAAAAACTAGGATGTAGGCCAGAGATGCAGTGGGTGAGAGGATTCACTAGAGAAAGAGTAGGGAGCAGAGCAGGCAGATCCACTGAAATACACTGCTGAGAGGAGAAGTGGGCAAGATAAGAGAGGCCTGCTGTGCAATGTGGGTCAGTTCCCTGGCCTGGGATCAAACTCTTGCTGCAGTGGTTGCGAATAGCATCATAAAGTTGACACTTAACTCCTTTTGCTGCCAGAGAAGCCCCTCATGTCTCTTATTTTAAATATACTTAATGTCATCATGAAGACTTCACTCTCATGATCTAATTACTGCCCAAAGTCACATTTCTAAATACCATCACATTGGAGTTTAGGGTTTTAATATATCAATGTAGGGAGGAGAGATAAATATGCAGTCCATAACATTTCCTTTATGTGTAGATGATATGCATATAGAAATCCCAAAAGAAACAATAGAAATACACCATACATGAAAATTGGTGTCTCACTTTTGGGAATCAAGGCTCTTTATTCCTAGCTTGCCAATACTCTAAGATCCCCCAATATTCATGCATATACATACTTATAAAGAGATATTCAATAAATTTAACAACCATATTAATTAGAACTACTCAATCACAGTGGACACTAATTTTGGGACTGCAGTAGTTCCTAGAAGTCTCTGCTCTGCTAAGCATTATGTGTATTGCTGCCAGAACATGGTTAGTGGGAGTGTTTTAGGGCTCCCTGAGAAGGACAGGAATGGAAAGAAACACTTCTGTAACTCAGGTGACCAGTGTTGACCAAAATGTATTGATATTTCTCAATATTCTAAAACCAGTAGCAGTGTTCCAGTGAATTCTGCTAAATATTATAATGTTTCTGAACTCTATTTCAGTGGTTAACTTTTGTTAACGAATACCACTGTTTTAAAGATAAATTTTAGTGGAGTTTTACATTTAAAACTAAATTGAGAAGGTATTTCATGACAGATATCCAGTGATAGAATATCGCAGACAGTATTTTCATTGCTCCGAAATTTCTCTGTGATTTACATATTGTCCTGTCCTGTCACATTCCTGGGATTACCTGTCTACACTCTGCATCAGCTTCTCTGGTGGCCTCTTAACACTTGCCACTATTTTCTCCAAGACTGTGAGTAATTTTCTATATCAATTTTACTTGTGGGCTGTTGCTAAACTGCTACTCAATATCCAGCACCTGTGACCACTTTATAAATATTTGTTAACTATACATTTAGCATATCAGTTATATTCTTTTGTTTGTTTTACTTTTCATATCTACCTTGATTTTCTTTAAGAAAACAATGTTTCATTACATAATGTGTAATGTTGTTAGGGTAATGGCCATATTATAATTTCTTTATATTTTATTCAAGTAACTGGTGTTTTAGAAGTCAGTTATATTCTTTTCAGTTTTCCTTTTTCAAGTGATTCCCTAGACTTTTCAAACTACATGTACAATTTTTCCAGCTCCATTTTGAATTTATACTATACGATTGACTTTTCATAATAGCAAGAGTCATAATGCTTTATTCTTTGCCATTTTTATTGCTATTTTCATCTATATTTCTACTATTATAGTTTGACCAAACTATTAATAAGAAAAGAAAAATCTTTAGTTTTACCTTCAGTTAACTGCTTTTCCTTTTTCTGTGTACATTTGAATTTCTGGCCTATGTAAATTTCCTTGTCTCCAAAGAACTTATCATTTTTGCAAGTCAGGTTAATTGATAACAATTTCCTCAATTTTTGTTTTTCTGAGAATTTGTTAATCTCTTCACTTTTGAATGATAATTTTATGGGTGTGGATTCTAGGTTTTTTGTTTTGTTTTGTTTTGTTTTGTCTTTTATCACTGTAGGTATTTTTAAAAACTTTGTTCACTTTGATTTCATTTTTAGAGGGGCCTAGTCATACATAGATGCTCTAGAGAGCATCTATCTTATCACATTATCTAGAGATTCTTTCCTGATCCTTGTCTAGTCTAATAATAAGGTTTTCAAACCCATTCTTCGTTTCTACTACAATGTTTTTACCTAACATTTTTTTTGGTTCTTTCTTATGATTTACATCTCTCTGTTTATATTATTCATATGTTCTTTCTTATTGTTTCCTTTTTCCATCAAATCCCTTAGCATATTCATCATACTTGTTTTAAATAACCAGGTGCAATTGTTTGGTTATGATGCTCACTTATCTCTTCCATTATGTCTTTTGCCTTTGTAATTTTTCTTGATAACAGACATAATGTAACAAGTGGTGGGGGGGACTGCTGCAAATCTATTTTAATGATGTGGTGGTGAGTTGTGGGAGGAAGGGAAGTTTTCTATTGTTCAGGGATTAGGTCTCCATCCTTCAGTGACCCAATGTTTTTGTACCATAATTTAACTAGTGTTTTTCATTTTCCTCCTCCAGTCTTAGGTGAAACAGGACAGTTGCAATAAGTTATATTTGGGTATTTGCCTTCTTAAGGTAGAAAGCTAGATCAACTGGAGCTGGGTATTTCCCTTCCCGTGTACAGCTAGCTTCTGATCTGGCAGGTGTCAGGTTAATTAGTTTCTGCTGAGGGCAACATAATGTTCTCACATTATCCAAAGTTTCATTCTCTGCCCTCTGTTCAGAAAATAAGATAAATTTTTCTCTCATATGTGCTGTGGGGATCTGATCAAGTTCTTCAAGTGAATCTCACAATTTTACAGAGTCCCCATTCCCTTTTGACTGGGTTGCCTTAAGATTTGCAACTCTCAGGATTGTATGTATTCAGCTTCTCAGCTATTTGTAGATTACAGTTCAGTTCTTATTTCAGCACTGATCTTCATGGCAATTTCTGCTGGAGTCTGCTCAAGGAAGTTGGAACTTCTATATACAACCTTCAACCTTAAGGGTAGAAGAGTGACCTCTGTGTTCCCCATCTTTTATGGATCCAAGAAAATTGTTGATTTTTCTCTGTCTAGCTCTTGACTTGTTGTTAGGGCAGAGTGGCAACTTCAAAACTTCTTTTCTACAGGGCTGGAAACTGGAAGTCTGTACATTGTTTTAGTTCATATGTTTTACATACCTCCAGAATTTCTTAGAAAATCATTTTATATTTTAAGGCATATCTAGTTTATGCAAATTAGCCTGGTATGATCTTTAAATCTTTTTCCTTTGTTGTGGTTTTGTTTGGAATTGAAGTGAATTTGGGAAAAGCTTAAGCACTAAAATACTGTTGTCCCATCCAAACAACATGGTAAACCTCTTGATTTACTCATAAACTCCTGCCCTGCTGAAAAGTAGATAATCTTCTATTTGTAATTACAGAATAGCATAACTGATTCAATAAATAGATGTTTCACATTATTATTCACTTCTTTTCACTTATTTTGTGGATCAAGTCCCTATCACTGTATAAAGTGCCACATTCTTAGTTTATCCTCTGTGTCCACTAGATCATTGTTTCATTTTAGGATCTGTTGTACTCTTGCCATGTAAAATCAAGAAGATATTTCTTGCTGAGTTTCACTGTAAACTCTATCATGTTTAAATGCTGGAAATAATCTACACATTATCCTAAATATACCCTTATTGTCACAAGGTGTAGTCACAGATCAATATATATATGCAGCTCTTTAAAATATGTCAATTAACCTATTTACATATTTGTGTGTATACTGTATTTTGGGTCATAATGCACACACACATATATTACTATAGGAATACATTTTTAAAAAAAAATGATATGTAATTCTCACAGATCCAGTATTTTTTTTTTCTATTTTTGTACTTTTCTTTTTATACTAAATTAGAACCTTCTGGATTTGGTCAGAATAAGCAATTGTTTTTATAGGATTTCCCTGTGATTTTGGCAACTTTTACCTCTTTGTAGATTAAAGAATTACAAGACAGTCTGAAGATGGCCAGTGTCCATATGAAAATACTTTAATTTGGTTTTAAGCAAATACATTTAATTTATGTCACTATCGAACTATAAACTTCTGAAGACCATAGCATAAGTCTAAATCAAATATTTATGTTCCAGAGTGCCTCAGTACCTAGTTAGCTATTTTGTGACTGCCAGACGAATATCTTTATCTAGGGAATTAAGGACAATTAACATCTATTGAGCACTCACTGTGTGTCAGATACCATATAAATCTTGCTAAGTAATTTTCATGCATTTTCTTATTTAACTTTTTCAATAAACCTATGACATATTATCCTCATTGTACAGAGAAAGAAAATAAGCCACTGAGAGATTAAGAAACCAAAACACTTTTCAGAATTAAAAGATTGCAAAGTTAATGTAAATGCAGTATATGTCTATGTTGTTTCTCAATGATACACACCTGAAATTATGTTATAATGCAATGGTATGTCAAAAAGTAGCTACATAAATAAATGTGGAACTACAATCAATCTAGGCAGTTTGATGTCAAAATTTCACCTTGGTTTCATACTGCAGCAATCCCAAGTGTATGTTCTTGTCTATATGTGCTTTGTCCCAGAACATTCTGGTGAAGTAGTTAGGAGATCTGGGCCCATTGTGAGTGCTGGCTGATTGACAATGAGACCTGACCATTGCTTCCTGTTTCTCCTAAGAGAAATTGTTTAAATGCATTAAACATTTGTATTTGTGATGTATTATTGGAGTAATTGTAATGGTAAACAAAATAATGCTCCTTGAAAGATGTTCAGGACCTAATGACTAGAACCTTTGAATACACTGTTAGGTTAAAAAGGAATTTATGTTACTGCTGTAAATACTGCTAATCAGCTGACGCTGGGCCAATAGCCTGGCTTTTCCAGGTGGGCCCAATATAGTCAAAAAAGTACTTATAAGGGAGAGGTTGGTGTGGCCTGGGCATTAATTAGTATCAGAACTGGAAGGAGGACGCTAGCATCAGAGAAATTCAGGAAGCATCTAGAAGCTAGAAAAGGTAAGATTTCTTCCCTAAACCTCAACGATGAACTAAAGACAGCCAGTGTGTTGATTTCAGCACAGTGGGTTCCTTTTAGACCTGTGGCCTGCAAACCTGTAAAATAATGAATATGTTTTCTTTTAATCTGTCAAATTTGTGATTTGTTATATTAATAGTAGAAAACTAGTACAGTTATTCTAATAACCTGAAAAGTAAATATTATTCCTGTTTTCTGAATGTGAAAGTGAGTTTAAGTAGCATGCTTAAGGAAACTGATAATACTGTTTAGGAAATTCTAACTCAATGCATTTTTTATAATAAAGATGGCATATGCATAAGTCCCACTATAATTTCAGTGATTTACAGTAACAAAGTCATAGACACAGAAAGTGAGGGTTGGTTGTCTGCATAGCCCCTCTGTTCTCAGGAATGTTTCTACGCAAAAATGGTCTGGCTTCTTTTTGTTGCATACCGAAATGGGCTGGTCTTTTGTATAAATTTTTCCAAATATATGTATCACAGTCTTCACGATTAGTTTTAAAATTTACCTGCTCAGGTGTTTCACATTCATAACTTCTCTTTTTGTGCCTACTAAGGATCTATTAACAGTTTATCAAACTGCCTTTATTTTGGCAAAAGCAGATTTTTTTTTT
>NW_004567114.1:42385051-42404024 GCF_000260355.1 Condylura cristata
ACCAGGGTACAGGCCAGAGGAGCATTACCAGAGAATTAGTAGAGACAGAATGGGGTGCAGGCAGAACAGGCAATGTATTGAAGTACACTGCTGAGAAGTGCTATGGGTGAGACGGGAGAGGTCTGCTGAACCCTGTGTGTTAGTTCCCTGGCCGGGGATCGAATTCATGTCACAGCGTCTGGCCATAGATTGATAGTGCTCTTATAAACCCTGCATCACCAGGGAGGCCCTGATGTGGTTTTTATTTTTTAAATTTAATTTGTCTTTTCAACAGTTCAAAACACTTTGGCAAGCAGGACCAAATTTGGCACCTATTTTGAAATCTATTATATTTTCTTACATTATGTCTTAACTAATACAGGCATTTATACACAGATAAGTACTCTGAAGATACTTGTTTTCATTTCTAAATGCCATTTTGTGCTTTATTTTCAAAATACTGTTTAATAGACTTCAAAAAATCTGTAAAAAGAAGGTATTTTTCTAATGACTAGATAATCCTATTAACCTTTCAGGAAAAATTTGGACTATATATGCATATAGTTAGAAAACATAAACAGAATAGAAGGATATAAAAAGAATTAGAAAGGGGAATTTGAAAACATAACTGGTCAGATTTTTGTCCGTTATGTTCCACTTAAATAAAATTTAACCAATCATCTTCTATAAGCAGTGTCACATCTGTGTAGTTTATTATGTAGCTGAACAAGAGAATTCCACATAGAAAGCTGCCTATGTGAGCATTTTTTGTTCACTTTTTGCAAAGAAATTAGTGGATTTAAAATATGCATCAAATAAAATTTAACCCAAATCTAAAAGCCCAAAACTTTATAAGTCTTTTTGAAGTTCATTTACTGTTTTAACTCAAAAAGGAATGAAAAGAATGCACAATTTATTTTTCATACAAAAATTGGAAATTTTCTTAGATTTTCAGTCTTAGTCAATATAATACTTCTTTGTCAGGTGCAGTTAAGGAGTTTGTGCATTTTCCTGCTTGCATCCATTGTCAGATATCTGAGTTGTCCATTGATCTAGTCTGTTTGCTATATTTACCAGCAAAACAGTGGTTTTCATGTGCTGTGGCTCTTAATTCCAATTGCAGAGAATTATTTTCAGAAATGGTCTAAAGGTTAGGAGACCTAAAATCTATTTCAGATATATTCTAATTTGTCATTATTGGCTTATTCTAAATACAATATACCTATTTCTGAGATCTGAGCACTTTCAACATCCACATATCTGTTGTGACTATAATCTGTTATGTTTTTACTGAGAGAACATGATGTTGGCAGTGGGGCAAAACCTCACAATCTGGTTTGGCAGGAATAGATTTTTTCACATTATCTAAGCCAAAAAAAAAAAAACAGCCAAACAGCCATCACAGAAACAACAGCAAAAAATGGTACTGTGGGAAAATGTTATATGTCAATCTTAGAACCTCTACTGGATACAGAACTTCAGGTGAGTTTGTTGTTTTGGCTTTTGTTATTTATTTTTTAAACTCTCAGTACTTTTATCAGAAAGACAAGGCTGATAAAGACTGTAGAAAAATATCCCTGCCACTGAGAAACTTTTGCATTCACTAGTGCAAAATGGTATATATAAGTAATGTGCATGGTATATATAAGTAATGTGCAAATCAATCAATTTCTTCTCTTTGCTATGCATAATAGACAAAAGAGAAAAGAAAACCTCTCTGTATGGCTTATGAATCATATAAATGCATGAAATACCACTCATTGGACACTGATACATCCTGAACTTTATATGTGTGAAGTTACTAAATGATCACCACAATGCTATGTGTGTGCCAATATTTTTCCTATTTCATGTGGTTTAGGAAATTAAGGGAGGAGTTCAATGGCATGAAAAAAGCCATATGGCTAGAAAGTCACATGGCATTACAACCAGGAGCTTTTTGTGCCACAGTCCATGTTCTTCTGTGCTCTACTACAGAATAAAAATTGTCTAGCTTTTCCTACTCTGGTGATAAAACTACTTTATAAATTTATAATGATGCTAGCATTGTTTTATCACTTATAAACACTTCTAAAGCAGTTGCTACCTAAAGACAAACCATTTGCTTTTCAGGGCAATAATAGCATTCCAAATGAATTCAAACAAGTAACTTAGACATGAAAGAAACAGTGGTATAAGCAGATCAATAATGAAATTGTGCAAAATCAAAAGCTTGTACATAGTATAAACCATCATTTTAAAATTCTATGGTTATTTTCAAAAGGTCCCTTTCTCTAAAATCAGAATTACTGCCAAGCAATCATTTGTTCATCCAGTAGTCATTTGTTGATAATGGAAAGGAACTGTATGTGGTGAGGCTTAATTCTAGTAGAAATTATTGTGTACTTTTGTATAAGGTTATGAATTGCTCCTTTGAAGCATTCTTAGGATTTGTGGAGGAAGTGTGGCACACATTGCTATTAATTAACTCTTCATCCAATGTGAGAACATTATGTACTGAGATCAACAACTTGGACTGCAGGAGTGGAGCTCATGTTGAAAGATGAACAAGAACACACATGAATAAGAATAGACTTAAATTATAAAATTTACTGATAGTAATATATAAGGAGAAATATATTAATTTAATAGGCATGATTGAATCTAGGTTAAATTGATTTAAAGTTTAAACTTTTGTAAGTTTGCTGATGATATTTTCCTATATAATACATAAGTAAGCTATTTTGGTTGTCCTATGTAAAAGTAATTTGTGTGCACAAGTATGTATAAGTGTGTATGTATGTGATTTCAGTGTAATGAGTTACCAATTTATATATTCTATTTTAGTCTCTTGAAATGGAATTCTTTCCATGTTTTATCAATATTTGAATTGTTGGGAGAAGTTAGATTATATTTATATATATATTTGCATACATACATATACATGTGTTGATAATTATAATTATTTTGTGAGTGTTACATAGTGTAAAGTTATAGTAGGCAAGTAATTTAAGTGTGAATTGAAGTGGTATTTAGTCTTTGAGCATTTATTTATTTAGTCTTTGAGCATTTACGATCTAGTCAAATTTAAGTAGTATATCTGGGGTATTTTATATATTTTTATGCATAGAAGAACTTGGATGTGGGCCAAAGTTGCAGGGAATGAGAGGATTCACCAGACAGAGTGAGGAGCAGAACAGGCAAATCTACTGAAATACATGCTGAGGGGAGCAGCAGGTGAGACGGGAGAGGTCTGCCTCACTGTCTGTGGGTTAGTTCCCTGGGTAGGTAATGAACACAGGCCAACACAGTGATAGCACTGAGATATAACCCCTTACTCAGCTCCTGGGTTATTTATATTTATAGTATTTTATTTGTTCAAAGTTAGATAGTTTTAGTTCACATTTTTAACCTCTGAAATCAGAATGAATTATACAACTGATAGTGTCTTATATTTGTTGGGCAAAGTTTCTTACTGTGCATATTGGGAAGCTTGCCCATAGATACTTATTTTAACATTAATGCAATATATGCCTTGTACTGTAAATGCTGAATTTAATGTTGCCATGTAAACTAAAGATCACTAGAGAAATGAATCCAGTAGTTGGCACTCAACTGTATCAATGAATTGATAAATTGACTCATTGATAAATTACAGTAAGGTAAAAATGCTTACAATGTATCAATTAGAAAATGGTACTTTGAAACTAAGATCTGGTCCTAGTTATGTATACAACTAAATGCATGCCACTGCCTTCTTCATCCAGCAGTGAGATGGCTGGCTTGCAGTATCTATAATGCAAAATGCAAATCTTTCTTAACTTATGATGGGGTCAAATGTCCCAACTTACCAATTATAAGTTGAAAATAGTATTAAATAGAAAATTCATAGATAACACCGAACTTTCCTAATACCATGAGGATAGGATAGTCCTACCTAATCTCCATTAACCTTACAGACGACCAACAGCAGTCTACCCTAGACCAAATTGTCTAACCCAAATCCTATTTTTTTTTTAACAGAATGACTGTCTCATGTAATGTATCAACTATTGTACTGACAAGGAATAATGGAATAGTTGCCAGTACAGTAAAAATATTGGCAATGTATTCTACTGTGATGTGTTTACCCTGGTGACCATGTGCCTGACTGGGAGGGAGGCAAGCCTCACTGTGGTGGCCCAGCATCAGAGAGTACCATACTAGTATTACTAGTTCAGGAAAAGATCTAAATTCAAAATGAGAAGTATAGTTTTCATTGAACACACACCATTTCCTCCACCGTTGTAAAGTCAATGGCAAATTGGGCAATCTGTATATTTGTTTGTTCAACCCTTGGGGAATCTAGTTTCAGAAGAGCTAACCCATATTCCTGTATGAACAAATTTATAAACTATTAGTGTTTCTATATACTACTTTGTGTCTTTAGCGTTATAGCTGAAACACTTTTAAAATTATATAGCTACTTCTCTTTAGATATTTGAAACATGAAGTCTTAATACTCCATTTCTGGCTTATAAGCAGAGAAAGGAGGGAGACTGAAGAAAGGTAGGCAGCTTCTGGAAACTGAAATTGATCCTAACTGGCAGTCAGTAAGGAAATGGTATCCAGATTCAGAAAAGTGACTTGTATTAGACTTAAAGTAGATTCTTTTCTCAAATTCTCTTAAGGACAGTCATTTTTAGCCTGTGTAAACTGGCAGTTGCAGCCAAGTCAACTTGGATTTCTGAGCTACAGAATAATGAGCTAATACTTCTTATTGGCCATTTAAGTTCATGGCAGTATTTCATGGTAGAGGGAGAAAAAATCAAATAGTCTAAGGCCAAGCAATTTGGAGCCTCTGTCATAATCCGACAAACCCAACAGTTGCAACATAGAGGAGGCTAAAGTGACAATGACAGCTAAATGCAGTGTGGTTTTCTGGATTTGAGCCTGAAACAGAACAGAGACATATATGGAAAAACTGGTGAAATCAATAAAGTCTGTTCTTTGATTGTTTAATTCTCATAACTTAAAAATTAATTTTGGTAGACTACTATGATTATAGTGGAAGGAACTGGACGAAGTCACATGGAAATACTCAGACTGCACTACTTGTGCATCATGTGCTAAGTCTCCAGTTGCCTTAAAGAAAAAGTTGGGAGGAGTTCAGCATTTTGGAAGAATTCTAGACAAAACCTGATAATTCTAAGAAATACTGCTTTTCCATGTAAAATTTATGAAAGAAAATGTGTGAGAAAATGCTCATTGAGCATTTGTGAGTCTTTGTAAAATGGTTTAGTTGGGCACTGAATATGATGATAATTTAATAATAACAAGCAATTTGTGCAGCTTTTCAATTCTTTCCATGTGCATAATGACATATAAACATGTGTGACTGTATTATAAAGTTTTTCATAAACATAAAAATCATTAAGTGATTAATACATTGTATCATAGCTTAATTAGCAACATTTATTCTGATATGATGAAATAATGAGGGCATTTTCGATTTGGTAAAATATTTTTGTACCATTTAATTCTTACATCAAATATGCAAACAGATATTATCATTACTCCTTACAAAGGCAGAATCCAAAGTTTAATGATATCCATTTAGTATTTGAAACAAAGTCATAGCATTAATAGAGGGCATAGATGAAATGCAAAGCAGCATTGTCAGACTAAAGAGTCTGTGTTCTTTATGCAAAATTTGCTGTTTCCCATTACAAATGAGGATATGTGCGAAAGAACAAACATGACTGTGGATTGCAAATATTAATGTTGTAGCTCCTTAGTTTGGCACATAAAACATGTAGCCTATTCAGGAGGAACTAAAATAGTCTATAAATTAATTCATTAAAGTCAATTTAGAAAGGTGTTAAATTGAAAATTAGAGGATAAATACATGATTTAATCTTTCAGATGTTAATTGTAATCTGAGACAGAGTAGCCATAAATATGAGACTTGATTCATTTAGTTTCATTAGAGCACATCTGGGAGCGACACATGTACCATTTGGGGTTCTTTATTTTATTGGAATGACAAAAGTTTCACCTGTAACAGATAGTAAAGCCTGGGTGACAATGTGAATATTCTCACATAGAAACCCTTAAAGTTTTTGAAACTGACATACAAACGATACATTAACACGTGTAAAGCAAAAGCTACTTTTGTGTATTTTTCAAAGACACTTGTTAATGTTTGAGGAAGAAGCAAAGAGGAGCTAACAAGAGAAGTTAAGTTTGTAGGCCATATTTCATCCTTTGTCATGCCAGTCAAAACACTTCCTGTTTATTTCACACTTACCCAAATGAAACATTTTAGAATTGATATTTACTTTCAACACTCCGTGCTTTGAAAAACGGTATTTAAATATCACACAAAGCTGAATAAGAAAGAAAAATAGTGTGAAAATCCTCAAAACTTAGGGAACTGTCCACACAGCACTAGTGTTTTCAAACTTTTGCAACCATTCAAGTGAGTCAAACTAATTTGAGCTGTCCTTGTTACCAGAAACAAAATCCTTAATTTTTTTTTTGTATTTTCTGGGTGATATCTGTTCATGATGTATTCAAGCTATTAAGGGAAAAACACCTCTTTAACTTAAAGAAAATCCCTGTAGGACATATTCTGTGAAAATAACCATCCCTAATACAAAACAAACATTATTTCAGGTACAGTTCTTTTTTATATATGTGACTGGCTGGTTACAGAGATAACATGAAGACATAATTTCTATTAAAAAAAGTGGATTTTTTCGTTTGTTTTATTTAAATTAAATCTTATTTTGTCTTATTTCTTTAAATATAAAATATTGGAGTAAATTTTATTTTTAGTTTTTTAAAGATTTATTTATGCGTACAAGTGCTGGGATGTGGGGTAGAGGTACAGGCAGTGAGGAAACTCACCAGAGACAGAGTAGGGAACAGAAGGAGCAGAATCATTGAGTTACCTGCTGAGGGGCTCTGGAAGGGAGACTAGGTCTTCTGCTCCATGTGGGTCAGCTCCCTGGCCAACGATCAAACTTGTACTGCAGTGGCTGTGGATAGCTTCATAGTGCTGTGACTTAACTCCTTGCACCACCAGGGAGGCCCAGGAATGAAATGTGATTAAATTGTTAAACAATAATGATATATTTTAAATACTCTCCAATATTAAAAAGACTATACAAAAGATACTGCAGCCTTCTGTATATTTTACCATCTTGTTTTAAGTTTAGGAATCAAGGATTAGCTCACTGCTTGAAAGGGAAATTTACAACCTTACAACTGCTTCTGTCTTTCATTGCTTGATTAAGTTTTTTTTGTGGTCAGGCTTCTAATAACTAACTGTCTGTAATATAACCATAATTCACACACGTATTTAGCAGAACATTATATTTAAATGGGTCTGGTATTCACCACCATGTGTTTACCATGGCTTCTTCATTCTGTACATTGATTTTGACATATTTCTAATAGGCAGAATATTTTAGTAATTGCAGTTTATATTTTAGCCCCAGAAGAACTAGTGAGTACATGCTGAGATATTAAAGATGATGAACTTTGTCTGCCTGAAGATGTCAAATGTTTTTCTTTCTTCTGAAGTTAAAAAACTGCTTGAGAATAGTCTTGATATTGAATATTTTGTATAGAAATTGACTGGACTCAATGTGGTCCTTTTTGAAGATTAGTTTCTTTCATTATAAGGAATTTTCCTTTATCCAATTTTTATAACTTATTAATCTTTGTGTTCTATTAAATTAACAAGTCAAACCTTTCAATAATTTGACTTTAATTTACCGATAGTGTTTTTTCTTTATGCAGTTTATATTCTTTAATGTTTTTTTTTTGTTCTCTAAATTGTTTCCTTGGTTATCTATTTCTTTCCTATTATCTCATATTTGAGTTCTTAGACCCATTTTTATTTTCATAAAATTATTCTGATCCAGACCATTTGTGGTTGGTATTTTCTGTTCTTTGGAATGTTATTTCCCTAGCCTGCACTACTCACTTGGCTTTTCTTGCTATATGAAAGTATAAATTAAAACAAAGCATAATCTATTAGTCAAAACTATTAGGCTTCCAAATATACTAGTGGGTTGCAAGTGGGAACTATAATGAGGAGCCTAATGAAGCTGTTTGCTGAGAGACTAAGCTTTGTATACTTGTTATAAAAAGGTCTCTTTAGAACATTTTCTTCTACTGTAGTATTAAATGACTAGGGTATTATGCTTCTGGAAGCCTACAGTTGTTTGTCCTTGGCTTTATGTCCTAATACTGCTTTATGGTGATTTACATGCAATTGAACTCCAAGGATCTGATTGCCACTCTGTGATAGTTGACCATTACATTCTATGCTTCTAAAACTAGCTACTATGTTTTAAAACCAGATTGGTGTACTTTTCTTCCTATCTTTTATTGATTACTGTGCTAAAAATATACTTCCTCTTCTAAGTTTAGTTGACATCTAGAAATTGTAGCATAAGGAAAGAGTTATGATGAAATTTAGGGAGTGTTGAAGTTTTGCTCCCAACAGATTCTATCAAATAGATCCAATATTCCTTCTCTGGTTGAAGTCTGTATTACACTGCTCAGCCTGTAGGAAAAAGCTGACACTAAACAGAAAAACCACTGAGCTGGGCAACTCAAAAGAACTATCAACACAAACTTCCCCCTAGATAGCAGTAAGTCCACTCTGAGTTACAATTCAGCCAAATTGCTTGTGTAAGTTGTCTCCTCCTGTCTGGAACAATTCATTCTCTTTATAAGAAGAGGAGAAAATTATCCAAAATACATTGACTCCAATTTTTTTGTGATTAATTGACATTAGCCAATGTGAGCAAGCATAATATCAGAAAGGCAGGTTAGAGGAGTCTGCCACAGAGGGACTCTAGAGTATGCACCTTCAGATTTAACTCAGTTAATCAAACACTTCTTAACTGGCCACTGAGGTTTTCTTCAAAGGAAGGAAGTGGAGAATCAGTAAACATGACATTGGAAACCCTTTTACTGCCCTAGACAAGTATCAGATATTTGTCTTCTATCCACTTTAGATTTATTCTCTTACATGTGCTAGCCTCCTCAACATTTTTACTTTCACAACTATAAAAAGAATTTTCCTAAAAGAGATTATAATTCTGAGTTGGTGGTGGTGATGGTGATAATTTTATTGTACTTATAAATACAGAAAGTTCTATAAGCTATTTGGTAACAATTATTGATAAGAAGAGAAACATGAATTTACCTATAGTTCTTAAGAATAAAAATGTATATTTTTATGTTTTAGCTTAGTCTAGCACACGGTTTCTCTCATAATGATGCTTCTTTCCAAACAGATGGGGAAAGGTTATGGTGAATTGACTTGCGCTATTGTAGTGATTCAAAGCGGCAAGGCAGTAATTTTTAAATTTAATGTACCCATTGTGTTTTTTTACTTTCTTTTTAAAGATTTATTTATTCATACAGACTGGGGTACAGGCCAGAGGTGCAGGGGCAGTGAGAAGACTCACCAGAGACAGAGTGGGGAACCAAACAGGCAGACTGACAAAGTACACTGCTGAAAGGAACAACCTGGTGAGATAGGAGGTCTCACTGCACCATATGGGTCACTTCCCTGGCCAGGGATTGAACTCATACTGAAGCTCTGTGGCCAGCTTCATAGTGCTGGGTTTTAACCCCTTGTATTATCAGGGAGGGCCACCACCCATTATATTGTAAGGGCATTTCTAAATGCAAACCTGTTGCATGCATAGAATCTGATCTTTTGACACTGATATGAATGATAAATACTGCTGAACTTCCAAATTATTTCTTTCAAAATATAACTTTGTTCTAAGCCTTTTAGTGTTTCAGTTCTCTACCTGTACATGAAGCAGTCCTCCATAGTTATAGTTCTCCTGTCTTTATAAAGCTTAGTATAAGTTCATCAACTTTCTCAGCATAAGGAATTGTTCTTTTATGCTAACTCTTCAATATGGCACTTGGGGCCTATTCAACTCTGGTAGTTATTAAACCTTCAGTTGTAAAACTTAATTTCAAAGATCTAATGATGTCTTGCCCCTTGTATCATGGGCTTTATGGATATTTTTTCAAGATAAATGATCCTCTCCTAATGAGGCTTGTCATGAAGCAGGTCTTTAAATGCTTTTGATTATACTAGGCTTATTTTTCCTGAATGCAACTTTTAAGAAATATTCAGTATCCTTGTTGAGAAAGACAACTTTCTTCTATAAATAGGGATTTAACAATCTTACTAATTGCTACCATGTGAATTGTTATGTTTTGACTTGCTTGAAAGTTAGACTATTTTTTTGTAAGGTCCTCAGTTATTGTATACTTATATTTAATCCCCCTTTTTTAGATACAACTTTTAGGTCAGTAACATTGTCTTTCAAGGATTAACTCTCGTCAATTTGTCTTACAACATTATTCCATCCTGCAGTGGTATTATTAAAGTTTCAGTCTTGATTTCTGTTAGTTGATAGTGTTTTTCACAGCATTCTTTCTTTTTCTGAGTATTATTTGCTTTGTTCTAATTCTTTGATTTTTCTCAATTATGGCAATTCTACTTTTTGTAGTGTAATGTTCCCCAGATGGCTTGTTTGATCATCTGTATTTCGTTCTTCATATTGTTTCCTTTTGAGTTTGCTCTTCTATTATGGGGCTTCTGTGGGGATGTGGGTAATTCCTAAGGCCTTTCCCAAGCTGCAGGGGCAGTAGCCCTGGCCTTCCCTGGAGCAGATCCTGGTGTTGCCGGACAATGGCTGGGCTCCTGGGCTGACTGAACTGACTTACAGTATTAACTAACAAGGGTGAAATGATAATTGATATAGATTCCATTACTTTATGTATCTGATAACAAATCAAAATATTTTCTTACTTTCCTATTCTTAATTGTGTGTTTCATTGAAATATTAATAAGCATATCAGTATATACAGTAGAAGAATGAGCTTGAATAAAGAATTTTCTAGCTTAGTAGGCATCTTCTTCGATGGAGATTTGCTCCCTGTTGTATATGGATATATCACAGTGAGACTGAAAGAACTCTTCCATGGCTTAGCCTTCAGGTTTAAAACTAAATAAAAACTCATAGTTTGATATAGTGAAAGTAATTGCAAATGTATTACTTTCATAATTTATGTGTAGAAAACATCATTGGCATTCTTATGTTAATGCACTTATTAGATTATAGCTATGGGAGCAGAAATTACCAGCTGAACACACTGAGAGATGGATTTCACAAGATTTATTTTTTTAGTACTCTGTATGTGTTCCATAGTTGAAAATTTAAAATATTAAGCTATTTTCAATGGCTGTGTAACATCAAGGAAATGTTAACAGAAAGTATATTAACTTTTTCTATATAGTTCTATAGATAACATATTATGTTCATAGAAACTTAAGTAAATTAAGATCAATGGTATATCTGTTGCTAAAACAAATGTGATAATTAGATCAAGGACATTGCTTATGACTAGTTGGATGAAATGAACATGTAATTCAGGATGAGACAGATAATCAGATGACTTAATATGGTGTTTTGGTTGCAGTAGTCTTTGTTAACTAATTGGCATATAAGTAAACTGATACCTAAAAAGTCATAGGAATAATAAAAGGTTTTGTCCAAATACAATTTTTTCATAATAAAAATAATCTTATATATTATTTTAAATAATTTCATAGGATTATGCTTTAAAATAAAATAGCCAAGATGAAAATGGGAATGTTGGTTTTGAAATCTCTGAAGGCTGGAGGAAGTTAAGTTTCTAACAGTTACCACACATTTTCTATGTACTTGGGTCAAAGTTCTTTTTTTTTTTTTTTTTAAGTTTTATTTATTTGTGCATACAGAACTGGGGTGCAGGCCAGAGGCTCAGGGGTGGTGAGAGGCTTCACCAGAGACAGAGTGGGAAACAGAACAGGCAGACCGACGAAGTACACTGCTGAGGGAAGCAGCGGGCGGGCCAGGAGAGGTCTGCCGCACCATGTGGTTACCTCTGGGGCAGGCGGGAATCGAACTCATGCGGAAGCGGCTTTAGCTTCTCAGTGCTGTGCTTTAACCCGCTGAGCCACCAGGGAGGGCCCGGGTCAAAGTTCTTTAAGTTCTTTTAAATCTGTATTGACATTTTAAATTGAAAATAAACATTTACTAAATTTTGATAACGATTAAAAGTAAAATTTTTAACATTAGTCACATTGAAGCATTTGCAATCTAAAACTGCCTATTTCAATACTATGTTGTATAGGGGCACACTTCCTTTTATTCAAAGTACAAAAAATACACAATTTGAAAAATAATCAGGTATTACAGAAATTAGAATGACTAAATCCTTAACTAAAGCAAATTTGCATTATAATAGAATTTTATTTTCAAAAATGGTCATTTATCAAGTTGAAAGATGCCATATACTCTTAACCATTTTCTCCCGTGATTACAAATTTTATAACTATAGCACAATAGAAGTTGATACCAATGTTTGTACTTAATTTTTACTCTATTTTTAGTGCATGTATAGATATCTATAACCATCATCAACATCAAGATATAGATTTTACCACTGATAATGTTTTCCAGTAAGTAAAGAAGAAATGTTACTTTCCATTTAAGTCGCTATTTTCTCTTTGCAATGTTAAGTGTTGAATATTTTCTGTACCTATACACTTGCTCTATATAGATACATACATTAAAGTTCACATCAGACAATGACATACATTAAAGTTCACATCAGACAATGACATACATTAAAGTTCACATCAGACAATGATACACTTTTTGGTTTGAGTATATCATAATTTAAACAATTTAAAAAAGAAAGCTCATTGTTTTACCGCTGGGCTTAGGTTTATTCTTCTAGGTGCTCATTCTCATTAACATCTTGTACAACAATGACATCGCCAAATACTTTTAGAAAATATTGTTACTAGGGACCTATCCGGTACCCTTTCCCCCCCACAAAAAAAGAAAGAAAACTAGAGAAAGAAATACACTAATATGTTGTTATTTGCCAACATGCTCATTTCTACTTAGAAAAAAGATCAAGAATGTCCTTCAATAATGGAATTGCTGTTCAGAGTTATTTAAACATTATTTGAAAAGTAGGTGGGTATTTGGAAATAGAATAATGTATAATCCTTGCATTTGTGCTAATTTTACAGTCACATTATTAAAAGTATTAAAATTTATTAAAATTTCCATGATACTATTTGGTGAATACAGTTACCAAGTCAGTTGATCTGGTACTGAAGGTAACTACATGAGAATCTAGGTGATAATTTATTCAATGCATTTTATTTGCTTTTCCAATATTCCATGCTGGTTAGGTGCGTGTCCTGATGTGGTATGTATACTTAGGGTCATCTGTGTTAACTCTACAGTTTTGTGAAATGTACTCTAAGAGTAAGAGATTAGTTAGGAGGAATATAACTTTTTCAGAAGGCTAGAGATTGGATTAGTGTTTGAAGATAGTTGGGGTATTACTGTATTAATTCTAATCTTTGGATCATCCAGTTAAAAAATAACTGGTAACTTACTCTAATTAGATAATCAATGATTAGAAACTAAGTAGTGAGAATAGGTCATGTCTGTGAACTACTTACTACAGAAGAAAAATAAGATTCACTGCTGAACCTCAAAAAAAAAACAAAGAACAGATTGCTCTAATGTATGTCTGAAGCATATACTTCTGTACTTTCCAGAGTAGCTGTTTGAATTCCCAGTAGAATCCACATAAAGGCACTAATTTTCTTTCTGTTGCTCTGCCCATGCAACAGAACCTTATTTTAGTTGTTAAAACGAAGACACTTTAAGAGCTCCTTAGCAACACCTGAATTATGAAAAATCTGACCTCAATGAAATTTCTAAAGGAGAATAAAGACCAAATAAAAGAACCTGCTAAAGAATAAGTTGCCAAGTTGGCACATAGAATAGTAAAGTGTGAGAATGTGGATAGGATTTGGATGTATTTGGAAGGAGACAAGTTAGGCATACAAGTGAGAGTAAATCTCACAAGACCAAAAGGTTGGGTTTATTTTGCGTGGGAAGTGAGTGAAAGATTTGCCTAATTTTTGTTAGTGAGACAATGATCAAAAACATAATTTTGGGGGATCCTCTTTGCAAAATGTGCTGGGAAAGTGCTGAAGAAAAATGGTGCCCCAAATTAACAGTTAGCTCTTTGTTATTTCAGATATTATATTAAGAGTTAGCTAATAGGGTGGTAAGTTTGTTCACCTTCACTTTCAGCAATTCATGTCTGGAAAATGGAAAAAAGGAATGTTTAAATCTCTTTTGGGTAAAGGTCACATTAATTTGTAGCAATATTAAGAATCAAGGAATTATGGACTAACTTCTGCTCCACCAAAATTCATGTATTAAGGTTCTAATTTCCAGTACCTCAGATTGCTACCTTACTTAGAAATGGCTACTGAATATGCAATGTGTTAATATGTTCTTATATTGGAGTAAGGCAACTGATATTTAATAAAATTGGTGTCCTTATAAAAAGGGAAATTTGGGCACAGTTGTAGAGGAAAGTGTATGAATAGAATATAATATGCAGAGTTTCAGAAAACTCATGGCCATATATAAGCCAGGGGAGAGACCAGGAATAGATTCTTCTCTTGTGATATTCAGAAGAATGTTCTGGTTTTCAGAACAGTAAGAAAATTTCTTTGTAGAAACCAATAGAAAATTATAGTACTATTCTCACTTTAATTTGAACAACAAAATTCTAAATATCAAAGAAAAATGAGTTTTCACTGAACAATAAATATTTCCTTATTTGGTGCAAGTCTTCAAAAAATATTCTCCCTATTCCTGTCTATTATTTTGGGGTATATTCTTATTCTAGCCATTATACCTAATGGCGGGTTTGTATTTTCCAAAGAATACTTAAGTAAAATTCCTGTTGAAGCAGCTTACAATAAGATGTTTCTTCTAATCCATTGCTAGCTGCTGCTTGTACATAAACTTCTGTTCTTAGTAAACATGGCAATTAATGCATAGGGCAGCTACAGGATTATGGCACATAAGATGCAGAATTTTTCTGATTTTTGTCTAAAGTTTTTTGACAGTAATGCTTTTTTGAGCTTTCAACCAATTTCCACAAATTACAGAAGATTTGGGAAGGTTGGTTCATTTTTCTCTTCCAGGGACATTTTCAAGCAGAATATAACTCACCTAAATGATCAGGGTCAAGAAGCACCTTCATCAACATGATCTAATTCTTTTGAATTTCATTGCTATTGAAATATTTTCAAATTTTCAACAAAAGAAATAGCAAAGTTCATAAAAACCATAAGCAAGCAGCTAATGCACAGTGGGAATGAATTTAACTGTCAACAAATAGCACAAAGTTTTTTTTCCCCCTTTTCATTACATAGTGTCATTTTGGGCATTGTAACACTTCAGTTTATGACAAACTGCCTTAATATAAAGACTCACTTTTTAATTAAATGACAGAATATTCACTCTCCCATATTAAATATCTTGAGTGCTTTGTATTTACATTTCAAAAGGTAGATGCCACACCTGCCAATGTCCTTGGTTGAGGTAAATAAACTGTGATTTACAAAACAAGTTTTTAAGCAACAGTCTTGCTACTCATTATAGGATATAAATTTACCTGTGACAAATTCTAAGAAAAGCCATTTTCCAATCAAATCAATTTTAGTTGAACCTTTTTACCAGGTCATATGTATGTGTAAATTGAATAAGCACTATCAATGCAGCCACATATTTAGTATGGGAAAAGACTTCACCATGAAATACTTAATTTTTGTTATATTTGTTATTTATTGGCCAAGAAAAACTAACTGGAGACTGTCTGCCAGAATTAATATTCTTTGGGTAGAGAAACCACCACTAATATGATAGCTCTTGTGTAACTGTTGAGCTTATGTTAAGGAATTCAATCCTAACAGCACCTCTACTAGTATTCACTTTTTACAATGAAAGAAACTGGAACAAGGGTAAGTGAGTTAAGTAATTAAAATGTGATACAATTAAGTATATAGAGTATAATTAAAATAGTATGTTTTGATCAAAACTGGGGACAGAAATCAATTTAGCCTAAGAGGGAAGAAAGTGAATGCAAAATGAAGGCAGGAAGAGAACAAGGGACTATGGTGATGGGGCATGAGGCATGAGTGAACTGGTGGTGGAAATTCTGTGGTGTGACTACACCTAATATAAAATAGATATAAATAAGGAAATTATAAAAAAAAGAAAGTGAATTCATAGAGGTGGCAGTATTTGAGCTAAACTTTTGATATAAAGTAGGAATTTCTTTTTATAAGGGGAGAAATAGTTGCCCAAAGAGGAAAAATAGATGTTCAAGAATATTTCATCTGTTCTGTTCATGTAAAGACTTTTTCAGGGGGAAAAGAAACAATACCAAACCAAGTGCAAGAAACAGTGGCAGGTTTATTCTAAAATGTACAAAAATTTCAGTGAATATTGCATGTAGAAAGTGTCACGAATCAGTTAGTCTGTTCATATTTATTTGCCTCTTGTCTGCTTTTGAATGTCCTCAGCGATGGCTAAACTTCTTGTTTTAATGATGTATCTTTTTGTCTTCTGAGTGACTTCACCTTGTTTTCTCTGTGGACACAGCTATTGAGTTTTCAACTTAAAATCCTATAATAATTTCATAGCTGAGTTCTGTATATGTTACAGATTTGAAGTTGGGGAAATTTGATTGACCTACCTCATCTTTTCAGAACATAGTTATTTCTGGATCATTTACCATAAGAGTGAGGTATCATCTATTCCACTTTGAGGTCTTTAAATAAATATTCATTAGTTAAATTACTGGGTAATAAATATTACCCAACCAATTAGTTTGAAATGGGACATAGGTAAGCATTTGGTATTTGGCAGTAAATTAGGATTATACCTACTTTAGTATGTCATACTAATAATGTTGATCTTTGGTCTTTTCACAACTAGGAGGTGCTTTTTTTTTTTTAAAATTCTGGAGTTCTATGATTGTACTAGTTCCTTAGAAATAAACTCTTCTGGGTTTGTGAAAAATGATGTCGAGATACACAGAGCTAATAGGAGACAGTGGTGGTGGTCTACATTAGTGATGAGGAATGACAAAGACCAGAATGACAGCCTATCATGGCTGACAAATTTAAAATGTCCACACAGTCTTTTGCTTCTGAGATGTCAAATAAGATGGAATGAATGTTTCTTTACTGTATGAAAAAAAAAATGACTAGAGAGTTGAATACAAGAGAAAAGATGAGGAAACAAAAATGTAAACTAGAATCCATAAATTTATTTTTACATTATTTATATACTTTTTTTACATTATCTACATAATTAGGGATAGAAAGAACTACCTGTTTAAAAAATAATGGCATGTTTTATTCAGTAGACTAACAGAAATGTTTGCAGATACAAGCTCATGCAAGGAATTTAGAAAGAAAACAGAAGAGTTGGTAGTTGATGTGCATGAGAGAATCCAGATAGGCTGAAACTCAACTTAAATATGGGTGGGTATTGGAAACTGGTCCTCATTTCATGCATAATGAGAGTATGAAAGGAAAAACAATTATAACAATAAGAAATGGATATTGGGCATTACACTAGGATCAGGTTGTTGCATTTTATCTTTACAATACCTCTACGATATCTACATTTTTCTCACCATTTTATGGATCAGAACATTAGGTTCAAAGAAGTTAACCCACTAGTATTAATATTACAATATGAACATAGAGAAGTTTACACAAGTGGTTTTTAGTTGATACATTATAATACCTCTTGAATACTGTTGCAGCTGATAAGCACCCTATTAAAATAAGATCATGTAATCTTGTTTATCTTCTTTTTGTTAGGGAATGGAGATTTATAAAAATTGGAGATAACATCTGTTTGATAGCAAGTAACCCAAATGAAGAAGTAAATGTAGAAAATCAACTGAGGAAATAAAATAGCGGGCATATTAAATGAGCACAGATTTGAAAGAATTGCAGGAATGTTGGCACAAATGTTTGAGAGAATATAGATATAAAAGTGACATTTGTAGTCAGAGATTCTGAATGACAAACTGTACTAAAAGCCTGTGAAAATGATTTTAAAAAGGGATGATGTATGCATCTTAATTATGTAATATCATAAGAGGTAGAAAATTCTTACTTGAACATATTTAATATTAACAGTGAATGAAATAACACCATTAAGCACATGCATAATCTCCAAAGGAAAAAAGTAGACTTAAGAAGGAATGACACCTAGGATTATAAGAGCCCACATACCTGTCTTGAATGTATTCAATTTTTTTTCTAATTTTGAGAGAACTTTAAAAATATGTCATTAGTTCCTCCTCCATAGTTTTTTAAACATTATTTCGGGAATAAGAGTTGAACATATTTGAACATATCCTATATGGTAAAGCTAGTAAAAACGCTGAGACAGATGACTAAATAGTTTGCAAAACTTATAAAAGAAAACGAAACTTACTAAAAATTACCATGGTCTTAGTAAAACATGTGTGCCAGAATTCAAATTTATTATGTATTTTGTTGAGCTTGACTTCTTTGTAGATGTTAGATTCAAACCCCTTGTTGAATGTGTGAGGCACGAAAGTACTTTTTCTCGTTTCATATTGTCTTTTCATTTGAATGGTTTATTTTGCTTTGCAGAAACTTTTTAGCTTGTTGTACTCCTATTTGTTTATTTTTGCTGTTTCCCTTATTTTTGGAGTCAAATCTTCAAAGACACGAGTGTAATCATTATCATGGAGTTTGTGTTTTTCTAATTTCAGATCATATATATTGAAATCTTTAATTCATTTTGAGTTAATGTGAGATAGTGGGCTAGTTTCATTCTTTTGTATATGACATACATTTCCAACGCAATTTGATGAAGAGACTTTTTCCAGCTAAACTCTTGACTCTTTGCTAGATTAACCCATATAAATATGCATTTAGTTCAATTCTATTCCAATGGCCTGTGCATATTTATTTTTTAATCCAATATCAGACAGTTTCAACGATGATAGTATTGCAGTATAGTTTGAAATCTGACTTTGAAATCTTTTTTTT
>NW_004567114.1:42404644-42413695 GCF_000260355.1 Condylura cristata
TTTTTTTTTTTAACTTGTTTTTGCCCTGATTGTGCTAGGTAGGACTCCCAATGCTATGTTGAATTCTAGTGGTAATAGTAGACACCCTTATCTTGTACAATATCTTTGTAGAAGAATACTCAGTTTATTTACCTTTAAGAATGATGCTAGCTTTGGTTTGTCATGGTCTTCATTATGATGATGAATGTTGCTTTTATACCTCCTTTTTGAGAGTTACTATCATAAAATAATGTTGGATATTGTCAACTGCATCTATTGATAGGATTACATAATTTTGTTATGTGTTAATGTGAATAACCTTGATTATTTTACAGATGTTGAATCATACTTGTATTCCTTGAATACATTACACTTGGTTAGGATGTAGGATTCTTTAACTATATTGGTAAATTCAGTTTGCTAAGATTTTTATTAGGGATTTTGTATCTATGTACAACAAAGATATTGGTTTGCATTTTTTTTTTTTTTTTAGTTTGTTTGGTTGTGATGTCCTTATCTGCTTTTGGCATCAAAAATTTGTTTAGAAATATTTTCTAATCCTCAATTCTTTTGGGGAGCATTTGAATAGGACTGGTGTTTGTCTTTGCTTGGTAGAATTCAATAATAAGACCACCTGATCCTGGGCTTTTATTTTGGGGGATACTTTTGATTACTTGCTGCTGTTGGTCAGTTTAGTTTGTCTATTTCTTATTGATTTGATCTCAGAAGGTTGTATGCTTCTAAGAATTTTTCTGTTTCTTCAAAATTTTCCAGGTTATTTGGCTTAGTTATTCATAATAGTCTACTATGTAACTCTGCATTTCTCAGATCTGTTATAAATTTTCTCTTCTCTTCTCTTCTTATTCTATTTATTTTCTTAGTTTACTCAAATATTTGTGTAATTGTCTATTATTTGAGTCCTTATTTAAGGAAGAAGTTAAATATGACCCAAGCAAACTCTCAAAAACATTTTAAAATGAGGTTAATAAATTATACTTTGTCTTAAAAGAAAAAAGTCATGTATTTGAATTTTCTAACATTATGGACAGAAATGTGCAAATTAACATGTAGTTTAACAGAAACTGTGTCCTTAATAGGAAAGAATGAAGATAAAGCAAGTCTACTTTTCTCTAAATCAGAGGATAACAAACCATGTGCTGGCCAGATTCCTGTGTGCATAATATTTTAATAAAACATGGCATACCTATTAATTTATGCATTGTTTGTGGCTGGATTGAGTAGCTGTGATTAGATTATATGACCTAAAATTCCAAAATACTTTAAGGAAAAGTTTGCCAACTCCAAATTTAGCTAATTAAATAATTAAATAAAACAATGCCCTCAATTTGATCATAAAAATTCAAATAGTTTTGATAAAAAATTGTTCTTTTCATGTGTAGGTCTGCTTACATTCATAGGTTTAGCAAGAATTAGTAATTGACAATATAATCCTATTTAAGCACACAGTGTCAAATAACAGCTCAGACTAGATAATAAAATTCTAGCAAGTTTTATCAGAAAGTATTTTGCTTCTAAAAGTCTCTGCACTCATTTATCTGTCTAGGCTAGAAAACCAAGTCAAAGTCATTTACTTATCAAGGTTTCTCCAGCAAGATCAACAGATTTGGGTGAGATCTACTCTTGAGATCCATATTTTTAAAAATTCCTGGCCTGCTAGGGACTCACCTCCTGGGATGCTGGGCTCTAAAAACAAGGTGGTAGGCCTTTCCTGGAGACATTTGCAGGCATAAGTTCTACATGTAAACTCCAGCACTTGTTATTAATTGCTTTATTACCAAGTATGACACTCCAGGTATGGGCTTGATTCTTATATTACCATTTTGAGCAAATATATATATTAGTGCCGAAGAGGTTTTGTTTTGTTTTGTTTTGTTTTGTTTTGTTTTGTTTTGTTTTTGGTGTAAAACAATCTGAAAAGGAGGCAAAATCATTAACAAAATTTAATTATACCAAAACCTATGTCATGAAAATAACATCAATTTAAAAATTATTCATTTCTGTTAAGGTGTATTTTACCAAATTAAAGGTTAGAACTACATTAAAATGGATGCTTCATATACCCATAAGAAAAAGAATATTAGAATATCTGCAGTATCACAAAGAAGTGCAAATAATTTTTCATCATCTACCTACTCCTTTGACATTAACTAGAACTTTAAGAAACTATTCTGCCATTCTTTTTGACAGCTATCAGTTTTTATAAACTTCTTTGCTTCTGGATAAAAGGAATTTTGGAAATCCACTTAGTCATGTTGCAATATCTGACAGTTGTCTAAGTGATAAAAAAAAAAACCTTTAAGCTCTCAAGCCTGTACTCCTGAATCTATTCCTTGAAATAACAGTATTCCCTGTTTCATACTCTCTACAAGACTCTGAAACTGTATTTTATTGAAAACTAGCTTCTGGTTTGGGAATTTAAGCAATAATCAGAGGAATGCAGAGATCATGTGCTCACAGGATAAAATGCACATGGTTAATTTATTATGGAGACCAGCAAAATCAGACTGTAGAGTGAAATCTTCTAGTACAGGATAATTTATAAGTATTTCATAATGCTTTGATTAAATTTATGTTTAGGCTGATAATGCTGCTGAGTAAAATTACTAAATATTTTAAGACTTTTGGTTTGATGTAGTAGAAACTATGTATTTTTCAATCTTGGACATGATTTAAAAGTAACATTAACTCCTCAGGTAATTAGTATTTGAAGCTTAAGTTCATGGTATCTAGTACTTTCATGAAAAAAAAAAAACTTACAAAATTATAAAATCAGAAAAGTTCTGGTAACTGATTGTTTTGAAATTGAATTTTCAAGCCATCTATTTGACCTAAGAATTCATCTTACCTGACTGAACTTGCATTCTTATATAAAATGCTGCTAAATAGGGATTCTTAAAAGGCGAACACATTTACAGTATTGCAGTTCCATTAAAAATTATTTATGACAACTGGAGAGGATATTATATTGATGTAAAGAAGTGTATTGCTCCAAACCAATACTGCAGAGCTGCTTAAATTTAGGAGATTTCATAAGTTTATTCAAATTCTTCAGAAATAGGAAAACATTTCCCACTTATGAAAGGTAAGTACTTTGCCAATTCTTCAGTTTCAGCAATGGGTCAAGACCAGAAAAACAGATTTGCACCATTCAACTACTAATCAGAACACAAGAAAAGGCTTCTGCCAATGCTGCCACAAGTAGGGAATCATTTATTCATCATTCACAAACCACAGAATCCTAGAACCAGAAACACAGGAGGAGAGAATCAGTAAAGACAAAGTTCTATTGTTCCTATTTCTTCCTGAGGGGAAAAAATTACAGTCCATAAGATGCATTTTTCAGGCAATGCAGTTTTATTGACTTTTAGAATCAAATTGTTTTGGGCAACCTAAAGAAACCAGATCAATTTTAAATATCCTTTTCAAGGAATTTAAAGACTACTATTATAAAATGAACATATATGCCAAAGATAAAATTATTTATTAATGATGGAACCATGGAATGGTAAATCTACATCAAGAGGAATTTGACATTTTAAGCAATTATAGGCAATGGAATACTGAGACAAGGTAGATTAATACAGATCTAGTTAATGATTTATCAATACAAATGATTAAGTTTGGGGTTATTCTTATCTTAAAAATCTCTGAAATATAATTTCACCTTGCTTGGCCTTTAATCATTTAAAAGTTGCTAAACCAAGCACAGTTGAATTGTCTTCTAGAATGAAATCTCAGGCCGGTTTGGTAAATATTGCCTCTCATGAAACTGACAGGTTACATCCTTCTCCTGTTGTCTTCAAAATTTGATTTGATTTTTAATTTTTTTTAGCAGCTAGTAGCTGTAAGTCACTCTACTTCTACTGAGACATACAAAGCTATAAGTTCTTGTCCTCATGTAAGTTACAGTTACAGGGAAATTTTTATCATGCAAGCAAATAACATAAGTGCTTACAGGTAGTACAGAGAGGAAATAATGGTGGGAAAGAGGGAGGCTTACTTCATAGAAAGTGCTCAGGAATGACTTTTTTGAGAGAGGATAAGAAGAACATAAGGATAAATATATGAAGAAAAAGTTTTCAAGATACAGGGAGCAACATGTGTAATGTATCTAAGAAAACATTTGGCATATGCAAAAACTAACAGAATATGATTTTAAATGGATTAATAAAATTATGTCTTGATTTAAAAAATTAAAACTCAAAATACAGATTATGGAGGACACATGTACATAAAAAGCATTAGTTTTTACTTAGATTGTAAGCTCAGTAGTGTGTGGTTGTTTGGCAAAATTGCCAAGCAAACTAATGTAAACAGGCTGTGTTTAAAAATTTTTATGAAGAAAGGAAATAAATTTTGGATATTGATGCTAAACTTCAGAAGAGCAAAAAGGCAAGAAGATGTTAATAGAAACTATAGAAGGAACGGTAAATATATAGAAAGAGAAGACTGAAGAGATGGAGTAGTGTGATTGGGGGTAGAGTACTGGAATGTAAAGGTATAATTAAATTATTTTGTTTAGATTCAAAGCATAGAATTAATTCTGTTGATTGGAGGTTATAGTGGTGAATTCATTATAACCATGAGTTGTATTAAAAAATCTATCTTGTGTTGTACCAAATTGCTTATTACCAGAAATTGAAGCTGATTAACTTTGTTTTCTTGGAGATAAATTTAAAAACAAACAACAACAACAAAAAACTCCCTTTCTGAATTGACCAGATCATCTAGTCAGGTTTATCAAATTGATGCAATGTATTTCTCTGTTGTTTCTGAACCTGTTACACTACCACTGCCTATTATTTTCTCCTCTCCATGTATTTGCTAACAAAACAACAATGCTGCTCTAAAGCACTGTGTGTATATATTTGCCCCCATCAAACAGAAAAGTAAATAATGATTGTTTTCCTGCATTGTTACTTTACGAAAATGCAATAGGGTAGTAATGCTCATCTGTTAGAAAACAATTTTTCATTTTTTTTTAAGAGCAGCTTAGGTTTAAAGCAAAATTGAGTGGAAAGTAGATCTCTACCATATCACTAGAGTACATTTATGTTAATCTGTGAGTTGCATCAATGCATTATCACAGAATATATAGTTTACATTAAGTTTCACTCTTGGTGTTGTATGTCTAATGTACAAAGGTCTTTAAGGCATTTGGAAACTGTGTAGTAATAGACACTTATCACCATAGAGAGCAGTTTCAAAGACCTAAACATTGTCTGTGCTTGACATTTCATTCTACCCTCCTCACCAGCGTCTGGTATCTAATCTTTTTACTGACTCCATAGATTTGGGAACATTCAGTATGCAGCTTTTTCTAATTGAGGTTTTTTTTCCCTGTTATTAATATTTGCTTTAGTTTCTTCCATGTATGTATGTAAATTTATAGTTCATTTTTTAGTGCTGAATACTATTCCATTGCATGGAGGTGCCAAAGTTTATCCATATGCCTAGTTAGGGGCATCTTGGTTACTGCCAAAATTTGGCAATTGTAAGACTGCTGTAACATCCATGCATAGGTTTTTGTGTGGTTATGAGTTCTCAGTTCTCCTTGGTGCATATCAAGTACACAATTGCTGGATAGCACAGTAGAGAGTATGTGTGATTGAATAAGGCTGTCTTTCAAAGTGGTTGCATCATTTTGTGTTTCAGCAATGAATGAGAGTGTCTATAACCTTGATAAAATGGCAAAGAGTTGCAATCATACATTATTCTAATGTCACTTTCCTGGTTTTGTTATGTGTTGTAGTTCTGTAAAGGAAACTGAGTGATAGGTATATGGGATTCTTTAGTGGTACAATATATAATTTCTTGTGAGTATATAATTATTTCAAAAGATTTCCTTTTTTGGTGATAGAACATTGAACCAGACATATATCAGAAAATGCAAAGTGGCTGAATTTTTCCTATCATTGGACTCCAACATTGCTATCTTTTTCTTTGGCTCTGTAATTGTTAAAAATGTGTCATTATGTTAATACAGAAAATATAAATTTTATTCTGTATGATTCACTTCCAAAATAAGTAGTCTTTACATTTATAGGAGTTGAATATAAAGTTTATTTCAAAAACTGTCTTGGAAATCCTAAGATACTTTCTAAAATCCCTAAGCCAGATATTATATTTTACTAGTGCGGAATCAGAGTTAAGTAATATAGCACAGGGCTAATTAATAATAAAGGTGAAACATAAACTAAAGTCTAGAGTCTTATTTCATTATTTTTCTGAGTAAATAGAGCAATATGCTTGTGTTTTAAATCTTTATTATGTTTGAAAAATGAATGTGCTGTCACTGAGACCTGTTTTTAATTGCTTATCAGTTGCTATTTACTTTAGCTAATCTGAAGCATTAGTTCCCCTGTGGGGGGAAATTAACATTCACAAGACTCATTAAAGACCCTGTCAGTTTATCATATTTGTGGAAAGTATAAACCTACTTTCTAACTATCTTTATGTATAAGTTAAGTAGACAGTATTAGTGTAACTTATATTAATTAACATTATGCTTATATTTTGTATTACATATTTTCTTGGTTCTGTCTTATTTCTCTTGTATAATTAAAAATAAACATAGCCACCTAATTTGAATTTTTTTTAAGATTGATTTATTTATGCATACAGAGCCTGGGTACAGGCCAGAGGTGCAGGTGTGTTGAGAGAATTCACCAAAGACAGAGTAGGGAGCAGGATAGGCAAATTGATTAATTGTACTGCTTAGGGGAGCATCCAGTGGTCAGGAGGGGTCTGCTGCTCCATATGGATCACTTCTGGGGTGGGGATGAAGTGGCTTTAGCTTCTTAGTGCTGTGCTTTAAGCTGCTGTGCCACCGGAAAAGCCCCTGAATTTGTGATCTAGCAAGTGCTTAATGATCTAATTTTTACATAACTGGAACAAAATCTAGAAAGTTAAATTGTATGGGTTTGAAAATAATTACTTTGGCACATATTGTCAGTGATTAGTTTACTATTAAACATGACAAGGAATTACTAAACAATGTCCTGATATTATAGCATACGATACTTAGTTATATTCAATTCAGATAAAACGAGTTGCAGAGGGGCCAACTACCTTGATGATTCTAGCTGTTTCTGGGATTATTGATGTGTCACAGTTAGAAACCAGTTTAAGTCTATGTTTTAGAAACTGTATATTGGAAATTATGAAAATTGATACATGAATTTTAGACTGAATTTTAACCATGCTCAATTAGACTTATAAGAGAAATTTAAACAGCGGCTATAGATTCATACACAGCATTTTACAATGCAATTTTATAAGTACTTTTTAAAGTTGGTAAATAAAGGATTTACCTATCTTTCTAAACTTGATGTGGAAAATAATTTTAAGACACTTTAAAAAATGTAGTTAATTGGCCCTCCCTGGTTGCGCAGCGGGATAAAGCACAGCACTGAGAATCTAAAGCCGCTTCCTCATGAGTTCAATTCCCGCCTGCCCCGGAGGTGACCACATGGCGAGCCAGACCTCTCCTGACCCGCCCGCTGCTCCCCTCAGCAGTGTACTTTGTCCATCTGCCTGTTCTGTTCCCCACTCTGTCTCTGGTGAAGCCTCTCACCGCCCCTGAGCCTCTGGCCTGCACCCTAGTTCTGTATGCACAAATAAATAAATCTTTAAAAAAAAAAATGTAGTTAATTATATGCATGAATAAGATGTCTAGAGTCTATGGCAGTGGAAAGTTGAGAGCTAATCTGGTAAAATAAGGTCTAACCAAAATCCTTTATGGTTTATGGGGTCCTAGGATTTAAACTGGCTGTAATGTGTTAAGAACACTTTTGCTCTTGTATATAAAAATATAAAATTTAATATCTCAGCTTGGTAGATACAATTTATTTTCAAAATGGTGGTTAGGGGAACTAATTATAGTTTAATTACAAAGGTTTATATGGGTGTGAGATGCGTTATTCTTACATGAATGGATTTATGAAAAAAATCAAAACTTGCTGAAGATTAATGAGTAAAGATGACTTTAATATCCAATCTAAAATGCTAAATGAATATATTAATTAATGTTCATGTCTTTTGTCACACTTGAATTATAATTGTAAATATTAATACAGAATAAGGACATATAATTCACTTTTAAAAACCTTTTCATTAGTTCTCAAGACATTATACATTTTCCTTGAACCTTTTACATAGCCTTAACTCATAGTTGGCTTATTTGTGTTTCATTTCTTGAATTTTATATTTATGAGCTTTACACATGTATAAATTTGCTTTATTATTATCTAAATGTTGTACCCTATTGGTAGAGTTGTGGGCTGAAGGATCAAATTTATTTGCAGTGAAGTAACATACTATTTTTATTTACTCTGAATGCTAGGGGGAAAAACTTCTTGGAGCATTATTGTTGTATTTTCTCACTTTAGTTTTTAGTTGCAATATATTTCTGCCTTTAGATGTAAGATTATTTTAATAGACAACATTCAGAATTTTGAGGAAGACCTAATTTGTCCAGTTGAAATAGTGTATGTGTATTTCACTAATCACATTCCATATAACAATATAATATATATACACATACATTATGTATATTTGTAAATATACATAATCTTTTGCAATTAAATCTTTTTAATCACTTGTGATTTCCTTTAGTTCAGGTGTATCTTCCCTTGTACTAAAGAAAAAAACAATAAAGACAGTCTATCAAGTATGAGTACTTGGCATAGATTTTTTTTTTTAAGATTTATTTAGGCATAACTGGGGTATACACCAGAGGTGCAGGGGCATTGAGAAGACCCACAGAGACAGAGTGGGGAGCAGAACAGGCAGATCAACGAAGTACATCTATTGAGAGGAGCAGTGGTAGAGACAGGAGAGGTCTGCTGTGCCATATGGGTCACCTCCCTGGCTGGGGATATAAGAACTGATGCTGAATTGACTGCAGCTAGCTTCTTAGTGCTGTGCTTTAACCCATTGTGCCACTAGGGAGGGCCCCTACATAGGATCTTTTATAGAAATGTTTGAACAACCAAACAAATATAAATAAAAAAATTGATCTAAAATGTTGCAACCTTGAACTCTGTTCTC
>NW_004567114.1:42414025-42416853 GCF_000260355.1 Condylura cristata
CTGTAAACTTACAAATGTAAAGAAATTTCAATTATTCCTATGAGACAGCAGTGTTCTTTCTTATAAACTGATATGCTATTTATAAGTAGACATTTAAAAAATCAGAGACAAGATTTTCATATGAAATGAGATATATTACTTTGAAATGATTTCTAGGATCTCATTGATTGGTACTTTCCATATTTAGCAGGAAATATTGCATTACATTTTGTTTTACATATTAGATAAGTGCCAATTGCTGATAAGCATTAAGATGCTTGAGTATACGACTATATAAAATACCAAACTAAAATGTAACAATTGCCTATTTGTTTACATTCTACATCAGTCCTATAACAATATACAAAATAGTTGCATATCAAGTAAATGTGTTCACAGTCTAACTTGGAAGCAAATAAATTATTGTAGAAAATACTTCATTTTCAATACTCATAATGCTTATTTATAGACTTCAAAGATTCAAAGGATTTTAAATGTTATGCAGGGTCTGAGTTGAACTTTGGAAGGGAATAGCACATATGTTACCTGAATAGACTACCCAGGAAAGAGTCCGCTGAAGTGGTCAGAATTTAAAATTCTTTTTACTTTCTCAAAATTCTTCCCCCCTGAGGACTTAGAGTATCAGCAATGAATGGAGCATCCAGTTGGAGTAAAGTTTTTGTACCAAAATAAAAATTAAACAAAAACATATGTTCTCCTTCAAACTAGTCTTTCCAAAGACAGAAAGCAGTATATGCTCCTGAAGGATGGTCCCATGACACTTAGTAATCAGCAGAAGCTAGCAGTCAGTCCTACTGGGACTTGCTCTAATCTTATTCTTTTGATACTGCGCTGCATTTTAAGACCCCACACCAGCTGCTCTTTTTGAAACATGTATTCATACAAATTTTTGCCTTGAGATTAGTAACTTGCTCATATTGAGTGCAGAGAGATCAGATTGAAAATCCCTTTTGGAACATTGCCTTGTTGGCGGTCCAACAAATAGTCAAGTGTAGTTGATGTGCAATGCATTAAAATATATTCTGCAGCTATAATGTAACCTTAATATGTTATTTAGAAAGCAATAAAGGATCATACTGACATTTTGTGGCTTATGTTTCATTGACAAGGATAGCTTAAAACTAATGAATCTTGACAAGCCACTTGACATTTTTTTCTCGCAGATTATACAGATTTTTAAATTTTTAAAACTATCAATTGACATGTTTGAATAGGTAATGCACACAGTACCTACAAAACCTAAAAACTACGAAAGCTTATACAATGGAAAAAATTTTTTTCTCAATTTATTTCCAATGATTTTTGTGAGTTTTCAGTGTATTTTAGAAATACTCTATGTATTTAAAGTACAATACTCATTTATATAAATTTTTTTATATAAATGAGTATAGTATTATATGTGTTTATGTACACATATACTATTGTATATTGTGTACTTTTCACTTTTTTATTGTGTACTTTTTCACTCAGCTATATACCTTGTGTCTACATACAAGAACACCATTTCATTGCAATGTATGAATATGCCATAATTTATCTAGCTTTGCTAATCAATATTGCATTGTGAATATGCCATAATTTAACTATAGCATTTCCATTGGTAGTTGTATTACGCATTTTCAAATGAGATTCTGTATCCTGATAGGTATTTCCTGTTTTTCCTTTCTTAACCTGTTAACCTTTTTTAAAATATAGGCTCTTATTATATGTATATATGAAAATGTATAATTTTTCTTAAAATTATGGTGAGACATATTTCAAATACTGAGTCATCCAAGGTTTCAGAAAAACTTTAGCATTAAATATGACAACTTTCTAAAAAAATTTGGTATTACCCCATGAAAGTTTTTGGGCCTAGCAGAATTTATTTTTGAAAGGAGAGTTAAGTTGCCTTTAATGCATTTCTCCTTGATTTTTTTTTTAAAGGTTCAGTAGCCAGGACACCCAGGGCCCTTCTCTCTACTGCCCCTCTACTACAGGGCTGTGTACTCTGCAGACTGAGGCCTGCAGCTGAAGGTGTCTACCAATGGGATCCCATGGTTCACACAACTTTTCTTTATAATCCTGTAGAAGTTAGAAGCATTTCATTAGAAATGGGTTTGATGGTTTTATTAGGAAAAAGAAAGAGAAGAACTTACATAGTCACAGGCAAGCAGGAGAACTGCCCAACTATATATTAATTTTCTTTTGAGGGGGCCTTGAGGAGCATAGGTCTAAGTATAAAGAAATGCAGTGACTTCTCTTTGAGATTAAATCTAGATTGTTATGGATTGAATTGGGTCCCCAGATTAATATGTTAAAGATATAATCCCCTTCCTATGGAGCTAAAGACTAGAATTCATCTGGAGCTAAAGACTAGAATTCACATGTAAAGTCACTAACATCATTCTTTCCACAAAATCCTCATTCTTTTCTCTGACTTTTCCATGTATATTTGCAATTAGGGCTTTAGAGAGGCACATAAATGATTTCGTAACACTTGGACCCTCCACCTGACAGAACTGGTGTCTTTATAAGAGGGGCAGAAATCAGACCTCAACCTCAAAAGTTCATGTAGGATGACAGTCTTGCGCTTCTGTTTTCAGAAATGTGAGATGAGTTTCTGTTGTTTAGTGACCAGTGTGTGTTTTTTTTTGTTGTGGTAGTTCAGTAAGAGATTAGTAAAGCATATAATGGTTATGGCCATTCTGCCTATTCTACCCCTTTTAAAACTCCATTTTGGCTCTAATTTTATATAGTGTTCATATATATTTTTTCATTTCGTCAACTGAACTTTGGACGAGGCAGGTTCATGCCAGGCTAGTTTTTTTTTTTTTAAGATTTATTTA
>NW_004567114.1:42417103-42419160 GCF_000260355.1 Condylura cristata
TAAGTGTCTGGAAATGTTTGCAGTCTTATTGTACTTGAGTATGACATTTTAAGGTAGATGATTTGATAAACATCTCAAAATATTTTAAGCATAACTATTCCTAACTTAATAGGTTTTTTGAGTTTGAGTCCATTCTTAAAGGATGGATACAAAAGTCAATTTTTTAAAATCTTGCTTTGATCCTCACAATTAATATAATCATCATGACGATTAAAATGATGAAATAAATGCATTTGAACCTTTTAAGATGGCAGTTTTGTCGAGGAATAGAATATACATTTTAATTAAAGCTAGCCTGTTGTTTTTGAAGGACATTTGTACTTAGGTATTCATTGTACTAGAAAAATGATTTAGAAAGTATAGTCTTATATTTCAAACAGTTATTTCCAATTGATAATCTTCCATCTTTTTAAGTATAGGATCTGTATTTTTGCCATAAGTGAATAGAAATAGAACTTTGAAGGCACATATAAACAAATATCAGACTTATAAGAAATTAATTTTCCATGGGCAAAATAATGACAATTTTCATAAATTATTACAACTTGACATCAAACCTGCTGGTTTGAACATTTAGGACCTATTTTTTAGCTGCTGAGTTGAAAATTAGTGTTGGCAGACCAAAAAGCTGGCTGACTTCATTTCAACAATACAACTAAATGCTAATTATAAAAATGGATTTAAAGTTACCAGAGGGAACATTTTTCAAAAGCCTTATGAAAGGAACTGCTAGACAATACTCAATTAATTAAGACACCAAGAGAGGACTTTTTTTTTTTTACTAGATTCCATTAGTTTAATATTAGTTTAATATTATTCTAGGTGGAGATAAAAGGCAGGAAGTTTGAATTCATTTGCTGCATTTCTCCTTTCACCTTTTAAAATGCTCAATGCTGCTTTTCCCTACTGGTTGTTGGCATTCTGAATATACTTCTCCAACATTGAACATGAAGCATCCTAGGACAAAACAGGAAGACTGTTTAGATTGTTGTTAAACAGGAAGTATGTTTTGCTTCTAATAGTGTGCACATCAGCAAAATGCACATTGGACAAAATGAATCGAACACAGATTGTTTTCTTTCTACTGTATTTAATTGATTAATGCATCATGTTATTAAAAAATGAACTATGTAAAGAAATGAATGACCAAAGTATTAAAAGTGTTATGTTTACTGATGTATTCATTTAATTCATAATGTATTCTTTATTACCATTAATGGCCATTAATTTACATTTCAATCACTAAACTCTAACTCTCAATTCCCTATCCTATCTTTTCCCCAATATGTTATTAAAATCATAGATATATGCAGAGAAAACTGTCGTTGTTAGTTCATTTTTGCATAACTATTGATGTTTTCTAGCATTTCTCATACTTAGGGAAATGAAGCAAATGCTTGACAAAAACATTTTAAATTTTATTGGTATTCAAAAGGAGCAGTACAGGCAGAAAAATTCTCAAATGTCACAAATGAAAGCAAACGAATAGACTAACCTATGGGACTTAAAAAAAAAAAAAAAGTACTGATAATTCAATTAGTCATGGATTTTAAACATGAATCTTTCTCAGCCTGTTGGAATATGAATGGAAAATGGAGTTCTAGTACTTTCTTTTTCTCAGGAAGAGGCCAATTGGCAATAAAGATCCATGTAATTTTCAGTGATTTATTTAGGCAAAATCTATTGAAGAAACTTCAGTATCATAGCCACTTAGAACAACTTTTAGATAAAAGAAATTAGATTGAGTGGCTTAGTGTTAGTGTTTCAGAGTACTGTCAGGAAAAACGTCCTTTGGGGATTATGAATTTGGGAACATCCTATCTTTGGCTTTCCATATGAAATGTTAAATGGGAAAAAGTCTGGAATATGTGCTGATAATATAAACTTGCTTATTTTCAGTAAAGCAGAAGAAATCCTAAATAGAAAGGACAGAGCATATTAAAAACTCAAATATGAAAAGAAAAGTGATGTAAAAAAGTTTAGGGATTGATATAATTATCTTTCACTAGATGACTAAAATGTTAATGGGGTTTGATATATTACAGCATACAATATTG
>NW_004567114.1:42420485-42442426 GCF_000260355.1 Condylura cristata
TGACAAATTGGTATTATTCGATATTTATGTTATATTAGGATTTTCACAAACTTATAATGACATCACCACTGTTTTCCTACAGAGTAATTTAACTGCTCGAAGAATCCTCTGCTTTACCTATTCATCACTCCCTTTCTACTGATTTTTTTTTTCTTTCCAGTTTTGTCCTTCCCAGAATGTCATTATTTGGAATCCTATAGAACATACCCACTTAAGTTTGGAATTTTTTTCCAACTTACTAATATTCATTTCAGATTTTTCATGACTTGCTAGTTCTTTTTAGTTTGAGTGGTATTTTGTTGTCTGCATGGACCCTAATTTACTTTTACTTTCAATCAAAAATATCTTGGCCATTTTAAATTGTACAATTATGAATAAAACTGCTATAGAACATCAGCATTCAGATTTTTATATATAGATAGTTTTCAAGTCATTTCCCTAAATAGGAAGTAGCACGATTGTTGGATCATATGGGGAAAAAAAATTGTTTAGTTTTTTTTTAAACATTTATTTATTTTATTCATATAGAAGTGGGGTACATGTCAGAGGCTCAGGGGCAGTGAGAGGATTCACCAGAGACAGAGTAGGGAGCAGAACAGGCAGAACAAGGAAGTACACTGCTGAGGTGAGCAGGGGGTGGGTCAGGAGAGGTCGCTGTGCTATGTGGATCACCTCTGGGGTTAGGGAAAGAACTCTTACTGAAGGGGCTGCAGCTAGCTTGCAGTGCTGAGTCCTAACCCATTGTGCAACCAGGGAGGGCCCTAGTTGTTTTGTTTTGTTTTGTTTTGTTTTTTCAATTTCCATTTTGAGATTTTTGTTCTCCTAACACTGTTTCTTATGCCCACTTGACTTTCTCCTTTCCCCTTTCCACACTCAGAAGTCACACTTTGTTAGAATCCACAAGTTTTAAAATTATTCTGCTTGTTGAATTATCAGCTATATAAATGACCAAAATTTGTCCAAACTGACCAATTTGTCTTTATAATCCTGACTTGGTTTCCTATACACAATTCCCTTGAACTCTTGTTTTGCAGTGGGTGGTTTTATTTCCTTTTTCTTGTGGCTGCCTCTTACTCCATAGTGTGGATAGACCACATTTTCTTGATCCAAGTGTCTACTGATGATCATGTAGAAAATTTCCATACTGTAGCTACTGTACTTGTGTGGCAACATACAATAGAGCATAATAGTTTTTTGCCTTGGGTCTGAGCAATTATTTTAAAATACTCTTTCTATGTCTTCTTCCTATTCCTATTCTGGGATCTCCATGACATGGTTGTCACGTCTCTTGTCTCTTTAGGCTACCCCAAAGATCTCTCACCTGTTTTACCTTTTTTTTTTTCCTCATTGTTTCTGTTACTTGTATGTTCTCTGTGATTGTGTTTTCAAGTTCATTAATTCTCTCAATTACTTACATTTGTCCACTGTTTAGGCTCTCATTTATATTTTTGTAATTTAGTAATAGTAATTTTTAGATTCATAATTTTTAGATCTAAATATCTTTTTGTTGATACTGTATTCTTGGTTTTTGTAATTCGTATCTTATTTTTGCAAGCACTGTTCTAATTTTTGCCTTAACTATTTACTAGGCATATTCTACATTTTTACTTAATTGTGACTTCTGTTTTTTCTTCAGAATTGTGAAATTTTCTTTCTTCACTTATTTTTATAGACTGTAAGTGTGAATTTCCTTTTTTTTTAAAAAAAATTAATTTTTTTTATGCATACCAAACTGGGGTATAGACCAGAGGTGCAGGGGGGTGAAAGGATTCACTAGAGATAGAGTGGGGAGCAGAACAGACAGATGTACTAGAAAAACTGAGGGCAGCAGCGGGTGGGTCAGGGGACGTCTGCCACACCATGTGAATCACCTCCCTGGCAGGGATCGACCTCATGCTGGAGTAGCTGTAGATAGCTTCAGTGTTGTGCATTAACTTGTTGCACCACCAGAGAGGGCCTGAATTTCCTTTTTAATAAGTTGGTTTCATATTCCTCCTAAAGAAGCCGCGCACAATTCTAGGTTTTCTATCCAGGCTCTATAGGTGTTCAGTACTTCATGGAGCAATGCCTTTGCACCTGTTCAGGCAAGTTCACTGGTCTGTAGGATGTATAAGAAAGAAATCTGGGCAACATGACATGAAGGATAACAACCAGAGTCTGGCAAGAGTGAAGATGTGGAGCTTACTTTCTCCACATATTTACAACAAAACAAATTCAGTAACCTTCAATAGATAAATGGACAACTAACTAACTCATGTACTAGGAGCAATGGTATAGGGCAAAGGAGTAGAAAAACATGATCACTGTTGAAAGTGATTCAGTAGCAGCTTAAGCCATAAGAGGGAGTTGGAGTCCCTCTGCTGTTAAGTCAAAGGCACGCTCACATCAGGAACTTAGACCAGGTACTATTTATGGGAGAAGCAAATTTATAGGGTTGGTTTGTAGGACAAGGGTGGAGAGTAATGATTGCTGGCTTCAGTCTGTAGCTCCTAGAATAGTTAGAACTTGAACCAGCTAGGAGAGATAGTTTGGATCACTTCTGTGTCTTCAGAAAAGAAGCTACTATTTGCAGCCTCTACCTTAACTCCTCTCTGTTGCAACATCTACCTTAACTCCTCTCTGTTCCCAAATGCAAACTTCTAAACTTACCCACTATTTAGGGCACTCAGATGAATTTATTTTTGGTATCTCATTTCTGTTTAACTTGTCATTTCTCTAATGACATCTGTAGGGCAGCATTTGTTCATATGCCTGTTTTATTGTAAGGTGGTCTTCGTGTGGTGTCTGTTTAGGTATTTTATTAATTTTTAACCTGGTTGGTCATTTCCTTATTGACTTAAGTGTTCTCTATTTTTTGGTAACAATTTTTTATTAGTTTTATATTTTGTGAAATTTAATGAAAAAATATGCTTTTTCACTCTGTTAAATGTCTTAGAGCAGAATTTTTAAAAAAGAAATTACTATAATTTAGTTATTTTTATGGATTGTGCTATTGGTGCTATAACTAACATCATAATATATAATATTATCTAGGTTTTATTCCCCTGTGTTCTATGATTTTATTGTTTTATACTATACATTTAGGTCTATAATCCATTTTGTGCTCATTTTTATGCTATGCACAAGATCTGTGTCTACAATTTTTTGTGTGTGTGGATATTCAGTTGTTCCAGTGCCATTGAAAGACTTTGTTCCATTTCATGCTCCTTGTTGAAGATTGACTATATGGGTCTGTTTCTGAATGTATTTTTTTTAAAAGATTTTATTTATTTATGCATACAGAACTGGGATGCAGGCCAGAGGTGCAGGGGTGGTGAGAGGATTCACCAAAGACAGAGTGGGGAGCTGAACAGGCTGGCTGACAAAGTACACTGCTGAGGGAGCTGCGGGCGGGTCAGGAAAGATCTGTAGTGCCATGTGCATCACCTCCAGGGTGGGGATCAAACTCCGGCTGAAGTGGCTTTAGCTTCTTAGTGCTGCACTTTAACCCACTGCACCACCAGGGAGGGCCCTGAATGTAATTTTTAAAATGTTAAATTATTAATGCATACTTGGAGATAATAACCAGAATGTTCACAATTACAATAAATATGAAATTAAAATATAACTAGTAACCTTCAATATCATTTAAATGGGTTTGGCTATAAGTACTTTGTGTATGAAATTATTGTCATTATAACTACATTGCTAAAGAATTTGCTTATTTGCATAAGCTCTGAACAACAAAGTAGTCAGCTAGGATTCATACTTATTTTACAGTATATGCAAATACAATTAATTAATAATTAATGGTTAACAAGAATTGATTGCATAACACCTTTTTTGCCAGCTTGTTCTGTACCTGAAATATAGCAATCAGGTATACTTTCTTCTCTTCACAAATTTACATCTTTGGAGAGGGAAATATTAGATATATAAAATATTACCAGTTAAAGGTAAATGCTATTTAAAATATGAAATAAACAATAAGGTAGAATGTTAATGGTCTAGTATGAACTCTGTGAAGAAGTATATTCATCTAAAAGAGATGAATGCTGTTTGGAGTGACCAGGATATATATTTGGATAAAATAAAATTTTAGGATGAGAAATGAGCAAATCTACAAGCGCTAGGTTGGCACAGTCAGAGCATAGCAAAGTGACCAAAGGATGAATTACAACAAGTAAGAGGAATTGTATTGGGACAATTAAGGATGATTCTGGGACTTAGCTAGGGACCATATGGTGTACACCAAGGGGTAAATTGGTAATTTTTTCTAAGGATGTAGGAAAACATCAGAGGCCTGACACAATGAAAATTCAATTGACATATTTTATGAAAAAGGCTCTGAATATTTAATGGAAGCTCTTTAGTGTAGCAAGAGTAATACCAATGCTGTTTCTTTTTTGCCCTGTCAGGACTGATGATGGGGTTTAGGCAATGTGATGGCAGTGCTGAGAGTAATTATGGATACATTGAGTGGATTCCTAATTAGTGAACTCATTGCCTCTTTCCTGTTATATAAATTGTTACCTTTTCAGTTTTTATTTTTGTTCTTTAGAGCCATAATATTTCTAACCTTCGAAGAGACACATCAGTAAATTCCTATTGAATAAATAAAAGACATAAATATATTTCTTTCCTATTTTGCAGATCCATTTTTACATGCAGCTTTGAATAATTTAGCATTACATTCTTCTCCGGTAAGTTCAGCATGGTCTATAACTATGCGGTTATTTTTATTTTTTTTCACTGTAGTATAAGTAATCCTAAAATGTTGCATGGCATGTTGGGTTTAAAACTAAGGTTTTATTATGTAGTTTTCTAGTGAATATCATGTCTCCTAAATATAATATATGCTGACCTGGATTGTTGTATGCTGATCAAATATACTGCAGATAAATTTTTACCCCAAACTTAGTTCTTTTTATGAGATGTGAGATATAAAGTGCAAAGAATTGTTAAAGTATGAAATGAAAGTAGCTTCTTACTATTTTTATCTTTACATGGTTTGAAGGAGAAATACTGATAATTTCATGTTTGATATATCAGTAGGCAACAAATGAAAAAAAATGCATTAAGAGTCTGTTGAATTGGTTTTGAAAATGTACTGAACATACAGGTTTTTTCCTCTGAGTGACAATATAAGATGTAAAGATGTCGAGTTATTAGTGAATATACATTCTATCAGGTGGAGAAAGTTGGTCTGCAGTGAAAGTGAGAAATAATAGTAGACTTATACTGAGAACTGAGATGAGACACAAATGAGTGTTGATAAGAATTCAAGTCCTGATAGTACTGTTCTGGGGTTCTGTTAAGGCACACAAGTACCTTACAAAATTCCTGTTTAGTATGAGCTGCATTTGTAACAGATACTTAATACAGTGTTTAAAAGATGATGCATTTTTTTTTCAATAGTACTTGAAGAAATGTATGACTCTTTATTGTGAATAAGTTAGTAATACTATTTAAAATACAGGTTTTATAACTGTTTAAAAGGGTCTTATCTATCTTCTGTATTATTTATGCATTATATGATTTTTAATTGAGAAATTCAGCTACCCTTGAACACTATAAATAAGAAAGGAATACCATCACTGATGTTTGGTCTTACAGTTTTAAAAATACTATTTATCTGTGATAATTATAAAATGTTTGTCAATATCTCAAATCTTTCCACTTGAGTTCATACTCAGAACCTATTTTCATCTACTCAACAGCTCCATTAAGTTGATACTTTTGTGACTCACCAAGTTCTTTTTTGACTTAATATATGCAGTTTGTCTTCATATATTGTTTGCTTGACTATTTTTCCATCAATTATTTTTCACCAAACTATTTAAATACTTTCTAAAGCAGTCTCTCTACTTCTGCGTTGTTTCAGGGAAGAGTGGTGATATTAAAAAAAAAAAAAGTCACCTTACTCCCAAGTTAACAAAAGCCTTTGATTGCTTTCTATCTTTTAGAGTAACATGTGAAATCAGAAACATGTACTACAATGTTTACTGGACTTGAGGATATTCATCCCCATTCCCTTTTCTCTGACCCATTTTTCTCTTCTGGACTTGTCTCTTCCCAGTGGCAGCCATACTGTCCTCTGCTGTGTGATGAACACTCCTGGTGTCTCTCTTCCAGGTGGTTGGACTTGTTTCAAAGGGCCAAGATGACCTGTATCTTTGTGGCCCGGAGTCTTGCTATCTCACCTTTTGTAGGATCATAGTCAGATATTGACTCATACTTTTTAAAGTATTGTAAAAAATAAAATAAAATATTTTGAGGAGATTTAACATATGAGATGGGATATATAAGTGATGACAATGCTAAGAAACATTGGGAAAAAAACTAACTCTGGGCATAAGAGATACAGGAAGCAGGCAAGTGTCAACTGACTCAACAGGCATAGAGTGGAGTCAGCCAGGAAAATCCAGAACTACAGTTTATCTATCCAGTAAGGTTAGAGCCACAGAAGTAAAGGGTGCTGAAGACCCTGCCCAAACAAGGTTGAAGAGGAGTGGGGGAATAGCTCTCTTCTTCCACCACTAAACAAACCCAATTAGATGCACTGTCTAGGACATAATCTCAGAAATACAAAGTAGAATAGGGAAACATTGAGCAAGCAATGTATCTAAGGACAAATGTGATCCTTCCCTTGCACCTTTATTCACCTCTTTTTTGAGTACATAACTTTCAATCCTAATCTTTTCCAAACATCATATTTAAAGTTGTATCATATCACCAACATATTCCTTAATTTTCTTATTTTTTTTTTCTGTATAAGTTTCCATCATTAACTGTTAGGTATTTTCATAATTTTTTTTTTTTAAAGATTTACTTATCCATACAGAACTGGGGTACAGGCTAGACGTGCAGGGTACAGGCTAGAGGTGCAGGGACAGTGAGAGGATTCACCAGAGACAGAGTGGGGAGCAGAACAGTCAAACTGATGAAGTACACTGCTGAGGGGAGCAGCGAGCAGATCAGGAGAGGTCTGTTGCGCCATGTGGATCACCTCTGGGGGAGGCAGGGATTGAACTCATACTGAGTGGCTTTAGCTTCTTAGTGCTGTGCTTTAACCTGCTGTGCCACCAGAGAGGGCCCTATTAGGTATTTTATGTTAAAATATTTCCTTTGTCTATTTCGGCCAGTAGAATAGAATATAAGCATTTAAAGAATATGGCCACTGTGTTTTTATTCATTGTTGATTTCCCAACATTGGGATTATTTCTGACACGTAGTGTAGTAATGTTTCATTAAATATTTTTCAATGAATTATTGAATATGTAAATTAATATGTAAATGTCTTGCACTGAAGACTATGCCTTGAACTGGAGAAGTTTCATTTGAGAGATGTTTTGGTCCTCAGAGTTAGTTAATTTCTACACTAGCTGTTTATTCAAAATACTAGGTGAAATCACTGTTTTACTTAGGCAGATTTCAAATAACCATATCACATACAAAAATGAAGAATCTTAAAGTAACTGAAAATAACATCTTTTTGCCAGGCCCTCCCTGGTGGCGCAGTACTAAGTACTAAGAAGCTAAAGCCACTTCAACATCAGTTCGATCCCCGCCTGCCCCGGAGGTGATCCACATGGTGAGGCAGACCTCTCCTGACCTGCCCGCTGCTCTCTTCAGCAGTGTACTTTGTCAGTTGGCCTGTTTTGTTCCCCACTGTCTCTGGTGAATCCTCTTACCACCCCTGCATCGCTGGCCTGCACCCCAGTTCTGTATGCATAAATAAATAAATCTTAAAAAAAAAAAGGTAGCCGCCCTTGAGAAATGCAATAATTAAAGTGTAAGAAAAAAAGTAACTATCAAAAAAAAATACTATTAGTTTAGCTTTCACTAGACTGTTACTTTGTACTAAAATTGATTGTGTTTGTGAATGTGAAAGCGTCAACAAAGAAAAACATCATATAGTTTAATATGCATATAAAGTAGCAATCAATGTATTAACTTTTTTTTTAACAAGTTATAAAACTAAATAACATCTTTTTGCTTAAGGGTTTAAGCTTTTTATCTGAAAAGTATTTTTGCAGTAATGTTCCTTGATGCTGGATAAATTAAGTTGTTCATGTGTTGTATAGATAATATACATATAAAATATGATGTAGTATCTTTAAAATTGTGTGATTTTAGTCATAGAGAACATAATTTGAAATTATGTCACAAATTGCCTGACTTTGGGCAAGTTTTTAAACTGTGTTGAAATTGAGCTTTTCATTTATAAATGTAGTGCAAAGATTAAGTGAAATAACACTGATCTTTTTAATTACTTTGTACAGTGCCTGGCACATAGGGAATGCCATCTAAAGTTTTTTGAAATGCAATTAAATATATTCAAGTACAATCAAATAAATATGTAAATTAGAAAGCTGCATTTGGATACATAGGATTTTCAAAGTCAACAGTAAGCTGAAGTAGTTTGTTTGAAATAAAAATTGCTGTAAACCTCTAAAAACTATCTACAATAATTGCAAAATACAAAGAATAATTATGTATGTGTCACCATCTAAAATTATTGTTAAATATAATTTGATACTATCTGGGCTATAAATACTTGTAATACCCAAGGAAAATTCTTTTTTTCTTTAACTCCCATATCATATTAAGTGACATCTTTTTTTAATTATTTTTGAGACAGAAATAAACAATGAAAACAAATCAGTCTTGATAGCTCATGATGACCATTTCAGCATAATTGCCTGGAACAAAATCAATTAGATAATAATGTGTTAGTCTTTCAAAGGTATTCAATTTGGCAGCAGCTTTCATTGATCTATTTATTTTCCCCAAGCACAAGCATAAAGAAATAAAGATGAAGTTTTAATTTACGACATTGAGTTTTTTTTTCCCCCCAAGAAATTATGGAAAATGTAGTTTAGAATTTGCTTTTATTGACTGGGATTCTATTATATTCAGGTGTAAAATGTATCATAATCACCAATCCCCTTACAGAAAACAGTGGAAGCCACTCAGATGCTATTGATTTTTTGGGTTGACAATGATGAAATGCATATTTAAATTTAACATTTAATCACAAAAGCACATCAAAGTACTGACCAAGAGACAGAAATAACATCAGCAAGACAAATCTTCCTGTATATAAAATTTAGAGTATGAGAAATAATTTTGATAAATTAGTGTTAGATGTTAAAGAAATACGGGGGACTTGAATGCACATTGACATACATAGAGATCATATATACACGTGTGTGTTTTAGTCATAACCACTCGTTTATCTGTTCCAAAAGCTTTATCTGAATTTCTCCTATATATAAGACAATGTGCTCTGTGCAAAACTAAAAAGGAAAAAGAAAGTTCTATTAGGTGATAAATGATAAGGCATATACCACAAGAGAACTATATTTTCAATCCCTGTCTTTCCTGCTTCAAACATATACAAACAATGATATTGTGTGTGTGTAACCCTAAGGACTTAACTAGAGAACCAGGTCAACATTTTTCTATCTTTAAGTGAAATGAAGACAGTTACATTGTCCTTATGGTATGGAGGCTCCTAGGTACTTATTGCACAACTAATTTGGGCTCCTTTCCCCTTCCTGTGTCTAATAATTCAATTAACAGGCCCACTGCTGAAGTACCTGACTTTGAATTTTTACTACTAGGGTGAGACAAATCCCTGGGCTAATCCATAACCTAGAATTTGTCCCTGCCTTGATTGATCACTGCTGCTCATCAATAGACTCACTCTTCTACGTGAGCAGGCCAGGCCACAATATTCATTGTACTACAAATGCTGAGTTTAACAGTGGAAGAGGTTTCATTGAGGCAGATCAGCTAACTCTTTATGAAAGTACCTATTACTGGAGTTGGCTTTGATAGAAAGAATTTTGGTAGACAAAACACAAAAGGAGTACTTTCTGAACAAAAGTATTAATCAAAGTTGGCATCTGGATTCATAAAATGTTCAAGGATTCATAAAGTGTTTAAGGATTCATAAAGTGTTTAACTAGAGAGCAGGGCATGATAGATAAACTAAAACAGGGGAATGAGTGTCAGGTTAGACAAGCACAAATATGGTCCCATTCCAGCTCTTCAGAAGGAATACCTACCCTTTTGCTGCTTTTGAAGTCTCTTCAAAAACAAGGAACAACATTGCTTTGCATATCTGGAACCTCTTTCCTTAACCATTTAAAGATTTATTTACTTATGCATACAGAGCTGGGATACAGGCCCGGGGTGCAGGGGTGGTGAGAGGATTCACCAGAGAAAGAGTGGGGAGCAGAATAGGCCGAATGACAAAGTACACTGCTGAGGGGAGCAGCCGGCAGGTCAGGAGAGCTCTGCCTCGCCATGTGGATCTCTTCCAGGGCAGGCGGGGATCGAACTCATGCTGAAGTGGCTTTAGCTTCTTAGTGTTGTGCTTTAACCTGATGTATCACCATGTAGGGCTCTTAATCAGTATATCTTACAAATAACCTTTGAGTCTCTGAGATCAGTAGCCTCCATGTGCTTCTCTCACCATCCTTCAACTTCTGTTTTCCTGAAACAGTCGGGTCACCCATATGACTTGCTTTTCTTGGAACACTCAAAGATAGGGTTGCTTTATCCCTATCTAGGAAATTAATGAGTAACTGGTAAGAAAAAGGGAAAACAATCTAAGACATCTTCCTGGTAATGCCAGCCCATTTTGTGGGTACTGGTTATATTTCTGGTTCCCCCTGCCTTTTCTTCAGTGATTTGTCGGGAATGCCTTTGACTCTTATTCATCTGCCATCATTGTTCTGCACTGATATGAATGATATCCAAGCCCACTTCAAAGAGTGAGTTCCCTCATGGCACATCTAGCATCTGACATAGACTGCAGTGAATATGTTAATTCTGTACTTGACTTTTAGGCTAATCATATTTTTGAGCGTGATTTGTTGCCAAAGTGACTGTGTCTGACTTAAACAGCAAACAATTTCTTGGAAAGATTTGAAAAATAACAAGTTTAAAAACAACAGACAACATTGCAGAGAATTTGGTTGTGAGATAGAACACACCAGAATGTTGCCTGTACTCTGGACCAGGAGCCAGACACAGTCTCTGTGTTGCATGCAATTGGTATTGCCTGTCACTGGGTGCAGTTGCTTGATTCAACCCTTGCCTTGAAGTATTCTATTTTTCTTTGTACTATTCACTCCAAAATTGAGGTTCATTTAAGTAGATGAGATATGGCTTTCATCCTTGGTATTGTAGCAAGAAATTGAGTTTTACTTTCACCAATATTAAGAAAAGAAAGTATTCCTCCAAAATATAAAGCCTCCAATGACCAAAAAAAAAGACAAATTTCCATCAGGTCTAACTTTAAAAAAAAAAAAAAGATTTATTTATTTTATCCATACAGAACTGGGGTACAGGGCAGAGATGCTGAGAGTGAGAAGAATCATCAGGGACAGAGTGGGGAGCAGAACAGGCAGATCGAAGAAGTACACTGCTGAGAGGAACAGCTGGTGTGTCAGGAGAGGTCTGCCACGCCATGTGGATTTCCTCCAGGGCAGGCGGGGATGGAATTCATGTGGAAGTGGCTTAAGCTTCTTAGTGCAGTGCTTTAACCCGCTGCGCCACCAGGGAGGGCCCCAGGTCTAACTTTTGACTCATATCTACCTACGTTTTTCTTCTACCCTGAAATTTATAAAATTAAAACACTCCAGAAGTCTTTGGATTCTTTATATTATGCTATATACATGCAACACTCTGAGTGTGGGTTTCCAGAAAAGTATCAAAAAAGCATTTTTAATTTATCTAAACATGAGGACATCTAATGTAAAATTGCTGGTAAATGCAGCTTTAAAGCTTCCTATTCTAAAGTTAGGCTCCCTCCATATAGTGCTGGAATCAATTTTCCTATGTGATCCCCAGATATCTACTGATAGAAAATTAGCTGGTTCATGCTGTTCTATCATTTGGTCTTTCCTTATAGGTTTTGACTTTGCATTTGGTCACATAGAGTCCTCTCAGTGTGCTTAAAGATTGAATAGGTCATGAGAAAACTTTGAGATTATTATTCTGATCAGGATAGTTCATTGGACATTGGGTGTTTGGATTATTCTGGGGATCTGTAAATTTTCATTGTTTAATCTCTATTTGTAGTAGTCATGGTTCCACTACTTGTGAATGCCATAAATATTACATAAGACATAAAATTATGACTGAACAGATACTTTAATTTCACTCTTCGGAGACTCAATCCCTGATTTTGGCTACTGTGACTTGAAAAGTTCCATCTGTTAGCACTGTCACAAAGTCAGCATGATTAAAATTCTTAGGAGTCATTCCCTTTTCCTGTCTGAAATTTATATTTGTTTTATACCATTCATATTTTCCTATATTAGGGGCCTCACAGACTCCAAAAAGATTTTATTTTCAGCTGACTGTAGTTATTTGTTCTCCTCTGTTTCCACATTCAAATCCATTACTATCTGTAGTATTTCTATTTTTTGACACACACAGGCCAGTTTGCCAAACCACAGTCCTCTCATTTCCTAGAAGAAATTCTGATTTCTTCCCAATTATGGCACTTGTTTCAATTCATGGATACTGATCCACCCAATTTATACAGAAACATTTATTGGCAACATTTTTTGCATCATGTCCATACGTTGTCAAGACCTGAGAGCTGCATTTTAAAAGTGGTGAAAAAACAATGGAATTTAAGCAAAAACAAACAAACAAAAAACATGCAGTCTGTCCACAGCCATGGATACATACCTCCCTACAGTGACTGGAGTTCCACAGCTGGACCTTGCCACTGTATGGAGCTGTGTTCTGCTGTTGTTGCCACAGATTCATGCTCCTATTTTTCCTTATGACATTCTTCAAAAATCACATTTTAAGGTAGTTGTTTCTAGTTCACTTAACATGGGTTATTTGTTCTAACTTCATTTTGTAGAAAGTCAGGAGATGAAACTCTCTTAGACTCTTAAACTGACATGGGCACTAGATATGGGCTTCTTCAGATTCTCATAAAAAAATGCCTCTTAAGATAGAAAGGGAATTTCATCATGCAATTCCAAAAAAAAAAAAAAAAAAAAAGGAAATGTCTTCAGCAAAATTGGTGTCTCTTTAGTTTTTCTTTTACTTCCTATGAAACGTTGATGAAAGACCCTCCCCTGTGTTGCACCCCCCTTTGATATTAGAATTTACTAGTGGTGTCCATGACAACTCTACCCCATTTCTCCCCTGGGGAGTTCCTTAGTAAGGAACTCATCACACATTGGTACATTGGTGATGCAGACTTTGGTGAGGGGGCAAAGAGGAGCTTTGGGAGTGTGTGAACAGAATAATGATCTCATCAGGGTATGCCTGGGGGATGTTACCTGCCTGGAAAGAGGCTCTCTACTAGAAAAGATTGATGGGCCAACCAATGGGAGCTTTGGCTCTGTTGGAGGAAAGCAAGGGCTTTCATTATTTACTTTACTTTATTTCCAAGGGGATGAAATAAAACAGAAGTGACCTCACTGAGCTTCAGTACTCAAAATATGGTGCTTGATGACATTTGCTATCAAAAGAGAAGGAAGAGTTAAAATATACACAGCTTTTAGTGTAGATGACTGGAAGAATGGTGGTGCCATCTGAAGAAATAGGGAAGTCAGGAAAGAAAAAATATTGTAGCATAGGGGCTAAATTGCACACATGGTTTTAACTATTTTCACTTTGATGGACTGCGGAAAAAATAAGCAAGTGTGGAACATTGGCAATGCAGCCCTGTTGTGTACAATCCTTTATGATTTCTGTTTCTTGGCTGGTTTGATTTATTGTGATGGGTGATTTCAAACTCTCAGAGGAACATGAGATGAGTTGGTGAATGGCAGTGAGCATATGAGTTAATGATCATAAACCAGCAACGGATTACTTACCAGTTTGATGTATAATTTAGAAAACAGATTTCTAAAGTTTTCAAACTACTTGCTGAATAGTAAAGAGGAAAAAGCAAAAACATAAAAGCCTGTGATTGATGAAACTTATTAAGGAACTCTAAATCCTATGAAAATTCTACAGCTTATTACTGAGATAAAAAAGTACTAAAAAATAACCTATGTTCTAATGACAAATGTGTTATATTTAAAAATTATTGTTACTACAAACTAAATTTGAGATAATTATTTGGTTTAATTGAGAATGAAAGGTGACATTTAAGGAAATATATTTTTAGTAATTTTCATACTAAGCAATTGAATTATGGCAATTTTATACAATTGTAATAACATGAATTCTACAGGTGTACATAAGTTGGAGGCTCATAAAAGCAGTATTTATTTAATAATATTGGCTTATAGAAAAAAATCCATTAATTCACCTGAAATTTTCCTTTCTTTAGACCATTTTCTTATAGCAAACTGTTTCACAGCATAGGTTTATACATGAAAGCATTTGCTCTTAAAAAAAAAATTCCAATTTTCAGATACTTCCTTTGTGCTCTTTAGAATCCTAGTATACACCACTTAAGGGAGCTCATAACAATTGACATATTGTAGTTTGACAAATAATTTGTAAACCAAAATCTTTGAAAATGAAAATAACCTAGCTAATGGACCTATGTTATTCTAGGAAGACAAATATTCAGAATAATGCAAAATGAACCTCAATTTCATCTCATTTTATCTGATTCTGTATAGACATAGATTTTTAATCATCATTTAAGTTTCTACTTTTTTTTGACATTATGATCAGCATTTTGCAAAAACAGATTCAGATATATTAGTCTTATCCTTTATTTATCTGTGTGTTGGAACTACTTAATATTTTTTTTTAAAGATTTATTTATTTATTCATACAGAACTGGGGTACAGGCCAGAGATGCGGAGGGTGAGAGGATTCACCAGGGACAGAGTGGGGAGCAGAACAGGCAGATCAACGAAGTACACTGCTGAGGGGAGCAGCAGGCGGGCCAGGAGAGGTCTGCCGCGCCATGTGGTCACCTCCGGGGCAGGCGGGGATCGAACCCATGCAGAAGTGGCTTTAGCTTCTCAGTGCAGGGCTTTATCCTGCTGCGCCACCAGGGAGGGCCAGAACTACTTAATATTTTAAGCGGACTAAAGAAACCATTCCTCATTTACTTTAAATGTAATTTCAATATATATTTTCTACAGTGATTTTTGATAAAAGTTTAATTTATTAAACCCATCATTAGGAAATAATTTCTAAATGTATACATTCTAATATAAGTATTTAAAATTCACAAAAATATTTAAGTTATCAGCGCAATTTTTATGAGTAAATTTCAAAGTAGACAGTAGTGTATATAATAGAGAAGCACATTAGGACACTATAAATTACAAGCTAAAATTTTTATGCTGACATTTTTTCTTGTTTATTTGCTTTTAAAAAGGAGATACAGTGTACAGAGGTGCAAAGACAAGACATTTAAAAAGGAGGTAAAGAATGTTAACAGAGGCATTTCACTGAAACATGAGAAATATTTAACACATACCATATTCTTATTTTCATTCCAAGAAGTGATGATAATTAAAATTTATCTAAAGGCAACAAAAAACACATTAAATTTATTTATGCATACATAACTGGGGTACAGTACAGAACTGGGGTACAGGCCAGAGGTGCAGGGGCAGTGAAAAGATTCACCAGAGTTAAAGTAGGATCAGGACAGGCATATGTACAAAGCACACTGCTGATGGGAGCAGTGGGTGAGGTCTACCGCTCCACGTGGATCACCTGCGGGGCTGTGGACCGAACTCTTGCTGAAGCGGCTGTGGCTAGTTTGCAGTGCTGAGTCCTAATCCATTGCACCACTAGGGAGGGTCTGTCAACCAAATTTTTAAAATTAAAATGTGGGAGCCTATTCTGTCTGTGAAGCCTAAAATCCATGGTTTGTGCCAGAATGAGTGGAAGTGCATGACTTTTTGCTCTAACACTGATAACAGGAAGAAAAGTAATAACAACTGTTATATCGTCTATATTCTTTGTTCTACCATTCATATTTAAGTACAATTAACCCAAACTGGATAATTGGGGATAGATTTAAAGATGACTACCGTGATGCAAACAGGAGTTACAGAGACCAACAAAGGAAAATGTTAAGGACTTGCAAAGATAGGAAACCTTTACTATCCCTTCCATCATCACATAACCTGATTTCTATCTTAAATCTGATCGTTTCACACTCTGATCCCCACTCCCAATCATTTGAGAAGATGCCTTGAAATCTTTCCAGCTCAGCTTCTATAGATAAAAGAACAGGATGGATAATGGTAGGTAGTAAATATACAATCACAAATATTATAAATCTAGCAGATTTATATTTATGACCAATATAAAGTTTTTTTCAATAATTTGTATAGTTCACACTTTTATCATTAATTATCTTGCAGAAATTTTTATTATAATCCTTTTATTTGGGGAGTGCTTAGCATTATACAAATAAACTTTGCTACTGTTATTACTAAGAATAACTCAATAGAATGAATACTAATTAATACTCTTACTTGAATGTAAAAAGTCAGATCCCCTTCAGTTTCACCGCACATGGGCAAGGTTGAATATTTAAAAAAAATAATAAAAGTTAAATGCAGAAAACTGGTTTTGGTTTTATAGCCAAGGTTTAAAAGGGAAATAAGCTACTCATTTAAGAACCAAAAATAAATATTATAAATAATAAAATATGAGTAACCACATTATTCTATATTGATATTTCTTTATATTTTACCAACACATTACATTTAGTAATGTCCTTGATCATATCCCGTTGAAATATCTGAAAGACCTAAAAATTCATCAAAAATGACATAAATGGACATTGTTGGTAATAATTCTACTTTCCTCAAAAATGGTCCCATTAATGAAGAACCACTGTTTCCCTCACATTCTCTAATAGTTGAATGGAATGGCAGAAGTAACTCAGAATTATATCAGTAAGACAGTTTCATTGTCTTATAGATGGAAAAATTATACTAACTGAAGATTTTAAGTTTGTATTTTTTTATTTTAAATGAATCTTTTAAATTTAAACCTAAATTCTTACTTCAATTTTAATTATTATAAGAAAATTGGAAATTTGTTCTCTTCCAAACTTTTGTCATTTAAAGAAATCACATTTGTTGAAAATATATGAACCATTAAAAAACTTCTAATAACACTGGAAAATTCTCACATCAATCATGTATCTATGGAATTGGTCTTAAAATGAAAAATGTTGCAAATAATGCTCAAGGTAGAAGCTGTTATGTAGCTCTTTAGATTTGATGAAGCCATGTCTAAATTGTGGTTTCTAAGAGTTCATCTAGATACAAATCATTTTTGATAACATTTTGATAGTTAAATTATTTTTATGTGGCTGCACATGATTGATTAAAGGATTCCACATAATAACCTATCAAAATTTTGATTTGGTGAGTAAAGTATATGTTAACAAGGCAATGGTTACAAAACTAATATTGCAAATATTATTGAAAACTATGTTTGATGTAATACATTAGAATTGTGTGCAAGTGTCACGCTCAATGAAGAATATATTTTGATTATGTGGTATCTTGACTCTGTTCTGTAATATTCTTGAGATCAAAGACCATATATTACACACTTACAAAATACACTTCTTAATATTAAAATTTCACAGAAATTTCTCTAATTTTATTACTGGACAAATTTCCTAAACAATTTTTGTATTCTGGTGGCTGTTGTGCATTTCATTAGTCATCTATTCCTACTTATAAAAGTATTTGGAAAACTTAAAATGAATTTGTGAGAAGATAAAGGAAGTCAAAGAATCAAGTCTTGTAAGTGGTCTACCACATATCTACTAAAGGAGTTCTTAATGATTTGAAACATTAACAAGGCGGTAGAATGTGAGGTTTTATTCACTCAGAAACAATAAGTTGGTAGCCACCTGTGAGCAAGATTATCTTTATGAAAGCTTCAGGACCCATGTGGTGGGGACTTGTGAAAACCTGATGGAATTGGACTGAGAAAGGTCAACAGCCTTAAAGAATACAAGACATAATCAATATGTTAAATTAAAATTACTTCAAAAAACCTACTTTTAGGAATTGGGGAGACAATTAATTATGGCAAATGATCATCTCAGGTTTCGTTTTGTGGGATATAGTTCATATTTCTAATGTGATAATATCATCCTTTGCATTTCATCACATTTTATATTTCCTTTATTTTGCCCTGCATGCCAAGTTTATCTATCCTTTACATATATTTTTATAGTCAGCTTGCTTTGTTAGTAAGCATAGAGAAGAGCTATTTATAAAGGAGAGTGGCAATTCTGGAAGCCTTTTCTTCTTAACAAGGTGAAATAAATATTGGTCATTATTTTAGTCAATAAGAGTCTATGGAGTTAAAAATTCTGTGACCATACTCACTTGAAGGTAAAGGACCATTGTAGTGAATAAGAGGTAAAGATGGTAGGCTGAAAACTCCACATTTCTTGGCTGTTGTAATCTGTGCTCAGATATTTTATTTTTTTATAGTATACCCTCTAAAGTCAACATTTATTTAATATACCACTAGGGAAAATAACATTTGTGAATGATACATGTGTAAGAAATGAAAGCATATAATTAAAATTGAATGAAATAGATAACATAGTTGTTATTCTGATATTTGCCCCTGTATGTTCTTGACATCCTGGATTTAGTTGGCTGCTAATTATCATTAGACACTGGTCCTGCCCTAACTAACAGAAATATATAGTAAGTCTTGGGTCTTCCATCTTGAAAGAGAGGTTCTTTGCAGCAAGATTGCTTTGTAAATAAAAGAAGTCACTATGAGTCACTTTGGAAAAAAGTAGCATAGAGGACTAGGGTCAAGGAAGAAGAATAAACATCAAACTATGTGACCATGTGTTTCAGATAAATGCTAAAATCTTTACTATTCTCCATATAAGTGCATTTATTACTGAACATTAAATTCTGAATACTGGTTTTAATGAGACATAAAGAGTGTGACATCTAGTTTAAGAAGTAAATGGTATTATAATAGATAATTTCCCCTGGCAAGAATATATTCATAAATAAATGTATTTCATTTGAAGAAAAAAATCTAAATCCAATAAAGTATGTCTTTGACTAATTATTCACTCTCAGTATTAATGCAAGTGAAAGAAAATTTTCTTCAAATAATACTATTGGGCTATTTGAATATATTTTATACTCAGTTGAAATTTGTAATAGTCTGATTAGATGATTTAATCTTGTGTAAGTAGTTGATTACATAATAGCTAGACACTGACTCATCTGTACTTAAAAATGATGATCTTTATTTTGTAGGTATTTTCTAAGATATGACACTTTCAAGAATGAATAAATTATTCCAAGAGAACATACATATTACATTCTGATTTGACAGATCATGTCTTTTATTATTTTAAGTTAATGATCCATTAACTTTATTTTCATTATTTAGAAGATAAACCAGATGAACATAAACTTCTGATGAATATAAAATTTCTGTAAATTTAGGATTTCTGAGTCAGTGAAATTTACTTACTTATATAAAAAATCCAATATAATGATTGAAAGGAAAAGATTACACAAAGAAATAATATTCCATCATAATACTAGAAAACTATTCATAGCACTGAAGCAATTGTCTTATGTGCCCAATATGTACAGAGAGATTTAACTTAATCATTTCAAATTTTTTTGCTCATAAGATAAAACATTAAATATTTTTGAGAAAAAGAAAATTGCTTTACATATTGTCTGAAAATATGCTTTTTCTATGTAATTATCAAATTGACAGATTAAAAGCATATTTTAACCCAAAATATTTTCTCTTAAAATACACAAAGGAGCTTTTGTGAACTTTAAACTTCAGGGCTTTTTTTTTCTCATGATTTGTGTATTCATTTTACTCATGTATTCACTGCCACTATTTTGTTGTTACTTCAATATTAAATAGTTTTATGAACACAACACTTCCAGTAAAACTCAAAAACAATGAGAATGCTCTGAGTGTTTTAAGAGGTAGAGGAGAGTAGAGATTATGCTAAAACTAAGAATACTTTTGAACCTGTACTTGGTAGAAAATACTGTTAATTAATAGTTTATATGCATTAATAAAATTCATCCTTATGTCAGCCTCAATAAGTTTAAATATTGGTTCTCATTTTTCAATTTAGGAAACTGTAAATTAGAAAAGCTGGATCTTAAGATGATATAGCTATTAATTGAGTAATGGTGTAGATTCAAGTCTGTCTGATTCTAAGGATGGTTTTTCTAACATTTAGGCCTTCCTGGTATAAATGAGGATTCTGAAATGAAATCTTTAGACTAATTAGCAGCAACTTCTGTGTAGGGTACAATCAGTTGTTCTTGGCACTATCCTACATAAGCTTGCATCTATTTCACCTTTAGTCTTAATTATAAGTCTGCATAGATTTACAAACACATCTGAACAACTAACAATCATACTACTGACAAATGATTTATCTCTTTGCTTAGTTTGCTCCAGACATCTCCTTTGAGAGAATACAGATCTCTTTTTCATCAAGATACATTTGGTCTCCACATCAACATATCTTTTCAACATGCATATTCCTCTCCCTTTCCTAATTCTGGAATGTCATCTTTACCTAGACCACTTCAGTTTGATCTCCCTGCCTCACTATTGTTCTTACTTGCTCCAACTATATAATTCTAAAGTGTCTACAAAAATAAACTAATAGTACCTTACATTAGTGTTGTATTAGTTAACAGTGTGGTTCTGTCTCTTTACGATATGCTCTTTTATTTTCATTTCCTATCTATTTTATGTACTTGATATACAATTTGGTGAGTTGAGAGCATGTCTAAATTTGTGAATTCATCACCATTATTAGTATAATGAGCATTTCCTCCTAAAGTTTCTATATCCACTTTTATAATCCCTCTCTCCTGACCTTCCAAAATGCCTTTTGGTATCACTTCTAGTCTGTTCTGTTTTCAGACACTATTGGAGACATTTAATGAGAGTGTAACTATCTTCAAAAAAATTTTTAAGCAAAATTTCCTTTATTTTCTTAAAATCATGCCATTTATTTATTCTTATGAGCAAGACTACCAATTTTGAGCCTATAATATCAGTGCTTAGATTTGTTTTTTTTTTTGGAAAATATGCATCTTAAATCAGAAGAAAAGTTGGACTAAACAGTTAGAGACAAAGATGACACATTTAAGAAGGCAATTTGTTATTCAGGAGTATTGCAATAAGTGCGTAACAGTTGCAGCAGATGTGAGACACTTCTGCTTTGTTTGAATTCTACAGAATTCAAGGTGTTGGGAGTGACCTAGTGGAAAGTACTGGAGGATACTAGGGCAGAGGTTGATCCTGTGGTTAAACCATCTCTGTTTTTTATTTGCTTCTGTTCCATGGAGACTGGGTGATAGAACACTATCTTTCTTGATGATCACTATTCAAAGAATGGCTCAGGTTCTCAGAAAGACTTTCATTCCTTAGTTGTAAAACTTGCAAGAGACTGGGAGATTTATTATCACAAAGGGAGAGAAAAATTGTAATGACAGTTTTCTGAATTCAGTGCTTTAAAGGTTGGGGTTATTATGGTCAGTTATGTTTAATTAGGAAGAAACCTATCTATGGTCAAGATGAAGGGAAAGTAAGGTTATCTTGGCTATCATTTTGATGCTCTAGTTCTATATAATTTAATGCTTCAGTTAATATTGTAAAACTATTAAATATACAAATGGTAACTAATAAAGAAGTTTAAATGGCAATACTTTTATGAAAAAATGTTCAACTTTACTAGTAATCAAAGAATTGACAAACCTGGTTGAAGATAACATTTCACTCATAGCTGTAGAAAATTATTTTAAAATCTGAAAATATCATGTTTAATGCAGAAGAATAAAACTGTCATACACAGATGGTAGGGATAAACTTATAACAAGACTTAGGGAAAATAATTTAGAGTTTCCTGAGAAGTTCAGAAACCATACCTAATAAAACTTTCATTCTCTCTGTGTGATATGTGTGTGTGTGTGTGTGTGTGT
>NW_004567114.1:42442781-42444435 GCF_000260355.1 Condylura cristata
GAATTTGATTTAAATTTTCTTTTAAAATCAAAAATAGCAGTTTGGAGGATAAAAGAACACTTTAAAAAGAAAATTAACTAAACTTGAATTCACCATTAACCTTTTATATAAAGATTCTTGAGAGGGGATTCAGAGTTGAGAAAAGCACTGGATTCACAGAATTGAGCTGTGTCTAAGAAAATTTCTGACTCTAAGATGTAAAAACAATATGACAGCGAAAGAAATATATTTTATTATCCATAGAAAAATGATCATGGTTTAAAATTGTATATCGAGGTCTATGCTGAAACTTTTCAATATTTTATACTTCATTATGGTCAACAAGTTATTGCCCTGAAAGAGACTCATAATTTGTGCTCATTTTGGACTCAATTTTAGTTTGTGTTTAATGTTAAGGGACTAATCAAAATGAAATATATCTCTGTGTGTGACATGTTTTTGACGTGACAAGTATATGTGTGTACATATACCTAAGACTGAATTTTTTTTTAATTAGGCCTGAATGCAGGTATATAATACATGTGTATGTTAGTTATATCTGCAGATACATGAATTGTTACTTGTAAACCACAAATGGTCAAATAGAGGTGTCTTGAATTTCAGTGCCTAATTGCATGTTGTTTAGATAAATGTGAAATGTTTGGAGGTGTCTCTTTTTAAATAGTGATTCATTTGTCCTTATGAACTGTTGGTTTCTGGTTTAACTTTTATTGGTGAGTTATTGTGAATATTTTATTGTGTATGTACAATGATCATAGATAAAAGAAGTGTAGCATTGGGTCCTGGGAGAGTCAAAACTGATTTGCCTCAGTAAATAAATAGGTTTTAAGACATAGTGTCTTTTGATAATCTAAGAAAACGAGGAAGACATTGAACATAATGTTTTCTATTACATAATGTAATGATAGCTAAAATCTGTTGAATATTCATAATGGGTCAGGCACTATTCTAAATTCTTGCATGTATTATCTGATCTAATCCTATCCATTATTTTCTAAGATAATGTATATTATGTGTATTTTTTTTTGATTTATTTATTCATACAGAACTGGGGTACAGGCCAGAGGCGCAGGGGTGGTGAGAGGATTCACCAGAGACAGAGCAGGGTAGAACTGGCAGATCTACAAAGTAGACTGCTGAGGGAGTAGAGGGTAGGGCAGGAGAGGTCTGCCATGCCTTGTGGGTCACCTCAGAGGCCGAGGATCCAACGCCCTGAAGCGGCTGTGGCTCTCTTGCAGTGTTGCGCTTTCACCCGCTGTGCCAGACCAAGATATATGTATTTTTTATCATCTGTCTATAGTTTGCATATGACTGGGCACAGAGGGTAGCAATTTAACTCATCCAAGTAACACAGCCTGCTAGTAACAATCTGGATTAGTACCAGTCAGTTTTGATAGCATTGACACCATACCTTGTTGACTAAATATTTTTAAAATGAATCTGTCATTTTCTCTACTGGAGAGTATTTGATTATTTCTAAAACTAAGGTAAAAAATTGACTTTGATTCTTCACTAACCTATTTATATGTAGAGTACATTAAAATAATGTGTTAACCAGGATACTGTGTTTATAGATAATAAGTTTTCTATTTCTGTCTTAATCTTTGTGCTTATTTTGTTCCTTCTAAAGAACTTGATTGTAGAAAAAAAAAAA
>NW_004567114.1:42444885-42445923 GCF_000260355.1 Condylura cristata
TAAGTGAAATACAGGAAATACTTGTGAAGATTTAGGGAAAAAATACAATCATATAGCCTGACTCCCCCACCCCAAATGGGAAACACTCTAAATTTAACCTCCATTGTTATCACACATGTTTAGGTTATTACCATTTTACTTTGCATATATTACACATGGAGAAATAAAAAGAACAAAATATCATTGTACTATGTTTCAGTTACATTTGTCATTTGAGAAGTCAGTTTTCTTAATTTTACCTGGTGTACACAAGTAATATTTCACTATATGACTACTAAAAACTAAATACAATTTCCTTTTACTATTTATCTTATTCTTAACTGAAATGCTACCATTAGCCATCTACTTATCATCTAAAGTGAAAAATAACAAATTAATACTGTTATGAGTAAATCTTTTAAAGTCTTTATTAGGGTAAGTATACATTTTAAAATTTAAAAGATAGCATAGCACTCTAACTGCAGTGATGATGAAAATCTAAGATTTAATGACTTAGTTACTGACGCCAAAAATGCTTTTAGCACCCATATGTGTCAAGTACCACATAGTTCAATAAAAATAACTTCAGAAGTTTCAGAAATGTAGCTATTTGGAGATACTCATTATAATTTAAACCAAATGCAAATAATAGTGGTGAGGATAACCTCCTATTTCTTTGTATTTGAGAAACATTTTGCTGAAGTGTTTTCACTTTTTTTTTTGCAAAGCTGTATTTTTGTTGTTGTTGTTGTTTGTCTTTAACAGATACAAGTTAGCAGATATATTATGCATGTAAAATGGATCTTGGCGATTAGAAGCTTTGCTTTCTCCTCTCCATTCATTCCTTTGTTCACTTTTGCACTCAGTCATATTCAGAATTATATTCACAGATTATATACTCTTTTTACATTACACATTTTTTCAGTTAAAGTACATTTAAAAAAATAATACAATAGTTTATTTTTACATCATTTTCTGCATTTTTCTATCTCAGTTATAATCTCCATGAGCTTCCCATCTCCAATCACCCATGTGCCATCACCACAGTCTAGTGCATTT
>NW_004567114.1:42446383-42481021 GCF_000260355.1 Condylura cristata
CCAACATTTGTTGTTGCTAGTTGTTTGAAGATGTGCCATTCTCACTGGGGTGAGGTGGTATCTCATTGTGGTTTTAATCTGCATCTCCCTTATTATTTTGAACATTTTTTCATATGTTTGTTGGCCATCTGCATTTCCTCCTTGGAGAAGTGTCTTTTTAGCTTTTCTGCCCATTTTTTGATGGAGTTGTTTACTTTTTGTTGAGTTTCATCAGTTCTTTGTATATCTTTGTGATCAATCCTTTATCACTAGTTTTGTGTGAGAAAAAATTTTCCCAATCAGTGGGATATCTGTTTTTTGTAATGTCTCTTTTGCTGCACAGAAGCTCTTTAACTTGATGTAGTCCCATCTACTTATACTTGCTTTCTCTATCATTGCATTGGGTGCTATATCTTCAAAGATGTTGTTGAAGTATATGTCATGTAGTGTTTCTCCCATCTTTGTTTCCAGGTATTTTATGGTTTCTGTTCTTCTTCCTAAGTCTTTAATCCACTTCGAGTTGATTTTTGTGCATGGTGCGAGGTCATGATCTAGTGTCATGTTTTTGCAAGTAGCTTCCCAGTTTTCCCAGCACCACTTGCTGAACAAACTTTCTTTGTTCTATTGTATCTTCTTTGCTCCTTTGTCAAAGATTAGCTGTCCATAAACATGTGGGTTTATATCTGGGTTTTCTATTTGAATCCACTGTTCCAGAACCATGCAATTTTGATTATTGTGGCTTTGTAATATAGCTTGAAGTTTGGGATTTTAGTGCCTTCATTCTCTCTCTTCTTAGTTGTGAGAGTTTTGGCTATTTGAGGTCCTTTGTGGTTCCATGTGAATCTCATCAATTTTTTTATATTTCTTTGAAGAATGTCATTGAGATTTTTATTGGGATGGTGTTAAGTCTGGATATCACTTTTGGTAGGATGGCCATTTTGATAATGTCAATTCTCCTGATCCATGAGCAGGGGGTGTCTTTCCATTTCATGGCATCTTCTTGTATTTCTTTTAACAGTGTTTTGTAATTTTCTTTGTATAGGTCTTCTACCTATTTTGTTAGGTTGACTCCCAGGTATTTGATTCTTGTTGTTTTAATGGAAAAGGGGATCCCCCCCCCCCCCGCAGGTTTCCCATCACCAGGTCACCTGTGTGCCATCACCATAATCCCGTGCACTTCCCTCCCCCCCCCGCTTCTTCTGCTTGGTTGTTTGTGTAAAGGAAGGTCTCTGACTTTTGTGTGTTGATTTTATATCCTGCTACCTTGCTAAACTGGTTGATGGTTTTGAGTAGTTTCTCTGTGGAGTTTTTATATAGTTTTCCATGTAAATTAACATATCTTCAGCAAAAAAGGGCAGTTTTACTTCTTTCTCTATTTGGATTCCTTCTATATATTTTTCCCGTCTTATTGCTCTGGTTGGAATTTCCAAAGTTATGTTGAAGAGCAGTGGCGAAAGTGGACACCCTTGTCTTGTTCCTGATCTCAAAGGAAAGGCTTTTAGCTTTTCTCTGTTGAGGATAGTATTGACTATGGGTTTGTCATATATGGCTTTTATCATGTTGAGATATGTTCTTTCTATTCCGAGGATTTCGAGGGCCTTAAACATAAATGGGTGTTGAACTTTGTCGAATACCTTCTCCACATCTATTGATAACATTATATGGTTTTTATCTTTCTGTACTTGATGTGATTGATTACATTAATTGATTTTCTGATGTTGAACCATTGCTCCTGGGATAAAGCCCACTTGGTCATGATGTGTCATAATTTTAATGCATTGTTGGATTCTGTTGGATAAGATTTTGTTGATTTTTTTCATCAGTGTTCATTAAGGAGGTTGGTGTGAAGTTTTCTTTGTGTTTTCTTTGTGATGTTGGCTTCATAGAAAGTATGTGGTAGTTTTCCTTTTATGATTTTTTGGATGAGTTTGTGTAGAATAAACATTAGTTCTTTTCTGAATGTTTGGTAAAATTCATTTGTAAATCTATTTAGGTCTGGGTTTTATTTTGGGGGAGGGTTTTGATTATTTCTTCAATTTCCTTGATTGTAATTAACCTGTTTAGTTGTTCTATTTCTTCTTTATCTAGCTTTGGGTGGTTGTAGAGTTATAGGAATTTGTCCATTTCTGTTAAATTGTCCAACTTGTTTGCATATAGTTGCTCATAGTATTCTCTGATTATTCTTTTGATTTTTGCTGGGTCTGTGTGATTTCTTCTCTTTCATTTATGATTTTATTAATGTGTTTTCTCTCATTTTTTCTTGGTGAATCTGGCTAGAGGTCTATCTTGTTTATTTTTTCAAAGAACCAACTTTTGGTTTCATTGATTTTTTGGACTGTTTTCCTAACTTCTATTTATATCTGATTTGACTTTTATTATTTCCTATCTTCTGCTGACTTTTAGGTTATTTTGCTGTTCTTTTTCCAGTTCTTTAAGGTGGGAGATTAGGTTGTTTTTTTGAGTTATTGTTTATTTATATGAGCCTGTATTACTATGCATTTTCCCCTTATAGCTGCTTTTAATATAAAATACATTGTTAACCTTCAGTTTAAGTGACTTGCTACTCACCTCACTAGAAAAACTGTGTTTCAGCACAACCATTAATAAGTCACTCCTGTTTTGTTAATTCACACAGTTATAAAGCAATATGGATTATATATTTTTCCTGGAGCTACCATACATAGTCTCAAATATACTTTTTCCATAAGTAAAATAATATAATTTCTATTAGGTATTTTAGAGAGGACAAAATTTATACATCACAACAAATTTTCTTGTGTAGACAAACACATTTACATAAACCTACTCTCATAGCCAGAACTATTAATAATAGCCAAAATATGGAAAGAATAAATGTCCATCAGTGGATGAGTTGAGAAAAAAAAATGGCATATCCATTGTAGAATATTATGAAACTATAAACAAAATGATGTATAAAGTCATTCATTAAAATTAATGAATTTTTAAACTATTATGTATATAAAAAAACTTATGCATGAATATACACACACACACACACACATAGATAAAGGACACACATAAAATTTCACATACTATATTATTCCATTTATATTAAATATCCAAGGGAGACAAATCCTGGAAGATAGAAAGGAAATTGGTGATTGCCAATTTCTGGGAGATTAGAAATAGAAAATGACTAGTTAAAGGGTAGAAAATCCTTTTGGAGTGATCAAATGTATTTTGGAACCATATAGGAATAATGGTTATAAAATAATATGAATGTTCTAAATGCCAATTAATGACACACTTAAAAATAATTTTATGTAATGTGTATTTCATCCAAATTAAAGAAATTAAATGTTAGTAGATTTCTGGGGATAAAGCTTCATCAAAGTCCTCAGTAATTTACTTATTTCAGGAATCTGAAGGACCAGTGGAAATTGGTACCATATAACAGTATTTCAGTTGATAAAAGCATTACATGTTAAATTGATAACAGAAAGGAAGAAAAAGCTTTTATTATGCTTTCTAGAAAATGGAATATAAAATAATAGTGATGATATATCAAAACAAGTTATCAAAATTACTTTTAATCATTGGTCAGTTCAGTTCATCTTTTCAAATGGGTGTTGGATGAGGCTTTTATAAAGTCATAAGGGACTAAATTTAGTTTTAGAATTTTAGTAGTCCCTAATAAAGTCTAACAAATGTCTATGTGTCAATATCTATGTCAGCTTTCATTTTTGAAACTTGTTACATTATTTCAAATACCAGTAGTTAAAAGTACTTGACTAATTTTTTCCTATGATGTTCTCAGGCGATCTTTCTATCTTAGAACCACAATTTCTAACCTGTGAGCTGCAGGAAAACCATAATCATTTAGATGAAGTAGATGTGGATAAGTTAATTTAGTAACAAATAATAACAGAAGACTAAAATGTTTGCTAAACTAAATTATATTATTTCATCAGGATTCCTGTGGGAGTCAGAATATATTTTATAGTCAAGATGGGATTACTAGTTATAAATGCCTTATAGTGATCAAGTGCACATTTACTGATACTTGTACAGACCTTAATATTTCAGTTACACAAAAGTATTTTTGATTTTATACCTCTTAAAAAATGACATTATTTTCTATTGCAGTAACATTGGTATACAACATTGTACATGATTCAGAGGTTCAGGTAACTATCTCTTCAGATACTTGTCACTACACTAAGCCTACCATCAAGGTACCCAAACCTTTCTCCTGCAGTTTATTTAAAAGTGTTAAACTAAATAAAGAATAGAAAACATATCACAACCACCAAATAAGCACACTTTTAGCAAACTTAATTCAATTATATGTATATATATATATATATATATATATGTATATGAAAATATGAGTAACTCACATTTATCCCAGGATTACAATGTTAACTTTTAAAAATCAATTAATATAACAAAATTATATTAATATAAAGAACATTGTAAGCTAAACTTGGTAGGGAATAAATAGTCAGGTGTGAGGTATCCAGGAGGAAGAAAGCAAACAGGAAGAGGGAAGAGCACAAGGAGATAGGATCAACTGTGGTGCCTTGAGGTAGGAGAAGGATGGAGTTCATACCTGAGGGGAGAAGTTGAGCATAGTCCTAACGTTAGCAACTATGTAAGAAAAATGTACTAAATTTAAATGTTTAAAAATAACCCCTCTATTCTCTAGCTACTGAACTTATTTTACTGTTTTAAAAGATAATGACAGGGAATAGGCATTTGCCATACCCAACCTTTCTTGGTAAATCTTTAGCAACATAGCCTTCCTCTCTTTGCTAAAGGATATCAGTTTTCTGGGTCTGCCAGAACAAAATAGCACAAGTAGGAGGCCTTAAACAACCAAAATTTCTTGTTTCACTGTTCTGGGAGCTAGAAGTATGAAATCAAGGTGTCAACAGAAGTGATTTCTAGAGGGCTGTGAGACAAATTGTTTTATGTGTTGTCATTTCTGGTAGCTTCAAGCATTCCTTGATTTGTAGATGGTGTTTACTTGTTTCTTCACTATGTGCATATCTGTCTTTGTATCCAAAACAGACATAGAAAATGAAATAAAAGGATATCAAACTGTATTATGGGAGAACAGAGTATTTATATTGAATATTGGTATTGTCAGTAGAATCTACAAAAATTTTCTAATAACTAAGGACTACAGCCATTTGGGGGGATATACGACCAATATAAAAATAAATTATATTAAAATATTGAGAATAAACAATTAGAGATCAATAATCACTACCATTAATAAGAGATAAGAGCTTAAAATATAAAGAATTATGAAACATTTTTTAAAACATTCAAAAGTGTTAAGTGAACTCTTTTTCAAACATATATTGTTAGATGGCCAGTTTTAAAAGATACAGATAGGAATATAATTGAAAAATGACATGAAAAAAAATCCTCATCACTTTTCAGGGAAAATGCAAATCAGAATGACAATGAGAAATCACCTCACACCTGTGAGAATAGATCATATCAAAATAACAACAACAACAACAAAATCAAGTGTTGGCAAGATGTAGAGAAAAACAGACCATGTATAGTATTGGTGGGAATGTAGACTGACTCAGTCTCTATGGAAAATATTATGGAGGTTGCTCAAAATATTAAAAATAGGTCTCTATAACCCAATATTTCCACTCCTAAGATACTGCCTGAAGAATGCAAAAATGCTAATTCAAAGTGATAGATGCCCTCATATGTTTATTGTATCACTATTTACATTAGCAAAGTTATGGAAACAACTAGGAAGGATCAGAAGAAGTTTGGTTTCTTCCTACAAATTTTGTTGTACTTATACACGAGAATACTACTCAGCTATAAATTAATCTCTTGTCTTCTGTGACAACATGGATGGAACTCTTGAGCATAATGCTAAGCAAAATAAGTCAGGAGGAGGAAGATAGGTTCCCATGTTTTCACTTACATGTGGAATACAGGGAAACAAAACAAAGGATCAGATGACCAAACCAATATCACTCTTGATATTGATTGCAACACTGAAGCAACAAAGTGGGAGGGTGGTAGAATGAGAGCTAGGGAAGGAGAGGAGTTTAGGTCTTAGCTGGTAGGCATGGTCTGAAAACACATTTGTAGAGTTTTGAACCCATGACCCCTAACACAAATACAGTGATGTCAACTGACTTTGTCTCAATAAATATTTGCAGGACCAAAGAATATGTCAGGGCACTTTATCCAAAGCCTTGAGAACTTTGATATTTTTTTAGTTCGACTGAATCTAGGGGAAAATATACTATTGTTTACTCCTTTGCAGGGTTGCTTTCCTTGATAATGGGTATTTTATTCAATGCATGTGCTAATCAGTACACTATTGAATGAATATTCATATGAGAACAACTGCAAATCTCTGTGGTTCCTTCTGTTCATTGCTCAGTGGTTTTCTTCCTTGGTCTTGGATTCTCAACTCAGGAAGTGCATTAATTTCACCTGGATTCTTCTTGGCTATGTTAAATCTGGAAATTCTTCAAGTAGTGAATTGCTGCAGTCACCGGGCTGTCTATTTGTGATTTTCTCTGATATGGTCCTTTCCTGCATAACTTCCAATGGCTGGAAACCATTTTATCTACTTTTCTTTGGTTTTTCAGACAGGAATAAATCATATCCCTGTTGCAATTTCTTATATTTTTTAGAAGCAAATACTTTTGTCATGGTCTTGCAAAGAAAAATCACTTTTTTAAAGTTGACATATTTTGGAGATAGGAATCAAATCCATCATCTTGCTGACTGACAATAAGTTATTTGAGAGAAATAGATAATTAAAATCCATATCCATGTAATTATTGTAGCCTATGGCAGAAAAACATTTTCAATTGTTTTTAAATGTTAATAAAGTTTAACCTAATCTGAACTACAGAGGCCTAAAGTGTTAAACACTAGTAATATGTTTGTCATTACTTATTTATTCGATTTTGATCATAAATGGAAATTTCTAAGCAACTTGATAGGATATACTTTTTGTAATAAAGAGCTTAGAGGAAAAGTTTAATGTTTATGTACACACACACACACACACACATATTTGTAGACATTATTTAAGAACAGATTTTGGGACAAAACCTTATCTAACAAAGTGTTATTGTCGACTGAGATATGTTTCTTTAAACAAAATCACTAATTTGCTTCCATGCTGCTTTTGCCTTTATCAGCAACAGAAAACTTGGGGATATAAATATATTAAGTATGCATCCATTTTAAAATCTCTAAAGATAATTGTGGATCTTCTTCCTATTCTCAGTAAATGGAGCCAGAGATTTGCATACATAAGTAGCTAGCCCATACAATTCACATACACTTCAAAGTTAATACATACTAAGTTCAAAAGATCTCCTATTAAGTACTATATAAGAAATACCATTCTAAACTCTAGTATTACAAAATAAATAGTTTCAGCTTTTGAGAAATTCAGTTCTCAGCAGAGACAAGTGTTCAATGACCTATTCAATAATGTGTAAAAACATTATGGTTGTAGAAGAAAGAACTTTGGCAACCTGGGAGGAATTCCATGGGGAAGTGATTTCTGAGCTCAGTAGTAAAAGCACATGTGAAGAAGCAGGACATGGGCATACAGTAGGTTTCCAAAGGAAGGAACCCATGTGTAACTTCTAAACTTCATTCTCAGGAAGAGCTAGACGTGGTTGAATTTTGGTAGATCTTCATCAGAATGATTTTTTTTTTAAGATTTATTTATTTGGGACCCTCCCTGGTGGCGCAGCGGGTTGAGGCACAACACTGGGAAGCTGAAGCCACTGCAGCATGAGTTCCCTCCCTGCCTATCCTGGAGGTGACCACATGGTGCGCCAGACCTCTCCTGACCACCCCCCACCCACACACACACAAGCTCCCCTTAGCAATCTGCCTGTTCCTCTCCCTACTCTGTCTCTAGTGAATCCTCTCACTGCCCCTGCACCTCTGGCCTGTATCCCAGTTCTGTATGTGCAGGTAAATAAATCTTTTAAAAAAAAAAAAAAAATTTATTTATTTATTTGTACATACAGAACAAGGGTACAGGCCAGAAGCTCGGGGTGGCGAAAGGCTTCACCAGCGACAGAGTGGGGAGCAGAACAGGCAGATCGATGAAGTACACTGCTGAGGGGAGCAGCGGGCAGGTCAGGAGAGGTCTGCCACGCCATGTGGTTACCTCCCGGGCAGGCGGAATCGAACTCATGCAGAAGTGACTTTAGCTTCTCAGTGCTGTGTTTTAACCCATTGCGCCATCAGGGAGGGCCTGGAATGATTTTTAAAGCACTTTTTTTTTTTTCCAATTTAAAGTTTGAGGTTTGTTAACGGATACAGTATAAAACACTAGCAAATTGTTTGTAGAATATTTACAGTCACCGCTATCCATCCATGATAATCTTACCTTAATTCTCTTTAATAGCTGTTTCCTAACCCTATTTAGAAAAAGTCAAGTGTTTAAAATTTACTTAACACTCCTTCATGTTTTTTTTTTTATTTTTGCATAGAAGAACTAGAGTACAGGCCAGAGGTGTGTGGGAGGGGTGAGAGGATTCACCAGAGGCAGAGCAGGCAGATTGACTGAAATACACTGCTGTGGGGAACAGTGGGCCTGCTGTGCCATGTGTGCCACCTCCCTGGCAAGAGATCAAACTGAGGCTGACATTTAACTCCATGTTCTGCTTTGATTAGTACTTTATCTCAGGTTTACATCACTTTCCTCATTGTATATAGGGCAACTGATATTCTGCCCTTGTTATTGCTCTTTTAAGTTTCAGGCTTTCTCTTGTCAGCAAGCATTCTTATGCTGCTAGGAAAATTACCCCACAGGAAATATCTCAACCTGGCATATATGCCTATATCAACAGGAGCCTAAAGTTATTCTGTCATACTCTATATAGGACATACTCTCCTACCCTCCAAATGTCTATCAGCTGATCTTAAGTGGCAGGTACATCAGTTCAGCTACTGACCCTGCACCCCCTCTCAGTGTTTATACTTATTAAAGTGGAAAAGTGAGTGGGCTCCCATCCATGTCATTACCAATATCAATTTCAACCATCACTGCACTCACTGTTTACTTAACTCCTGTTGATACTAGTCACCCTGAGAAGCACTGACCTCCAGGTTATTCTTCACTGACCTTGTATTAATCCAGAACATCTACTTGTTTACTAGTTCACATCCCTTTTCTTTTACTCATATGCATCATTCTGGCAAATCTCTCCAATATCCTTTGAATCAATGATTTTTTTAATTTTTACTAAGTCATAAAATTTGAGTACATTTGCTCCACTAGTTACTTCTCAATATCTGTTTCCTTTTACATCACCTCCTCCCAAAGTCTTCCTATCACACCTTGGTTTTTGTTCCTGCCTCTTCACTAAACCTAGACTTCAAAATTAACAGTGATCTCCATGTCACTAAATTCAATTACTGATCCTCTTCTAAAATTACATTGATATTTCAGTAGGCTTAATCAAAATTGTCATTTCTCCTCTTTAAACATAACCTTTAATTGGCTTTTAAATATGTATTTTCCTTCCTCCTCACTGGATGATTCCTCAATATCATTGTGGGATGTCTTTCTCAGAGGGTATTACTATAAGAATGTTCTAGGCTTCCTCTCTGATAGCATCATCTTTTACACGCACAGTCATACATACATACATACATACATATATATATATATATACGACACACATATATGTATGTTTATATATAATGCACACAGAGATATATACACATAATATGCACAAATTGTCTTACAGATTTAAATTCCCATCTTCATTTATCTCAAGTGGTCTGGCTCCTCAGTTCTAGTGTTTTCCTCCCTGGTATTTAAGGTTTGTTAAGAATGTGACTTCTTTTGAAATTTCAAATTTGCTTCTGCCTGGAATACCTTCCCCCTAGATATTTTTGTGTCTTTCTCCTTCATTTGCTTTAAATATTTGTTCAAATATTATCAGCTCTATGAAAATTTTCTTAACCAATCTGTTTAAATTGTTAAGACACTTTCACTCTGGCACTGAATATACACTTATCTGGTTTCTTTATCTACATAGCATTTATTAACTCATTAAATAATTTATTTCTGTGTCCACCCAACAAAAATATAGTGTTTATAAGACAATGAGGTGTTTTGTTTTTTTTTTTTAACTTCAGATTTTTTACTTAGTATTTAGAATAGGTGCTCTGAAAACCGGGTGCTCCATTCAACATAGTCTTAATCTGCCTTGTGAATGGATGAAAGGTATATGAAATATAGTTTCAAAGCTGATTAAAATAGTTCCTTGTTAATGTAACTTCTTGAAAAACACATTGGTTAAACTAGTATTCGAAAAGTAGGCATTTCTGTGTCTTCTCTATTGTTGACTCTTCTAGGCCAGAGTTAGGGAGGCCAGCTGTAACTGCAGCAGTCAAAAGAATGTTGCTCCCAGTTATCTGGAAAGGTTGAACTGGGCAATAGAATTGTAGTCTATCCTACCCTGGAAGACAGGATGAATTCTTGTCCTACTAAAAGGCAGTTGTTGCCAGAGATCAGACTGGTGGGGCTGACAAATCTAGGTAGATGCATGAACTGAGTCCAGCCAAGTAATGTGCAAATATTTGATGCTCATAATCTTTGTCAATAGTATGCAGGCTGTTAGAAGAATAATAAGACATTTATGCATGGAACAACATAACAGATATTTTGTTCATAAATCTGTAATAAACACTGTAGAACATTAATTTTGGGTATTGATCATTTCATGTTCTTTGGACACATGAGTGGTGTTTCTGGGATATTGGCATTTTCATTTTTGGTTCTTTAAAGGTAAATCTAAATCTAACCATTGGACTGTACCAGTTTATATTCCCACCAACAGTGTAATAGGGTTCTTCTTTCTCTGATGCTCTCTAACATTTGTTGTTGGAGTTATTTTGAACATGTGCTTATTTTCATGGGTACGAAATGATGTTGTTTTGATCTTCATCTCCCTTATTAAAAGTGATAAAGTACATTTTTTCATTTATTGATTCTGAATATTGTCTGTGGTGAATTGCTTTTATATCTGCTACCCATTTATTAATTGAGTTGCTTTGTTGTTGTTTTTGCTAGGTACATTTTTTTAAATCTATCTTTGATATTTATAGGTTGTGATTTTTCCCCCCTTCTATTCAATAGAGTAACCTGCTTATATTTTATTTTAATGTGTGAAGTAATTTAAAGTATCAATTGGTTATTTTTGCTTGTCTGACTGGTTAATCTCTAAAAACATTTTTACTGCTGATGTCATGAAATGTACTGCTAATGTTTTCTTTATATATTGTTGTAGGTATAATTATATCTTTAAGCATGTTGATTTTTTTTTTTTTGTTCATGGTGTTAGTATTCCAACTTCATTGTTTTATATGTGGCTATCCAATTTTCCCAGCACCATTTGTTAGGCTTCACATTGTATCATTGTATCACAATTATGTTTTTGCTATTCTTTACAATTTTAATTATTTGTACATACAAGAACTGGGATGTAGGCCAGAGGTAAAAGGAGTGAGAGGATTCACCAGAGACAGAGTAGGGAGCAGAATAAGTGAATCTACTGAAATACACTGTTCAGGGGAGCAGAAGGCAGACAGGAGAAGTCTGCTGTGGGCAGACAGGAGAGGTCTGCTGTGCCATGTGGGTCACCTCCCTGGCCAGGGACTGAACTCATGCTGCAGTGGCTACTGATAACTTGAAAGAGCTGAGATTTTAACACCTGTGCCACCAGAGACACTCCCTGCTTTTTTCTATTAGAGATATTTTTATGGTTTCATATAAAAATTGTAATATTTTTGGTCATTTACTTTTAGTAATATTATTTGTGTTTTGAGGTAAATTATGATAAATTTATATATCAAATTTTATAATCTTTTGACTGTATTCTTTCCACTCAAAGTCACAGACTGTCTTTCCTTTTCTCTACATCAAAATCTAAACCCTGCAATATCATCTTGAGTTTGCATTGTTTAAGTTCCTCACCTTATCAGCTAGGTTAATTTCAAAGTATTTTATTATTTTTAAAAGTGATTATGAATAAAATTATTTACTTTCTTCTTGTTAGTTATTTTTATTCTAATATGGATTTCTTTTATATAATATTTTTGTGTGCTTGCTTTAGCTAAAATCTCATACTAAATTAAGCAGACATGACAGTGGTAATTCTTGTTTCTAATCTTAAATGTAAGTTTTTTTTTTTTTACATTGAGTATGTTATTTATAGGTTTGTGACATATGACCTTTATTATGTTTTGAGTTAGGTACTTCATATTCCTATATTAACTATTTTTTCATAAATGGATATTAAAACTTATCAAATATTTTCTCTACCCTTACTGATACTATCATAAGATTTACTTTATTTTAGATTTACTGTATTGATATGATGTATAACAATGAGTTGAGTTTGTGTACTAAACCATTCTTGTATTCCTGGAATAAATCTCACATGATTATGATGTATTACTGAGTGTAATTTAATTTAATTTAATTTGCTAGATTTTGTTGATTCTTGCACTAGTATTCAACAGGGATTTTGTCTGCAGGTTTCTTGTGCTATCTTTATCTGGTTTTAGTATTAGGATGATGTTACCATCAAGAAATATACTAATGAGCATTTCCTTATCTTAGATTTTTATAAATAACTTGAGTAAACTGGGCATAAGCGCTTTACAAATCTCATAGGATTTATTTATAAAGCTATCCAGTCCAAGACTTTTGTTTTTGGTGGTGATTTTTGATTACTTTTACACTCAACTTTTCTGTTTCTTCCTGGTTAATCTTGTTAAACTATATAGTTTTAGAAGTTTTTTCATTTCTTTAGTGTTACCTAAATTCATTGGCATATAATTGTTTGAAGTAATCTTTCATAGTGCTTTGTATTTTTCTGCCTTCTGTGATAATTTTTCTTCTTTATTTATAATTCTTTTAATATTTTCACTTTTTCTTTGTATGCCTACTAGTATTTATTGATTTTTATCTTCTCAAAAAAAAAAACACACACACCAGTTTTAGTTCCACCATCCTTTTGTATGATCTATTCAATAAATATTTCATTTCTTCCTTTCTTCCTTTATTATTTCCTTCCTTCTACTAGAATGGAATCGAGTTATGATGACTTTCTGGCAATAGATGTGTTTAACAATTTGGAAGATGTTCCTAGTGTTTTTATCACTTAGGAAATTACAAGGACTTTAGGCATTCTATACCAAGGACTGGAGGCAAGGGTGTGTGTGTGTGTGTGTGTGTGTGTGTGTGTGTGTACATACACATGTAAACACAAACATTATATATACATATTCATTTTCTATTTCACAATGTGTGTTTATATGTACAAAATACACACATTATATATTATGTATATGGCTAAAAATGAAATACAAATTTCTGGAAAATTTGTATATTTTACACATATACAGATCCTATAGTTGACCAATCCCCATTATTCATTTTAATTTCATTTTCCTTACTCTCTGTTAGGATTACTCATTTTTGTGCCTTTTTTTCTTCTGAACATGGGAACATATTAAGACAGACGTGTTAATACATAGTTTAACCACTAAGTACTTATGAGACATATAAGTATTTTTAAATGAATTATTGCTTTCCTTCTGCCTATTTAAAGTAGAAATTCTCAGCTCTTTATTCAATCAACTTGTTCACCACTAGTAGTAGTATAAGTGATTAAAAACCTGTGATTGATTTTACAAACTATTTTTGAGTCAGGATAGAAATAATTTGAACTGAAGAGGTTTCTTTAAAATGTTAAATACTGTTATTAAGAAAACTTGAAGTAGGTTTGAAGTGGTTAGATATAGACAGTCCCTGCACAGAGAAGCTCTGTGTTGATCCTTGAGCGCTGTTGTCATGAATCTAAAACAATTAAAAGCAGCAAGAGTTTTGACTTAATAAACCCAGGAATTCCTTTGAGGTGTTTAATTCTTTGCAACATGCAGACCTTCAGATGTCAATAATTAACATATAATAGTTTTATGTAAACACAAACTTAGAAAACCATGGGGGAAATGTTTTAGAATTTCACATCATGTGGCTATTTTCCACTTACTGACATAAACAAAATTGAACCTATTATAACTATGTGTTTAACCTAAAAATAATCTTATATGTGTGTGTGTGTGTGTGTGTACATATATGTGTGTTAAACTGTAGCTTTTTTCACTTAAAATTAAACACTGCTCTAATTCTCTGATTTATCTTTGCAATGTTTGTCATTTTTTGTCTTGATAGCTTCTAGAGCTCAGCATATTTCTTGTACAATTCCTTTGTGCCATGCCCTAAACAGTACCACACATGATAAATAAGTTATTTCTGGTCATAGAGAACTTTCATAGCACAAAATATATGTAGGGTTTGTTTGCATGAATATATTGTACATCAAGTCTTATATTTTGCTTTTTTTTATCCTTGGAAGTAATTGTTTTTTTATCCTTGGAAGTGAAAGTGATTGGGCAGAGAATTATTTACTGAGAGCTGATAATGCTGATTTGTGGTATTTGTTTTGGGAAGAAAAATCTGTAAGTGGAGATGGATCATGTGTAGTGAAGTGCAGTATGCTTGGGATTGTGATAAATGGATTATTTAACATTAAAGCAACCTCTAAAGTATATGAGATTATTATACCATTTAAAAACTGTTATTTAGAGAGGTTATTTTATATGTTAAAGTTACATAGTTACTTAGTACAGTCTAGAGGCCATCACTTTTCTGTTTCATACTTTCGGCTGCATTATTCTTACTCCTAAGGTTTTTTGATATGTAACTAGAGAGATGCAATTGTAGGTCAGTACAGTGTAACTAGGCAAAAATTTTTGTGTTCAAACTTGAAGGGTAGAGAAAGTGAGATAAATGAAAGTAGGAAGGAAATGAACAAATACACAAAGAAAAGGATTAACAGGATAAAACCTGCTTGACCAGAACATATACAGGGAATTGAATTCAAATATTACCAGGTTGGAAGGATTGAGTCGTGTTGATTAAAGAAATTGAAGAAAGTTCTTGACCTGGCAGAGTATTCTCTTATAATTTGAGTAGTATGAAGCCATGGATGTTTGTACTAGAGGAATAACATGACCAAAATGACCGTAGATTGAGAAAAACGGACTGAAGTAAATTAAAGGGAAGATGGTAGAAATTAGAAAAAATTGTTTTTTTTTTCTCCCCCAGGGAAACTTGTATTAAGGATTCTTTCAAACTGTTCTATTTCTGAACTTATCTGTAGTTTCAACACCAAACACATAATATATCTTCAAATATTTTCATATTAGTTATTTATTGAACATTTGTATCAGCTACCATTTAGATTTTGAGGCTATAGTAGGGAGCATAACAAAGTCTTTGTCTTCTGAAGCATTCTAATGGATAACCCATTAAAATACAAATTCAGAAGATGCTAGTGTAATATTATGACGAAAATGAAGTGACTTGTTCATCCCCTATGGGCACTCTTCATAATATGATTATTCATGTTTTTTCAATCCACTATTTTATCAGTTTTATCACTTTTATCACTATTTTATCACTATTTTATCACTTTTCCCTTTTTGGTTTCTGTGCTCAATAACACAATCCAATCAATTTAGTGATTTAAAACAAAGTGAGTTTATCACATAGTTTCATAGATCAGGACTCTGGACACTTTTTCTGGTTCCTTTCAATATCTCAAAAGGCTATAATCTAGGATTGTGGAGAACATTATCTTCTGAGGTGCAAGGCTCTCTTTCAAATTTACTCCAATTGGTAGAATTTGGCAGTTTGCTGCCTCGATACTAGAAGGATTATCTCTCTGAGCTTTTTATGGACACATCTGATTAGGTCAGACTCATCCAAGGTAATTTTCTTTAAAGTAACTAAAAATAAATTAAGATCTTAATTAACTTTGCCATATTCTGTTAGAAGAAAGCTGCAAGTTCTGCCTCAGTCAAGGTGATGGGATTGCACAACGACATGAGTGGAAATGACTGAGGCCTTAGAATCCTGCTTAACACAATTTTCATTACAGCCTGGAAATAGTATAAGAAAGCAAATAATAATGTTTGACCTTAATTTGTAGTAGTATAATTAATTTAAACAGTAAGCTATTACTGGCAAGTACTAATGTTCTATACAAATGTTAAACAACACTATGGTTTTGAAAGCATTATCTTCGCATCAGATCTAAAAGACTTTTGTGACCATTCTCTTATTAAGGTAATTTAAATATAATTCCATAGAAGTATTCTTAAAATACTTGACCTAATTCAGAATTGGTGCTTTAGAACTCTCTCTATAAATGTCAATATACTTGAATACTTTCATCATGTGAAAAATGAAAAAGCTCAGATTTTTTCCCATCATTTAGACTTTTATAATATTCTAACATACATATCGGTCATGAAATACTTCTGGCCCACTTGTGCTTTAAGTTGAATAAAACAAGTCTCTAGGCCCTCCCTGGTGGCACAGCGGGTTAAAGCACTGCACTAAGAAACTTAAGCCACTTCCGCATGAGTTCGATCCCGGCCTGCCCCGGAGGAGATCCACATGGTGAGGCAGACCTCTCCTGACCCGCCCGCTGCTCCCCTCAGCAGTGTACTTCGTCGATCTGCCTGTTCTGCTCCCCACTCTGTCTCTGGTGAATCCTCTCACCCTCTGCATCTCTGGCCTGTACCCCAGTTCTGTATGAATAAATAAATTTTAAAAAAAAAAAAAACAAGTGTCTAATATAATCAAGCAATATGTTCCTGAATTTGATTGTTTTATTTCAGCCTTTTAGGGAATGGAAAGAAAATTCATTGCAGTTTATTTCAAAACATTAGTGACTTGGTAACAACAATAAATAAAACCTTAAAGTACATGAAGCATTTCTATACTGGAATAATCTTTCATTTTGAAATATACTGCAAAACTTACACATTTAAGTGCTTAAAATTTATTCAAGTTACTATGTCAAAAAGAAATAATGCACTCACTTTCAGGGAAAAATTGATAATAGTATTTTTAGTTTTTTGTTTTGAACCTCAGTTCAATATACAATTTTATAGGTTTAGTTGCTTTTTCCCCCTTTTACTGCCAACTTAAGTTCTAATAGAAATCTTTGCATGAGACAAAGTAGAAGTTATATCACCAAATCCTCCTTTAACTTGGACCTTTCTGAATAGGGCAAAGAGCATTGACTGACTAGAGAAACTACTTTTGTATATGCAGGTTGCCCAGTATTCCAGCACTATCTTCTCTTTCCTTATAAAGTAAATATCATCTAAAAGGTTACACATAATTAGAAACATAACCTTTTCTCAATTAAATTGGAACTTTTTCCTTTGCCAACTCCCTGGTATTTTCATATTAGTGTAATGGGAATGTTATAAGTGGCTGAACAGTCTCTGTTCATCAGGGGTTCTCTTTCTCCCCAAAGTTTAAAAGATTTTAAAAGCTGTATTGATCTAAAAGCACTTTCTTTCCATGCATGTTGCTTTCTCTGTAAACTTTGCTATCCATTAATTGTTCTTGAATTGATAACCATTATAAGTATTTCCCACTGTGGTCAATTATCAGGCAGTAGAACTTAACAGTGGGGATTATCTGTTAATATGATCCTTTGATCAACTCAAAAAAATATGAAGACTTTTGAGGATCCATTCTCATACATGTGGATTTAACTTTAAGTACAAAAAGAAAACTTGATATAAAATTCCAACAACTCATGAGGACCATCATATTAAGAGAATAAGTACTACAAAGCCTTGAGCATTTAGAGAGAGGACACTGTGGTGTATTTTGTCAAGGCAATACCTCCAGCTAGGTAATGGTTACACAGTGCTACAGCTGCCTTCTAAGAAATTACAGTTAGTGTGACATAAGAGGATGCTAGAAAAATGTCAAACCACACAGACTCTCTCTTCTAATATAGATCCTGAACTAAACCTGGGAAATTTTATGAAAATGAAAGTGTGATCTCAGCAAAAATCAACAATTTATGACAAACCACTTATCAAATTAGTATAGTGTAAGTCACTGAGACAGAGGGTTTTTCTTCAGTTTCCTGGTAAAGAAGAGCCATATTTTAAAATGTCTAAATTATCCTTTCTCAGTTTATATCTTCTCCTTTTGCCTACCAAGTTGCCATTGCATTTGAAAGCATCAATATTTTACAAATGGCCAAGTATTATAGCCTGTGGATTGGCATATAATAGTGTCATTGTTCTTCAGCATGATAAAATGATAAAAGACTTAACATAGTCCCTAGAAGTGGACTCGGGCCAGTAGAGCAGATAGTTCAATGGCTTGTCATCCAAAAAAAAAAGGATTGAACAGAGGGAAGCTTTGATGTGGAACCTCCTATTGCCCCAAGTTGACTTCTTACTTCATGGGGAGTGGTGTGATGAGGCTTTGATGCTCTAAGATAGGCCATGGGACAGGAGTCCAGATTTTCCAGGTTTACGTTAATGCTGTCATCCCTGCTTAAATTTTTTTTTTAATAGCTATCTGTTGATTCCCTTAGTTCACTAATTTGTTTTAAATTGTGTTATTTTGAATTGAGGTAACTATTTGCAAAGCTGTATATGATTTATGGGTTTGGTCATAGTTGTTCACCCTTACTACCAATTCACCAATAATGTCCCATCATAGTCCACTAGGTCTCCACCACACCTTTGCTTCAATCACTCTGGCAGCCTACATTCTGTCACCAGCTTTTCAGGGTTTATTTTGGCTTAGTTTTGTTTCTTTCTTTCTAGTCTATCTGTAAGTGAAATAATCTAGTATCCCATCCACCCTTTTGAGTAATTTGTTAGCATAATCCCCTCCAGGTCCATCCATGTTGTCACAAGTGGCAAGATTTCATCTTTAACTACATTGTCTAAAAGAAACTATATTCTCTTTGAGTACTAATTGAATCCTAAGGTTTGGTAGATTTGTGATCTTACTTATCCTACTTGTCATATCCTTATTCTCTGGAAAACTTTTCTGATGTAGATGCATTTTAGAAAACTTGACTATGTGATGGACAGCATCAGAATTTGGTTTCTGTGCTGCAAAGCAGTTCAAGGAACTTTTACTCATCTCAGATAAATTGAGAAATTTAAGTAATTTTGGACATAGAAAAGGGGTTAAGACATTAGATCTACATTGGCAAGAACTTGAGCACTACATTTATCTTCTTCAGGCAAGGTCAAATGCCTGCAGTTTATATGGAACTACTGTCTTTTGGTTCCATACCAGACATACCTTCCCTAGGTAATGTTTATGATTTTGGAGACTTAGATATTACCTGGAGGCTAAATATATTTATTGGACTAGAATGATTTTTTTAAAAGATTTATTATTCATTCAGAATTGGGGTACAGGCCAGAGATATGGAGGGTGAGAGGATTCACCAGGGACAGAGTGGGGAGCAGAACAAGCAGATCAACGAAGTGCACTGCTAAGGGGAGCAGTGGGCTGGTCAGGAGAGGTCTGCCGTGCCATGTGGATCTCCTCCAGGGCAGGCGGGGATCAAACTCATGGGGAAGTAGCTTAAGCTTCTTACTGCAGTGCTTTAACCCACTGCACCACCAGGGAGGGCTAGTACTAGAATGATCTTTAGCAACCATCTTAATATGTTTATAATCTCTTTTCTTTGCTTATTTGAAAAATGGAAGAGACATTTCTTAACATGCTCTGTTTATTAGCCTCTGTAATGATACTGTATGAGTTCAGATAGGTTGAGAATAATGGGGAAAACATCAAAATGTGTTTGTAGGTAAACCCATTCTTGTGGGATGAGGTGTCTTTAGCTAGCTCAATTTCAAAAGAAGCACAAAAGCAGAAGCAAACAAAACATTCATAAATCTCTAAAAGAGAAATTTACTTCTACTCTCAAGTTAGTGAATAGTTAAAAGTTTGAGATCAGAAGAATAAAAAGTATTCATGTATTGCCATCAAAATATGAACACTGGGTCTACTAAAATAAACCAAAATTAAGGCCTAATAGTAATTTTATTTTGTGCTTAAATGTCTAACAAAATAAGAGGATGGCTGTTATCTCTATTTCAATAGCAAAAAATAAGCTGAAAATTAAAAATGCAGCAGAACATGTATTATTTCTAGTTATATATATAGTATTGGGACAGTAAACCCCTAGAAAAATTAAGGTACCTTAAAGAATGATTTTTTTTTAATTTCTAGGTCTTTGCTAGAATATTTTAATATATCACATTTGGGTCTAAAGAAGAGTCAATGCTAGTAAATTTTTTGAGATTTGTAATCTGTAATTATAGTCTATAAAAATTGTCTTTATGCTTACTCATGAAATTTCAGAACCAAGACTTAGCAAGTGTTCATTTGTTTTAGTACACTCACTGGTTACAAATAATTTTTAGCATCCCTATCATTTTATTCTCCTGGCACATATCAGGTTAAAGTATATGGAAAGAACAGAAAATGGAATATGAAACAAAATATATCTGTTCCAGTAAAATTTTAATGTGTTCTACATTGGCACATGCCTTTAGAGAATAATATAAATTATTATCTATTATCTTAACAAACAAAAGAAGTCTTAACTTGCAGCCAAAAAAAAAATTAGACATAATCTGCCTCTTACATCATAAATCCATGCATTGTAAGGTATTCCCTCCCACTAACATCCTCACTAATTTTCTAACTACCCCAGAGAGATAAAAATGAAATAATTTAACATGAAACTTAAGTATATGTGAAATGAGCTATAAAAATATTTCAAGCAAGTTGCAATTTCTTTAACTTTTGGTAAAATAGGGACTAAAAAAAGATGTGTACTAACTTTAGTGAAGAACATAGCTTGTGTATTTGCCTACAAAATGAGTTAGTAACTGTATATCATGCTGAAAGAAAAAAAATTACAAAATAACATGAAAATTTAGAGTTTCAAGGGGAGCATTCTTTGTCCCCTTAGTTGATGTGCATATGCCTCAGAAAGAAAATGATGAGGCAAAACTATGGGAGAGAAAGATATTGGGACTGTGAAAGTCATTTCTATTACCTGTGCTCATGGAAACCATATTTAGCTATGTGATGGACTTTACTGGAGGGTGCTAATAGATTGAAAGGAAAGTCAAAAATTAGAAAATGAAAACTAGCAATAAAAGAGTCATTATTCACAGGTCTTTATATATTTGAAGCAGGGAGTTGGGAAATTTGAAATAGAACAAATGAAGAATCCATGAGCCAGAACAGAAAACTTTTTAACAAATTTCCCCTATTCGCTCTTAGAAGCAAATAAATCAAAAGTTGAGAATTGGCGGACTAGAGAAGGAAGAGTATATTGCATGTTATGGACGTTATTTCAAAAGGAGCTCCAATTTTTGACTCTGAGTATCTTGAAAGAGTAGGAAAGTAAGCCTATAATGAATGTAAAATTGCCATGCTCCTTTATGCAGTTAAAAGAGCAATTTTGCTTGAAAGTTTTATAATTTTTATAGTTTTCAGTGAATCTTTATACATAAAATATGTGAAAATATAGAAGCAAAATTGGAATTACAGGAAGGTCATCTTGCAAAGAAAGCATAATGAAGCTTACACTTCTCTTGCAAGTTGACACACTGCACTAACGAAGTTTGATTTCAGGTTACTTTAACTTGCCCTTGGGTAAGCTATTCAGCAGAAAGTTGAGAAAAAACACTCAACATTACAATGGGAACAAATTACATTTCTTTTCCTTTCCAGTAAAAAAAAAGGTCATTATAGTATTTATTTCACTATTAAATGTAACTTAAACCAGTCTGAATTATTAAAATAACATGAAGTTGAAACATAAAAGCATAAAATCAAGACTTAGTAGTAGCATATAGCTCTCACCCTAAAAGGCTGTCCTTAGTTCTACATCTTCTTCCTCTGTACTTCCAAGAGAATAAACTCATTGGGCTTGATATCCATAAAAGAGTTGTTTGTAGCACCTTGAATGAGTATAAATTTTCACTACGGTTACTCATACAGTATTCATGACTTTAGAAATTTCTTTATTTGGTACATTTATGGAAAGGCATTGAGCTAGATTTCCATTATAAAACTCCCAAAGGGAATAAATCAGAAACCTTATCCTAAAGACATTTGATGTAACCATAATTTAAGTTTTCCTGTGTTAGCTGTCATAGGATGTGTGTTTTAATTATTGTTATCTGGAAGAGAAAGCAGCCTCTAATTCCAGCTGTAGTGATCTGAGAAGGATTAGGAGCAGAATTGGTGTTGCCTCTGATTGATAAAAGATGAATTGAAGTTAAACAGGAAAACTTAAGAGTGTTATCTAAAAGAAGCATGAAGCATTATGAGCAAACATGGAGAGGTATGAAAATTCACAGAATATATTTTACACAGTTCCAGAAATATTTGTTTGCTTGATCCTCTGAGTGCAGAATAATTAGCAGTCTACAAGATAATTAAGTGTGCAATTCAGACTGACAGTCAGCTTGTACACACCGATACAGCTGACTTGGGTTTTAAAATATTGAAATGTTTTGATTATATGCAGCAAATAGTTACATCCTAATGCTTCAAATATTCCTTTTGGTCCAACTTCAAATCTTCCTTGGAATTCATTGTACCTTTCCAGAATCAAATAATAAAAACCAAATCTTTATGGTTCTGATCTGGATTAGACCATAACAGTCTAGTGTCAATTTTATCAATAAGTGAATTCATGTTTAAATTTTGTGTATTTTGAATTTGACCCCCAGTACATTGAATTAGAAAGACAGATAAAGTTGAAAGATATATTGGAATTATTGTATAGACCCTTTACTATGAAGCTCTATGAATTTACTATGAATTTTGGGGGATTTTAATTTTTTAATGAAAATTAGGGGCCCTCTCTGGTGGTGCAGCGGGTTAAAGCACAGCACTGAGAAGCTAAAGCTACTTCAGCATGAGTCTGATCCCCACCTGCCCCGGAGGTGACCACATGGTGTGGCAGACCTCTCCTGACCCACCCGCTGTTCTTCTCAGCAGTGTACTTTGTAGATCAGCCTGTTCTGCTCCCCACTCTGTCTCTGATGAAGCCTCTCACGCCTCTGCACCTCTGGCCTGTACCCCAGTTCTGTATGCATAAATAAATAAATCTCTAAAAAAAAAAAAGAAAAAGAAAATTAGATGTAACATTGTAACATTAAACACTGTAATTACTTAAAGTAACTCAAAGATAAGAGTACAGGAAACTGATAATTGAAGCCAATATTGAAGACTATTACTTAAGCTAAGAGAAAATTATAATTAACAATAGAGCAAGTGAAAATATGCAGATACTATTCAAAGTGATTCTTTGAAATGTGTTTTTGTTCCTTTTATATTCTGTATTGTTTCTAATTCCATTAAATACATTGCCTTTTAATTTAGTAATAAAATTATATAAAACACAGATCAAGTCTCCTTGAAGGTAAGTCAACTGGGGGAAATGTTTTTAAGTACAAGAAATTCAAGGTACATGATTGTCTGCACTTTCTAGCATTATGGAAGGACCAATATAGAAAAGGAGCAAAGAGATACTGGAGTGTTCCATAGTGAATTTCTCCTCTTTTCCCTTTATAATGAGGTCTGTGTTTAGTCTTTAGGATATTTTACTACCTAAAATTTCTACCTTTATGATGATTCCTATCATTTCCAATAGTTAGCGCTTCCTGAAAAATTTTCAGTTAACAAGATATAATAACCTAAGTCAAATCAGCGTTGATTTGACTTGATGAATTCAATTCATGTTACTTATAGCCTCTGTTGCCCACAATTATGCTACACTGCTTGAAATTATAATTTAATTTGTGATTATGCTATTGTAGTTCTTATTCCATCCTTTCAACAGTCCATCTGGGAGTTATTTGCCAATGTCCAGCAACTACCTGCAACTATTAGAGCAGTGATCAGCTTAATTTTAAGCTGGTAGATTAACAGGCCTTTGGGGAATAACTCCTGACTAATGTATTTCATACTTATTATGTATTCCAGGTTAGGGTGATTAATTTAAGGAGCTGACTTTGCCATCTGTGAGATGAACAAATCTCAGTTATGTTATGTTGGCATTTTGAAAGCAATGTGCATGCTGAAAGGAGACACCGAGAGGGACATATTGGCTAGCCAGTTGGAATCCCTGATTCTTCATGAGATATCATTGTGTCAGTGCATTTAAGTAGGTGCACCTTATAGTCTATGAACAGGGTTAAAACACTGCACTCTGATGCAAGTAGTAAGCACTTTGGTCCTTCATGAATTTGAATGATAACAGGTTTAGGAATATCAGTGGTCTTTGGAGTTGTATTCTATAAAACTACAACTTCACTGTCCTATGTAGCAGCCTCTAGTTATACATAAATAGTCAACAATTGAAATGTGGACAGGGCAATATAGGAACAATATAAGAACATTAATTTTAAGTGAAACGTTATGTTAATATTAATTTAAATTGAAAGTTTAAAGTGGATGTTTGGATAGTAAGTTTAGTTTGGAGAGCACGACTATATTTAAAACAACTTTACTGTGTGTTTTGGGTAATAATTCTGAAATCTATACAAATTTCCTTTGAAAATGTAGCTTCTTAATTAAGGTGGATACCAAGTAAAGTGCACATGAAATTGGAAGACTTAGTGCTGTTGAAGAAAATGAATGTATTTCACTCATTTATGTTATTGCACATAAGTATGGTATTTCATATATATTAGGTAACATGAAAGCTGAAAATTAATTTCACCTATGACTTTAAATTGTGGCTTATCTTTTCACATTAAAAATGTAGTTAATAGGAAATATAAGTTGCCTATGAAGCTAATTTTATATTTTATTGGGCAGAGTTATCTAAAATATGGGACTGTGTAGAGATACTCAATAGTGCTATCCTTCCCATAACAAACTTCCCTTAAGCAAGTGCAGCTTTTCTTTACTCTTACCCTGCTTTATCTGTTTTATATATTGACCTTCCAGATAAAGTTTATTCTCAAGAAAAATGTTGCTGAACACAATTTGTGGAAACTTCATTTTATTTTTAAGTATATTAGATACTCATGCACTCTTGAAATATTCATATTTGCCAAGCACCTCTTATGCAAACATATTATTCTAGATTCTGACCATGAAGCAATCCCTACTCTACTAGAGCTTATAGTACAGGAGGACAACAAAAAGGAAACAAATAGATGAGCAAAATATAAGGTTAAATTGCTGCACTGGTGTTACATATAGGTGCAAATAACTGTGTTTTATAAAATATAAAATATATGAAAATAAACTTGTACAGAAGTTTGGCATCTGCCATTCTCTCTCTATATATATATATTTAAAATTGATGCATTTATAGTATGATTTGTATTACTTTCTCACAACAACACTAAAGTTCATAAAGTCAGAAAAAATGAAATATTTAGACATTTAATTTTTTATCTCTCCTTTTTGGGGAAGATTTATTTACTTATTCATATAGAACTGGGGTACAGGCCAGAGATGTGGAGGGTGAGAGGATTCACCAGATACAGAGAGGGGAGCAGAACAGGCGGATCAACGAAGTACACTGCTGAGGGGAGCAGTGGGTGGGTCAGGAAAGGTCTGCCACGCCATGTGGTCACCTCCGGGGCAGGCAGGAATCAACTCACGCGGAAGTGGCTTAAGCTTCTTAGTGCAGTGCTTTAACCCGCTGTCCCACCAGGGAGGGCCCTTTTTCTCCATTTTTAAAGTTTATTTTTAGATGAAGTACTTTTCATTTTCTCTTCCATCATTGTTAAATCTTGGGGTGTATTTCATGTCTCCATTCAGGCCTAGTCCCCATAGATCTCCCACGACTATAGCATCCACGATCCATCACCACACTCCCCTGTGCTCTTCCATTCCTTGCTTGATCTTTGTTCCTCCTTTTCTAGATGACTCAGGTGTATGGTCAGCCTGTAAGATTTGTCTTTTTTCTATTCCTTTGTTTGGTTTCTCTAATTCTATACAGAAGTCTAGACACTCAATATTTATCTTTTTCCTTTTGAATTATTTATGTTAACATAATTCCTTTTGGCTCTAGCTATGTTCCTGCAAATGTCATGAGTTTGTATTTTTGATTGCTGAATGATATGTATGTGTGTAACTGTTTTGGAGCGTTTGGGTTGTTTCCATGTCTTGGCTGTTGTAAATACTGGTGCAGTAAATAGGAGTGCAGGCTTTCTTGTGAATGAGTGTTTTTGTTGCTTTGGGTAGGTTGCGAGGCATAGAATAGCTGGATTATATGGTAGGTCCACTTTTAGTATTTTGAGGAATCTTCCCATAGTGACTTGACCAGTTTACAGTCCCCCATTAGTATTAGAAGGTTCCTTTTTCACTACATCTCATAAGCACTTGTTTTCTGCTTTTTTTTTTTTTAAGACGAGCCATTCTCATGACCATTTTATTTTATTGTAGTTTTGATAATAAGTGAGGCTGAGCATTTTTCCCATGCCCTTTGACTGTGTTTTGTGTTTGGAGGAGTTCTGTGCCCATTTTTTGATAGCATTGTTTGTTTTGTTTTTATTGAGTTGTTCACCTTTATCAGAATATAATGTGAAAAATATCTTCACCCATTCACCCAAGGTGTGCCTTGGTTTTAGTTGCATTCTTTTGTTGTACAGAAGCATTTTAGTTTATGTAGTCCCAGTTGCTTATATTCTCTTTTGCCCTTTTTGCTTCTGGAAGAAACCTCATTTTACACCTAAAAGAGTGTAATACATGTGTATGATGTTATATGGATTTGGTTTTCTATAAAGGTGTATATTTTTATTATTTGGGGGGAGGTGGATTTGTGACCCTGCATCTTATTTCCTGAACGTCCATAATGCATGGTACAGTGCTTGTCATTAAATTAGAAAAATATGAGACATTTTCAGTTTAATTATTCATCTCTGTTAGGTTTTCTTTCTATAATCTAGAAGTGATAGTCCAACCATATGCACATACAAACATTATAGAGATATCCTGCTCTCTCTCTTTCACACACACACAATTTAAATCTTTTGCAATGTTGTATTTTCCTGTACCTCTTGGAAATTCTGTTCTGCTATACTAATTTTGTTTTCACATCTCCCTTTATTTCTAATGGTTTTCATCTTACTGCTTTTATTACCCATCTTCCAAGTGGTAAACTTTTTCCATTAGAGACCATAATATTGATCTTAATTATTTGAAAATTCCTGTGTTCTGTTTAAGAAGTTTGTCCTATCTGATAATTCTGATACATTTCTGATCAGAAATCTGAAACATGTATTTTTTCTTGTTTTTGCTTGATTTTTAGCATGACTTGTGTTGTTATATTAAATGCCAGAAATGGTATATTGGTAAGGAGAAATTGGGCTAGTATAATAGACCTTTATTTTGAGTATGTATGTTAATCTGGTTAGGTATTAGGTTGTGTTTAATATTTAATGTAACTTCAGGTTCCAAAGGCTTCAAATTTTGCTCTTGTGTTTTTCTCTCTTGATGTCTTTGTGCTTCCTTCATTTTTTTTTTTCTTAAACAGTGACTGCATTCTTCACTTCTTTCAAAGAAATCTTTTGTAATTGTGATAAGGTATAGGAGAGCAGACAGTCTGTGAACATATATCAGTTATATATATCATTTTGTTCTATGACAATTAACAGATATTTTGCCTCCTTTCATAGGTGGTAATTAAATTAGCTCTCATTTGGCTGTCTTTCTGCTCATATGGCAAAAGTTAAGAAAATTTAATAGTCCTATCTTTACTTTTTTAATGAATCACAAACTCCTGATTTGGTGTTATTAGAGTTAAAATGAAGGAGTGAAACTGTTTTTTAGACCTAGTGAAGCTTATCATGTATATGAGAGATAGAGCTAACCTCCTTGAAACAACTTAAAAAAAAAATTACTTGCTCATGGCGTTCAGAGGTTGAAGAATAGCTTTGAAAGCCATGCAAGGTAAGGAATGACATGCTTTGGAGTCTAGGTAACTTTGCACAGTGTGGGTCCAGGACAAAAAGTGAAGATATTTAATTTGTCTTATTTTATAAATATTTATTTATAAGTATTTATTTATAAATACTTTATTGGTATTTATAAAATATTTATAAATATAAATATTTATTGGTATAACAAGAATGACTTCTAAGTTTTTCTAATAGTTTATTGTTTCAACACATAATTTAGGATAAAAATTAATTTTTATTGTAATATTACCTGCAGTCATGTCAGCAAAACAAGAAAAAGTAGTGGTATTGTGCAGTACAAACTATTTAGAAATACTCTAGCTAATATCCCTGGTGTGTGTCAAATGGATGCCTAGATTACAGTCCCAGTCTTCATCAGGCTAATTGACAACATTCTGAAGTATGTGGTACTGACTCTAGAAACTAACACATTTTGTTACAGCTGTACTTCCAAAGTATAACCATCAGCAAATAGTTCTTAAAAAATATTTCCAATATGTTGTTTCCTCTGGCAACAACTCTGTTATTAATTTTTTTCTGCAGTAGATAGAAAATTTTCAAATAGTACTTAAACACTAGGGACTTTTTTTTTCGTGAAAGATCTGATCGAGGTTATTTTATGCTGTTGTAATTAATGAACATAAAATTTCATTTCAGCAGAACGATCTTTAATTTCTTTTTAAATTTATATTTGTGGACTAGAATAAACTTTCTACACTCCCTGAGTCAAGTATTCTTAAATAATTTAAACAGTGATTTTGTTATAGCCTCATATGAAATGACAATTTATCAAACCTTACCTCTTCCTATCTGCTAATATGCAACTTCTGCTCATTTATACTTCTTCCTCTTATATTGACATCCTGGAAAGGCAGTATAAGATAGTCACTAAAAATGTAGACTCTGAAGTATGCGTATAAATTTGAGTTACAAGTCTTATTAGCTGTTGACTATGGAAAGCCTTTTAATATTCTATGTGCAATTTCCTCTTAGTCCAATGGAGAATGGTATCTCATGCAGTTTGAAAGATTAAAGAAATAAGTTCACTTACAAAATTTTTATAAACTACCTACTATGTGCCAAATCCTATTTTAGATCCTGAATATACATCAATGATGAAAAATACAAAAAAATCCCTGCTTTTTCACAGCTGAATTTCTAGTGAGAAAAGGTAAAAAGTAAGCAAACAGGATTAGCTGTTACCTCTGAGAGCAACTAGGCCTTGCTCATACTTAAGCCCTTCTGAGAATACACATAAAATGTCCCTTTGCATTATCTGCTTGAGACATTCATGAAGTCTTTTTGCACTGAATCAGCTCATCATTTGTCAAGGCTTGCCCTGGGGTGGATAAACACTTCATATCTCCATGTTTTTATTTATTTATATTTTTTGTATGGTCTAGAATCATTAGTTGGGCTGCTGAATTGCAATATGATGGTATCACCTACCTCAAAGCAGAGAATAAGAGCTACATTTTGTTAGCTGAAGCTAGATGATATTGGGCTACATTTGTGTATGGCTGGGTGCCATGGCTATGACGGGGGTCAAAAAATGAGCCTAAAGGATTGAAGAAGGTGTATGAAAAATATGTGGTACACAGAAAATGCATTTCAATCATAAATGTTATTTCTTCTATTAAAATAGTTCACTTATCAGTGTTTATGGGTCAGGAAATAGATCTTCCATTTGTTCCAAGTCTGGCTATATTATTTTTCTGTTGTCAGTATTCAATTGAGGCAGCTGTCTCCTGAAGTCTATTTCCTAGTGTTTTATGAATTGTCTGCATGACTTGTGAAGGGGTGGCTGTAAGATTTTAGGTATCATTCTCATAGTTGACTTCATGTTTTATGTGTCATGTAAGTTTCTTTTAGCAAATAATAATCAGGGTTTTTAAGGAATTTTGTTTGCATAGTGTGGTGATTTTATAGTGAATGAGAAGGGGTCATGCCTTTGCTCTCCATGGTCCCTCTCTCTTCTGAAAAGAGTGTCTCCCATTTTTCCAAATTCTAAGTTCTATAACTGAGATCCTTTCTTGTGGTCTATATTTTTAGCCTCTATTAAATGAACTAATACATAAATGAACTAGTACATTATTCATATACTTTAATATATTTGTGCTAAATAATTTTCACCTGAATGTTGGTTTTCCTATTGAGAGTTAGGGATAAGGGGAGTGGGTCCTCCCTGGTGGCGCAACAGGTTAAAGCACAGCATTACAAAACTGGCTACAGACTCTTAAGCACAAGTTCGATCCCCAGCCAGGGAGATGACCCACATGGTCTAGCAGAACTCTCTGCCTCACCTGCTGTTTCCCTCAACAGTGTACTTTATCAGTCTGCCTGTTCTGTTCCCCATTCTGTCTCTGGTGAATCTCTCACTGCCCCCTGCACCTGTGGCATGTACCCCAGTTTTTATGAATGAAATATATATATTTTTTTAAGGATAAGGGGAATGAATGGAACGATTCTAGAATTATGAGGTATGACTTGGTTTTTTGTAGATGAATGTCTACCTACTTCTCAGTATTTCCTAGAGCTTGTTTTAAAGGAAGGGATTTACCTCAGGTGAAGAAAAATTAGGACAAATAAAAGGATCTTGAGAGGGTAGAGGGAAATATGAAAAAGCTTCTGGTGCAGTTCAGCAATGCACGTGGAAAGAGATCTATTTCTTGTTTTGCTGATTTATTCTGCCAAAAGATTGAGTGTTTTATCAAGCAGTGAATTTAAATAGCAGATGTGTTTGGAATAAGAAGGAACAAAAAAGGCTAGGCATTTGCCAACTTAAAAACTGGATAATACAGTTTTCTTTTTTTGAACTAAATCAAATACTATGTAAAGAATGCAAGTTTATAAATTTATTTTTCAGAAAATGCTTTGAATAACGTATTTGGAATTATAGCATAATTTCACAAAATGCTAGTGAAGAACTGTATTTATTTGTAAGTATACATGTGAAAATACATTTTTAAAAGTTATATTTCAGTAGCTTTCATAGTAATAAAAATAATTTATGTATGTGAACTTATTATCATATTTGAGTTAATGTCTGAAAGTTTAGTCCATTAAGCTTAAGTAAATCTTTTGGACTATTTTTTATTAATTTTCTTGTGTTACTCTTGCTGTGTAGTTAATTTTCAGAATTTCATTTCTCATAAACATTACATTGAGGTCGTAATTTATTTACATAGTGTTGTTCAGAGCAATCATTTATAATTTCAACAAGTCTTCCTACCTGTGTTATTTTCCCCTTATTTCTCATATGTATTTGAGATTTTAGTTTTAATCATTTTGCTTTTTATTGAGATAATGGTGTACAATACTGTATATAACTTAGAGGTACTGTTATAATTTAAAATAACATCCATGTTTATTTTCTGTTGGCATGTGGACTCTGACCTTGAAACCAGCTAATTTGGTAATTTGAATGAAGTTAGCCAAGTCCTAGAATGAGTGACACTAAATTAATCTAGTGACAATTTTGATCTATAACTCTTCTTATAAATGTTCCCACTCTGGAGGCAGAACTGTTTTGAAACTATAACTTTGCAACTTATTACCTTAGTTAATGTACCTAGTCTGTAAACATTTCTGTATCTAGACAATTAAATGAAAATAATTCTTGCTTTCTAATTGTTGTAATGCATAATATATTTTTGTATGATTCATTAAAATCTTAGAATTATCCAAACATGGGTATATTTAAACACAATAGTGATCATAATATAGGATTTATAGATCAATAATAAATTAGTATTTTAATATAATTTAGTTATTATAGACTAATTATAGTGCTAAAATCAGAGAAATCAAAGCATATTTTACCAAGTTTGTCTAAAATGATTATCATGCCTCACTCGATTCTATAAAAACCTGTGTGCTATCTGAAGAATGCAGATAAGTATTTCAGAATCTATTTTCTCCTTTACAATTGTATTTAAAAAGATTATATTCTGTTATTCTGGGAGTTAACAGCAAAGCACCTAAATCACACTGTTTTATGTGTTAGCTTGTTCAGAATCTGGTTATAAAATTTATTCATTTTCATAATCTTTATATGTAAGAGGCATTTTCTGTCTTGGAAGTAATGTGGATATAGGTATCTCAGACACCTCTCACCAAGATTATTTTGATTCTTACTTTGTCATTTTCACTTCACATTAGTTCTTTTTAGTTTTTTCCATGCATGTTGCCTGCTTTGAGTTCTTAAAAGCTAGCTTTGATCTTGTCCTTTCTCTGCAGGTTTTATATAATTTTATCTGTTTCTTAGGCTTTGTTTCTACCCTATTATTAACTGGCAAAGCAGAATAATTCACTGATTCTCTGCATAATTTTCTATATGGACACTCATTGTTTTTCATATTTAAGGTATGTTATTCTTGCTCTGATGTCTCTAGCCCTTCTTTAATATCATTGCATATGGCAATTGTAAAGAAAAAAAACTGCTATCTTACCTCACCATAGCAGCCCTGCCTGCCAATGGTGAAGCAGTGAAAGTTAATCTGTACATTGAATGGAGCCAAGACCCTAGATAAGGACTGGTTGGTTTGTTAATTATAAAGCACACTTTAAAAAATATGTATGTCAGGCCCTCCCTGGTGGCACAGCGGGTAAATGCACAGCACTGAGAAGCTGGGGCCACTTCCTCATGAGTTCGACTCCCGCCTGCCCCGGAGGTGACCACATGGCGTGGCAGACCTCTCCTGACTCGCCCACTGCTCCCCTCAGCGGTGTGCTTCGTCGATCTGCCTGTTCTGCTCCCCACTCTGTCTCTGGTGAAGCCTCTCGCCGCCCCTGAGCCTCTGGCCTGTACCCCAGTTCTGTATGAACAAATAAATAAATCTTTAAAAAAAAAAAAATATGTATGTCAGGTCCTCCCTGGTGAGACAAAGGGTTAAGTCTTAACACTCAGAGCTATCAGCAGCTACTACAGCATGAACTTGACCCCCCACCAGAGAACTGACCCACATGTTACAGCAGACCTCTCCTGTCTCGCTCACTGCTCCCCTTAACAGTGTATTTCAGTAAATTAATTTGTTCTGCTCCCCATCCTGTCTCTGATGAAGGCTTTCACTGGCCATATTTCTGGCCTATACACCATTTTTTGTATGCATAAATAAATAGAAATACATCTTTAAAAAAAAAGTATGTAAATTCACCCATCAAAATTTTTATTTGTTCTTGGAAGTATATGTGCACGTGAATGATAAGACTTTAAGGGAGCTGGTGTAAGCTTAAAATAACCACCATTATGTGGAGGAAAGGAAACACTAGTTTCCTTGTTTAATTTTGAGGTTTAACCAAGGATAAAACAGTTTGGTTAAGGAAAGTGTCCAGGTGAGCTGCTTTACTGCCCCTCTAAAGTAGGATCCAGTTTTAATACTATCATACAAGTGATTATCCTAATTAAAATATATATATATATATAACTGAGAGAAGAATAAATACTGATGCAAAAATATATAAATTTACAAAATCATAATAGAGTAGAAAACTTTCATTTTTGTGGGCATCTAATTTCCTAATATGTTGGCCGAGGAATTCATGCATTCTTAAAAGTAAGGGAATCATTTTCTCTGTAGCAGGCACAATCTGCCTTTGAGGAAGGCAAGGAGCTAAGAAATAAAAGCTATCATAAGGAAACATCTTTGTTTTGAGTATGTGGCTGGGTCTTTATGGGCTCTTCTAGGGCAAAGTTTATGCTGCGGACTGTGGTGATGGTGACAAGGCAGATTCAGGGTGCTTCACAATGAAATGTCTTTGATATGCTGATTCAAATCTCTGTATATCATATTCATTTTTCTTTGTTTCCAAACTTTGCTGGCTTTTCTCCATATCGTCCTCTCTCTACTTCATATAGGTGGGAAAATTAAAAAAAAAATTCTGAGCGGGTGATCCAAAAATAAGGGGGTCCCTCTTGTCTCTGACTCAGCTACAAACTTGGGGAACAACAGATATCATTCTTGAACTCCAGGTGTTTCTTTAAATAGAAAGCCTCAAATGGTGAAGGAAGAGGAGAGGAGTGCAGAGAATAGAGATTTTTACTTGTCTATTAGGGGTATGTTTCTAGGAGTGTAGGTGGAAACTTATATGAAGAGATTTGAAAGAGGAGTACCTGAGTGAAGGAGGGAATAAAGCGGTGGGCGGGCAACCTTGTTGAGAAGGGAGAAATGGAAAATTAGAACTCAACAATCCTTCCCTTTGAGACTCAGGACGCAGTTCTCAGTAGTAAGAGACTAATTTTTATTCCTATATTGGGTTCTAAATTTGTAATCAAAATCTTAAGTTCTTTCCTAAATTTGTACCAATGTCAAATAACAGTGTATTTCATCATTTCATATGTATATACATACCCCCACACACATATGTACACACACACACTGATATATATATGTATATATATATGTATATATGTATATATATATATATATATATATATATATATATATATAAAATGTGTGTGTGTAACTACAAAGTTAGTTTTAAAACAGAAATCTTGTGTTTTCTCTTTGACCCAAAATGTGATCCTTTTCAGTTAGTGACATCTGTATCACCCATTTTCTAGTTCTAAAAAACCAAAAGGTACCTTTATTTCTTGCTTCATTCAATTCTCAGATGTACATTCCTAGTAAATTTTTTAAATCAAGATAAAGCTCATCCTTATTTCCAATTACATTGCAGACAAGATGATGACTACTTTTTCACTTGTAGCTGGAAGTGGTCATAAATTATATAAATAGAAGTACTGTGTGGTAATTCCAGAAAGGTTATTTAAGGGAGCTGACTCAT
>NW_004567114.1:42481941-42506755 GCF_000260355.1 Condylura cristata
TTGACCCAACAAGTGAATACAATAAAGATTTTACTGAGTGCTAAAAGCAATGAGTTTACTTTAGGGACTGGATACTAGCTTGAGGACATTATCACACAAATACAGTTCAAAAGCTACTTCCTCTGGGAAGCTTTTCCAGATAAGAGAGTAGGCCTGAATTAAATGTACCTTTCTTTGTGTTTCATTTAGAGTGAAGTATAGACCACCACTGTGGAATTAGGCTTTTTTATTCTCTCTTTTCATATTCCAGAAGTGTCCTAAGGCAGGTCTTACATCTTGCATTTCTAGAACTTGAATATTAGGACTGAGCTGGATTATATCATATGCTCAATAAATACTGGTTTATGAGTGAATGAATAAATGTTTTGAGAAAGAATTTTGCATTTTATTCATTTTAGCGTTTACCATTTTAAGAAAGAGTCAAACATTTCCTAATGCTTTAAGAAAGAAGGGATGGACTCGTGACATCATTTTGTTATGACTTATAAAACAGCACAGAGAAATTATGAATTGCTTGACTCTACAATGATCTTACAAACAAGACTTTTATTGCAATTTGACTATTAAATTAAGAATCCTGTGCATTTTATGAAGCTTGTCAAAAGCCCAAGAAATTGAGATTTGTAATTTTGTTCTAGAATCTTACTTTTCTACTCTGTAAAACTGTCATCATTTACCTGTATGAGAAAATTGTTAGTGCAATAAATAATATCAAAGTTTTCAATATATCCCCTAATTTATGGTAAATATATAATACATACTTCTAAAGTTATAAGCATCTTAATTAATCAATGGTTTTAGGTTACATTGAATCAAATGTTTGATATAAATGATTCATAGATGTATTTGGATATGTATTCTTAGTTTGCTTTTAGCTTTGGCAATGGGGATTGACTAAGAAATGTGATGAATGAATTTTATACAGATTGCTTTTGAGACATTGGATTTTTTTTTTCCAGAAATGATATCTAAAGTTGAAAACTACTCATTTAATTTCCTAGTATGTGTTAGGCATTAGTAACATGTTTAGATGTATCAAGTGTATAATGTTTATCCATTTTATAGGGGCAAGTAGATTTCATTTATTTGCTGCAGTTAGTGGGATTTACTAAGACCTTAAGTATACCTTAAGTAAAAGATACAATCTGGCAATCATTTTTAGAATAAGCGAGGCAGTTGTTTCCAAGTGCATTTTTCAGAACACTTTCAGATAAGCTTATGTTCTCAGTGTCTTGTGGACCATGGTGGCTGGATAGAAAGGTGGGAAGGAAAAAAAAATATTAAAAAAAGAAAAAAAAGGTAGGAGTGGAAATGAAAGTTTATTGATCCCAGCAGGTTTCTTTTTATTATAAACTTTTCAGTTCTTCCAAAAATCTAAGCCAATTGAAGTAAATTCAGAAATGACATTTCTAGTGGATTTGCTTTTTTCACTAAGAATAACAAGAGCTGTTCTCAACTAAGCTATAGAATGCTATATTACTTTTTGATGATATTGTATTTTTAGATAATGTTAGAAATAAACATTATTTTATACTTTATGAAGTTTCACTGGAAAAATACATGCTGGATGAGAAAGCATAAAAATCATCATGTTCATTCGACAAAATTTATTGAATACCTATTATGAGAATCACTCCATGAATCAGAAGTCTGTGGGGTATAGATTTGTAAAATCATAATCCTCAGATTTAAGAGCACACTTTAAATTAGAAGAGACAAGGAACAGTGCAAAAACAACAAAGCTGCTGAAAATTTGTACAGATTATTTTGTCTGAGCATCTGTCATTTGTTGGCAGAGAAGTATTTAGATACAGATAAAAAAAAAATTAAAGTGTACCATAATACCTATTGCCTTAATTTGCACTTTAATACAGTATTTTCCTTCTTATCAGTATGTTCAGTATATTGTTTAATACCAATCATGCAGGCATGATTTTATGTTAGATTTAGTTTTACCATTATAAATAAGGAAAATGGTGTTCACTAAGGTACTGTTTACAAATTACATAGGTATCCCTTCATTCTAAATTTAGTATAATAGAACTACTGCAAATGTAATCATATATTATTTTTATGTCTGTTTAATAATGTGTACAGTGCTGTGCGAGGATGCATAGCAATGCAGTTGATAGGTATGCCACACTGGAATAAGTTATAGCTGATACTTTGTTTTTGACACTTACTATTATATGAGCTTGGTGTATTTGCCAATTCCTTTTTTGACTATATTAAAAATAAACAACTTTTGGTAATGGAAATAGTAGCTGTGATTGGCTCACAAAGCAATCTATAAGCTAAGCTATTTTCAAACACAAAAGCCAGAATCATAGTTCAAGTATCACTGGCATTGCTTTATTTATATTAAGACTTCAAATTTTTATAGCATTCTCAGTGTCAAAACAAAATTAAGGGAAAGGTTAGAGACTTCAAGTAAATCCCCTACCTCACACATGAGTAGTCACTGTAATGATCAGCATCCCCCATCAGTTATACTTTTGCTACCACTAAGGGACCTACAGTGACACATCAATAAGCACACACTGTCTAAAATTTATATTACCTTTCATTCTTGGGAGTTGTTCATTGGGCAAATGTATTAACATATATCATTATATTATCCTAATATTTTCACTGTCCTAAAGTACTATGTTCCACTTATCCTTCCCAACCTTACACCCAATCCTTGGCATCCAATGATCTTTTCACTGCTTTCATAGCTTGTCTTTCCTAAATGTCATCTCGAAGGAAGCACACAGTATGGTAACCATTTCTGATTGGTTTCTTTCACTTAGCAATAAGCATTTAAGTTTCCTCCATTTATTTTCATGACTGCCTTGTTTGGTCATGTCACGGTATATTTATTCAACTATTGAAGGACATCTTGAACTTCCACATTTAGCAGCTACTAATAAACATTCTTTAAATATCTGTGTGTAGGTTTTCCTGTGGTTATAATTTTTAAGTTGCTGTGGGTAAATATCAAGGTGTGTTTTGACTATTGTATTAGAAGATTGTGGTTAGACTCATAGGATATTGCTAACCTTTTCCAAAGGTTGGAAAATTTTACATTTTACATTTCCCACTGACAAAGACGTCAATTTCCTGTACTTCTACATTCTTGCTCATTTTTGGCATTGTCAGCATCAAAGGTTTTGATCATTCAGTATGTGTATAGGCTTATCTCATTGTCTTAATTTGCTCATTCCCTAATGACAGGTTGTAGACAGATGACAGATGCTTACTTGTCATCCGTACATCTTCTCCCCTAAGGTGTCTGTTATGGTCTTTGTTCCACTTATTAATTGGGTAGTTTGTTTTCTTCCAATTGAATTTAAGCTCTTGATATATTTTCATTCATCATCCTTTATCACATATGTGCTTTGTAAATATTTTATCTTAGCCTGTGACTTGTCTTTTTGTCCTCTTGACTATTTTCACAGAACAGAAATTTTACCCATTTCTGTCATGAATCATGCCTTGTTTTTGTATACAAAAAGTCATTGTTAAATCCAAGATTATCTACATTTTTATCAGGGAGATTGTGACATTTTCCCTTTGCCTCTGATATTTACATGTTCGAACATCATGCTCATATATAACCATGTGGAAAGGGGTGGCTTTGCATATCTTCCAATTGTTCATCCATTCTTGAGCCTACTCTGGTCATTCTGTGATAGAGGAGGTTAATAGGAATGGACTTCTTAAGCAAAATCTGATTTCTGAATTACTTATGCTAAGAAACTTTCAAACTTATAGTTTTGAAAGTTGAGAGAATAAGGTTGGGGTATGCATGTTTACTTCCTCCTTGGCAGGTGAGCTCCTTATCTACCACACTGATACACATCTCAACCCAATTTCTCTCAATAAGTGCTGCTTACTATGCCGATGACATTGTATTTACATCTACTGGGCTGTACGTGATGTATGTGTATACAACCTTAGAAGAGAAATTTCTTTTCAAAATAGTACATAATTTAGCAGACATCTCTCACTTGTTATAAAATGTCCATAAATAGACATACAAAAAGAAAACTTTGTATACCAATAGAAACTGAATAGGTAACCTGTGTTAATTGTGATTTAGAGTAAGAAATATGTATCTGATATTTATCACAGTTCTCACCATCAATCTCCTAAAGCATCTTGAAATTTACTAAGGGAAGGTAACACTCATTAGGTTAATGAGTGATCTTTGGAAAGTCCTTAGGTGACCCTATCTACTCCAGGTAGGAGGTGGACTGAACTCAATTACTAATCCCACATCATTAAAAAAACCTTGTCTGTGTCATGAGACCTCTATAAAAGTCCAAGGGACAGGCTTGAGAACTTTCAGAATGCATTAGTGTGTTAGGAGGTTAATACTCCTCAAGTTTCATAGGGTCCGACAATCCTATGTGGGGGACCCTTCTGATCCTTACCTAGATGGAGGCCTCTGTCTGACTACTCATTCATATTCTCTACTATTCCTTGTAATAAAGCAGTGATCTGGCTACCACCTCACCCCAGTGAGAATGGCACATCTTCAAACAACTAGCAACAACAAATGTTGGCGAGGATGTGGAGAAAAAGGAACTCTCCTGCATTGCTGGTGGGAATGCAAACTAGTACAACCACTATGGAAAACTGTTTGGAGGTTCCTCAAATGGCTAAACATGGAGCTTCCCTATGACCCAGCAATCCCACTCCTAGGTATCTACCCAAAAGACACAAAAACACTGATTGAAAAAGATACTTGTACCCCCATGTTTATTGCTGCTTTATTTACAATTGGAAAAACATGGAAGCAGCCCAAATGCCCAAAAGTAGATGACTGGATTAGAAAGATGTGGTACATATATACAATGGAATATTACTCAGCAACCAAAAAAGAGAAACACATGTCTTTTGCAGCAACTTGGATGGAGCTGGAAAAGATCATGCTTAGTAAGATAAGCCAGAAAGAGAAAGAAAAATACCGGATGGTTTCACTCATAGCAGGAGTATAATGGACCAGGCGAGAAAATAACAAAAATAATGAACAACCATAGACCAGAGACATTCTGTGGGGGCGGAGTGGGGAATGGGATCAAAAACGGGGGGGGGGGGGGGGAAGGGAGGGAAATGCACGGGACTATGGTGGTGGCACAGGGGTGATTTGGTGATGGGAAACCCATGGGGATTACAATTGAGATGAAAAAAAAATGTGCAAAATGATGTAAAAATAAACTTTTTAATAAAAAAAAAGAAAAGCAGTGATCTGGCAAATAAACTATTTTCCTAATTTCTGAAAGCTGCTCTAGCAAATTAATCAAATCTGTGGAAGCTGTTTTGAGGATCCCCAATTAATAGCTAGGGTTCCACAGTAGATATTACCCTAGACATTTGACATCTAAATTAGAGATGGTCTTCAGACTTGAACACATCTTACAGGTTAAGGCTTGATTCCTTAACTTGTAGGATCTTTTGCTATCTCTTAAGTAGATAGTGTCAGAATTGAGTTAGCTATCTAGGAGTCCCAGTAAATGTCTACCATCAATTGGTGAATTTCTTGGTGTGCTTAAAAACACATATTGGACAACTTCATTATAGAATCAGGAATAACTGGGAGTGTCAAGTAGATAAAGGAGGAAAACTTTATAAATTGAAAGTGTAGTTTTTTTTTTTAACTATTTATTCATACAGAACTGGGGTAGGGACCAGAGGTGCAGGGGCAGTAAGAGGATTCACCAGAGACAGAGTGGGGAACAGAACAGGCTGACTGATGTAGTACACTGCTGAGAGGAGCAGCAGGTATGTTACTGAATGCCTGTCTCAATTTCCCTCAGCCAATAAAAGGAAAAAGAGCTTGAGGAAAAGGAAAGTGGTTTTACTTTTCAACAAATGAGGAGAGCAGCAGACTCATGTCCGAAAGCCCACCGTCCTGCTCTTTGGCAGGTTACAGGGCTATTTATACAATGTTCAACAAAGAAGAGGAGGTAGGCCAGTGTCCGCAAAGGGGAGGGAGTAAAAGTTAGTGCTGGGAAGGAGACCAGTGGGCACCAGCCTTTGTTTACACAAAGACAAACAAAAATTGGGAATCAGCAAGAGTAATGGGGAGGGGGCAGGGGCAGCACAGGGAGGAAGAGGAGTCAGTGCCAGTGAGCTTTCTCACTATTTGCTTTTGTTTGGGATTCTTTTCCTTGACTCTAAACCTATCAAGAGAAACTGCAAGGAAAGGAGAACAAACAAAAGTAAACCCACAGTCAATTAAGAGCTCTGGGAAAACCAATTCCATCATAAATTTGTCAAAGAAGGCAAATCTGCAAATTCTTATCTGAAAGCCCACTTACTGTATCAGGTGGGTCAGAAGAGGTCTGCTGTGCCAAGTGGATCACCTCTAGGGCGGGTACTGAACTCATACTGAAGTGGCTTTAGCTTTTAGTGCTGTGCTTTAACCCACTGTGTCACCAGGGAGGGCTCACAAGGGTCAAGGGTGTGTTTTTAAAGACTATTGTTAGGTTAGGTTAGAATCTCTACACTGTAATAACCTGTAAAGTCTTTTTTTTTAATAGCAAATCCCTAGAGACTCTTAACAGGAACAATGATTCAATTGATGGTTTGGGCTCCAGTTCAAATACAGCTAGGATTGAGAAGTACTGATCTGGAACAAAAGTTGTATAACTATATTTAGTTTATGGGCAGTGATAATCTGGATCTCTTGCCTGTTTTGAACTTCATTCAAACTTACCTTCAAGTCTGCTTTATTTTTCCATTATTTTTTAATTTTTGCTTTGAAATAACACTGGTTTATTACATAACATAAATTTCAAGAGTACATCATATAAATCAACCAGCTAAATTTTAATATTTAAATATTAAAGTACAGCGTGAGCTAATGTATTTTTATGTATGCACTTTTTTTGGGGGGAAGGAAGCGGGTAGTAAGTCCTCACATTCTTTTTTAAAGTGAGGCATTTGCTTTTTATTGCTTGTTTATTTTTTACAACTTTGGCTGACCTTATTTTTTCTATTTGTAGGAGTTTAAACATAAATATTTTATAATGCCAAAGTTAAAATATTTAAATGCCTCATTTCACACACACACACACACACACACACACACACACACACATATAAAGTTGCTTCAGATATGCTTTAGTGCTAATGTTTTCTGGAATGTTTAGAATAATATAGGAACAGTGCCTAAATCCTGATTACTTTTGATTTACATACTATATACATTTCATAATATAACATTAAGTTTAATGTTTTAGAAATGAATGAATCCCAAATATAATCATATCAGTTATAAAGCTAATTTTAAGTATATCTCCTATATTATCCTATATTTTAATTATAAACTGTATCTCATGGAATCTAATTTATGATTTCTAATAAAATAAGTCATTATTTTGTAAACCACCAAAGGTAAAACAAGACATCTCATCTTTTATGAATGATGTATTCCAAGAAATCCACCTTTTCTCAGAGATATTAAAATGCCACTAGTATAAATAGTCAGTTATTACCACCATCACCTATCCAATATTCACAATACTTTGTCAGCAACTTTATTTTTTTATTTTTTATTTGATCTGATTTTCTGATGAACATTGTATGTTACATCTTATATATCAAAACAGATTTTAGATTTTCTTCAGTTCTACCATAATAGCTTCTTTGAACAAGCTTTAAGAGAAATGAAAGATTTATAATTTAGCTACAGCTTAACTTTAACATGCTTGGTACATTTTATTGAATGTTAAAGTAAAAGCTTTTCCTTTTTTTATGAGACTCAACATTATGTGAAAACTGCAAGCATGCTTGTCTTCAGGAGAGAGTAAATGCTTTTCTTTTTCTAGCTTAGTGCTGAAAGATATTCTGTGACTATCCCTGTACCCTCTCAAATTTACTGAGACTGAACTGCTCTAAAAAAACAAAATATATACAGCTGCAGATAAAGAGATGATAGATACACTGATTTTGAATGGTAGATTTAAATAAGCCTTTGGAACAGTTGGGCAAAAAGTGTCTTTAGAGGGGCCAGATAGAAGACATAAGACTTAATCTACTATGTAAGTTAAGCAATGTCCAGGATGGTTTAACCACTTACCAGAAGTTAGTAAGTATGGCAATTCATACTTAGTAAGTAAGGACAATTCATGTTCTAACATCAAATGAAAGTTGACAACTTTTCAGAAGTCTTTATAGAGCCACTTGATGTCATTGCTGAGCATCAGTGAGTTGTAAAGCACTGTGCTAGGGAAACTTGTTTTCTCAAAATCAAACAACTTATACCTTTGTAATGTGCAGGGGAAGTTGGGAAGAGAAAAATGAGAGTCTCTGAAAAATAAAAATTCATTGTGAAAATTCATAGGTTTGCAATAGTAGTAGGTAGTAGAGATTCCAACATGGCTTTACCTTGATGTTTTTGAGCAAATAATTAAAATGAAAGGGGAGGTGTATAGAGAAAGTACAAATATTATGTAAGAAGATAAAGGAGACTGTAAACTTTGTTTTGTGGTCCATATCTAAGATAATAAGGGCCTGTAAGTAGGCGGAAATGAACAAGAAGAGAAAGAGGTTAATGTGATGGAAAATTTGAATCAACATTGTATGATTTTTTCTTTTTTTAAGATTTATTTATGCATACAGAACTGGAGTATGGACCATAGGTGCAGGAGTGGTGAGAGGATTCTCTAGAGACAGAGTGAGGAACAGTATAGGCTGACTGATGAAGTACACTGCTGAGGGGAGCAGTAGTGGCTCAGGCGAGGTCTGTTGTGCCATGTGGATCACCTCCAGGGTGGGTATCGAACTCACGCTGAAGTGGCTTTAGCTTCTTAGTGCTGGGCTTTAACCTACTGTGCCACCAGGGATGGCCAACATTGTATGATATTTAAGATGAAATTACATTTGGACACCATATTATATTTGACAAGGTGGTCAAAGAATATTCACAAGATGTTTCCTGTTTTTTCAAGTTTCCTTTATATTACACAGTAATTTTCCCATTTGGAAATATAAGCTTTATGTTGGTATCATTGGGGTGAAGAAAATTGTACAAATGTATACAAAATATACAAACACAGCAAAGCAACTTGTTGCTTGTGCTAACAATTTAAAGTACATATAAGACAAACACAGCAAAGCAACTTGTTGCTTGTGCTAACAATTTAAAGTACATATAAGACAAAGCTGTGTTTGGTTTGTGAGCTAAGAAGGTCATTTGTGTTTCCCAAAGTTGAGAAAACAAAATCAAAACACATAAAATGTCTTCAGATTGTGATTAATGGTGAAATGACACTGAGTCATTAAAGAAGTAAAAAAAAATATGCTTATTTTAATATTATTTCTACAGCCTGAATATATTTATAGAGTTTTCAACTATATATGTGATTATAAATCACATCCACTCAGTAAAATGGTAATTTTCATTAACAAATGACCAAATCATAATAAGGAACAAAGTTCATTCACACTTTTTCTGCTCAGGTTTGACTTTTATGCTATTACAACAAACATTCCCAAACCTGAAAACAACCAGAATGGGCTTCTTGCTCCGATTGTATATTCATCTGGGTTTAGTTCACCCATAGAAGCTGATGGACTCTCTATCATGAACATGGGCTGTCATAATGACACAAGAAGCTTGAAAAATCACAGAGTGGCACATAAATAGCTCCTGACTCAAATCAGAGTATGGTCAAAGGCACAGTTGGGTTTATTCTCCACTCCAAATTGATAACTGATCTCTTGTACCCTTATAGGTCCTAGAGTGAAGATAGGTCCTAGGTTTGTTCTGTGAATGGGTTAATGAGGACCCATTTATATGGGTCCCTGTGTTCTCACCTCAGCAGGCTAGGATAGTTCAGCAGGCTCATCTAACTCTCTCTATATATGTGTAACTTCTTTATAGTCTAATTAGAGTACATTAATAAATTGAGTCTGCCTACTCTTCATACCCTGTGAATCTGTACCCAACAACTGCAAGCCATAGGTTAGACAAAGTTTGTTACTACAAAAGAATCCAAACCACTGTTATCCTTCGAAGTTCTTGGTTTTGAGTGGCATTACTCAGACAGGTAAGTTCTGTTTCAGATTCCGCTTTCTCCAAGAAGTTTTCTTACCTTTCTAGATAGTGTCATGAAGCCAAAGTTTATGCAAAGTCTGTCACTATGAGGGAATCCCCTTCTTTGAACCACCCTATTATGCTTGAAGTGCTATAGTTGGTTCTTTCATGTCTTGTTCCTTTTTTTTTTTTTTTCCTTTACCCATTTAGCCCTGAGATATAAAGTCATTACCACATTCACAAACTCTGCTCTGCAATTTAGGCACATTGAACCATTGAGAGGTCAGTCTTTGGTCCCTTTTTCACATCCCCATCCTTTCTTCTTGGCAACCAATGGAAGACTATAAAAGAACTGACATGCAGGTGCAGAATTATGTCATGGTTCCAAGGGATTTTAAACCTTTATACTAGATTCTACTCGGACTGTAGGAAATCATTAAAATTTCAGCTGTTTTCTTATTTGCCTACATTGAGGCTACCTAATTCCTTCCATGTTCTGCCAGGATGAAATAATTGATAGAATCCACGCTACAGAGTCATACTGCTTTTTAGGATTTTAATTCAACAAACTACATTTTTAGCTTTTTATGAGCTAACACTATGTGATTTTATACATTCTCCAGACTGTTCTTATTAATTGTTGTAATCAGTGATTTTCTGAAGGTTTCATATATTAAAAGCAGCCATAGATGATGATGATAGAATTTGTATTGGTTTAATAGGTGAAATGAGTCTGAGTTTTTTTTTTTTTTAAGATTTTATTTATTTGTGCATACAGAACTGGCGTACAGGCCAGAGACTCAAGGGTGGTGAAAGATTTCACCAGAGACAGAGTGGGGAGCAGAACAGGCAGATCGACGAAGTACACTGCTGAGGGGAGCAGCGGGCTGGTCAGGAGAGGTCTGCCACATCATGTGGTTACCTCCGGGGCAGGCGGGAATCGAACTCATACAGAAGTGGTTTCAGCTTCTTAGTGCAGTGCTTTAACCCGCTGCGCCACCAGGGAGGGCCGAGTCTGAGTTTTTATTGTTTGTTTTGTTTGAGAGCAGCTTGGTTCAAAAGTCATCCTGTATATTTATGATACTAAACATAGTAATATTGTATTTGAAAGAAGAGATCAATGACTATTTAGTAAGCTATTTTTTTCTTTTTAAGATTTATTTATTTATTCATACAGAACTGGGGTACAGACCAGAGATGCGGAGGGTGAGAGGATTCACCAGGGACAGAGTGGGGAGAAGAACAGATTGACGAAGTACATTGCTGAGGGGAGCAGTGGGCAGGTTAGGAGAGGTCTGCCACGCCATGTGGATCTCCTCCGGGGCAGGCTGGGATTGAACTCTGTGGAAGTGGCTTAAGCTTCTTAGTGCAGTGCTTTAACCCGCTGCGCCACCAGGGAGGGCCTGTTTAGTAAGCTATTTTAAAGCTACCTTTCACTGAATATTTACTTTATGCTCAGAAATAATTATAAGAGAAAGCATATATAGTAGATATCCAATTTTATGATTGAGGAAATGTGGGTCCCAAGATGGTACATAATGTTTCTATGCTAACATTGCTGGTTATTCATGTAAAATTGAACTCTGATCTGGAACTTGGAAACTCCATAGCTTCAGCTCTTATTATTGGGCTATTTTGCCCAATGAAGATTACAATGAAGATGTGAAAGTTGAAATTATTATGAGTCATAATGTAATAGTTTACTATGACACAAACTAAAAATTCATTTGCCTTTTCAATACAGAAACTAGAAAATGCATAAACTGATGATTGATTATATATTTTTACATGTATTTCAGTCTTGTGTGTAAATATAAGCTATATTATTATATATGCATTTTAAGCTAAATTATTATTTTATGTAATTCCATCTCTATAAGCACATATAGTTCCAACTTGAACACATTTATTTTTGAAGAATCATAGTTAAAAATAACATTGCATTGCAATATCACTAACACAAAAACAATCATACTTAAAGTTATTGTAAAACTCCTGGATTTTTGGCCCTCCTAGGTGGCACAATGGGTTAGCACTGCAAGCTAACAGCAGACACTTCAGTGTGAGTTCGAGTCCTGCCCTGGAAGTGATCCACATGGCACGGCAGATATCTCCTGTCTGCCTGCACTACCCTCAGCAGTACTTTGTCAGTCTGCTCGTTCTGTTCCCTGCTCTGTTTCCTGTGAAGCCTATCATGGTGCCTGTACCCCAGTTCTATACGCATAAATAAATCTTAAAAAAATACATCCTGGATTTTCACTAGGCATTGTCACTGTATACTTCCATGACATTGATGCTAAAATTAATCTGTAGAGTTAGAGACAGTTATATATTACTATAAAATATGAATTTGCCCAAAACTAAAGCAATCATTTTTGTTACTTTACTTTGCTAGAAAAGACAGCATTTTCCAAATAGGGTGATGATAAAGTCATCCAATTTTTAAAATTTCACTGGGAAAGTTACTAAACTCACAGAACAACACATTTTTTGGAAGGTTTTGCATTAAGCAAAAAGAATGAAGTTGATCTTTGTGCCAAACTGACAAGATTAATATTTTTTTAATATTTGAATAATTATGTTTACACATGGCAATTTTTCATATCTTAAAACAGAAGGCATCTTATACCATAGTCATACTTCAGCACTCGATTTATTAAATGGATGAAAGTCAAATACTAAAAGTCATTTATAATAATGAAGATTTCTGCATCAATCTGTTGTTTGATAATTATATTTAGATAAATAAAACATTAAACAGAGAACAAGTAGGTATCTCATGCCTTGTTGCTTATAGAGACTTAAAAATATCATTTCTGTGTAAAACCCTAAAATCACAGATGCCTGAAGTTCTCTCTTTTTTTATTTATTTATGCATGCAAGAATTGGGGGTACAGGCTAGAGGTGCAGGGAATAGGAAAATTCACCAGAGACAGTTTGGTCAACAGAACAGGTAGCTCTACTGAAATACACTGCTGAGGGGAACAGTGGGGAGATAGGAGAGATCTGCTGTGCCATGTGCGTCAGCTCCCTTACCAGAGATTGAACTCATGCTGCAGGGGATAGGATAGCTTCATAGTGCTGAGACTTAACATCTTGTGCTACCAGGGAGGTCCAGTTCTCTCATTTCGTGATTAATAACTAGATACTAAATTCATGATTTCATGCTGTTTAAATAATACAATTTACTTATTTTCAAATGTTTTCCAAATCTATTTAAACTGAGTCAAGTGGATTGATACAAATATGTTCATGTCTGACTCTATATATGGAAACATATCATATACTTAGATATTTTCTAGCTAGTATTTGCTGGCATATGGGAAATTCCTGACTACAAATTACGTAGCTAAAACTTTCATTTGATGTTCTTGAGTTTTCTGGCTGTAACAGGAGTAATATTTTTGGTACTCCTCTTGCTGCATCTTTTTTCTTTTTCTCAGTTTTTCTGTTTGCTCAGCATATATAATTTGGGAATCTATGAAAGGAACCAAGCAAATCCAAATTAAGTAATGGACAAGAGATAGAGGAAAAAATTCCTGCAGACATGAAAATTTGCAGAAGCCTGCTAGTCCAAATATGGTGGATTATGAAAGACATTAGGGATGGGGAGGCAGATAAGACAAATAATCAGATACTGTTTGGTCTCACCTTCAAGGTGAGCTTTCTTATTAAATATATTGAAAAGAAAGCAACACCTAACAATGACACTTTGTTGAGGAAATAGAACAGTGCAAGACAGGTAAGACTGACCTTCTGACTTTCCACAACCTGAGTATGCATCAAATGGAATCAGGAAATAACCATATCCATAAGGTAGGAGACAAGTGGCTGCTAAAAGGCTCTATGATCTCCAGAGGATTGTAGTTGGAACAAAGAAAATCTCTCTTGTAAATTATGGGAACATGCATAGCAACAGTAGGTGATAATATATTGACCCTAAATGCATCTCAAGGTTATTTTTCACATCTGTTTCCTGTCAGGAACCAGAACAGATAGTTCCAAAAGCAATATCAATTCTCTAGATCATATGTACAATTATTAGTCTTGGGATCACTTGAGCTACCAACTTCTATAAATACAAGGTGTTATTAGGAGAGGAGTCGGGATACATCTGAACAACATGTTGTACAGTGATTAAACCAGAAAACACATCAATTCCACACAAAAACAGAAAACTTATCAGTTCCACAAATACCCATGTTGAAACTTTCCTTTAATAACCTGTGGGGTCTATGCTTAGTTAAAAGATTTAGTTTTTATAAAGTAATTGTTATATTGTCTTTTTTCATTTAAGTAGTAATGGGTAAATACTCTCCTGTCAGTTGTTATCCCAATTCATTTATCTATAATCATTATTTTGCTGGTTTCAATATGCATATGGATATCTCCACTCAGTAAATATTTGCACTGGTGAAAAGTACTGGATAAAAGTAGATTTAAATTGGTTATTGCTTTTAACTGGGAACTTTCATAATCAAACTACATGTTTTCTTTATAAGTTGTGAAATCTTATATATCTACTTATTTGATACCAACCTGTCACCATCTTGTCAGGTGAATTTAACTCTCCTAAATTGTAGTCTCATAGGGCACTTCACATAGGCAGATAATTAGAGTTTAAACTAAAATATGACATGGAATTTTAGCCTATACTTTCCACTGGTTAAGCTTATCACATGATCAATACTAAATATTGGTTATTTATTGAATAAATATTACCCCTCCAAATATAAGCACAGTGAGCTGGATTATATGTAAATAATTTATTTTTGCATTTTGTCTGAATAATTTTCAAATCACTTCACTAAGCTATATATCAAAATATCTGAAAGATAACTCCTACCAACTAATATAATTTTGTGTTTATGTACCTAAATATTCCAACTAACTTTAGAAATTTGAATGCATTATCTTTATATGCTTAACAAAGACAACAAATTGGTGTTTTGAGCATATGCTTTTGATTCTAAAGGTGGAAGTGTTGTCGGAAAATAGACATTATAATTACACAGTATCATTAGTACACTGTCATTAGAGATTACTTTAGAATATAATTAACCAGAAAGATGATGCATATAATGCGTGAATTATCTTTGTATTTGGTGTATAGATACAAAGGAAATAGAAAGTTAATAAGTACTTTTAGTTAATGAGTTTCCCTGGATTCTGCTGTTTAGTTTTTTTCTGACTAATTTAAATTTCAGTGAATCTGGTGTCATCTTGTCATTTTGCACATATTCTCAGTTTGTGACATTTCTGAGATAAAAATGAGATGAGAATTTCAAGTGATTTAAACAGTATTTAAATGTGTTAAATCAATCATTAGTTTCAGGTCCATATGAGAAAAATTATAAAGTGGTGGCTATTTACCACTTTATATGTTGCACAAAATTTATGGTACATTTAATAAGGACATTGTCTACACAGAAATTTTAAAATGAAATCTTATTTTAATTAAAATTGAGATGTTGAACAATTTTTCAGTTTATCTGAATAATTTCAAAGCATTTCACTAAGCTATGTATCAAAATCTCTGAAAAATAATTCTCTCAACTAATATAATTTCCTGTTTATGTATCAATTGAATAGCAGTAGAATGTAGTTTGGACAGTAGAATGTAATTTAGATTCAGGCGTTAATTTGCATTATAGACAAAACAGGGCCTCTAACAAGCTTTTGACAGCTACTGAGTTCACTAGGGCACAGGTTTAATCAAGTACAGGGAACTGACCCATGTGGCCCAGCAGACCTCTCCTGTCTTGCCCACTGCTCCCCTCAGCAGTGTTTCAGTACTTCTGCCTGTTCCACTTCTTACCTTGTCTCTGGTGAACCCCTTCACTCCCACCACATTTCTTGTATGCATTAATAACAATAAGTCTTTTAGAAAGTATAGACAAACAAAGTTGCATGACAGCTTTAGTTTCCTCACCTGCAAAGTGAATAGTTTAAGGAAGGAATTCCTATAAAATCAGCATGTAACTACAAACATTTTATTTACTCCATGGGAAAATGATGATCTCTATATAATAGTATTAAAAATAAGCATGCAAAAATTTCAAAACCATCATCTTTTGAGGAAGAAGATTCCATTTTGTATATTCTTTTTTTGTAGAAGTTAAAATGAATTAGTTAAAAAAGGACACACAATGTATAAATATAATTCCTTGAGCTAGCAATTAATTTAGAGAAAATATCATTAATAGATTTTGTTTTCAGAATTTGAAAGATGACAAATTCTATTTACAATTTAATTACAAAATTTATGATAGAAACTCGAATCTGTTTTTTAAAAAAACATGTTTGTTTAATGAAGGTATTGGGGTATCCCCATCAGGTATTACCACCATAGTGCCCCATCACCAACTCACCTGTATTTTACCACCACAGACCATTGTTATTTCTCCCCTCTTTGTTTTTTCTCCTTCTTAACCCATTGCTCTCTTAGTGTTTCAGTTCTGAAGCTATCAAGGGCTAACTTGTTTTTCTATTGAAGAATTTTCAACACAATAAATTGCTAACTATTCCACTACTTAAATAACTTACCTTTGTCAACTTAAATAATAGACCCACCCCAAAGTTGTTACACATAAAAATATTGAATGCCACATAAATATGGGGATATTTGGTGGTTATTGATAGTAAAAAGTATTTAGCATGCTACAAACTAAGCATAAGTATATGTCCTTTAGAATTGGTTTACAAATACTTTTAAAATATCACTTAATGGCCACATGCAAATAAAATAAGTCACAGAAAGTAGCTATTTTACATGTTCAAATACTTATAGCATCATCCTATTTTCTATGTAATTATTATTGAGTACTTCTGGACCTCTGAAAAGCAAGTTATGAAATAGTCTGTTATTTTAAACTATGAAAAAACAGTATCAAATAGTTTGAGTTTCATGAGGAAATTCAAGTGCTTCCCAAAAGACAGTATTGCAGCTAAAATGAGATTAGTAGTGTCCAATATGACTCCAAACTACGAGAAACATTGGCAATCCCGAGTTGCTTTTATGCTTTCCAATATTTAATAGGAATAATTTACCAATATAAAAAAGTGCTATTTTTATTTCAACTTGTATTTATCATTTTTTCAAGTGATTTTTAGGACAGCATACTTATTAAGATATTTAGACTTAACCATTCAATTAAAAAAAGTTGGAGCTCCCTGTTTGAACAAGGGGTTGTCTTCTATGAAGAAATACCCAGTCGCCACAGCATGAGTTCAGTCCCTGATCAGGGAGCTGACCCATATTGCTCCCCTCAGCAGTGTGTTTCAGTGGATCTGCCTGTTTTGTTCCCCACTCTGTCTCTGGTGAATCTTCTCCTCTACCCCCACTAAACCCCCTCTCCCCACTGCACATCTGGCCTGTACCCCAGCTCTTGTATGCATAAATAAATAAAATATTAAAAAAATAAACAACTAAGGCTCTTCATGGTGGAATAGTGTGTTACAGCACCACATTATGAAGCTCTCTGAAGCCACTGCAGCATGAGTTCGATCCCCCACCAGGGAGCTGACCCATATGGTGTGTCAGACCTCTTTTGACCTGTCTGCTGTTCCCCTCACAGTGTATTTTGTCAATCTGCCTGTTCTGCTCCCCCCTTTGTCCCTGGTGAATCTTCTTACCCACCGACCTCTGGGCTGTACCCAGTTCTGTAAGCATAAATAAACAAATCTTTTAAAAAAATTGTTTATAAAAAAATAAACAACTAGTAAGTCTGTTTATGACCCAAGAGTATCTTGGAATAAAATAAACCATGAAGAGTGCGGAGAAGAGAGAAGTTTATGAACATCTCTGTGTGACATTTTAATAATATAGATATTGGTTATTTTTTACTCACACTTATTAACCAGAATATATATCTTAAAAGGACTAGCCAGAAATTTAATGACTATCCTAGTTAATTAGATGATTTACTTCTATATTTTAAAAATAATTTTAGTTACTGCCTATGATTGTTCTTTGCCTTGTGATTGACTATAGAGCTCTAGAAGTTCAGTTTAATGAAGTTGTTCATATGATTTATGTGATTTAATGAGGTATTTTATATTGTTTTTACTAGTATTACATGTATTTGGGTAATTTTGCAGCAACCCATAAGTTTCAAACACTTCCCATCAGAACAATTAACACTTAAAATGTTTATTATAAAGACTTGAATTGTTACAATTCATTTAAGTTTTAATGAGAATATTTATTTGGTTCTTTTGACAAAAGGCCTTTATATTCTACATTGTTTGCATTTGATGATGAGTATTAATGAGCCTGTATAAAATAGTTCTGTTTAAAAGAATTTCCATAGAAATTCTTTAATCTGTGGAAGTGTTACAATTTTTTCACTCATTAGCTTACAAATATTGACAATAAAGGAAACCACTAACTCTTGCAGACAGACCCAACTCATTGTAAGGGAAGTAAAACATTGTGGAAGAGGATTATGAACGTTAATACAGATAAATCATGAGAGACACCATGAAAGATTATACAACAATATGATTTGGATAAAGGATATAATGTGTTTTCCTTAATGCAAAGATATACATACACTAGAAATATAGTGCATGCTAAAGATATTATAGTAGGAAAGAAAAGAACATTTAATTGAATAGTGAGCTAAGCCTTGAGCCTAAGACACCTGATCACATAATTAAACTAATAGAAAAAAAAATGACAGGCTTGTAATAACAATGCTTTTGTTAAATCCCAGATGTACTGATAGGTCATGTCTTCATTTTAATATGTCACCAGGCATTTTTAAATTTCTTTTTGACTTCCTCATTAACCCAATATTTAGTCAATAATGTGCTGTTATGTCTCCACATATTAGAAATATTTCCTGGTTCTTTTTGTGATTGATTTGTGATTGATTAGTATTATGATCTGAAAAGATATGTGATCTGATTAAAGTCTTCATGACCTTATTCACACCTGTTTTGTGATCCAACATTTCCTGGAAAGTGTTTCATATGCTTTTGGGAAGAATGTGTACTAGCTTTTGGGGGATATAATACCTTATAAAATCTAGTAGGTCCATCTGATCTAATTTCTTGTTTAAGACTATTCCTTGGGTACATTTTTTATTATAAAAGATATTCAGTTTTTGTAGAATGATTTAGCCTACTGAAAATATATTTTTTAAGATTTTTACTTAGTTATGTATAAAAGTTAGAGGTGCAAGGAGGGGTAGAGGTGAGAGTGTTCTCCAGAGACAGAGTGGGGAGCAGAACAGGCAAACAGGCAGATCTGAGCTACACTGCTGAGGGCAGCAGCAGGCCAGACAGGAGAAGTTGTGGGTTAGTGACCTGGCCAGGACTGAACTCATGCTGCAGTGGCTGGCAATAGCTGATAATGCTGAGAATTTAACTCTTGTACTATCTAGGAAGACCTGCTTATTGAAAGGATTGTTTTGGATTAGCTAAGCCATATGAGTTTACAACTTCTTTTATAGCAGAATTTTCACTTGTAGTAAAATAATAGCTAGAGAATAAAATATAGAAGAGATAATTATTAAATGAATTTTCTGGTATGTCTGTGATTGTTCTTACTTTTTTTGGATAGCATCTTCAAATATTCTTTTTATATGACAATGATTTTGTAATAAAATTTTCTCTAGAAGAAATATAAAGATATTCCAGTGTATTTCAGTTGTAGTCGTGTAGTGGTCTTTTTTTTTTCTTTTTTTTGCTATTGCAATTTGACTCCAAAAAATGGACTAGCTCATCTCTTGTAGCATAATTACATATGTATGAAATAACAGTTGGAAATTCTGATTATTTATATATTGAATGCTTCCTATCAGAAAACAAAATATGTGTGAAAAAAGTATGCATTGTATCATTTATTGTGTTTATTTCTGATAAGAGTAGGAATTGATTAGAAAACCCTCTACTTTTTATTTCAGTTATGGAGTGTTGGGCTATTTTTCCATGACTAATTTTTATTCAATTCAAACTTCATTTCTCTTCCACTGTGTATATACAGTGGAAAGTACCAATGCAAGATGACATAGAGGCACATTCTGTCACAATAAGCTCTCACACCCGTGTCTCTGTAATGTAGGTAAATTGGCAGAGTGGAGCTCATCTGTACTCAGTGGCTGCCAGATGTAACTAAACAATGAAGTAACTGTAGTTGACATAGGAAATTCCTCTACATCATTACTGATATAAATCATTCAACTTCTTTTATTTCCAGAATGCCCATACTTAGAAGCAGACAACTGTTTACAAAATATAGGGATCTTGCTTACTAATTAAAATATTACTCTTGTAAAAAATATATAGGATCACATGAATACATTGCTAGAACTTCTCTTCAAATCCAGGAAAAGAGCTCATGAAAGTAAAGCAGTCCTCTAAGTTAAGCTTCATTAGCTTCACATTAATCTACTTCTGGGCTTCTATTCTTAATCACACATTTTTATGACTACTAAAAACAGATTCTCTGTAATAAAAATAATACATGATATATTACTGTGATGGCAAGGTGATAAATTATAGGCTGAAATTTGGGTTATTCTTCATGAGGAAATAATTGCTATGATTATCTTTAGGACTGATATGCATGTAAATGATGTATTTTAAAAGAAATGTTCTAATTGCCTTGATTTTGTAAAATTTACAAATTTTATTCTTCTTATGGAAATAAGTTCTTTTAAAGCAGCAGGTCTTAAGATAAATCATTTAATGATGACTAATTAGGTAGCTGTCAAAGATGATAGTTGCACATTTATTTTTCATTTTTAATATTCCTTTTCCACTAAGAAACAAAAGTATTATTAAACACTAAAGCTATCATCAAAATCTAAATAAAAATATCTAAGTATTTTATTATAAAATATTAAGTTAATTTTTTATAAAAATGGTTTATATCACATGAGTTAATCAACTGGTTATAGCAGAGTGTTTTAAAAGAGTTATTTTGCTTCAAAATAACAGTCACAGACAATTTCAGTGAAACAAAACCTATTTGTCTGTTACCACTTTCATGTGCTTACTTATATAAATAAGTAATGGGAAATGAATCCATACAAGTTACAGAAGGACTTTTGATAGTCAGCAGTAACATGTAAATGGGGTTTTTAGAACTAGCACCTTTTGGCTGTAGCAAACGGCAGTAAATCCTTAGTGATTTAGCAAACATTTTCACTTTAGCATTGATTCAGTAAAGTTTCTCTTCTCTTAAGCTTTGAGTTTGGGGTTAGTTTGTTCATTTATTCCTATTCTATAGTGAATATTGAGAGCTATTTTCAGAAATCAAAACTACATTCTCAAAGGAGAAATTTAAACAAATGCCAGAAGCTTTCTAAGGGAATATTGTGGACTCTTAAAAACTACTGATAACGAAAGTTATACCATTAAAGCAATACTCACTTCCATTGAAGACTTTTCTTTAAATCTCAACTTTTTCATTGTGATATGTAGTTTCAAAATGCATATGTAAAAAAAAAACAAAACAAAATATATTATACATGACAATTCTTTATTGAAATTCAGTAGCACTCTACACTCTCCAAGCAAACACTCTGGCATTGTGACATAATTTCTCTATCATGAGGAATTGGTAATGTAATTCCAAAGGTGTACAGTTGAATTGAAACAACATTTGTATCTAAAGCAGCTCACATTCTCCGAAACAACTCAATAAGCTTTAAGATTGATTTATATTTACAAGCACTTAAAAGACATAGAAAACTGATAACAAGAAAATTATAGCATACAAAGTTTAACTTTGATAATTTATATTTTTAAGCTAAAGTGGGCCTTACAGCAAAAGAACTCTTCCACTAAAAGAAATTATCTACAATTTCTTTAGTTTATAAATTTTTTGTGTTTGTATTAAATGAGAACATTACTATGTTTGGCCAACGAATCTTATAAACTGTCCAAATTAATTAGGTAAATTTTCATCAAAAGGAGGACTTAGAGAAAACAAAAAGATAATGATGTATAAAAATATTTCTTTTTAAATTATTAAACCATGTAAATGTTAAGTACTGAATTATTCTTTGGTTACCAAAGTGTCATGCTAGCTGAATATACATTTGTTGGAGACCAGCTCCAACTATTGAGGTGTCTGGAGGCAACACAGGCAGGAATTGGAAATCTAAGATGGAAAGGCATCGGCGAGCAGAGATTCCAAAAGGGGAGACAGGAGTGGGCGAGAGGAAGACACCAGAGTCAGGGTTGGGTGCAAGTCTTCCTGCTCATTCCCTTAGCAGGTCTTTATTTATACTGTGTAACAAGAAGTTAATTGCAGTAATGCATAGGGTAAATTAATGAGAAATCACCATAAAACATTCTCAAGGACAAGGGGAACAAAGCATTTTTTTTTTTTCTTAACATATTATGGTACACTAGGTTATACGTTTTTGTGATAATTATCATGTCTACAGCTGTTTAGTTATCACTCAAAGGAAGAGGGGTCTGGAAAGGGATGAGCTCGTTAGCAAAAGGCTATTAGGGGTCTTGGGTAGTAATAAATTGTGTTAGCAATGTTATCAGTGATTGTCCAAAGAAAAGCTACTGGATGATTTAAGGCTAGCAGAACGTAGTTAGTGCTTGTTTTAAAAAGGAGTAAATTAAGAGAAAGTTGTACAGTTGTATATCAAACACCACCTGTGTAATCAAGGTTAAAATTTGTCCATGAGTCCTTATACCCTGGGAGTCTTATCTGAGGTTTGTTTTTTTATTCAAAGAAACCAAGGAAGCTTCCCAGGAGTTTTTATGCCATGGGGTTTTATCTCTCCTGGGGCTTGCCTTCTGTCTCAGGAGACAGAGGAATTTCTCGCCCTGGGGCAGCTTGCCTGAACCAGGCAGCCACCTTTTGAGGCTAATACAATCCAGTTGTAAACTGAATGTTGCTCAGAATATTTTGATATTATAATTATACAAAAAAGGAAGGTTATAACATAAGTTAGCAGTGGAAATTCTGATTTTTCAGAGCTTTTCCTGATCTATCCAGAATCTGTCCGTCGATAGACGTTGCATAGCTTGTGCCATACATTAAAGTGTTATACATTAAATAGCTAAAAAATTGCATGGTATTCAGTAACATATTTCTTAGAATTTTTGAGTAAAGCATGTAAGTCCAAGATTTGTCTTCATAATTGTGAATACTTAAGACAAGCTAAGATTTGGTGAGCATTCATATAAAAATAGGTTGCTCAAGTTTCTGGAATTTGTCAGAATCTACTTATGACTATGGCAGTGGGTGTAATCTAGAATGTTCCCCAAAATACAAAGGCTGCATAGTCCAGTATCCAATAGCCAGGATAGTAATATGAATATGGAAAGACAAAAAAGTTTTTAAAATACAAATTGTGGCCAGTGTAGTTAGGTGCAGAAACCTTACCCTAAGTAAAAATACTTGAACATGTTTCTTGAAACATTGTGCTTTCCAGTTAAGACATATGCAGGCTAAAAATGAACTCCAGGCCTCAAGATTGTTATTCCCTGCCAGATGAGTTATTTGAGCATAGGATAAGTAATCAAGCTTGCTTCCTTTGCTTATCTCCTAATGTCTAGACACTAGGTCACACTGATTTTAAAGTCAATTTGAAGGCATCATTTACATACAATACAATATCGTGAGTTTAAGAATTCAGCTCAGTGGGATAGACAGATATGGAAATCCAAGTAGTCATCACACTTAAAAAGGGTATATATCATTTTAATCTTCTCTAAAAAGTACATTCCTGCTGTGCTCAGTACATCCCTATATGTGGTACTGGGCCTTAGTTAATAGACTAATTTTCTATAACTGCAGATCAGTCTTGCCTTTCTTTATTGTCATATAATTAAGTCATACAGATTGTACTCTTTTGTATTTGCTTTCTTCTGTTCAAAATCTTGTTTTGGAGATATTGTTGCATAGATGAATAGTTTGGCACATGTTATTGCCAAACTATTGTTTAAATAATAACATGGTTCTTTATGAATTCTTAGCCCATTTCAAGTTATGATCTATTGTGAAAAATACTGCTAGTGTCATTCATCTATAAGACTTTTTTGTATATTTCAATTTTCCTGGTTGACTACATATGAACATAGTTATTGTGACATATATGAAATATTTAAACAACTTTATATAGGGGCTGCCAACCAAGTCCCAAAGTGATTATACTATTTTGCAGTTCATCAAAATTCCCAATACAGTGTATCTTCATCAGGACTTGATAGTTATCTGTATGGTTTCAAAACGTTAGCTATTTTAGTTGGTGTCTAGGAAATTGTCATTGTGGCTTGATTTAGAACATTAATAAATGATGATAACCATCTTTTCATGTACTACGAGCCATTGTGTCCTTTGTGAAATGTCCTTTCCAACTTTTGTTCAGTAATTATGTTGTTGTTGTATAAAGTTCAACATATGATGGATGAGTATTTTAGTTTTATAATTTTTTAAATGTGAATTGCCATTATTTTGTAAAATTCATCCCAGCATTTTTAAAAAAGATTTATTTATTGATGCATACATAACTGGGGTATAGGCCAGAGGTGCAGGGGTGGTGAGAGGATTCACTAAATAGAGTGTGGAGCAGAACAGTCAGATCAATGAAGTACACTACTGAGGGGAGCAGCAGGTGAGTCAGGAGAGGTCTGCACACCATGTGGATCCCCTCCTGGGCAGGGATTGAACTCATGCTGAAGTGACTTTAGTTTTTTAGTGCTGTGCTTTAACCTGCTGTGCCACCAGGGAGGGCTTCTAACAATTTTTTTTTTTTTTTACAAAGTTTATTTTTACATCATTTTGCACATTTTTTTTTTCCATCT
>NW_004567114.1:42507249-42521154 GCF_000260355.1 Condylura cristata
CCATAGTGGTTGTACTAGTTTGCATTCCCACCAGCAGTGCAGGAGAGTTCCTTTTTCTCCACATCCTCGCCAACAATTGCTGTTGCTAGTTGTTTGAAGATGTGCCATTCTCACTGAGGTGAGGTGGTATCTCACTGTGGTTTTAATTTGCATCTCCCTTATTACGAGTGATGTCTAACATTTTGTTTTTAATGTTATTTTAAATTACTTTTTAGATTTAGCATTGTTGCCATTACAATAAAGTAAGACGTACCTTTATATTTTTACCTGTTAACCTGCATTTTTCTAAGTTCATTTATTATTTCTATTACTGTTTTTGTAGATTCCTTAGGATTTTCTATAAACATGTCCTCCTCTGTGAATATAGTTTCATTTATTTCTTGACAGTTTTGGATTTTTTCATTTTTCTCTTGCCTCATTATAGTGACTTGGGCCTGAAGGAAGATGTTAAACAGAAATAATGAGATCATCACCTTTATCCCTGAAGGGAATGCTAGTATTTTTACATTACATAGAACATTAGGTAAAGATTTTTTTTTAACAATGTTCTTCAGTAGGTTAAGGAGGATCATTTTTGTTCCTAATTTGAAATTTGTCAAATGACTTTTTAGCATATTTTGTTATTTTCCTTAATGTGGTTAGTTTCTATATTCAACTAAACTCATATTCCTAGGATTAATTTTTATTTGTTACACATTTTTATAATTTATTGCTGGATATGATATATTAATACTTTAAATCACTTTAATGGTGGTAAAATTTACACACAGATTTTCTGATATTTGTTAAGGTTTTATGCCTGTGTTCATGAGGGTTATCAGTCTACAGGTGTTTTTTCTAGTAATGTTTTTCTCATATTTTGGTAATAGAATAATAACATCTCATGTATTAAATTTTGGATTATATCTTGTTTTTTTCTTTTTCTGAAAATGTTTGTTATGTAGCTATTATTTTTTCTAAAATATCATGTATTTCACCCCAAAAGCCAATCAAACTTTCAATGTTCAGCTGAGAGCATTTTAATTAAAAGCTAATTTATTCAACATGGTTAATAAAAGAGCATATTTCAGATTTTTTTTGTGGCTCTTTTGTAGGTTAGGTATTTTAATTAATATGCTAATTTCACTTATAGTATTGAATATTTTGACAATGAAATTATTTCAGTATTTCCAATCTTTAGAATAATAAGTGATTACTCCATTTCACTGTTTTTATAGTGACTTTCCCTTCTTATATAACAAATCTATAGTTTCAGTTTTATTAAATTTTTAGATAATCCATTTTTATTTTTACTGATGTCTATTGTTTATCAGTTTAATATTTATTTCAACTCTGATCTTTATTATTTTGGTAATTTGGTAATTTCCTGATACAAGGTAGAAAATTATAACATTAATTGTAAGTTTTTCCTTTCCTAATGTATACATTTGAATATCAGCATTGTCATTATAGCAATGCTGTATGTTCATATCACTCACAATCTGACATGTGCTCAGCATATTTTCACTTTTGGTATTTTTACTCATAGATAATTTTAATTGCACTATTTAATTTTAAGATACAGATTTATCAGATTTTTTTAAGGTATAACTGACATAAAATGTTTGTTTCAGGTAAAAAAGAGTGTGTTAAAACTTGAATATAATATAAAATGACCACTAGACTATGTTTAGTTAGTATTCATTATCAGATGTTTTTATGTTACTGATTTATTTTTTAACGTCATAGTGATCAGAGATAATTATTTCTATGACTTCAAAGATTTTAAATTTTGACACTATTTTTTTTCCCTCCATGACAGTCTATCTTGGTGAAAGGTTGATATGTTCTTCTTTTCCTTCAGCTTTGCAATATAATTGACATAACATTGTATGTGTGTGCTTGTAGTAGGATAGTTCTCTATAAATATAAATTAGGTATCTGATTATCTATTGTTCATCATCTGTATTCTTTCTGATTATCACTTATAGAGTGAAGTGAGTTGAAATCTTTAATTGCCTATTTTTCCACTGAGTCTAATAGTCTTCAGACTGTAATTCTCTGCACAAGTTTAAAATTGTTTTCTTCCTTAAGAATTAACCCTTTGTTATTGAGAAAACCAAAGACAATGTATGAAAATAATTCAGACCATAGTCTGAATTCTACACCTACTCTCTTTCCCAAATTCATATTTTGATATGGTTCTGATAGTCTAAGAGTCACTTAGGTTAGGTTGATCCTTCATTTTGAATGGCAGTAGTTAGCTTTTTCTATCCTTGGATAAACTAGTCATTAGCTGTGAATTGCTTTGTGGGAGGGACGTGATGTTGCTTAAGGTTAAGTTTCAGAAAAGTTTTTAGTTGAGAGTTGTCAGACATCCACACTGGCGGATAAAAGTTTGTGTCATAGTCCTGAAAATAGAGGATCTGCATAGCATACCACATATAGTGTTAAGTGAAAGAAAGAGCCACATTTGCCACTGTTTATAGGTTGTATCATCTTACCAAAATATAAAAAGGATACAGCAGATTTTTTGTACATGGTACATATACAAATTTCAAAATTTCTTCATTAATTACTAAGTAGAACATACAATGGAATTTTATTATTTACAATAGGAATAAAAACCATAGCTGTATACCTTTATAACAAAATATGTAGCATTTTCTGATTCAGTTATATGTGTTATTGTACATTAGCCCTGAGACTGTAGCATTTTTATAAATGCATAAGAGTAGAAATATATTGATAACAATGGGCACAATGATTAAAATGTTAGTAAGCTCAATAAGACTAGGATTTATCTATTACTTAAATGCCACTTTACATGAAATTTGATCACCAATAGTGGGAATTACCTTCCAGACACATACTGAAATATTTAAGGAAACATATAAAAGACCTCTAGTATTTCACCTGTGTAAACTTAGAGACACTTTTATCAAAATATATCAGGTACAAAGTAAATTTGGGGGTACAAAATTACCTTAATGAATATAGAAAGTGTACCTGTTTGGAGTAAAATAATTTTAAATGAGTAACAATTGATGAATTGCCAAGGAAGTAACTATTTGGTTGATATAAATCTGTTACTAATTGGGAAATGTTATACTACTATAGGTTATTGTAATGAGAAATCTCTGTAGGAAGAATTTAATGACACAATTATTCTCTCCAATAAAACAACAATTAGTTTGTCTTGTATTGTAGTAATTGTTGCTAACAGACAGTTTCAACCATGCTTAAAAACTAAGTATTGAAACCTTTCAGAAAAATTTTTGTATTACAGGTTTACTTCACATTTCCAAAATTGTTGATGGCTGTGTTTGGTGGTGGATGCTGTGTGGTAACAATACCTGATAGGGGTGATCCTACACCTCTTATATAGTGTTATAAACCAGTGTACCTCAGTAACATTCTTTAATTAAGAAAATCTTAAAAATATTTAAACTTTAAGTAGATATCAGCAGTAATAGATTTGCAGAAAAATTGAAAACACAGTTAAGGGTCTCTAAACATCGTCTCTGCTTTCCTAAAAGTCTCACCTGTTATTCTCAACTTAGTGAGATGCAATTTCTATAACAATGTGATTGTATTATTACTAGCCACTTCTTAAAAAACATAGTTTATATTAAAGAGAGCACTTTATAAGTTGTATGTTTATGTGGGTTTTGACAAATGCATAGCATTGTGGTATCATATGGAATAGTTTGACCACCCTAAAATCTCTTGTTTTCAACCTATCTTTCTTCCATTTCCATGATAAAAGTAAATTGTACATCCACTCAATATAGGTCCTTTAAAAAAAGTGTGTGTGGAAGGCGAGTCTAGAGTGCACAGTTTTCATCAGATTCCTTGGTTCATGGTATATATTATAGCATCTGTTAGCACAAGAACACTCGTTGTTTTTGCATTTTTATTTGCCATTTCCCATAATATGGAAAATTCACCTCTAACTTACAGGACTTGACCTGGTACTGGCATCTAAAATTTGTTCTTTGCTTCTTGACTTCAAACAACCTTGCTTCAAGAGTGACCAGACAGCGATAGATCAGGACAGAAACAAGATCACCTCATAATCGTTTTTTGAACATAAACAAAAACATTAACATAATCTAATCCTCCCAAATTACCAAGCATGAAGCTATTCTGGTTTGAAAGAATGGCTGGAGTTTCTTTACCTTGGATAGTTTTAGCTCTTATGAACTCTTCCTATCTTAAATGATCCAAATTATTGCAAAAACCAGTCATAAAGTGTCATCTGCTTTCTGACAGCATCCAACGCAGAACAAGATCACAATAACTTAAGTCTTTTCCAAAATACCATAACACGTTCTTTCAACTTACTATGCTTAACAAGCAATCTTTAAGCAGACATATGGATGTTAGGGTTAGTGTCAGTGTCAGCTACTAGTAGTCTACACATTTGTAGACTGCCTTTTTATGAAAGAACAAGAATAGATTTCTATTTCTTGATATCAATAAGTTTAATACTATTAATTACCTTCCTTGTAGTATTATCTGTGTTAAGAAATACTTAATTACTTTGCTAATTAACCAGATTCTTTCCCAGGTTCTAATTTCTAAATTACCAAATGACTATCTCTTTCAGTACTCATTGCTTAAGGCATGAAAACAGGGAAAAAAATGACAAAAAATGAATGTTTAGAGGACTTGATAGTGTGGTCATTTCCTATAACTTCACATACAAAATCATTGTGTTCTCTGATCAATCCATACTTACCATTATAAAAGATAATTCTCAAGGCACTCACTGTAAATTCTTATCCAGATAACTCACCTTATTAATTTTCTAAAGAAACCAAGATGTCTGTGTTGATCAGTATTTCACTTTGTCGAGGTTGTTCATTAATGTCAATACAAAAGTTCATGAGCTGTAAAATCCTGAGGTTAAGATTAAGCAGCTACTACAAGTGTACCTTCTGGCCCATAGTAAAAGGCTCGTAGAGTAAATTAGTCTCTTGCATATCACTGCTTAGTGACTCAAGAGTGATTATTTTTTATTATTTTATAAGATCATATGAAAGTCTCTTCGCATTTTTATTTCTTTCTTTGCTGTAAACTCCAAAAAAGGAAAAAAAAAACTTCATTCTGAATGGAATCTGTTGTTTTTCATAATCTGAAGATTTATACTTCAATTGGACTTTTTCTTTGAGAACAGGAGAAAAGATGTATTTTCTATCTCACAGCATTCCTTTTACTGTTTTTCTAGGCACCATTATTCTTGTAAGAATAAAAATAAGATGAGGGGTACTTTGTCTCTGTATTGTACTTGATGTAGTCTTTCTTCTTTGTTATTCACTGCAGACCAAAATATAATTTCAGTATGTTGCACAAAGAGTGTCAATGTGAAATACACTCTTGATAGACCTCATAGAGAATTCCTAATAAATGACCATGACCCTTTTATGAGTCATTTTATCAATTTTCTTGTTATTCTCAGTGAGTATTTAGCTATTTTCTTCTTTTAACCTTTCTTAGATGTGAGTGTAAATCTGCTATTGCTTACTGTCTTGAAAAAATTATGGTCCCCATTTTTATCTGTCCTTGGATGGACCAGTAGCCAATAGTTGAATTAGTAGTTTCCCACATTTACTTAGGAGAATCTCTTGTACTGTGTAATAGAAACAGGATTGATGATGAAGTAAACCCACTTTCCATGTGTAATCAAACTCTAAACTGCCTTTACTTACTTGTTATACCTCCCAAGTGGATGTTGAACTTATATTTGCAAAAGACTTACATCTTACATATCTACCTGACAATTCTATGCTGTCTGTCCTTGAAAGGAACACTTTCCACTTATCTGATACCTATTTAAGCTTGTGTCTGGTTTTCCACTGCTATCTTTTGAGTTAATTTGAGCTAGATTTTTGGTGATTATATCATATTAATTGTACAAGTTAGGGTCACTGGTGGCTAAACCAATATAGATTGTAAAATGTAGAATGCCTCAAAAACAGTGCAGGACTATTCTCCATTCACATAATAGTTGCAAGTAAATGATACTGCCTTTGTGGGGTTTTTCTTTGTGGTGATAGAGCGACTCAGTCTATTTCTGTGTTTTTTGTTCCCCATTGTCTAGGACAACACTGTCCTAGAGAATTTTCTTCAATGAAGGATATGTTTTTTTTTTTTAAAGATTTATTTATTTATGCATACAGAACTGGGGGACAGGCCAGGGGTGTGGGGTCAGTGAGAGAATTCACCAGAGAGAAAGTGGGGAGCAGAACAGGCAGATTGACGAAGTATACTGCTGAGGGGAGCAGTGGGCGGGTCAGGAGAGGTCTGCTGCGCCATGTGGATCTCTTCTAGGGCAGGCGGGGATCGAACTCATGCTGAAGTGGCTTTAACTTAGTGCTGTGCTTTAGCCTGCTGCACCACCAGGGAGGGCCTGAAATATGTATTTTATAATGGAAGTAGCCCTTAGTTTTTTTGAGTAGGTTTTGAGCAACTGAAATACAGTTTGTGTGACTTAGGAAATGAATTATAATGGTTGAATTTTTATTAACTCAATATTAATACCTACATGTAAGTAGATGGGTTAGTGGCTATGGTCTTTGGTGATGTAAATTTAGGGTCTTTTTTGCATCTAGGTGGAAGAGATGGTAAAAGGATGTGAGGAAACATAGCCACTTCATGAAAGCCTTAAAGTGGAAAGGACATAAATTCTACTCAATTCATTCCCTAGGGCTTAATAACATGGATATATCAAATTGAAAGAAAGCTAAGAAATGCAATCGTGCTATATGCCCAGGAGGAAGAGAAGAAGAATTGTACTGACTTCAGTGAGCAGTTAGTATGCCCTGTGTTGCATTTAGGAAATAATTAAATCTATTCAGTACCTAGACATATAAATGTAATTTGTATTTGAAATTGTTGGGTAAGTAATTAATATATCATTACAGGAAAGCCCAAGTTCCTTTTTGGTTATATTAGCCTTCTTAGTATCAAGGAGAATAGATGTTAACCATAAGCAATAAATATATGTTATTAAATCAAACAAGTAGGAAAATGAAATGGAAATATATCTTCAAAAACAGTACCTGGCCTTTTCCAACTGGCTTTGTATTGCTGCTGGTCATATACTAATAGCTTTTTCAAAGGTAAACCATAGGTGGTTGACAGGAATTAGAAAACGGCCTCAGTGACTCCTCTCTTCTTTGTATTAATATTCTTGTTTCTCTTTTACAATGTTTCTTTACTTCATTTAGACTTTCTGATCTCATCGCTCAATGGCATGGATGACCCTGGTGCCTAATTGTCTCATGCTACAGCTTCTTCCTATTTTTAAGGACCTGACCACATCGTTACTTTCCTGCTTTTCCTTGGCCTGTCTCATAGCTAAATCTAACCACTATGGATGCTGAAAATAACACCTACCCATATATTTGCTTTTCTGACAGGTTATCTTTAATGCCTGAACTATCTGGGGTTAATCTTATTAATCTTATAGGTGATTGACTTCTAAATACCCACACAGAAAGCTGAACAAAATTCTAGGGAATTTTGTCTTAATCTGACATGACATGGGTATTTCATTATTACTTTTTAAATACATTTTACAAGTCCTTTTAATAAAAACTTGACAGTATGTTGCTAATAGTAACTAGCAAATTGTGTCCTGAATATACATGACAAGACTAGTGTGTATGCACATAGGTGTATTTTTTTCTAAATTAACATGAAAACATTTCTGTTTATCTTCATGTAGCATTACAGTAGGGATCTAAGTAGAACTTCAAAGAAATATCTCAGTGGACAAATAGTGGTCAAAAGAAGTGATCAAAGATAGTATTTGAAGCCTTCCTTTTTTTAAAGATTTATTTATTTATGCATACAACTGGGGTACAGGCCAGGTGCAGGAGCAGTGAGAGGATTCACTAGAGACAGAGGGGGTAGCAGAACAGGTAGTCTGACAAAGTACACTGCTGAGGGGAGCTGTGGGCTAGACAGGAGAAGTCTGTTGTGCCATGTGGGTCAGTTCCCTAGCTGGCGATGGAAGGTGAGCTGAAGCAGCTGTGGCTAGCTTCACAGTACTGTACTTTAACCCATTGTGCAACAAGGGAGAGCCCTCAAGCCTTTTTATAATTGCTAGCTTTTCTTTAGGCACTTTTTAATTTTAATTTTTTTTTATAGAGGTAGCCTATGTTTAAGATACTGTAGAGATTTCAGTTGTATGATATTCAGCAGTTGTGTATATCACATTGCTCTTAGAACCAAAACTCACCACCAACCATTGAGTCTTTGCCATCTGTTCTGGCCCACTCTCCTACCCTCTGGTAACCACCATTCTATTGTCGGAGTCTAAGGTTGCTTTTGTTTCATTTTTTTTGCCTTATTTATATCTAACAAATGAATGAAACACTATGGTATTTGCCTTTCTCCTTCTGATTTCATTTAGTATAGTCCTAGAGTTTCATTCATGTTTCTGCAAATGCCAAGAATTACCTTTTTGTGGCTGATTACTACTCCATTGTGTGTTTGTGTGTGTGTGTGTGTGTGTACCTACACATGCAAGTAAAACATACATGTTCTTTCTCCCATCATCCATCAGATGAATACAATGCGAACTACTTCATCACATAAAATGTAGTTTGTAACCTCTTACTCCTATCAAATATAGAAAGATTTATAGGTAGGATAAAAGTAGTGGTGGAGTGGTAGCATATGGAAGTACCTAATGTTATTTGGTTCCTGTTGTTTCTATTTCCTAACACTTTTTCTACTTAATAATAAGTGTTCTTTTATTGTCTTGTGAAGTTGTTTGATAAAGTGAGAGAATAGCTTAATTCTATGAAAGCTTCAATATTCAGGTATAAATATTGACACCAAAGTCCTTGCTATTTAATATTACTCAATTCTGTTCAATATTAGAAAATATAAAGAAAACAAATGATATATATTAGAGCCTATTTTCCTAGAAAACAATATCATAGTGTCAAATACCAGTAAGAATGATGGAGTACTCACTGTATTTTAAAGGAAATTTTGTACATGATCAGGAGAGAATGAAATCAGTGAATTCGAGCTGGTCATCAACATAATTAAAGATGAAGAATGATTTTGGTAGGTTGAGAGATGAGAATATATCTTAAATAATGCTTAAAATGTAAAGTATGATCAAATTTTGGAGGATTTTGTGACCTATATAAGATTACCACTGGAAAAACTTTGAAAAGTGTAAAATGATCAAATTGATTATAATGTCTTAACAGTAAGATGATGATGCAATTTATCATGCGATTGGATCATTCTTTTAAACTGAATGGGTCTATTTTTAATACTTACAATAGCAAACTGAGATTGTTTTAGGCATATGGGAGTGTTGTCATCCAAATTATAGGCTGTAGTATAATGCGGGATGCACATTAGAGGGTGAAAGCAGGGAAAGAGGAAACTGTTACAGATGAGATATAAATATGATGATCTGAATCACAAAGATGATAGGGAGAGTAAAATTCAAACCTTTGGGAAGTATAATAAAAGACATTCTGACAGGACTTGGCATTTGCTTGGATGTGGCTACAAGTCTGGGTGAAGTGCTGCCTACATTTTGCTGGTAGTATCTGGGAGAAAATGCCACTTTTAAAAACTGGTAAAGCTGGTATACAAGACTCAAATTCAACATATTTCAGAGAAAATGAAGAAAGTTATTTTTTGTGTGTGTATGTATAATGTCATGAATTTTATTACAGTAAGCATTGAGTTTTACAACGCAAACAGAATTTTTTCTACTACACAGTGAATTTAAAGAACCAAGTTGTATTAATTGTCCTGCAGAATCTTCAGTCCATAGCACATTGTTAGTATTTCACTGACACTATTTTCCTTATCATTAAAAGGAAGATTCTGTTTAAAACTCTGCTTTTAGTATTATTCAGCCTATAAAGTAAATGGTCATATACTTACCAACTTATACTAGAGAACATTTTATTATGAGAATAATTCAATTCACAAAACTTTTCCCAAACCCTAATACTCCAAGTACATCATGGAAGCATGAATAACATCCATTTCAAAAAAATGACATAAAGCCACTTGGTATCTTTACTAAATCATGGTAGATAACTATGGAGTAACAAAAATCATTTAACTAGTTTATATTGTTTTAGCTTATGATTATGAGAAAAATACTATAGTCAAGACTATAATCACTCGCACCTTTAACTTATCTTTTTCTGAAAGAAAAATGAAAATAACAATTGCTTCATCAAACCACTAATAATAAAGCATTGAAATGCATTTAGAAGACTTGCAAAGCTTTTGTGCATTGATCTGAGATGTTCCCAAAAGAGTTTACTACGTACGCGAAAGAATAGACCAAGTTGAATGGCTTAGTTATTACTGTATTTTAAGGAAGAAATTTCCTTAATAATCTTAATGGAACAAACCCTCCCATTGGGCTTAAAAAACACTCAAAATTACTATATATCATACATGCATTTTATAATTGCCATTAAATTTCTTAAAGTAATATTTTAGCTAATGCCTTTTTTGATTATGGGTATATAATTCCGGACACATCAAACTATATATATACATATATATGTATACGACAAATACATATATATGATGAAACTTCAACTTGATCCACAAAGAAGGAATAAAAAAAATATAGAGAACTATGGAATGACAATCATCTTCACTATATCCACCTTAAACATGGAGAGTACTGAGTCTCTGCATACTCTTATGCCAGTGTTGTGGACTCTTAGTCTTAAGTTCTATGTCAGCCACAGTACACTGAATCTGTACAGTCTTTGGAAACTTTGCACAAGTTGCCTGCATGCACCTTGTCTTATTTGCATTGCCTGTGTCTTTCACTTCCTGTCTGGGAGCTTGTGTGAAGGTACCAGTAGGAAGCCTACTGGAATTACTTGGTCCTCATGAAGGGACAACTTAGAAGTATTGAAAAGATGGGGCTGCATAAGGCAACTCTTCATTGGTGGGTGATAGGAACCACAGATAAAAGGATCCTTTATTTGTCCCCAGGGTTGATAGTTCTGAGTAATATTTAATAAGTTTTCTCAGGAAATTTTGGTTGCATTGAGTGCTGGGTCACCTTTAGTTGTAGTCAATATCATTATTGACTATAACTCCTTTTTTACTCCAACTCCTTAGTTTCCAAAATAAATTACAGCTTTTGGTCTCAGGCCCTGATTTTAGTGAGAGTTGATACTCAAAATCCAAGAATAGAAAGAATTTAGAGACTGCTATTCTGTAGCTGACAGTGGGCAGTTAACACTGATCGTGCAGTCACTTGCAGTATCTGCTATCACAGGTGAGTGTAAAGATTCATAATATAATAAGTAGGGTGCCTGTACATAAGTTTGGAACAAAGAACTTAATTTATAGTAAGAAATTCTGCAATCTGTGCATGACTAGAAGATCTGTTGGTTTTCCCACAAAACATCTAACTGATGGAAACATACATTACTACCATAAAATTTCAGCTAAGGTGCTAGCCCAGGGATTATCAGTAGGAGTTGGAGTTCTGTCTCCTAGTATGTGACATAAATATTGAACCAAAAACAACCAGCCCTGTACAAGGAAGTGGCATTTATTGTAGTTTCTATTAACCTGAACCGCCAGCAACCATAACGCAATGAGGAATGACAATTGGAGAATCCCTTGAGGGATGATATGAATTTCATCACCAGATAAAACACTTGATGATTTATATGAGAATGAAAAATTAAGAAATTTAGAATGCATACTCAAAGCATAGGACGTAAATGGTAAATACTGGCTAAGGAGTCAGTGAGTTATAAGAGCCAGACTGTAATTAGTAAAAATATTTGTCATTTATAAAATCTCACATTTTTGGATCTGGATGAAAGTAACTATAGGTTTGACTGGATGAATGGTGAGATTACACAAAATGCACATGTATAAACAACTCAAGTGGTGCATACAGTGGATTGCATAACATGCCTCTTTTTAGAAATTTAATTCCTCTTGACTTTATCTCATAAATTAATACAACCAATTGTGCAAACTAATTTTGAATGGACAAAATTTGAGAGTTTCTCATGCAAACACATACTTAGCACCTCTTGGTGCTTTGCCCTAGTTTTCTCTGATTATTGAGATGAGGATTTATAGGAACCTCCTATCTCTTAACACATGTTCATCTTGGTATGAGCTGATGAATGAATGCCCTATGGAGCAATCTTCTATTACATGAGGGCAAAGTATTTCTAATGTTTCATTTTTTTCATCCTTTGAGGATTTGATTTTTTTTTTCTTAAGATTTATTTATTTGTGTATACAGAACTGGGGTACATTCCAGAGGCTCAGCGGTGGCAAGAGGATTCACCAGAGACAGTGGGGAGCAGAACAGGCAGATCAATGAAGTACACTGCTGAGGGGAGCAGTGGGAGGTCAGGAGAGGTTTGCTGAGCCATGTGGATCACCTCTGGGGCAGGCGGGGATTGAACTCTTGTGGAAGTGGCTTTAGCTTCTTAATGCTGTGCTGTAACCTGCTGTGCCACCAGAGAGGGCCGCAGGACTTGATTTTTATATGCTTTTCCTAAGACTCCTTCACAGGCCTCAGCACTATGGAGAATAGCACACACAGCAGTAGCTGAATCAATAATGCTTGGGGCAGTAATACCATGCCAGTCTTCCCATGCCAGTCTTCCAGCCCTCAATTCTACTCTAAACATCCTTTATCTGAGACATGTAAGGAAAAGTACAGGACTACAACATTCTTCTGGTGTTAGAGGAGGGAGAAAAGTACAGCAAGATTTAGACAAATGTTAGAGCGTAAGAGTTTACCTTTCACGTCTCTTTTTCACTTGGGATTCCCTCTCTATTCTTGGTAATGTACAAGGGCTCTCATTTCTCTGTACCTCATTTTGTATTCAAAATAATTTGTCATCAATGAAATGCTGAGTTAAAAGTGAAAAAAATAACTTGTTCAAATTATTAATAACAAATACTAAGTACTATTCCATCAGGGTCTATTTTATCATTTAGGAACCAAAAATTTCTCATACTAAAACATAAATTTAGTGCTATGTTGTGAACAGTTTCATGTTGTGAGGAATATAATTTTGGAGAAAAGATGTCTAAATTACTTTTGTCATGGAAAAATAAGAACAATTTTAGGATAAACTGACAATGATTGCTCTTTTTATTTTCTCTAATGTTATCAAATTTTCATACTGTCTTGAGGATAGAATGAGTTGTAGTTATAAGTTGGCAACCTCATATTACTAATTTGAATTTGACTTAAGGAATGCATATTAGGGGAATATACCTTTTGGGAGTGGTTTGAAAGTTACTATTTCTGAAAAATTTGTGGTAAAAAGAGTGAAATGGAAAACATGTAGTTTTATGAAATTTAATTACTGTGTTGACCTGAAAGCTCTAATGCTAAGTTTGTATTTGCAGTACAGAAATCACATTTACATTTATTTTTCTGTTGGTGGTTTTTGCTCTGATGTGACAAATTGTAAAGATGAATTTACTTGTTTTGTCTGTCTGAGTGTCTTATATTAACTGCATCTATTCCAACACTATTTTGCTCTAATGCCAGTCATTAAAAGCGTAAGTATAGCACTGCATAGATACATCTATACAGTCATTTTTACTTTCTTCCATTTGCCAGTTCTCTGTACATCATTAATTTTTCTTCAAAAATGGAACAGCAGTCAAGTTTAAAAAGAAAATGGAAAGAAAGAGAGACTGGTAGTAAATATTCTGTCATTTGCTTCATTTTTTTTTTTTTTTTTTTTAAAGATTTGGCCCTCCCAGGTAGCGCAGCGGGTTAAAGCCCTGCACTGAGAAACTAAAGCCACTTCTGCATAAATTCGAAACCTGCCTGCCCTGGAGGTGACCACATGGCGAGGCAGACCTCTCCTGACCCGCCCGCTGCTCCCCTCAGCAGTGTACTTC
>NW_004567114.1:42521254-42555166 GCF_000260355.1 Condylura cristata
GTCTCTGGTGAATCCTCTCACCCTCCGCATCTCTGGCCTGTACCCCAGTTCTGTACGAATAAAAAAAAAAGATTTATTTATATGTGCATACAGAATTCGAGTACAGATCAGAGGTGCAGGGGCAGTGAGAGGATTCACCAGAGACAGAGTGGGAGCTGAATAGGCCCACTGACAAAGTATACTGCTGAGGGGAGCAGTGGGCGGGCCAGAAGAGGTCTGCCTTGTGGTGTGAGTCAACTCCTTGGCTGGGGATCAAACTCATGCTGAAGTGGCTTTAGCTCCACAATGCTGTACTTTAATCTGCTGCGTCACCAGGGAGGGCCCCATTTACTTCATTTTTATAATTGCTCATGACCAAATAGTGCTAGAAGTTATGGATGCATGAGTTATGCCCATGAACAAGAAGAAATGATATTAGTGAAATGGTGTGTAACAGAAAAATAAATAACTTCCCAAGACCTAAAGAAGCAGAAAGATGAGGACTGAAGTACAATTGGTTTGGACTTGAGACCATAGGAGGTACGACTTATCATTTAGTTATATACATTATTTCCCCCCATATAACTAAGCCTGTATATATTGAAGCTATGGGAATTATCAGCTAATATTTGTTTAGTCCTTACTATTTTTCAGGTGTCTTCAGCTGTTTTGCACATGTTATTTTATTCTTTCAAAACTGCATAACTGCATGCTAGGTATTATGAAAGTTGGGAACCACCTAAATTAGATGACTCTTCAAAGGACTCAGCTTTTCACTACTTGGATAGTTGGATAGGAGCTACTTCCTTATCTTCAGTTTTTAACATCATTTGTCTCCCTTAAGTTCATAACCAGAGTCACTTCAATTTTTTTCCCCCCAAAGCAGTCCATTTTTCTTTAAAAGATAAAATCATGGCATTTGCGGCAACATGGATGGAGCTGGAAGGGATCATGCTTAGTGAAATAAGCCAGAAAGAAAAAGAAAAGTACCAGAGGGTTTTACTCATAGCAGGAGTGTAAAGGATCAGAAAAACAAAACATACATACATATGTTTTTTTTTGTTTTATATAAAACTATATATATTATATATGACTATATATATATATATAACTATATATACTATATATAACCATATATATAACTACACACACACACACACATACATACATAGAGAGTAATAAAGTAAGAAAGCATTAACTAACAACTATAAACCAGAGACATTCTATGGGGGTGGAGAGGGCAATAGGATCAAAACTGGGGTGAGAAAACATGGGATTGTGGTGATGGCACATGGGTGAAGTGGTGGTGGGAAGTCCATGGGGATTACAACTGAGATGAAAAATGTACAAAATGCAGAATAATGTAGAAATGTATTTATAAAATAAAAAAAATCACTAAAAAGAGGGAATACATTGATTGTAATTTACTAAAGCTATCTGTATCCCTCTTGTCTTCTCAGAACATCTGGGAAGCTTAAAATTGGCAAGTTAGCATTTTACTAGTCTCTAACAATTGCTAACTAATTGGTAAAATAAAGAGAAAGGACGTTATGGTTTGAGAGGAGGGGCTGATTTTCTGGTGAAACTAAAATGATCAGTACCTTATCAAATGCAAGAACAAATAGGATTTAAAACATGATAATTTGTTTATTATCTCATCATATTGAAGAAAAATAAAAGGAATGGTAGGGATATTTATTATTAATATGACATAATGCATGAGATGATTTGATGTAACTTGGAACTGAATCAACAATAAGATTTAAATGCCAAGAAATACAAAGGCAGTTTATTCTAAAATATTACTGTTGGCGAGAATTACTCAGAGACTAAATGACAGTACTTTATCTGTAATCACTTTATTTAATGATAGCTTCATCCTTCTCATCCTTCTCCTGAAAAAATGGGAAGTCATTTTTTTTCATTGCTGTTTTTCTTACAATTTATATGTTATTCTTTTTTTCACTTTTGATGGTTCAAGCTTCAGAATTGAAGTAGAATCTAGCTGTTCTCCATCTCCAATATAAATAATTGAATCCAGAACTCCACCATGAAGGTTTGGGTTATTGTAGGTGTCTTTACTCATTTCCCTGTTTCTGCTCTTGCTCCCTTTATTCTAAACAAAAATAGTCTGTTAGAATGTGCAGTAGTTAAGTTGAGGTCCTGAAATGATCTTTTTGTAGCGTAAAAGCCAAATTTATTAAATTGGACCACAAGGTTCAGATAAAATGGTGCTCACACGTAGCTCTTTGTCTTACCTCCTATTAACTCCTCATTGTCTAACTGCAGTTCATCATCCTGTCCTTCCTTTAGGGACATTTCAGGCACTTTCAGTTCTCAGGAACTTAGTGTTTGCTGTTCACTCTGCATAGAATCTTCTTTATTCACTTGTGATAAGTTATATTGCTAATGCTTTTAATGTCAGTGTAATACTCTCATTAATTTTAAGTGCAATACATTTAAAATAGCAATACCCCTGGTAATCTTACCTATTCTTCCTCCTTTTCATTACCCCATTATACTTACTATTTGTATACTTATAAATGTTACATATTTGTCCATTTATTGTTAATATTCTTCCCTTAAAATAATGAATGAAAGTTTTATTTTATGTATGAAACCTCATTGATGTTTGATAAACATTTAATGGATGAAAGAATGTCACATAAGAAATGGTTTTTAAGTATTTTCAGAGTAGTAGTCTTTCCTCAAGATTGAACACTTAGAGAATTATGAAGTCCTGATCTGAGGTCTCCAATATAGTTATATCCTTGCATTGTGGATGAAGCATCTAAAAACTAGTCAGAAACTTTTATAATGAAATTTTTATAGTGAAATTATTCTTTCACTTTTTAAATCTATATCATATTTTTTTCTCTTGATAGTATGGTGATGAACCTTTACTAATATAAATTACCTCTTACTGTTTATGTGAGTGAAAAGAGTGAAAATCTGAGTTACTGAAGTAATTACAAAGAGTACTTAAGCTCTGAGCAGTGATGTGCCTTTTTTTTTTTTAAGATTTATTTATTCGTACAGAACTGGGGTACAAGCCAGAGATGCAGAGGGTGAGAGGATTCACCAGAGACAGAGTGGGGAGCAGAACAGGCAGATGGAGGAAGTACACTGCTGAGAGGAACAGAGGGCGGGTCAGGAGAGGTCTGCCTCGCCATGTGGTCACCTCCGGGGGAGGTGGGGATCGAACTCATGCAGAAGTGGCTTAAGCTTCTTTGTGCAGGGAGGGCCCGATGTGCCGTTTTTTTGTGGGCTATCATTGAAAGACTGAAACCTGGATTTAATCTTAGAGTGTCTAATCATGTACTTTGGAAAAATCATGAAAAGCTTTTTAGTTTTTCAGGCTATGCAATGGGGATGTTACTATTTTATGGGCTGTTTGGAAGCCCTAGATAAACTATCTAAATCTATTTATAGTGATGTGACATCAATAGTAACTGAATTTTGAACAGTGCTTCTGGGTTTTGGAAAATATTTGCCATGCTTTGAAAAAACATGCCATGTTCATATAATAGTCCCCCCAAAATTAATGTAAGCTATGTTTTGGCTCACTTTATTATTTCTTTCATAGATACCATAACTTAATTACCATTAGCAAAAAATATATATATATAATTTTTGCTATTGAAAGAGTTTGTAGACAAGAGTACACTAAAGTCTATTACAACCGGTCCTCACTTGCTTTTCCTACATACAGTGAATTAATTCCTTTAATGCTTCCTCTAGTCAGTGTGTTCATTTTTAATCACTATGCCTTGAAATATTCCCTACATTTCAACTGCTAATTGATCCCTAGGTTCTAAAGCAAGTTTATTACTAAAAGCATTCAACACTATAATGCTGAAAAGCATGTTCAAGTAGAGATTTGATAGTCACTCTATACGTTTTTATGTAATTGAAATGACATTGGTTTACAACATTGTCTATGATTTATAAGTATAGGATCATACCTTGCAAGTGTGTGTTCTCACACTCACCCTTAAGGAACACATAGTAGTCTACCATATCATTCTAACACTTTAAGAATTAAAAATACTGTATAAGAAAAACTGCACCACCATCACAGGCATTTTACTACTTATGACAAGTGTCCTCTAGATCTATTTTTTTTTCTTGATCAGGACAAACTAAATTTTATGGTGATTTCCAAGTCTTAGTACAATTGTAAAGAAAATTTAGATGGAGGCTCTTGATGTTTTAGCCCCGAGAGAATTAAAGGGTTTGTGAAATCATTGGTCCTTCCTATCAGTGAGCAAGTAATGCTTCAGCTTTGTTCTTTTCACAGAGTTTTTTTTAGAGAATGTTAAAGTTCTCCTTTAAAAATATTTCTTCCCTCAAGCAAGCCCTGGAACTACTTCATCAATACTGAATGCAAGTTAGAAATCATTACTGTTCCTCTAATGGAACAATAACAAGACTTCCCTCAGAAGCCCTTTCCAAGGAAACATTGATACTCAATTTTCTTTCTATACTCTTAAATCTTACCATAGCACCCACTCACTGCAAGTCTCATATGGATGTATATTCACAACTCATTCTCTACCTTTCTGTGACTACTTGACACACTTACATTCTATGGTAAGATGCTAAACTTCGTAACCACCTAGTACTGTTACAAATCAGAAATCTTACCAATAATTTTCAGTTTTTCATTTGTTGAAAGTCAGCTGTTTTCCCACTTAGATCCCTCACACCACTACATAGTTTATTCTTTTTTTTTTTTTAAAGATTTATTTATTTGTTCATACAGAACTGGGGTCCAGGGTAAGAGGTGCAGGGGCGGTGAGAGGCTTCACCAGAGACAGAGAGGGGAGCAGAACAGGCAGATCGATGAAGTACACTGCTGAGGGGAGCAGCAGGTGGGTCAGGAGAGGTCTGCCTCGCCATGTGGACTCCTCCGGGGCAGGCGGGAATCGAACTGATGGGAAGTGGCCTCAGCTTCTCAGTGCAGTGCTTTAACCCACTGCTTCACCAGGGTGGGCCCGTAGTTTATTCTATGAAATTCTATTGTATGAAATCTCAAGGCCTAAGGGAAAGGACTTAATTTCACACTTTTCAATTCATGATTCATTACTGGAAGCACTTTTTCACCATCACTCTTAAATCTTTTTCTTTTTCTCTTCTTGTACTATATTCATCTGATTTTCTAAAGCTACCCTAACCTTTAATCAATCTTAGTATCTGCCTTCCTCATGTCAGATCAGGTAAAATGCCTTAGCCATGTGCACTGTTGTCTGTGGAAATTCAGAGAAACCATCATCTTTTTTTCCTACTGCTTCTCTTCTACTTATCTCAACTAATGGCACATTAACTACACAGTCAGTTATCGCTAGAATCTGGACAGACAATCTAAATCCTTTCTATACTAAAACCTCATATAATGTTTCTCATGAAATTTTCATTCTATTTGTCTCCAAGTCTTTCTCAAATTTGTCTTGTCTTTCCCTGGAGCCTTCTACCACTGGCCTACTTCACTTCTTACTATTTCTTATGTAGATTATTGTAAACGGCTTTGAAGTGGTCTTTTGCCTCCAGTCCTGAAGCTTTATCTACAGCATACTTATGGCTATGTTAGTCATCTGCTTAAAAGGAATCCTGTGCCTCCTGCCAAGTTTATACAGATGAGCTAGGAGGGTCCTTTCTGTGCTTTTACAATATTTTTATCTGTATCATGGCATTAATAATGTTGTAATGCTACTTTATTCTATAGGATGGCTTATTCCTCTATATGTAAGTTGGATATGATTAGCAGCTTCTGAAAAGAACTTGGTGCTTTATTAGTATTTGTTAAATAGAATAAATTTCTTGATTTGCTAATGGCAAAAATCAGCATATAAGTTATCTAAAAATATGTGTGCATATGAATATGAAAATATATGCAAATTATTGGTATTATGCATTAGTGCTAAGTACGTAAGCTTATGTACTTACATAAGGTTTGATGGTTTGTATAGGTCAGGGATAAATTTTGGTTTTAGAAAAATAAATAAATCCAGTCACATAGTTGCTCACTTGGCTGTGAAAATGTTTGTTGTGTCAATTTATATCACTATCAAAAATATTTACTATGAAAAGAATGTGCAGTGACAGTGTTTACAAATTCTGAGTTTCTGTCTCTTTTATGTTTTCTCATTTTCCAGGTAAATACACATAGGCAATTTCATGGACTCCTGCATTGCTTACATGTCCCTGAATGACACAAGGTTAGTGGGTGATTATTGTCTGTCTAAATTAATATTTATACAATTGTAGTCTATATCAGTATACAATTGTAGCTTCATCTTTTAAATCCATGGTTCTCAATAGGGTTGCTTGCCTCCTCTCCCCCAGGAGACATTTGACAATGTCTGGAGATATTTATGGTTGTCACAAGTATGAGAGAGAATCTGGGGGATTCTGACATCTACTAGAAAGGCCAATAAACATCCTAAAGTGCGCAGTACAGACCAACACAGTGTCCAGTTGTCCATAGTGCTGGAGTTGGAAACCCTGATGTAGATATCATCTTATATTTGAAAATACTGCAGTAGGAGAAATTCTATTTTATTAATGCACTTACCAGAAAATATTATTTGTCATAGCACATTGTTATTAGGATTGTTGGGAACTAAAGAATGGCTTCTACAAGAAACCTCCTTTCAAGTTGCTTATAATCTAACAAGAAAATAAATGTAATATTAGGTAATTAAACATGTCTCTATCGTACACACGTCTATATCATATATATCTCTAAAATAGGTCTAGATAGGTAATGATACTTATCGAAGAAAATATTTAATGTTATGAGAGTTCAAATATTTGTTTCAGTTAAAGCAGGATTTCAGAAAAAACTAAAGAGATTTTATATCCTTCAGGGGTTAGTAATTTGACATGTCAAAAGTCAGACATTTCTAAACTCTGTAATTAAAGCTATAACATATTCCTTTATTGTTTCCTACATCTCTTTCATTCATACTTTTGTACAAATTTATATGTTTAAATGGTGATGTACAATGTAAGCAACTTAACTGATCTTACTCAGTAACAGTTATTTCTCAAGTATATTGGTAGGAGCAGGAAACTATTTTTCCTGTGAATTATTATATAGTGAGTGAATTATTTTTCAGAATGTTAAAATATCTACCCATACATTCATCCATAGAGGGAGAGTGGAATCAATAACTGAATTTTTAAAAATATTTCTTTATGCATTTAGAACTGGGGTACAGGCCAGAGGTGCAGAAGCAGTGAGAGGATTCACCAGAGACAGAGTGGGGAGCAGAACAAGCAGATCGACAAGTAAACTGCTCAGGGGAGCAGCAGGCTGGTCAGGAGAGGTCTGTCAAGTCATGTGGGTCACCTCCCTAGTAGGGGAATCGAATTTGCACTGAAGTGGCTAAGGTTCATGGTGCTGCACTTTAAATCATTGTACTGTCAGGGAGGACCCAATAACTGAATTTTTTCATGGGGGAACATGAGAGACAAACATCCAAAAAAAGATGAAATTTGCATTGAATGCTTTTGAGTGAATAAGATTTTGAGGATGGAGGAGGAAAAGTATTAAAAATCAGGTTATGAATGTGGTATTTTTGTTTTCTTTTTGAGACTGATGCTGGATAAGTATCCTGGGATCGTATGTTTTTAACTGCATATTCTATGTAGAGAGTTTTTAATTAAACATTTAAATAACAACATAACCCAAAATTAATTATTAACATCTTGCTTTGCTTTCAGATATAGTGCCAATAAATACCACATTTAGCACGCTCTTTTTTTTTTTTTTTTTTTTTTTTTTTTGGTGTGTGTGTATGTGGTAGGGGCTGTTTTTGTTGTGTGTGTTTGTTGCCTACACTGCAATTTATTTTTCTAAGACTTTCCTTTGAGACTGAGATCCTGGGACTCCCTCCAATGCTCCAAATCACCTTTAACAGTTGGTATTTCTTTGTTTGATACTTGGCACAAGTCTGAGACAGTGCTGCATAATCACAGCAAGAACTAGAATATAGGAGATGATCAAGGATCTAGCTGCAATAATTGGACAACTTTACATTTTGAGTGGTGGAAATTTACAGTAAGTCTCATTTTATTATTTCCTTTAAGCGTATTCTGAGAGCATACAATGTTTTTTTGTGTGTGTTCCATTAAAAATGAGGATGTGTCTAAGACTCCTTGCTTTTTCCTCAGGTCTAATCAGCCATCACAACTTGAAGTGTTTACATTCTTAAAATATCTCTAATTTACTCCTGCTCTCCATGCCTATGTGGTGCACCCTGTTCATGTTTTTCACATGAAAATATGTCTCTTCTAGCAGAGCTTCAACAAAGACCATATATTCCGGTCTCATTTCCATGCTGCAGAGGAGATTTAGAGTGGAGATTTGCTCATTTGCTTTCTTAAAACTTTCCCATGGCCGCCCCTGCCTATAGGATAAGACCCTATAAATAAAACTCCCCAGAGAAAGAGACACTGACTCTTCAAGACTTGCTTCTGGTCTTGTCTCCAGCCTTACACTTTGCTCTGTGTAGTATCCACATCCTACATCTGACTGCAGCAGAAACAGTTACACACCCAATTTAGGCTGGTAGTTCACAGAGAATCCCTTGAAGACAGGCTGCCCCCCAACCCCAGCCACCTGCAGGAATTGCGGGCAATTGATGGTGCCCACCTGTACCTTCTTGTCTGTCTCATGCTCCTCCTCTGGTGGACCCAGTCACTTGTGTCCAGTGCAGGACCTGCCAGCTAGATAGCTTTGCTCTAGTGCTTTAAAGCTCTGAGTTGGAGTGTTAGAGACTTTCTCAAGCTTGTAGAACAGTTTCACTTTCCCTGCCTCATCCTGCCTCCCTCCCTTTCCTCTTCATAGATGGAATTCTCAAAAGAACTTCTGCATTCTTTCTTCTGTTTAGGTTTACATTTCCCAGAAGCAACAATTGATATCAAGTTCATATGCCCAGTCCTGTGTAACCTGCCCCTTGACTATGGAAACCTATTCTCTTTCGTTGTTCATGGAGCCGATTTTGCCACTCAGACCTTTACATTCAGCAAAGCTCTTCTTTGCCTACAACACCAACTTCCTGTCAACTACAATTGTTCAATTGTTTCTCTCCCTCTCATTCTCAAGACCTACTGTCCAAAATAATATTCTATAGATAGATTCACTCACTGATATAATGATGTTAAAGTAGTCTTTATTAAGTGAAAAGGCCTGAGTAGATGCTGAAGAGATAGATATAAATAAGGATAATTGCTTTTGCCTTGCTTAGCATATATATTTGTATATAATAATTATACAATTATTTGTCTTTCTTACTATGGTTAATGCAAGGAAAGCAATGTAGAGGACTCTAAGGATATAATGCAGGAAGGATCTGACATTGTCTGAAGTTTAGAAAATCTGCTTTAAGGAAATGTGGTGTCAGCTGTATTTTGAAGTATTAGTAGGTCTTACCTAGCAAAGAAAGGGGGGAAATGTTGAGTGAAAAAAGTAATTTAGTTTATGTTTGTAAAATTATATTTCAAAGACAAATAAAATTATTTTATTTTATTTTATTTATCTTTATTGTAACTATTACTTTTAGTATATTTTTTTCTTTCAGGGAATATTTTGTATTTATATTTAACTATCATTCACAACACAACACTATTTAAATGAACCTTTTTAGTAAGAAAATGTGTACTTTCAAATCTCAAGGTATCCAATATGAGCCAAATGGGGTGTTAGAGCTACTATTTTTTAAATATTTTTAACCTTTCAATAACCATCAAGCAAATATTTATCAACAAAATTGATTCTTCTTCTAGTAGATAGTCAATAGTCTATTTTGCATGTTTGGGGAATAGAATTTCCCAATTTAATGGCATTTCTGTAAAATATATTAAATAAAATATTTGTTCTAAATGTCTCCTGCCAGTTCTAGGTTGATAGGTTTGTAGTATTCAGTAACAACTTGTTTAATTGAAGAGAACTGAACTGCTGAAATGTAAAAAAAAAATAGTAACATTTTTGAAAGAAAAAGTTTCTAGAAAATTGAAAATATAGCTTTCTGATACTAACTAGCTGGTTGGATTAATTTTTTATTTCATCACATGTTGTTGGCCCCATGCAGACACAAATCTATTTCTATTGTTTCCATTTTCACTTCACCCCTTATGCCTCATTAGGCTTGCAATAGAGAAAAGGCTAGCAAAAAATAAAGTTTAGATCAATCATTCCCTACAGCCAGAGCAAGCAAAATCAATCACTGTCCATTCAAGTAGTTTTCAGCTATTGACTTTAAACTTTCCTGATCTGGAGGTTACTGCACTGTTAATTGCACTGAAGCTGAACATTGGTGCTTCAGCATATTTGTTACGATCTGTAGAAAATACATATTACTATCTCACTATTAATTTCTTATGTGAATTGATGAAGGTTAGGGGTCCTTTAACCTGTGATTAGAAACCTGATAATAATACCTTAAAGCATTTATGAACAGCTCTTACATAAATTCTTCTACAATTTGCTGATGAATTTATGGCTTTCAGTTTGCATTTTTTTTTTTTAAGATTTATTTACTCATGCATACAGAACTGGGCTACAGGCCAGAGGTGCAGGGACAGTAAGAGGATTCACCAGAGACAGAATGGGGAGCAGAACAGGCCAAATGACGAAGTACACTACTGAGGGGAGCATCGGACAGGCAAGGAGAGGTCTGCCATGCCTTGTGGGTCACCTCTGGGGCAGGGATCAAACTCATGCTGCAGTGGCTTTAACTTCTTAGTGCTGTGCTTTAACCCTCTGCACCACCAGGCAGGCCCCTCAGTTTGAAATTTTACTGTATACTGATATTTAAAAAAATCTGTATTAACTAATAATACATCCACAAAATGGAAATTGGTTATAAGCTATGAAGGTTATTTTTTTGTGAAAATGTCTTGGTACGTTTTTAAAAGCTTCATTTTTTTTTCTAATATCATAAAAAGTCTAATAGTTAATCATCATTACATAAATGATGTGTGGTATATGCCAGAGGTGTGGGGTTGAAAGGATTCACCAGAGACAGAGTGGGGAGCAGAATAGACAAATCTATTGCAATACACTACTGAGGGGAGCACTAGGCGAAACAGGAGAGGTCTGCTATGCCACATGTGGGTCACCTCCCTGGAGTTTAGGCCTTAGTGGTGGCAGTGCTGAGACTTAACCCCTAGGCCAGTAGGGAGGACCAATAATTTTCATATTAACAGTAATGAGCAATTCCTTACTTTGCACATAGTAAGCAGTGAGCATTTTGTGTTCCATTGCCCCAAATATAGAGCGTGCTGTGGTGAGCTTTGGAAATTTTGGGGAAGCCAGTAATTCTATCCTTTTGGAGCTTCTTAACTCTCTTTTGAATAACTATATTTTATTTTATTTATTTTTTAGTAGCTTTAATACTACCTATGAAGGAAAGTACTGGATAAATCATATTTGAATAAATGGTCACATAGGTGATATTACTAATTACTACTAATTAGTTTTTTTTTTTATTCCTCTGCTACATGATTTACATACCTTATGTCATTTATTTGCTGTAACCACATTGTGACACATGAATGTCCTATGATCATATCCAATATAAGACTCAAAAAAAAAAAGCATAAACTTACATGTGGTACAAAGCTAACAGAAGACTAGCTAGTCATATTGTCTTACTAAGGTGACTTTATTTTAGAAAAAAAATACACAAATAACCACAGCATTTACTAAAGGAGAAAAGTCATTTCCTGTCATTAAAATAAACAATTTGTTTGAAGGTAAAATTGTACATATTAAATTCAGAAAAAATGATAAAACACTTTTCTAAGGAATAATATCTAGGATAGAATATTATTTTGGTATCAGAAATATACTTAGTGATTGAATTAGAAAGTGATTCTTAAGATTGAGTTTTATAGTTCAAATTTCTTACTCTAGTGTTTTTATTTGCTTTAATAGCTATAAAGAATTAAAATTAACTGAAAAAAGAATTAAGTACATGCTATAAGCCCATAAAGTACATGCTTATAAAAGCCAAATGAGAAGTGTGACCTTGGGTTAGAAGTGAGGAAGGAAAAGAGTCTGTAATAAAGGTAAAGTAAAATAAATATGAAAATTTTAGATCCAAATTTTCAGCTTCTTGCTGATAAGAACCATGTAATTTGTATGGTAAAATTACAACTACCTGTCTAATTAGACCTGAAAACTAGTCAAGCCAAAAATTTTTGACTTCATCATGTTATTGACCTTGTAATACAATTTCCTTTCAGAATACAAGGACAGATCAAGAATGTAGTCTGTATATAGTAGGTAATTATTGAACTGGATACTTATTTTAGCTACATATTTTGATATGCTCAGAAACAACTGAGCCTCCAAAACAAATAATTTTAAAACAACCTTTTAATGTTCTCCAAATAAAAGCAAGTCTAAATACCCACAAATACACTAATGATCCTGGCTACATAACTGACATGAAACGACAAAAAGCAACATAACTTAGGGATGGTCCTCTAATTATTTTGCCCCATGTAAAACTCTCAGTCCAGAAGTGTTTCAGAACAAGTAAATTTACTATATTTCTCCATGAATGATAATTTATAAAATAAGGAATGCCATCATGTGAGTGAAAGAATAGAGTGAAGAGTTACAGCAGTTGGGTCTACGTTTTAATAAACCAAAATTGAAAGCATAAAAATGACAAGTATAACTATAGACTAGTGTACATATTAATGATTTTATGACTGTAAAATAATTGAAAATTAAAACCAACAGGTGCCATTTTCATTAGCTACACTGATTATTCTTAATCGTCCTTACTTTTCAACAACATAGTTTCTTCCTTTGGTGTGGTTACCATAGTTTTCCTTCCACCAAAGCACCCACGGCTCTTCACCACAGATCACTGCGTTCCCCTCTTTTCTACTATCGCATCCCTCTCTACCCTTCTCCTAAAGAATCTCTGAGACCTAAGGTCTGTTTTCAAGGGTCAGTCTTAGAGTTTGTCTTTCTCTGATTGATTTCTCTATACTACACATATAAGTGAAATCTTCCAGTATTTTTTTTTTCTTTAGGCACTTCATGTAGAATAATCCAATTGCTACTTAGTATTAAATACACATATTTATATATTTAGCCAAATTTTTCCACTAAGGATTTGCATTTTTACCTTCATTTGTTTTAGTTTTGTTTTATTTTAATCCAATTAACTATTAAGAAACTAGTTTATATAAAAGATAATTTTTTTGAAGTGTAACCTTGTTTATAACATTGAGTAAATTTTAGCAATACAGTTTCAAATATATACCACATCATACCTACCACTAGAGTTGCAATTATCTACCAACCTCCCATCAAGCCTCTTACACATTCCCAGCTCCTTCCCCTTTGGTAGCCGCCATTTTACTGTCAGTGCAAGGGTTGTATTCATTCCATTCGGTTCTGTTTAAACATTCACTTGTTTCTTTATATTCCACATAAAAATGAAGTTACAATATGTGTCTTTTTCTCATTTGTTTTTGTTCTGTGCAATCACCTTAAATTCCATCCATGCTCTTGCTAATAGCAAAATTTCATACCTTTATATACTGTTCTATTGTGTATATAAGTCACATCTTTATTCAATCATCTATCTATGGGCACTTAAATTCTGTCCATGTTTTGTCTATTATGCATAGAGTATCAGTGAAGTTAGGGGTGTGTGCATATTTTTTAAAAGTAGTTTTTATACTACACACACAAACACACATGTGCACACACACATGCCCTGCCCCACTCCAAAAGCGAAATTGCTGGATCATGTAGCAGTTCTATTTTTAATTTTTTTAAGATTTATTTTATTCATATAAGAATTTATGTATAGGCCAGAGTTACTGGGGGTGGGGTAGGTTTGGGTTGAGAGGATTTACCAGAGACAGAGTAGGGAGCAAAATAAGCAGATCTGAATTACATGGCTGAGGGGAGCAGCGGACAAGACAGGAGAGGTCTGCTGCAGCATGTGGGTAACTCCCTGGCTGGCGACAGCTTCATAGTGTTGTGTCTTAACCTCTTACCCCATGAGGGAAGGCCATTATTTTCAAATTTTAGAGGAACTTCCATGTTGTTTTCCATAGAGATTGTGCACCATACTTTCTTTCCACTAGTATAAAAGGGTTCCATTTTCTCCACATCATCACTAGCATTTGTTTCTTGTATTGCTGATAAAGTGGATTCTCATAGGATGAGGTGAATTCTTTGTGGTTTTGATTTGCATTTCCTTAGTAATAGTGATGGATATTTTTTCATGTACCTTATTAGCCATCTGTGTATTTTCTTTGGAGACAAATCTGTTCAGCTTCAGTCTATTTTTCTTGAGTTTTTTGTTGTGCTGGTTGATTGCATGGGTTCTTTAATATATTTTGGATATTAATTCCTTGTCATATGTGTAAGTAACAGATCTTTTTGAAGTATATGGATTGCCTTTTAATTTTTGTGGTGGCTTCTTTTCACTGTACAGAAGCTCTAGATACGGTCCCATTTGTTTTTTTTTTTTTTTTAAGATTGATTTATTTATTCATACAGAACTGGGGTACAGGCCAGAGATGTGGAGGGTGAGAGGATTCACCAGGGACAGAGTGGGGAGCAGAACAGGCAGATCGATGAAGTACACTGCTGAGGGTAGCAGCGGGTGGGTCAGGAGAGGCCTGCCATGCCATATGGATCTCCTCTGGGGCAGGCGGGGATCAAACTCATGAGGAAATGGCTTAAGCTTCTTAGAACAGTGCTTTAACCCACTTTGCCACCAGGGAGAGCCCCTATTTGCTTATTTTTGCTTTTTTTTTTTTTTGCCATTGGTGTCAATCCCTAAAGCTCTTGCAATGCTATTCCTGGTCAAGAGCTCATATTTTTAAAATAACATTTTAAAATTTACTTTAATCAGATTATAAGGGAAAAAGAAGAAGCAGGCAACATCTTATGAACACCTCATAATGTTTTGATTCACTGTTAGCTTATAAAATTGAGGTTTTTGGGAGATTCACATAGTTTTACAGATTGTTTACTACCTTTGTTCATACCTAAGAGTACCACAATTGGAACTCTGCTTTATTCTTGTGTCATCCTTTTAAATATGCTTATAAATGCTTATGTTAAATTAAAATTAACAGCTATACTACGTTTTGCTTCTTCAAACCAGATGACAATTTGAATTCTTTAAGATTTATTTATGCACACAAGAACTAGAGTACAGGCCACATTGTGGGGGATCAGAGACAGTGGGGAGCATAACAGGCAGATCTACTAAAACTTCTGAGGAGAGCAGCAGGTGGGTCAGGAATGGTCTGTCACACCATGTGGGTCACTTCCCTGGTCAGGATCAAACTCTTGCTGTAGTGGCTGCAGATAGCTTCTTAGTACTGTGTTTTAATCCTCTGGGCCACCAGCGAGAGCCAAAAATTTGTATTCTTGATAGATTCTTCACTATTCTGGTTATCAAATGCTTTTCTTAAACACATTCTGAAAGTCCAAAGATTTTTGCTATCTTCCCTTATTCCTGACACCCCAAAATGTAGTTTTTTATTTTTTCATATTAGATATATGGTAATCTTTTAGTGATCACCTGTTTTGTTGCTCAAACCGTATAATATTAGAACAAATATTGAAATTAGGAAAATACATAAACTTAGAATATTACATATTCTTTGTCCTTAAGGACGTATTTTCCAGTGCCAAAAAGAGCATCTTCATTTTGTATAATTACAAGTAATGAATTTTTATAACATTAGCACTATTCCTAATTGGTTTTCTGATTTTTCTCCCAGTACATATTGAAATATATAAAGTAAAAATTGTTTTATATTGTTTGATATGCAAATTCAACAAGATTTTCAGTTTTCACATTATATTTTGTACAGTCCTTTTATAGTACATGAAATTTCTCAAAATCAGCTGAGATGTAATTATCATCTTACTCAGGTAACTCTGTTCTAAAATAAGCTTGCTAAATTATAAGCAGTGATTAGTGTAAGTAAAAACTTCTAGCTTTCTATAATCAAAATGTTTATTTTTATAGAGTAAAATTTTCTGAATGGCATACAAATTGAGGTGAAACCAACAAATTGAAAAACATTTCAGAGAGATTTTTTCTGTTTCAGTTGCAACTCACCCTCATGAAGTTTTTACAAAAAATGTTTTCTTAACGCTTTATTTTTGTTCTAAGTATTTTTTTTATTCACGTAACACTTGTTCCCAACATTGTATAATTTAGGAGGTATATATTTATACTTCTTAACATACATGCATGCTACCACACCATAACCATTACCAAAACATCTATAATCTTCCACCAAAGCCCATTGGGCTTACTCCTTAGCCTCTTCTCCCCCCCCCCACTCCCGTAGTCTAAATTTTATATTCAAATTTCTAGGTTTATTTTTTGGTTTAGTTCTGTTTGTTTCTCTGCTTTCTTTATAAATGTTTGCAGGAGTAAAATCATCTGGCATTTGTATCTCTCCTTCTGACATATTTAAATTAGAGTAATCCCTTCTAGTTCCATCCACGTTTTTAAAATGGCAGGATTTAATTTTTTTATAGTGGGGTAGTATTCCCTTGTGTATAGATTCCATTATGTTTTTGTCAACTTGTGTGTCAGTGCACTTTGGTTGTTTCAACATCTTAGATATTTTTACATTCTTCTGCTAGTTTTCTCAGGGTGGAGTTCCTGGATCGTATGGTAGTTCTATTTTTAATATTTTGAGAAACTTTTATACTGTTTTCTAGAAGGGCTGAACTAGCTTATATTCCTTCCAACAGTATATGAGGGTTCTTTTGACTGCATATTCTCAGCAACACTTGTTTCTGATCTTTATACTGTGGGCCATTCTCACAGTTGTGAAGCAGTCTCTCCTTGTATGGATTTGTATGTCTGATAAGTGATAATGAGCTTTTCTTCATGTGGCTAATGATCATCTGTGTGATCCCTTTGGAGAAACATTTTAATTCCTTTGCAAATTTTTTTTATTAATTTGTATGAATTCTTTGCAGATATGAGAAGTAAATACTTCCATTAGGTAATTGTGCAGACAAATTTAGTTTGATGTAATTTTATTTTTGCTTTTGCTCTCTGCAATATTAGAATTGAGTCTCCAATGACTGTTTTGCCTATTTTCTTTGATGGTTTCAGGACTTACATTCAAATTTTTAATACGTTGTGGGCAAGTCTGTATTGTTTTGAGATAGTGCTCTAGTTTCACTCTATTACATGTCAAGTTGACTTTCCATCATAAATTATTAAGTGTGGTCTCCTACGTATGTTGGAGATTTTCACTTTGCTCCTTTGGTAATAGTTATTTTCATTCCAATTACATTTTAATAAATCCTTTAAAAGAGTGGTACAAAAAAAATGATAAAGAACTGGGGTCGAGGCCAGAGGTGTGGGCAGGGGTAAGGATTCAGAGACTTAAGGGTGCAAAATAGGCAGATCTACTGGAAGGACACTACTGAGAGGAGCAGTAGATGAGCTAGAAGGGGTCTACTGTGCCATATGAGAGTTAGCTCCCTGGCCCTGCTTGAACTGAGGCCTTACTCATGATAGTACTGAGTTTTAAATCCTGGGCCACAAGGGAGCCCCTTTAGTGATACTTGTAACTTTTGAAATACAATACTTTAGGAAGTGAACTAGTCATTGGAATTTGTGCACCTTCAGAGTCTGCCCAAATCTAAAATTTTTGTCTGTAACATTGTTACAGAGACAGCTGCATAAAAAAGGATGTGCCGGGCCCTCTCTGGTGGCGCAGCAGGTTAAAGCACTGCACTGAGAAGCTAAAGCCACTTCCGCATGAGTTCGATTCCCGCCTGCCCTGGAGGTGACCACAAGGTATGGCAGACCTCTCCTGACCCGCCCGCTGCTCCCCTCAGCAGTGTACTTCGTCGATCTGCCTGTTCTGTTCCCCACTCTGTCTCTGGTGAAGCCTCTCACCGCCCCTGCACCTCTAGCCTGTACCCCAGTTCTGTATGCACAAATAAATAAATCTTTAAAAAAAAAAAAAAAAAAAGATGTGCCATGTCCCCTGCCCCACTTAACAGGGGTAGGGCAGAGCAGCCAAGTGAAGCTATGAGACAGGGCAGGTTGACTCAGGGAAAGAATTGAGTTTTAATTTGTGTAGCTGGACTGACACCCTGCTACTGCTGGGAAGAAGACATGGGGATGATTACAGTAACAGCCATTACCTTGACTTGAACTTTTCTTTGTCCCAGCTTTCTGGTTTTTGCTTTGGAACCCCTTTTCCTGTGGTTCTGAGGCAAGCTTTTTAGGCCTCATTAGTCCTACTGCAGATCATTCTTATTGGCTGGTCATTTTCTCAAAAAAAATTTTTTTTTTCCGTGCACACTAATTCTGCTCATTTACACTGTCTGTCGTTTGTGTGCAAGTTTTGGGGGAGCCTTAGGGTACCTGTGTTGTGTGCTAACACTTTCAAGAATTTGATGAAGCTTTTTACATTTCTCATGGGCAGTATCTTTCTACAGTACAAAGTACATACCCTTCTCTTTTTAACTTATTTAAAATAATTACTTTTCATGTACTAGATTCACTAATTTCCATCCTGGCAGTTTTAATGTACTCTTCCATTATAGCCAAGATATAAATTTAAATTTTTATATCAGTGCCTTAGTTTTCTGAAAACTTGAGTAATACTAAAATAAATTAAATCACCTGTTTTTTATTTTTTAAGATTTATTTATGCATACAGAACTGGGGTGCGGGGGGGAGGTGATAGGATTCATCAGAGCAGAGTGGGGAGCAGAACAGGCAGATCAACAAAGTATACTGCTGAGAGGAGCAGCGGAAGAGAGGTCATCCTGTGAGTCACCTCCGGGGCTGGGGATGGAACTCATGCTGCAGTGGCTTTAGCTTTTTAATGCTGCACTTTAGCATACTGTGCCACCAGGGAGGGCCCTAAATCTTTTCTCTTTTTAATGTCTCCAGGGAAACTTGTCATAATAGTCATGTCTGTGACTTGCCCATTCCTGGATTGTAATGAGCACATGTGTGTTGGCTCACTTTAAATAAACTAATGGGATAGCAAATACATACATTATGAGGTTAGTGCCTTAACATTTGCTTTGTTTTTTACATAAATAATGTTTTATAACATTGAACAATGGCCAGAAGTTCACTTTTTAAATCTATTTTAAAAAAATTATAACAATGTTTGCCATTAAGTAAGATTTCATTTTATAATACTAAACAGCAATTCATACTTGCTAACATTTAACTCGACGCTCTCTCTCTCTCTCTCTCTATATATATATATATATACACACACACAGTGTTCATTTGGTATCTTATTAACTACCTAAACTGGCATTATTTTTTTTCCAGAAAATTTTTCCCTAGGATGGTAGATGATAATATTGTAATCTTTTTCATTTGATAATCGGCTTTTTGACATTGCTAAAACACGTTCTATTTTTAGTGTCAAAATTTTCAGTTTTTTCATCTTTCTGGGGTTACATTTTTTACTCATGATTCACCAAAGCTCCTCTACCATTTCCCTAAAATCTTCCTTTCTATAACCATATCCTCCTGAAAAGAAACACTGGGACATTGAAACTGACATTAGAAGCTTTATATTTATTCAGATAATATGGCCATCTTCATGTTTATTTTGCCTGTCCAGGATCATGGAATCTTACTACTTCTTTGTATCTCCTTTTATAGAATCTTAGTTTTTAATGTATAGGTCTTTTATAAAGTTTACTTTCAGGTATTTCATTATTTTTGGTACAATTGTAAATGATTTTTTAATATTCTTTCTCATCATTTGCATATAAAATGCAACTGCTCTTTTATTAATAAGTAAAAAGTGGCATAATAACAATAACTGTTTCTATTTAATTTTTCTTGACTAAGTTGAACAACAGTAGCTGGTGACAGTGGATATACTTTTCTATTTTTAGTATAACCTCAATTATCAACTATTTATTGACCTTTAAAGTACATGACTAATCTAGTGAAACATAGCTTCTGTCACAAAAATAGCGGAAGCATTTTACAAATGTTAGCTTTAAAAAAATTGGTTCCAGTTAGTCTTTTTGATGGCTCTTACCTTAATTCACTTGTATACATAAATGTCAGTACTTTGTTTAGGAACTGAAGTCCTGAATCACTTTCCTTGGGGAGAAAAGGATATCCAGAAAAAGTATATTTTGTAGCATTGGTCAAAAGTCAGTCCATTTTCAGTTCAATTTCTGAAGTAAGAAGCGGTTCTTCTCTCACCATAAGGGCTTTGACTCTGTAACAAGAGAGAAATTAGTCATCTAAGGAAATTATAGATTTTAGTGGAAAGGGCAGAAACAATGCACTTAGGTAAGAGCCAAAGCTTAGACAGTCATTTCTAAGATGTGGTTAACAAGGAGAGTGGGAGAATTACACAGAACACTCGGAGCAAGTACCTAATCAAAGGCAGACTTAATACACAACATAAATGTCCTAAGAGTCCTTTCAACCCAACCCATTCTTTAAATCACTGCTTCAGCCAAATGTCCCACATCTAATGCTCATCCCAACTCTACTACTTCTCTACTTCAAGATACATATAAATTCCTTACTGACGCAGAATTTAGAATCAGAAACCAGAACATATATAATGTCTCTCATTGAGGTTTTTGATTCACATTTCCCAGATGATTAGTGATACTGAACAACTGTTCATATGGTGATATTTTATGTCGTCTTTGAAAAAAAATAGATCTTGTTATAGAAATGCTATTTAGATAAAATGATGGTTTTACCATTATATATCACTTATGATAGTTTCTCTATACAAAACAGACATTTGAACTCTGCTGCCTAATTAGCTAGTTTTTACAGCTCCAGTTTCCAGAGTGAACAAAATACAAAGAACTTGTAGGTTTCTTTCATGAAATACCTTAAATTTGCTTCCGAATTATAGATAAATATCAATGCTTTTGAGATAATTTTGTACCTATTACTGAATGATCTCACCATTAGCATTTTCATACTTCCAAGCTGTGAACCCTGCAAAGCAAAATTCACCATTTTCCTATCTGCATAAGCTTGCCAGATTCTGACTTTCAACAAACTCATGATGTCCTCCTTACTAATAAAACACATGTAAGTTCTTCGGTTTTACACAGCCTGCTCTCATTGAACTTAATCATTATGCCTATAAGATTTTTTTCATATCTTGAATGATTTTATAAGAACCCTTCTCTGTATTGCCAAGTGAGTGTATTATTTCCATTGTCATGGCTATGTATTATGCTCTTTGCAGACACAGAATTTGGTATGTCTGGAAAGCAAAGCTGTTGTTTTAAATGTTCAGATTGAGGCTATAAACAGGTGGATGACAATTCCACTTATAGTCAGAATTTTCATATTAGCTTACCTCTCATATTGTATCTATTCAAAATATTTTTACCTTTTCCCTACATAACAGCTCATTGAAAGAACAAAAATGGCTACAGAAATGTATATATCTAGTGGCATATATATCCCAGGTGTCTTGTTCCTGAACACATGTGTTAGTAGAAGGACATTAGTAAGAAGAACATAACTGATGAGTTACTTTCAACAGACTGGGGGGGTAGGGGATTGCTTTAATTAAAAAAAATAGGTAGAATGACATTTTTATAGTTGAGCTATCAACAAATTGGTAGAGAAAGCAGAACTTCTACTTACAGTAAGTATAATCTAATTTATAGATGTAGAAATTGAGCCAAGAAATAGGTAACTTAATAAAATCTAATCCTAGTTAGGAATCTTAGAAGAATTAAATTGTATATTTCTCCCCAATATTTATATCCAATGCCACACCACAAATTTAGAAGTTTCCTGGTAGTTTAACCTGAGAAGTGAGAGTGGGTCCACTAGTCTTGTTCCTGTCTTATGGAAGAAGCTTTCATCACTGAGTTGATGTATACTTGTCTTATAGGGCCACCTTTATTACTCATTTTAAGAGTTTGTAAATCATGAGTGGATGTTGAATTTTGTCAAATATCTTATGTTTATTCAAAGGATGATATGATTTTAGCTTTTTGTTAATGTGATGTATCAGATTTGATCTACTTAATGTTAAACCATTTTTAAAGATTTATTTATTTGTGCATACAGAACTGGGGTACAGGCCAGAGGCACAGCGGTGGTGAGAGGCCTCACCAGAGACAAAACAGGCAGATCTATGAAGTACACTGCTGAGGGGAGCAGCGGGAGGGTCAGGAGAAGTCTGCCATGTGGTCACCTCCAAGGCAGGCGGGAATCGAACTCATGTGGTAGTGGCTTTAGCTTCTCAGTGCTGTGCTTTAACCCGCTGCACAGCCAGGGAGGGCAGCAGACTAGTAATTCTTAATAGTTTCCTATGATTATTTTACTTCCTTGGTATGTATGAGTTTTCTCTTTTTTCCTGAGTCTATCTCACAGTGTCAATTTTGATTAACTTCTCAACGAACCAATTCTATCATTTTCAACTTTTTCTGCTCCAGTTTTTTTTCTTCAGCTATTTTTTTTTACCCATTTGTTCTAGTTCTACATCCTTGAGTTGTGTAATCAGGACATTAATTTAGTATCTTTTCTTAAATATTTAGTATCTTTTCTTAAATAAAGATACTATTGTTAGGTGCTTCCTTCTGAAGGTTGTTTTTTTTCAGTTACACATTTATAGACTTTTGACTCAGTGATATGATACTTACATAGCAAATTCTACTAGACTGAAATCATATCAGTCAAATCTACCCACAAAGAGTTCTATGTGCCTTTAAGAATATAGCATTTTTCAAATCCACTGTTGAGTATTATTGTGTAACTGTTCATTTCTCTTTTTATTTATATTAATTTGTTATATATCTTGATATTGTATACAGGTATACAGGTATGTATAATTATCTTTTTACTGGATTAAAACCTAGCATGTTTTGACATTGTCATTACAGAAAGACCTTTGTTTTCTTATCTACAATAGTTTAAAATTTATTTTGTCTCCCAGGTATATTGCTTTTTTTCATAAGGGGGATAGTGATTTTATTTTATTTTATCCTTTTAGCCATTCTAGGTCTTTTCACTGGAGACTTTAATGTATTGCTAGGTATCAGAGTTGTGCAGATTCATTATTTCTTGCTAATTATGTTATCTTTTTATCTCAATAATATTATTTGATTGCTTTGATTTTTCATTATTTTCCTATGGTCACAACTGACTTAACATAAATGACATCAAATTATAACAACCATTTAAAATTGGTAACAAATTAACATCAGTAGCATTCCTACCTTTGCACTTTAACTTGTCCACCTCACATTTAAAACTTTTGATAAATAACTGGTTAAATATTATTTTTACTTTGTCTTTTAACTTTTAACCTTATTATAAGTGAACTATGCACTACCATTGCCTTACCACAGAATCAATATTTGACTACATATAAAAATACCTGCTATTGCAGTTGAGCTTTATGCTACTTTTTCTATTGTAATGATGTTGGTTACTATCCTTTTACTTCTACTTGAAAAAAATGACCGTAGCAGTTCTTGTGAGTTATAGTTTGGAAAGTTGTCTCTGTCTTCTTAGGAGACTCTTCTGTTTGGAATCTGCCTCTAATCACCAAGGGTTTCCCTGTATGTCACTTGTCTCCTTTAGCTGTTATACTCCAAAAATCTTTCCATAATGTGTTTTGAAGTGGCTCTAATCTTGTTAAACATACTTGGGTTTCCTTGAGCCTCAGGGATCTTGATGTACACCTCAGTCCCTATGTTTGTAAAGTTTTCAGCTACGTTTTGCTTTAAATATGCTTTGCCTCTTCTCTAAGATTCTTATAATGTTGATATTGTTTTTCTGAACTCTGTTCCTCCCATATACTTTATGTTCTTTTTCAGTTTTTTTTAAGCCAGGATTCTTGCCACACAGAAGGAGAAACAACCCTCAGCAGTGTAGAGCTACAAATTATCTCCTCTCTTGAGCTGGTTCTGCCAGCTCACTTAAGTGCAATCAATTCTCAGTTAGGATCTTGACTCAAGTTCTCTGGTATGTCTGGGTTATGCAGCTTCCAGATTCTAAAACCAGTCTTTTATATGGGATGATGCTTGAAGCTACATTTACCAGGGTATGGCTATGAACCAACTTTTTGAACTGGGCAGCCAGATTCAAGGCTTTTGATTGATTAGGTGCCACAGGCTTTGCTCTGCAGACAACTTGTTCTTTCTGCCAAAATCTCACTGGTATCTTCTAGATAGTTCTGGTTGAGTGGAATGAGAGGCTACACTCAATTGGGCCGAGGGGTACCCCAGACTCTGGAGTGTGTAGTAGGTTTTCCATTATAGAAACTTTGTAGGTTCAGGGGAGACCTCTCATTCAGGGCTGCACAGCTAAGGAGAGGGGGCATGTCATTTTTGTTGTTTTGCTTACCTTTCTAATGCATTCTGTCTCTATGGTACAGGGAGCAACAGCAGGTTTGCTTCTGTGTTCTAGGATTCTCCCTTGTTTCTTGTGTAAAAATAGCAGTTGCTCTCCTTATGAAAGGCAGTGAAATCAAGAATAGTAAATATTGCCATCTTACTCATGTCACTCTACAAGTTATACATATTTTAGCAAATTGAAAATAATAATATACAATACTGATTATACTAAATGCTGGTAAGTATGTAGAGAGACAGATACTGTTTCAGTGCTAGTAGAAATGCAACATGGTACTGCCACTTTGAAGATAGTCTAGAAGTGTCATACAAAACCAAACATACTCTTATCCTATAATCTGGCAATCATATTCATTGGCATTTACCTACAGGAATTAATAAATTATGTCCATAAACTCAGCTCACAGATATTCATAGCACTTTTATTTATAAATGACGAAGCTTACTGTTAACTAGAATATTCTCAGTAAGTATAATGGATAAACTACTGCATCCAGAAATGGATTTCCATTTAGCACTAGAAAATAGTCTATCAAACAATGAGGCAATATGGCAAAAATTATTACTAAGAGAAAGATGCCAATATGAAAAGGAAACATATGATTCAAAATAAATGATATTTTGCAAGAAGTAACACTATGAAGATAGTAAAAATATTAGAGGAAAAAAATAGTCAACGTAGGTAATTTCTAGGACAGGGCAACTCTTCTGTATGATGCTATACTGATGGATATATGGCATTGCACATTTATACAAACTCAGAGTAATATCAAAGTGAACTGTATAGATTCATCAGTTTTACAAATGTAATACTGGTGGGGGATTTCAATAGCATGTATAGGCACAGGAGGTATATGGGAAATCTATACTTGTTGTGGGCCAAAAATAATCTAGAAATTCCACTAGTTAAAATGAGATAGCGACAGATAAACATAGACAAAGCCAATTTCAGTAATGAAGAGAAACATTATACAACACTATCATTATGATAGAAAGGCCAACTCTCCAAAAACCATAACAATCTTTTTATGTGCCACATTTAAGAAAAGCTATAAAATTTAATAACAAAAATTGCAAATTAAAAGACAGACATATCCTAGTTGAATTTGTCACCACCTCTTTCAGTAACTGCTAAGCAGGCAGGAAATCAGTAAGGGTAGAAATGATTTAAATAGCACTCTCAACTATGTAATCTGATTGAGATTTATAGACTGTCATTCAGTAACAGAATTCACAAGTTTGTATAGAACAGAAAACATATCAGTTTCTTAAACAAAATAGAAATCATTATTTTCAAAGATTATGGTAGAATTAAAACTATAAATCAATAAAAGAAAGTCCCCAACTATTTGGAAATTAAGTAACACATAGGTCAAGGAAGTTATCAACCAAAAACAACTCCTATAACTATTAATTGAATATTGCGAGATATATGGATAATACAAAGTCAGCTGTTTTGCTTTATACCAGCAATGAACAGTATGAGCCACACAATAAAATGGCATTGTATTAAGATACCAAGTATAAAACACTCATAAGTCCATATCCATTTAAATACATTTTTGCACTATGTAAATGTTGAAGATACACATCTGCAATATGGAAGAGGAGGGGAAAATAAGTGTAGAAACTTGTAGATAAATAGTGCTGCATTTGGAAGTCAACATGTGCAGTTGTCATGTTCTTCATATGTACTTTTGATTCACTGTTGAAGTGGCACTTAACCTCTGTAGTCTTCCTTCCAAAAACCCATAGCCCAACTCAATCATGAGGAAAAATCTTATCATCTTACTGTTTGTGTGTAGAAATCTCTGGTGACTACAAATGTCAAAAGCAGAGCCTATATTCGTTTCAGAAATATTATCTGTGTTAGTGAGACCTTCACTAATTTGAGATCCATGAAAATTTTTTCTACTTTGTTAGCTATCAACAGCCTATTTTTTATTGCCATCTGTCTGGTAACCTGGCTATACTCACATAATTCTTGTTAATATAGAACACAGTTTACTGCTGTATTCCCCTTTTAAAGTTTTACTGAGCTATTAAAACAATGTAATTTTCATACTAATATTTGTTTCATGTCAACATTTTTCCTCAAATGATTTAGCATAGTATAAGGATTTCTGCTTTAGGTTAACTTGCTCAATTAAGTAATATGCTTTGAGGAAAAATGTTTAAGTGTTGTTGTACAAAATGTACTCTCCTTTGTTCCATAAGTCATTTAAATACTATTCTAACATTCCTAGAAATTGGACTCTCCTTAAACTTTATCTGACTGTATTTACAGCTTTTTTCACTTAAGTGATGAATATTTATAACACATGTTTATTTTGTGAAGTCATTAGACACAACAATTCTCCATTCCCCTTGTCATATTTAATTCTAATTTTATCTGTGTTTTAACCAGAACACATTTTTACTCAGGACTAATAAATAGAAATAGACTTAGAAAATTCACCAACAGCTCTTTCCATTAGTTATGACTCCTACTTTTCCTAGGTCTCATCCATATATGTAAGAGACATTAAGCTATTTATTAGATCATACATTTGACAACAATATAGGTAATAGGAAAACAAGATCTTAAGGCCTAAATATTTCTATTTAAATATGTTGGCATGGCTTCCATTAACAAAACCAAGCAGTAAAGAAAGAGCTTTGCTTCTTTCCACTTAAAATGTTTCAAGTCGATGGTTTCACTCCCTTGTGCTCTAGTAAAAAAATTTGGTGTGGGGGTTCAAGAAATGAAGTCTGTTTTTTTCTGGCTAATCTCCCCATACTCAAAACTTCAAACCAATAAATTGTTTCTAGTAAGCCATTCTGAAAACTTTATGTTGAATGAAAAATACTCCTTTTCAGCATGGAGAACAGATATTACATACAGTTCTAAAAGAATACTCAGGACCATAGATATCTGAGTCTCAAACACAAATAGTCTGTTGTCAGCAGAATAGTGGCCCTGGAGCAATGAGCGTGTTATATATCTCATTGTAAGGGAACTTTGAAAATATGATTGTCAAACACTGAGATGGGGGGGGGGGTTATCCAGTTGGCCCAATCTGGTCACATAAGCCCCTAGAAGCTGGTATTTTTGATGGTGGTTGAAAGGAGTTGTGTTTATGGAAGACTTGTCAAATGCCATGCTGCTGGCTTTAGTTATTCTCTTTCACCAACTTCAATCATCTAATGTGAGGTAAATTGTGAGGCATATTCTAAAATCTGGAAAGACTAATGAGTGACATATATTGATTTAATGGAGGCTAGAGCCTCCATGAGGAATGCTGCCTTGTGGACCTTTGAATTTAGGTCAGTGCAATTCCTCTTAAATTGAAAACATAGTAACTAATTTGTTTTGTGTTATGTCATTAATTTTTTAAAATCATGAGCCAAAAAAAGTAATATTCCAAAATAGAATCCATGAGGTTACTCACAAGCTCTGTCGTCCTGCTCTTGATAAAGAGTATCATGTATCATTGATATTTATTTTCTCCATTATACTGTAAATTTCATGAAGAGAAATTGCTTATAAGTTTCCCCTATTGTACTCTAGGTAAGTCACTTAATTTGCATTACCACAGCTATAATATGTCTTTCCTGTATGAAGGCATGCCCTGAAAATAAAAATTTAAAGAGTAAAATATCTGGCTACATATTAAGAAAATTTAGTGAACTAGAATGTATTTCTCTGCATATCTCTATTCTTTACTCCCATTTCCAAGCAGATAGCCAGTCCCTTGCTTTTTTTACCTTAGGTTTTATTTGCAGTGCAAAAACATTTTATATTGACCTCAAATGCAGGGCTGTTGTATTCTGGTTATGAGATATTTTGGCCCTCAACTTGCATGTCTAAATGTAGTTAACTGATGAAATACATTCTAATTGACTCAGAGTCTTCAAAAGGTCTGACTAAAATATAATCGCTAGGCTTTGGAGAACTATTCACTATACATAGAATACATAGGAAAGGCTCAAGAAGTTGCATATATAGGACTCTGGCATCAGGTTAAAATTATAAAAGTATGTGAAAATGGTGAAGGAAAGAACATTTTTTAAGGGAGAGAATAAAGAGATGGCTTTTGTTGTAGCCCGTTCATTTGAGGGCAGAAGCTAATTTGAATTCAACTTGATCATGTTGAATATTTGGAAAAATTAACAAGGTGTGTATCAGTCTTAGGGGAAACAAGGGAATTCACAGTTTAAGATTTTCATAGAAAAGTATTGCTATTCTCTAAAGACTTCAGAGTAATTATTAAATTTAGGAGATAAAAATAAGATACATATTGCACAAAACTAAAGAAAATTATGTAACGTTTATAATCAAAATATAATTTAAAAGGGAAAATTATAAAGCTATCTGTAATAGTTCAAAAGCAAATGCATCAGTCTGTAATGAATTTCCTTTTCATATTGATTTTTATGTGTTCATGCCTCACAGCTTTCATTGTTCCCTCGGATATTCATTTCTAGTTGATTACCTCCTATCAAAAAGTGTTTTCCAATAATTCCCATATGATCTAACATTTCATTAGTTTCAAATGTAGTTTTTGTTCTTGAATGCTGCCCTTTAAAAAAAGAGTTGTCCAATTCATCTTTTTTATACCTTTGAGACACACATTTACTTAGTTTTGCTCCCTGTTCTGAATACAATGTCCTCAAAAGTTTGCACATGCAAAATATTATGACTATTCAAGTGAGTGAAATGGCTGGTGTTTCCTTGTGATAACCTGAGTGGATATCATTTCCTCTTTTCCCCCTAAATTGAGCATTCCCAGAGGATTAATAGGCAACCTTCAATGAGGGTCTGTTCTAAGGAGTATCTTTGCAATACATTAAACAAGGAAAGTTGAAGGTTGGTAGTATGAATTAAGTTCAATGACAACATACTAACACAGGAGGCATGCATTGAATACAGTACTTTAACTGACCAGTTACCAAGAAACCATAGTTTTGTAGTTGTGTGAGGATTCTAAGATACCTGTCTGAGCAAAAACTGAACGAAGTGTGTAATGTTATTACTCAATTTCTCAAAAATTTTGAGAAAGCTAATTGTCATAATTGATTACCACTATTTGCCAGCGATATAAGACACCAATAAATTGGCTTGTCACATAATAAAAATATCTTAGCCCTGTAAGAGAACTTTGTAAATAGATCTTCCCGGCTATCCCTTCTGGCTGTAAGATATTATACTCAGTTGTAATGTGGACATAAAGTGAGTTATACTTCTAAATAATTATTTTAATTTGTCGAGTATATAGATGACTAAGTAGGGAAAAGATATTGCACAAAGTGGAAAATATATCCTAGAAGGATACAGCTTTCTGAACAGTGGTGCAGAAAGTGCTTCTGCTTCTGCCAATCTTAATCTTCTCTAAAGTTTTCTTCACCATTGATTTCTTGTTATCCTCTCATTTAATTTCCTGTTATTTGATTAAGTTGTGCCATTTTTTGAATCTTTTTCAAAGAAATCACATTCTTTGATACACATCTGTAGAATTGTACTCACATTATGCTTTGCTAAAATGTGTTTGAGAACGGATAGCAACTTTTGCACTGACCCTCTGGGTCTTAACACTGCAGTCACAGTTCACAAGATACACTGTGTTTGCATCCTAGTAGCTAAAATCTTTAGGATTCTACATCCACGAGCTATGCAATTACATAAGAACATGAGGTTGTTTCAAAAAGACTCAGTGAGACCTAGTACTGAGTGGCTTTTTCTGGTGAAGTTCACTGGATGAAAAGTAAAATTGAGTGGGCATAAAACGAATTCCTGGATTGTGTACTAAATGTTTCTACTTATATAGGTGGATATGCTATGTTAACACCTTTATTTGGCTTCTTTCACCAAGAATTCTAATTCTGGAAATACTCCAACTTCTTCCACCTTCACATTAAACATTAGCCTATATAATACTGAAGTAAATTAGCTCTCCCATATAATTATGCCTTATCTTTTTTTGTTAGATGAGACATTTAATTTTAAATATTTATTTAAGGTAAATTTGAAACTACATTTAATGCTTCATCCAGTTCAAGAAATCAAACACCATTTTCATATCTTAACAACATTTAAAAATTAGAAGTCTGATATAAATGTTTGTATATATTGTTATTACCTGCCTTATCACCATTCTCTACTATATACCCAAAACTGCAATACTTGGTGTACTTTCTCCCTTCTCAAATCTCCAATAGCACTACTGCCTTCATCATCTGGTAGTCAAGCTCCTTTTTAATTTCACTGAAACTTCAGATTGTCATAAGTACATTTACCAATGTCCTTTCATGGATTTTATTCTCTTTTCTGCTTTCTTTATACCTAACATGAGGTTTCCTTATAGTCACAAGCAATGGAGAAACCTCCAAAATTCAGTGCACAATAACAATACATGTTTGACTTATATAAAATAAGTAATGACGGTTTAGGTAACAGTACTAAACCAGTGTAGTTTCTTTACTATTTTTAAAAAGGTAAATGTAAAGAAAAATCAAGCCCTAGTGATTACCCTGGAGAAGTCTCTTCCTACTGCAGTTGGCAATAAAAACACACAACTCCCCGAGTTTGTACTTCTACTAACAAAAACAAACCAATAAATAAAAGAACACAAAACAAAGCCACAAGGATTTTAGGGTCAATCTGTCAGTCTCAATTATAAAAGAAAACATTCCTCAGAAAAACTACTCTAGCTTTGATTTCTACAAACAGAATCTGTCCTTTTTTCAAGGTTACCTTAAAAATAAGTTGAAATATTTGACTTAAATATGTTCACAAAAATATTACTTATGTAGTTAGTGGCCTAATCCCCAATGCAAATCTATATTTCCCTGGGAAATACAGAAATTATTTTTAAGCCAACAGGCCATGATAAAGATTGTTACACTAAAGGTAATAAAATTACCCATTTTATAGAAAATCATACATAATTGTAAGTCACTACAATTAGATAATTTTCACAAGCTTTGAACTATGTAACATTATTATGTGGTATTTAAGCTCCAGGACTAAAATTTCAGAATTAAATTCTCGAACTGACATCTGTACTTATCACTATGAAAATGAGTAAGTGGAGTATAAGCCGAGGCTGGTATAGTATTTACCACCCATAGTTCCAAAATCATATTACTTGGTAGCTATCTTCCAATTATTTTATGAAATTCCTAGATGCACTTAGGAAAATATAAATGACATTGTTTCTATGAAGATAGTAAAATGACACATTTCTAATCATGTAATATTTTCAGAGTTCCATTTCAGTTGAAAGGCTAGTGCACCACTATTCACAAAACAAGTAGCAGATATTTTTGTTTGCGAATAGTCATTATGCTCCTTTGTAGTTTCAATTTGAAAATGAGATTGAGGTTTTCCCTTCTCTATTACTCAGAACAATGCAGTCTATTCCAAGTTTTAGGTAAATTATGAATAGTTTATGAAGCCAGTTTTTTATGACTCAGTCTATTGCCAGTGGTTGGTTTAGTATGGGTGGGTGATATAATAATGTGAGATTGCAAGCAATTGATTCTTTTGATTTTACAAAATCCATTAAGGAAGAGAAAATCCCTGATGTACATTGCCTTGTCTTTGTTATTGGCCTCTAACTCTATCTCTGTTATTGTAGGTATAGTAATCAGCAGCCTCTGGACAAATTTAGCCCAAAGCAGGTGACAGGATAGAAAGATGGTAATAATTTGAGAAGATGACAATGTGATAATACTGCTAAATTAACCAATTCTGGAGTGTACCTTTCTTTGTGCTTGGTTATAAGAATGAACGCCACCTTATTTTTCGTAGGGGGACTACTTTTCTTACTCTTTTTGTAAAAACTTTGGGATAGAAGGGTGAATGCCTATATCCTAAATTCTCTCCCTCTTTTTTTGTAAAGAGTTTATTCATTTATGCATACAGAATTGTGGTACAGGCCAGAGGAGCAGGGATGGCGAGAGGATTCACCAGAGACATAACAGCAGAACAGGCAGATCAAGGAAGTACACTGCTGAGGGGAGCAATGAGGGAGGCTACAGCTAGCTTGCAGAGCTGCGCGCTACCCATTGCACCACCATGACGGCCCTCTCCTTTCATTGCCATCCCTGCATCTACTGTCCTTCTGAGTTTAAAAACTATGGCATAATAATTTAATATGTATCAAGAACTTCATTATAATTTATATATTCCCAGAATGAGATTCACCATGCCAGAATTTATCAGAATGACTTTATAAACTATAAAATATATCTTGTAGAATAGTTATTAAAGAGCCACTTAGAAATATAATACCCATTTATTTGATATGTCTGAGGTCTGACATTTGTAAGAATATGAGATTATCAGTTGTGATCAATTCAAGACACTAACATATTCCTAAATTATTACCTATCATCCTGTGGAGTGGCATGGTGGAGACATTAACTGGGTTGAATTCACTTCCCAATGCAAACTCATGGGTTATTGATTAAGAGGATTATGTAAGAAGCTTGTATTCCTAATTTCTGGGGTAGATGCAACATGCTATGTCTACCTCTATAATCTCATGGATTATACACAATGTTATTTGAACTACTTACAGGTTTTCTATGCTATCCAAAAGTAGAATGCTCCTATTTGGAATGTTTTTGAGGGGCCTGGAATGCTCAAAATTTTTTTCATATTTAGTAGTAGTAGCATCATTCCCATTTCCCAAAAGTAGCCTACAAAATTTTAGATTCTATTTTAGGATAGATGGAAAACCTGTGTCACACAATGGACCTGGCCTGTTTTTTCCCATGAAAGTATTCTAATATATATAAATATTTTCATAGATTAGTCTATGGTATGGAATTTAGTTTTTGGTATTAGATTATTTCACTTCCATATCATATCAAGTTATAGTCAGCTGAATATAAAATCTTACATACCCATAAAAAATACTACTCTTCTTACTGCTGAAGAGTCATAAAATGCTCTGTGAAAACATAATTTCAATGTTTTGAAATTCTCTATTTTCTACTTGCTCTGGGAAACTGTACCAAAAGAAATGTTCCACCTATATAACATAGATGAATGCTAGGTAAGTTGCATCTGAAATGAGAGAACTGTGAATACCTTACGGGAAACCAAAATTTTGAGCATTTGTGATTGTACTGTCCCCTTGTAACTGACCTGCCATTTGCTAAAACCTGAAAACCATACTCAAAGAGTGCTACAAGATATAATTTGGTGGTGACTACTAATGATACAGGGTGACATTTGCTTCTCAAAATATGTCACCTTCCATACTGTTATCCATGACCTATCATTTGAATAACACAGTTACTATATAGACTACTTCAGTGACACTATGTAAATGATTTTAATCACCAAAATTGTTTTCTGATCTAAATTCCTTTAGGAAAACTACTGCCAAACATGTGATCCTGTGAGTCCAAATGGTTAGTGGAACCTCAGAAAACCCCACGGACATTTTCTTAAATTCACAATGGATCATTTCTTTACCACATAAATATTAACATCTAACATATAATTTTCAGTTAGATAAATGTATTGGCTGTTACATATTTCTGAATTGTCC
>NW_004567114.1:42555266-42615833 GCF_000260355.1 Condylura cristata
ATATTTATATATAAATAGGAAATTTCTATTTCTGGTATATTAACAAGAGATTGCCCCACTTCCTAAACATAAAATGAGAGCAAAAATAAACCATACTAACAAATCATAGTTATTTTTAAATCTATGAGAAGGCTGGTAATTAAGAAATGAAGGCTAGAAGTGTCACATGGCTGTTTTCATTGGTAAAATGGGGAAGAAGGAATACTTTAGCATCTGAGCTACACAGCAACTCTGTAGCTACCTCCAACTTTTCTCATTGCTCTTTAAGGAATGTAGAAGTGAGATGCTAAGGGGCAAGGAGGCCCTATCAATTTAAAAGTATTAGGGAGAAGCAGGACTGGTACTTGAGACATTAATGATTACAGAATATATGGATAGATAATGAGATTTGATATTGGACTTTGACTCAGTAATATGGAGACTGAGAAATCCCACAATCTGCTGTGTATAGGTGGAAAACTTGTAGTATAACTTGGTTGAGGTTCAAAGACTTGAGAAAAAAGGTTGCTGACTTTGAAACTCCCTGAATGAGGGGGTAGGGATGTGCTTTAAGTCCCAGAGCCTGAAGGCCAGAGAATTGGAAGTTTTGATATGGAAGGGTACAAAACAGACCAAACAGATGGTGTTGACATGTTTGGGCCCTAACAGATTGAATGACTCCTGCCCACATGAGTGAGGGCATATAATCTTTACTCAGTCTACTTATTCAAATGTTAACCTCTTCCAGAAACACCCAAAAATGTTTACAGTTCATCTAGGCTCCCCTTATCAAGTGAATATATATGTAGTTATTATGCTGTACAATATTCATAAACATATGAAAAATTTGAACAGAAAGAGGGAACTACACAAGACAGGTAAAATGGAAATGCTAAATATCTCTAAGTACATCCTAAAAGTTAAAAAGTAACTTGTGGTCCTTTGATTCAATTTAGACCATTTCAATGATCTTTTCTAAGTATAAAAGAGAACATCAAAACAATGAAGTAACAGGTTAAGACCTATGGAACCTGTGGAGCAATATTACATTTGCATGTGTATGAGAATTAGAGAAAACAGGGCAGGAATTGAGGTAGAAGAGAAAAATTTCCAAATAAATGAAGAGTATCACAGAGATACAAGACGATTAAATGATTTCAAAGAGGAAACATGTAAATAAAACCAGTTAAGTATATCTTTCTAACTGTTCAAAATGAAAGATACAAAGAAAGTTTAAAAATAAACAAAAAATACATCTTTAAAGTATTAAAATTGGGGGGAAATCAACCCCTAACTCTAGCAGGGTACTAGGATTCTATAATATTGAAAATATCAAGGTGATTGCAGCTTTATCACTCCTTTGTTAAGGAGTAGAATTAGAGCTGAAAAACACTGCAATCAATTATGTCAATTTCATAAGAAACCACGGACTTGCTAAAAGGACATTCCATTCCGTAAATCTAATGGATGCTATATCAGAACTCAGTTCTCCTTTACCCATACAATTCTTACATTAACTTGAATGTAACTGCTGCTTTCCAAAACTGAGAACTATCAGGAGATATTTGCTATATCTATGTCTAAGACTAATCTGCTGTGCAGGTACTAGAAGTGCACACGTTGTGGTAAAGATTCTCATGTGTTGCTCCCCAAGAATATTTTTATTGTGAGAAAATGTTAATTCTGCTTTCAGCAGAGTAATCAACTTAACATCATTGTATTTTAATAAATATTGACAAAGAATACAGACATAATAATTTGTGCCACAATAACCAGATGGCACCAGTGGCAAAAGAAAAGGGGAAAGTTGAAGGGGAAATAGGAAAATATCCTATGGTCTTCACATGTTACCTCAAGTAATCCTTACAACGAAAATGAGGTAAAGAGGATAGTCTATCAAAAGGGAATTGAGGTATGAGCACTTTATATCTTTTTTTTTGTCCTGCTCAAGTACAAACAGTTGTTGATGAAAGTATTTGAAACTATCAGTAAAGAGTTTCTAACAACACTTTAGGTAAGTCGATATGCTCTGTGATTTTATCAAAAATTTGAGGAAGTGATAAACTTTTATAATTTTTTGGTGGTATTATGCTATTTCTCCAGGATAAAGTATGTGGGAAGAGTTTGATTTTATTTTTTACCTCTAAAACAATTTTGGATACAGTAAGTTTGAGAAGTTCTGAAGATTGAGGCTGAAAGTAAAGGCTTCTAAAATTATGTTGGAAATAGACGTATGACATTTAGAACAGATATTATCAATTTCTAGAAGTCAGAGCTATATTTAGCTTACCTTTGTTTATTAAACACTTTGTACCCTAATACAGTTGGTTGAATTCATGGAAGTTGCTGAGAATATATAAACAGAAAGAAAAAAAAATGTAATGCCTTAGAATAGAAAGGCTAAGGATAATGCATAATTATTCAGATTGGTCAAGAAGGAATCTGAAAAATTCAGTTCTAGAAAATGCACTTAATATACCAAGAAAGGATAATGAAATCTGTCAGATGCTACCAAATTATAATTTAGAAATACAATTGTCTAACAAATAATTGGAATTCCAAAGAAGTAACACTAGAATTCTTAAAGTCTAATGCCACAAATATTAAGAATGTTAACTTAATTGGAAGAATAGAGGAAGACATTGCAAAGCAGGGATGACTAAGGATGGTAAAGCTAAGGTATGTCATCAATCCAAATACTTTTTTTCAAATATTAGACTCATATCTATACAAGAGTTGTGAAGAGTGCTCACTTGTTAAAGTACTTAGGATCCTTGAGGCTTGTACAAATTTGGCAGTAACTGAAATGGATGATTTCTGGAGAAAATGGTTCACTGTTAGAAGTAGCTGTTGCTAAGAATTTATGATTCATGAGACAACAGTGAAATCTACTTGAAACCACATTTATTCTTTCAAGCTAAAATGCAACTTCACTTGACTATATAGTTTTACAAAGTAACATGGCATTAGTTCAAAAACAATGTATGTGTATATGAAATATCTTATTTGATATAGTAGAGTGAACTAAACTAATGGATGGTCTAAGATAGTCATGATACTAAATTATAAATATTTTCAGGTTGACAAGAAAGTACATCTTAACTGCTCTATATCATCTCATTCGCTAGTCTGTCTTCAGTTTTCCCAAAGCAGTGCCACTCTTCAGGTGTTCGCTGAAGAAGTTTTTGGTGGACTTGGCTATTCTCTGCAAAGCAGGGAGCAAGCTCTCTTATACCTTTATTTACCATAGCACTTGTCAACATGCTTTTCATTGGCACTTTCCTTAGGAGCCTTTAAAAAAGGTCTTTTTTTAATCACCTCTGTGAATATCACAAACATACTAGATATGTTATGCTCTGTAAAAATATTTTTCAATTAAAAAAGTCATTTTTCTACATGACATACACTTCGGTGACATCTTTAAAGATAGAGCACCCAATGCCACAATAGTGAAGGCAAGGATAAATAGGTGGGACTACTTCAACTTAAAGAGCTTCTGTACAGCAAAAGAGACATTACAAAAAACAGCCCACTAGATCACTAATTGGGAAAACATTTTCTCACACAAAAGTAGCGATAAAGGACTGATCACAAAAATATACGGAGGACTGATGAAACTCAACAAAAATAAACAACCCCATCAAAAAATGGGCAGTAGAGCTAAAAAGACACTTCTCCAAAGAGGAAATACAGATGGCCAACAAGCATATGAAAAAATGTTCAACATCATTCGTAATAAGGGAGATGCAAATTAAAACCACAATGAGATACCACCTCACCCCAGTGAGAATGGCACATCTTCAAACAACTAGCAACAACAAATGTTGGCGAGGATGTGGAGAAAAAGGAACTCTCCTGCATTGCTGGTGGGAATGCAAACTAGTACAACCACTATGGAAACTGTTTGGAGGTTCCTCAAACTGCTAAACATGGAGCTTCTCTACGACCCAGCAATCCCACTCCTAGGTATCTCCCCAAAAGACACAAAAACACTGATTGAAAAAGATACCTGCACCCCCATATTTACTGCTGCTTTATTTACAATTAGAAAAACATGGAAGCAGCCCAAAAGTAGATGACTGGATTAAAAAGATGTGGTACATATATACAGTGGAATATTACTCAGCAATCAAAAAAGGAAACCCATGTCTTTTGCAGCAACTTGGATGGAGCTGGACAAGATCATGCTTAGTGAGATAAGCCAGAAAGAGAAAGAAAAATACTGGATGGTTTCGTTCACAGCAGGAGTATAATGGACCAGGAGAGAAAATAATAATAATGAACAGCCATATCAAAGAGACATTTTGTGGGGGTGGAGTAGGAAATGGGATCAGAAAGGGGGTGGTGCAGAGGAAAGTGCACGGGACTATGGTAATGGCACACGGGTGACTCGGTGATGGAAAACCCTCGGGGATTACAATTGAGATGAAAAAATGTACAAAATGATGTAAAAATAAACTATTATATTATAAAAAAATAGTTTTACCTTCTTTGGAGTGACCTAAGGCCCTTGATAACACACGCTATACCTCCAATCAAAATAAACATGTGACACCCTGATGAAAGCTATAAAATTCATCAGTACTCAGTTTTGTTTTTAAAGAGCCAAGTCAAATAACATAAGAAACTGAGAACAAACATTAACAGTTTCCCTACTGGGAAATGTTGGATTAAATACTTAACTGAAAATGATGCATGACAGTGAAATACAAAGGGTTATGAAAAGTAACCATAGCTTCAGAACTTTAAACAAGGAACTACATGCAATTTTTATAAACATGAGAGGTTTAAAGGGGGCAGTATTTAAAACTTTTTTTTTTTTTGCAATCCTGAACATTCAGTTGTTGGTCCAAAATGGAAATGAGCCTGCTTCCAATGAGGTTAATGTTTAAAGAATGAAAGAACAATCCACATCGGTTAGTAAAGGTCAAGTTCAAAGGCATGAAAAATTGTATTTCGAATTGAAGCTGCCCACAGGCAGACCCACTGACACTGAGGACAGCTGGCAGGCTATGTAAGAAGCCTCTAGACGTGGGGGTTCTGGATCCAGAAGTAAAAACAAGCAGGTATAAAATCCCTTCCACAGGAAAGTTGGCAAATGACAAGAACAGTAAGTAGTGAACATTTTAAACAAGGCAGGCTAGTTCACAGCCAAGTTTTTTTTTTTTTTTTTTTAAAGGAGGAAGAGACAGTTATGGAAAAAACTATTATTGATGTCAAAGAAGGAAATAAAACAAATCAGAGCTTTAAGAATAAAGCGGTTACTTCAAAGAGTTAGTAGAAGTGGATACCTAAAGAGAAAGAGTTTTGATCAGCTGTCTATGAAAAAGACAATGTAAGAGATGACAAAGATGCATGTGTCACTAGCAACAATACCACCACCCCTAATGGAAAGCATTTTCCTTTACCTCCTGTTTCCTAAGATAAAGCACCCGTATAAAGGGATAAGTAACTGATCATCCAAAAGGCAAACAGTCGGTGTAGCTATAATTTTAAAAAGGAGACTTTTTTAGGAATCTCCAGTTCCAACTTCATTCTGTCATGTCAATCTCTATCACAGAATTATTTTCTCTGTAATTTCACTCAAACACTGTTTTATAATAAGTGTCTTTTTAAAATTGAGAGTTATCTAATTTCTTCAAAAGTGGTAAGTCCTGCATGCTAGTACTCTTACAAGTATAAACAAACCTGCAGTCAGAAATTCATTTTATGTCAGTACCCTATACTTATTTTATGGCCTTTGTAATAATACCCCACTTCTAATAAATGTTGTTATCTGCTTTATCCAACAGATGCCAGCCTTCTGAGGGACAGGCAGCAATACTCTGGTTTACCACTAATACACCAACACCTAGTACAGTGCCTGGGACATACAAATAATCACCTTTGGGACAACAGGAGTATGTAACCACAGAAGAGAGTATCTGAGGGATGAATAAAGTGTGAAAAGGAGGAATAAAACAAAGAAGTCTCAGATTGTAAAAACATTTCATTTCTTCATTAGAAATGGCAATTTAAGGGAATGATATAGGATATTTTAATTTCTACTTACTATTTTGATTTTATACATGCTAAATTGTAAGATCTATAAACCTCTTTATCTTGGAATTAAACATAACCAGATATTATTTCTTCCTAACTGTAAAAATTTAAGATATAACTGCAAGTATGTAATATTTTAGTAATCACAAGAAGTTTTCCAAGCTATAGTTAATGCCATTATAAAATAAAAATAATAAATATCTAATGGAGAAATATTAGAATGTGGTATTCTTTGGGACCATAAACAACATCCTATTTTCTAAGCATTCTACATATTTTAGTTACACTATCATATAAGTGTCCTAGAGGAAATTTACAACTATAAAGAAAGCTAACCTTAATAATTTCTTGAAGGATCTGCAATTGTTGCTTTTCTCAGAGGCCTTGGTCGACCCCAGCCATGGCAGAGAATCTCCACTACAGTCTGAAGGATCCCATGGGTCCTGGCAGCCTCACCCAGACAGATTTTTAGCATCCATATTTGAAACATAAAATTTCACAACATAAAAATCTCATGGAGTAAAAAGTGTTAATCAATGCTACATTTTTATGTATTTTAATAATTTAGGTATCTGTGGTTAAACTTTTATACACTAATCACATCATCTATTTTGAGCAATGGCTTCAGAGATCAATTTGCAAATGGATTTTTGGCAGAAAAACTGTTTGTCAATTGAGCTATAGCCACCACTTCCTAAAATATATATTTTTCACACTTTGCTTATGGCAGCCTCATTAAACTCAAGCATACTATTGCTGCTTCAAAAGAGACGGTAACTTTCTGTGACTTTGGCAAGGCTTTGCAATATTCTAAGTCAGCCTGCAAAAGCCTCGAACAAGTATGTCTCTGTGCTTAGGCAGCCTTAACTTAGATCCCTTAAACTTGTTTCAGATCATATCTTCTATGTATCAGACTACATCTAGTTAAAAAAAAAAATCTCTGGTCTGTTTTGAGCAAAATTCTACCAGGCTCTCTTTCTTTAGTCACTTTGTCAGTCTCTTTGGGATCTCCAGGTGCTTTAATGGTTGCTGAACCAAACAGGTTTTTGGGAACATGTTCTCTGCAATATCAATGTTTCCCTAACACTTTTTTTCCTTTATGACTTGTTTTTGTGAGCCTGTTTTATCATACATAATTTTCAAAACCAAATGTGTAATTTGTTTTACTATTAGTGTATGGAAGAGGGGACCTGAAGAGTGGGTATGTTAAACTGACTTCCTTGTGGAAAACATGAAGCTGTTTTTTCAACTGGAGTACACAGAATAACAAACCATACTGGTACCTTAGGCTCAAGCATTACTTTCTTAAAGTGATACCACGGCTGAAATAGATACTCAAATTGAATAATAAGATGTCTCCATACATAGTTTCATTTTAAAAGTGTCTAAAATTTGGGCTCTCCCTGGTGGCACAATGGGTTAAAGCACCACATAATGAAGCTCTCCAAAGCCACTACAGCAATGAGTTTGATCCCTGCCAGGGAGCTGACCCGCATGGCGTGGCAGACCTCTCCTGACCTGTCCGCTGCTCCCCTCATCTTATCTGCTTATCTTGCTTCCCACTCTGTCTCTGGTAAATCTTCTCACCTACCATACCTCTGACCTGTATCCCTGATTCTGTAAGTATAAATAAAGAAATCTTAAAAAAGTGTTTAAAATGTAATATTTTCAGATTTGTTAAATTATTTCATAAACAATTTTAAGAAATGATGAAGTCTAAATCAGAAGTCAGATTAAAATTCCATTATGCTTATGCAGTGTCCAAAATATCTCACTGTTATCCATATCCATTGCATTTATTTCCTATTTTCTGTGAAGTTTGTTTGATACAGTTATATAAACTCATTAACAATATTTTGCAAGAAATACTTTTTCAAAAGTAGTATTTTTGCCTAGTCTTAATTTAATATACTTAGAATGACAGTTCTGAATCACTGTACCACTTTACTCTGATGCCTCCAGTAAGGAAACAGGGAAATAGGTATACATGTTTGAATGAGTAATTCTGACAGTTGCTTCTCCCTTTGTATTTGCAGTAACATCCTGGTACGTAGCGGCAATGTGGTAAAATGAAAAGATCCTTAATTGGGCAGTAACCTTGGATCATATTATCCAACCATCAGTAGAACTTTATACATTTTTAAAAATTTCTAAACCTTAATTTTCATATCTATAATACAACTTGAATGATATATTACAGAGTAACTAAGATGTGTCTTTGAAGCAACCAACACTATGTGTTACATTGATTAATAAGCAATAAATACTTGCCTCTGATCGCTCTCCAATTATTTTATTGGCTATGTGTGTTGCTTCATCAGTAATAATCTGTAAGCCAAGGCTACTCTGTTTTTGTTTTGTTCATCACCCACACAAAAATATACTCTAAGTATCTCTAAGAATTTTTATTTTCTGCTGTGGTATCTGTCCAAGAATTCACCTTCAAGTTACTGTTCTTCAGGAGTTAACCTAGTTCTTTTCATTTAATGAGTTACTAATTTCAAAATTATTTTACTTTTAAAATCCATACATTTTTCAGTGTTATCAATGTATTAAAGATTTGGGTAAATGAATAAGGAAGACACTAAATTTTGTTGAAATATTTCTGAGCATGTGAGAAATAGATGAACTGACCTTTGAGACTTCTATTGCCCAAATTTATCATAGGTTATTATAAAGTCATACCTAATAAGTTGGTGATAATGGAAAGTAGTTTTTACACTGGAAAATGAGGCAGTAAAAGTCATGAAAAACATAAATCATTTATCAAGTAAGTAAGGATAGGTTGTGTTGTTTTAAATGACCACTGGGGTATAAAAATAAAAATTACTATTCAGAATTATAACTTTTTAAGATGTACAATGTCAATAGAAAAGTGTTTCTACTAAATGGGTTTTAATTAAAAAAATCATATTTAATACATTTTCTAGGGTTAAGTTGGAGTAGGTAAACAGTGGCTTTGTGCCACAGATTCTTATAAAGTGACTAAGATCCTGTGAAGGGGGTCATTAGCGTATCCACTTCAAAAAATAATTTTATGAGTTCATACAAAGAAAGCTGCCATAGGTAGACAAAGTGAATATACTGAGCCAAGAGTTTTCACTGGAGAAAGGAGTTTCTTCAACAAATGTTAATTTGAAAACTGGAGAGCCAGAATGAAATAAAACTAGGTCACCATCTCACACTTAAAAAAATACTCAAATTGAAGGACATGGATCTGAGACTCAAAAATCACAACATACATAAATGAGAACACAGGTGATTAGCTTTAGTGATGTCTGTGGATTTGTCTTTAACAGCAAGAAAAATGAGAATATAAACAAATGGAACTACATAAAATTAAACAGCTTTTGCAGAGAAACTGCCATTAAAACAAGACACTACTGAATGACAGAAAATATTTGGTACTCTCCAAGGTATATGAACAACTCAATAAACCCACAGAAAGAAAACAACCAAAACAAAAACAGGCAGAAGACTGAACAGGTACTTCTCCAAATAAGATATTCAGATTGGCAACAGACACATGGAAATCTTCTCGTCATCATTTATCAGGGAAATACAACCCAAAATCACACTCATATACCACCTTTAACATATGAAGTGGTCCATATAGTGTCAGTGAAGATATGGTGGGGGGGGGAACCTCTTACATTGTCAGTGGGAATATAGAATGGCCCAACTCCTTGGGAAAAAGTATGGAGGTTTCTCTAAATATTAAAAATACATCTACCATATGATCCAGAATGCCTCTACCAAACAAAGTAAAAACACTAACTTGAAAGATATATAGTTCACTGCAGTCCTATTTATAATAGTCACATTATAAAAGCAAACTAAGTGCTTTTATAGGACAAAATGAAGTAGATTAGAACAATGTGGCATCTATATACAATGGAACACTTCTCAGCTATAAAGAGATGAACCCTTGCCATTTGCAACAGCATGAATGAACTGGAGGGAATAATGGTAAGCAAAATAGGTCAGAATGGAATGACACCTATTAGATGATTTCATATATGAGTACAGAAAAACAACAGTTTCAGACAAATAAAAAACCAGTAAAAATTCTACAAATCTGACTGGAATTGAGGCTACAAAATGGGGAGATGGAGGAAAAAGTGGGGACTAGAGTAGAGGATTGTAGGTGCCTGGCTGGGGGGTGTGGTATGACAAGGATCTTAGGACATGCAATCTTATGGCTCTGAATCACAATCAATACTGTAAACTAATGTCACTAAAATTTTTAAAAAATCCAGAAACCATATGAAGAAATGCATAAAAAAAACAAGAATGCAAATTAAATTGACAAACTACTAGATTGCAACCCACTAGTTGTGGAAAAATCAGAAAAATAAAGGATGTCAAGTCCCAAGGAATATTTTCCAGCTGGTAGGGGCAGGCATTAAGGAGTACTCTACTACTGACTAGTCAAAGTAGGTATACAAACCCTCTCAGTGACCAGAGTTGCTTATAAATATTCAAAATATTAATATTTTTGTCACATTTTTCTAAAGTTTTCCTTTTAATTTGATTTTACTTTTACTATTCCTAAGTGTCAAAGGGCAGATTTGTTCTTTAGAATGTTCTGATCTCTGACTTGTCCTCTCCCCTTTACTTGAATTCTAAATTACTTGCCATTTGTTAGCTGTCTTTTGCCTAATTTCTGAACACATTTAATGTATTTTTTTAATTATCACCTTTACTTTTTATGTGCCCTGCACGTAGAGAAACTCACCTGCTTGTAGATCTCTGCTCCACTATGACCACCTGTCCAGGTGTTCTCTTCATATAGACTAACCTACCTGTAAACTTTTTAAAATTTTATATATGGTTACAATATTAATCATTAGAAACATACACACAAAGGAGCTATAGAAATGTACATACATGTCAGAAGCTCATGTCAGGGATGTCCAGCTGAAAGCAGCAGTGCAGAACTTGCACTTGGGCAATCGGTAAGTTGGCCGTCAGCTGTGGTGCTGGCCCTCGGAGCCATGCTCATTCTGGAAATAGAAGTAAACAAGCATCAATAGAGGTGGTTCCCAGTTTTCAGGAAAATTAAATATTTAGTGTTTTGGTTATTGTTTTAAAGAGGAAAACAAGATTACATGTATAGATTCACATATGTGAATGAGAATAATATGAGAATGTGTTCATTTAAAACGAACACATTTAGAAATTGGTAAAAAACACTACAAATTGGGCCCTCCCTGGTGGCGCAGCGGGTTAAAGCACTGCACTGAGAAGCTAAAGCCACTTCCGCATGAGTTCGATTCCCGCTTGCCCCGGAGGAGACCACATGGCGTGGCAGACCTCTCCTGACCCGCCCGCTGCTCCCCTCAGCAGTGTACTTCGTCCATCTGCCTGTTCTGCTCCCCACTCTGTCTCTGGTGAAGTCTCTCACTGCCCCTGAGTCTCTGGCCTGTACCCCAGTTCTGTATGTACAAATAAATAAATCTTAAAAAAAAAAACACTACAAATTAGAATTTAAGAAAAAAGTCCATATACTATTACAAATTTGAAAACATCTAGGAAAATAACATGTTTTTAATTATTAACAGACACCACACACACACACACACACACACAGCTTCTCTAAAGGTTTGGATGTATATGATTATTTATATGTTCTTGTCAGAATACAGGTTTGACCATGTTTTTAAAGAAAACCAAAACTTTTGACAATTTTTCTCAGGTGGATACCAGAGAATTTCCCAAAGAATTCCAACAGTTTCTGGATGTGTACAAAGTTTTAACTCCTGATACATTTGTGATTAGGTGTTATGGATACTTATTTTTCAGTAAGGTCTCTGGTCTTATACTTCTTGTCATGACCACTAGCTTGTTGTCACAGAGGGAGACAGGGATATTTGTGGAAAGCACTTGATGAACCAGAATAACTTACAATCTGCTTTTATAAAACAGCCATGAATCACATCAAAATATTCCCCTACAGCCAAAACTCAACACCGTTAGGTAGATTTCACAAGTGCTAAAGGGCATGACAATTCTACCCAAAAGTATACAACTGAATGAGAGTATTTTAGAAAAATAAAAGACAACATATTTAACACTTAACAAAACTTTCTTAAATTGTAAAAGCGAGCAAGCAACAACAAGCACATCCACAAATGTTACTGTATTGCTACTGTATAGGTGGAAGGTGTTGAGGCTTAAGTGTCACTACATTCATGTTAATCTTTTGATCAAATACAAGCTCTTTGCTTAGAACTGGATTGTAAGTAGGGAAAGAGTGACTGATAATGAAAATTTTGATCGGCAGACTTTTTGTGCCTATTTTTCACAGCATTGAAGTCATTGATGTGTTTAAGGATTATATTACCTGTGGAACTTGATAGAAACTATATTGTAGCAAGGAGTAAATGGAATTTTCTAAGAGAGCAATAACCACCTGCTGAGAAGCAGACATGCCTTTGATGCTCATGTCTGTATTTTTTTGGTTTAACTTGGTGTTTTGAGTAAGACTCACGTGAGTATATGATTTGCTATTGGAAGGAAAAAAAAGATGTAGATGTTTTAAAGATTAATAGTCATCTAAGAAAGCAGAAAATGCATGAGAAATGATAGGGTAATTTCAAAGAAAGAATCCAATTATAACAGAAATAAAAAAAAAAAAAGAATGACACGAATGCAGAAATGATTATTCATAATGTCTGTCTATGTTATGAATAATTTTAATCTAGAAGAGTATTATTTTTATGAACAGAATAAATCAACTACCCAAAGTTAAATACAAAGAAATTGAATAGGGTATGCTTCATTTAATAATCGATGTTAGTGTTTTAATTAGATCCGAATGATAATCTAAATAAAGGTGTGATAAGCATACTTTTAAATTTTAGAAAATTAAATTCACATGAGTTGTATAAAAATAATGCAGAGATCACCTCTGAACCCTTACCCAATTTCCTCAAGGATAACAGTTTGCTAAACAATAGTACTTATCACATCTAAGATATCTACATATAAATACAGAACAATTCCATCAAACAAAGATCCCTCATTTTTGCATTTTATAGCCAAACTCCTTTTAACTCACTTCATTTTCTTCCCTCTCCTCCAGGCCTTAACCCTGTCAATGACTGTGTGATAACCATTTTTATAAATCTATCCTTTCAATAATGAGTTGGATCATATACCTTGTATGTGACAGTTTAGCATTAGCAACTTGTTCTCTGCACATTTGGAAATTTACTCACATTGTTCTATTAAAAGTTGGTTCTCTGCATTACAGAGTATACACACACACACACCCACATACTTAAACAGTTTGCCATTAACAACCACTTGGGATTTTATATATTTTAAACACATACAGGTTGTTTAAACATTTTTTTTAAACAAACTCTAGGATAAATGCTCATACATGAAGTTGTATGTATATACATGTTTAGTTTATAATAAATTGCTAAGTTGTTCTTTAGAGTAGCTATATCATTTCATATTCCACCAGCAATGTATGAACAAGTGAGTTTTCTATGTTATTGCCAGCACTTGAAATGGCCTTTTTTTTTTTTATTTAAACTATACTTACAGTTGTATAGTAATAGTTAATGTTTCTTTGTATTTAATTTGTATTTCCCTAATGGATGACAATTTTGTATTGAACAAACTTTTGTGTACCAATTTGTTTCTTGGTATGTGGTCTTTAGTGAAATATCTTTTCTTTTCTTGTATTTTGAAAATTTTTAATTGAATTTTTTTTTTAAACTACTATCACCAGAATGCCAACATCTGGTAGTTAAAGCAACCATTCTATAGTTCAAGTGTTATAACTCATGTGTTACAGTAGAAGTGTTACAGATATCTCCTCTTAGCAGTAATGTTACAGCTCCAGTTTTATAGCAGCAGTGTTACAGCTCTTGCTTTACAGCTCAGATATTATAAAATAAGTGTTACTGTTGAGTATTACAGCAAATGTTTATTGGGATTTCAGGACTGCACTGGAGAAATACAGACTCAAGAAGCACTTCAGGTATCTACCAACAAGCTTGGCCAGGAAGTATACTATATAGGTAAAAGGGGCTGGAATGGTGCCTCTTATGCAAATGAGATTGCTTATTCTGATTAAGGAGATTTGTCAAAAGGTGACTTAAAAAAAAGGGTAGCAGATCTCAGACAATTCACCAGAGGGCATATCCAGAAGATCAATAGAAATGCAGAAAAATGTTCATCAGTTCTTTTAATAAAAGGATACAGGTCATGAATCATGGTTCAAGAAAATGACACATATTCAAAAGAACACTACTAAGCGTTGGCAAAAAGTAGAAAAAGAAGAACCTTATTATACTATTGAAGGGAATGTAAACTAGTCCAGCCATTTTGGAAAGCAATCTGAATTTCCCTTAAACTGAAAGAAATACAGTATGCTTCCTACTTTTGGGCATCTATATGAAGAAAATGAAACGTCAACTTTAAAAATTGCATGTTCTAAGCCATATACCAGAGACATTTTGTGGGGGGTGGAGTGGGGAATGGGATCAAAAATGGGGAGGTAGGGAAGTGCACAGGACTATGGTGAAGGCACATGGGTGACTCGGTAATGGGAAACCCATGCGGATTATAATTGAGATAAAAAAAATGTACAAAATGATGTAAAAATAAACTGTTATATTAAAAAAATTGCATGTTCTAGACTGTTTATTGTATCATTATTTAAAATAGTTGTGACATGGAAACTATTAAAAATGTGCCCAGTAATAGAACAATGGATTAAGAAGATGTACCATAGTCACACAATGGAAATTTATTTCAAAAATAAGAGGAAATATAATTTATAGCTAAATGGAGGGAATCTGAAGGAATTATTGTAGTAAAACAAGTGAGAATAGCAAAGGCAAATACTTACAAAAATTAGTATCAGTTACTAATTCTGAAGTTAAGAGGAAGATGGAGAGAGAATGGGTAAAAGAAAAACTCTAGCTTGGCTTACAAAGACATCAAAAGAGAAAATGCTAATGAATAGAATCAGAAATGAAAGAGAAGTTACAACAGACATCCTGATCTTCTTAGACCAACACAAGAAGAAATAAAAAATCTGAACAGACCAATCAGAAACAATTATCTGGGAAATGTAAATCAAATCCTCAAGATTCCACCACATGATGTGATAATTGCCTTTATCAAAAAGACCTGAAGTAGTAAATGCTGATGAGGATGTGCAGGAAATGGTAAACTTGTGTAAGGTTGGTGGTTAATATACACTAGTACTATGGAAAACAGTACCTTCTGAAAACATTAAAAATTGACCAATCATCTAGCCCAAAAACCCTATAGTATTATCTACCAAATGATGCAAACCTCACAAAAATACAAATATGCACTCATATTCTTTGCAGCACTATTTATAATAGTCAAGTTATTAAAACAACCTATGTGCTCTATGACAAATTGGTGGGTTTACACACAATTCTGTGAGGATTTACACACATATTTACACAGTGGAATACTCAAAATCCATAATAAATGTATGCATTCTTAAGAAAGACTATTTGTTTAAATGTTAATTTGTTCTCATGCCTTTTGGGATAGAATCATACTAGTGTTTCAGTGTTAGATTCGAAATGCTGTGTTTAAATGTTTGATTTTTGTTAGCCAGAGATATAAAATCATCAATGCTTCTACTTTTTGCTGTTCTCTGAAATTAGTTATTTCTGTTTACGTCAGAAAGGACACTCAGTAATTTGACAAATTCTATTAGCCTTTCAGTTTCTGTAAGGACAGTAAGAAAAGGATTTTTGTTGTTATTAGTTATTCTCAAAAAGAATCTAAATAGTAACAATATTTTAAGAAATTGTCCCCAACCAGTTAGGTAACCCTGATAACACAGTTCACACTCATTTGTTGACTCTCCCATTTTTTTTTTTTTTTCCATTGAGTAGGCGATTGAACATTGTCAGATCTCCAGTTCACTCAGAACTCAGGATGTTTATTCCCCCAAAGGCTAGGGGCTCATACAAAACTCATGACCCAGAGCAAGAAAGCATCTTACTCAAGGACATGCACTGGTCAGCCTCAGTCACTGGTTCATGGCCACTGTGGACTGAGCTGAAATGCCATTCTAGTGTCACAGCTCTCTGGCACATTGAAAGGCATTTGTTAAGTCTAATCTTTGCTCAACTTCTATACTGTTTCCTTTAGTTCTGCTTAGGGTTGGTTCCTTATACTCCCAAATACACATTCTGTAACATAGCTTTGCTGTGAAATCTGCTTCTAGAAAACCTAATTCATGACATTCTGTTTCTTCATATTCAGTTTATTATAATCTGCTCAGATATTAACAGCTCCAAAATTTGCTCTCTTTTTCATCCTCACTGATGGAATCAAAATTAGATCAGACCCCTTCCTGATTCTTCTGTTTTCTTTCATTTCCTCATTTACACATTAAAGTGATACAAAATGTCTTTTAAAATTTCAAATCTTATCAAGTCTCTTAAAAATTTGAGTATTTCTTAGTTCTAGAAAAAAGTGTTCCATACTCTGGACACTCCCTGGTGGCACAAGGGTTAAGTTGCAGCACTATGAAGCAATCAGCAGCCACTGATCCCTGGTCAGGGAGGTGCCCCAGTTTAGTATACATCTAAACTGCTGGGCATCATACAAGTATTGAGTTGTCTTGATCTCATCTGGGAAGGCTTCCTCAGGCACACTGTGCAGATGTTTCCTAGGACTGGTGGACATATATGCATTGGGTAACTATTTTGCATTATGTATTTTTATTAATCTTATGAACTAAATTTTGAACCTCATGCATACTGTTCATTTATCATAATAATATAACATTGACAACATAAATGTCATTGTCTTATTGTTCCATTTTCCACTGTGTTTGATGCAATAAGTAATTGAAAGTAATTGCTGATGGGGAAAAAAATTTGTGTTGCACTTCACTTTATGACTAGGTAGAATTTTCTGCAGAACATTATAATGAAACTCCACCAGAGGGAAGAATTTTCCCTCCAGACTTCAAACAATTAAGAACCTAATGTTTAACTACTATTTTGCATTCATTACAGAAGAGATTATGGGAGATAATCAAGAAATAGAAGATGGTTTTACCTGAAGGAAGTCTATAATTTGAGGGATAAGACAGACAAAAAAAGAGCATGCCTTAAAATATGCAAAGTATATCATCTTAAAGAAATTTAAAGAATCAAACCCATGAAATCTTAAAAGTATGTAACTACAATTACTAATCAATTTAAATATTTCATTAAACTTATGTCACAACTTTTTGATTTTAGAAGTATTTGCTAAAATCAAATACTCTACAGGTGAATGAATTGTGATAGCCCACCGTGGCATTATTAGATGGTTTTATGGACTGAACACAAAGGACAAAGGACTGTGACTCCTGAGTCAGAGACTTTATCTTAGTCATAAAGTATTTAGTTTGCCTAAAAATCACTTCACTCCAATGAGTGCCAATTTATTAAATGATTCAATGAGTGCCAATTTATTAAATGATTCAATGATATCTTAATTTAAATCATTTTACCCTTTTATCTAGGAAATCATCCATTTTTTTCTTTTTTTTGGTTGTAATTGCATACCTTCTCTCTAGACTTTTCTCCCCAAATGACAGATCAACCATCATCTAGGTATTTCGATGATAAAAGAACATACAAACATCAAAAATGACATAATGGCTGGAGAATTATCCATCTGATGGGGAATTATCCACCTGAATTACTCTCTGAAAGTGAGTGGCATACTCCAAAATATAAAGAAAACACATTTTAAAATTCCATAAAGGAATCTGGCCAAATATTTTCAACCAGCAGCACTAGGATTGATGACATGCTTTAAAACAGACCCTTTGACAACAGTAAACAGTCATGTAATTGTATGTTCAAAATAAAATGACCTGGGTTTGGGAGAGACAACTGGGTAGATAATCAGTTTGGATATGCTGTAGTGAACTGGCTATTATGCAGCCAGTTTTTGGAAATACATAACTATACAGATGCTATATTCAGGGCTCTGCCTTTTGGTATCATTACAGACAGCAATAAAATGGAGTAAAAGGCTGTTTCTGTGAAAAAATGAATTATGTTTTAGACAAACTTCATTGGAAAAGGAAAATTAAAGCTTTCTTTAGAAAGAGAAAATATTTCATAAATACTTCGGATGTCAAGTTTGTTTAGATCTTTGTCACTGCATTATGAACAAAGTTGAACCAGACATCATTATTTTGAAAGAAAACACATGAAATGAGTATAATCTTTATATGGCTCCATATGGTGAGTTGTTAAACATGAAGTGGACAAATAAGCCCATTTTTAAAAACTTGGCATTGAAAATTTCCCTCACAGTTATAGCACTACACATACACATCAGCTAATACTTTTTCTGAAAAAAAAAAAAAATTCTTGAATTCACTCCTTAAGATCTGACTAACATATTAAGCTACAGTCATTAATAGGAGTAAGTCAAATAATTGAACAAGATTAAGTATAGCTAAGCATAGTAAGGTGATTCAGGACCACCTGACTTAGATGCTGAAATATCTCAACTTCTTACATAGGCCATTCTCAGCTCATTGTAATGAAAATCAGTATAAGCAAAACTTTCTAGCTAAAACTAGAAATTTCACTGTGTTGTGGCTCTATTACAATAAGTAAACATTATGTTTACGTTGCTTTCTTAATATAAGATATAAGCTCTGCTATGTATGTCTATTTAAGATTTCCTGCTGATAGTTGTTGATAATTATTGCCTAAGTAGTGCAAAAGTATTTGAAGAAAGAAAAGGATAACATCCTAATATCACACCTTCGTGTATAAAAATTTCTGATCCTAGGTATAAGTGGTTTTTACTTATTTGTAATCTTTTTCAGGTGTCAGGCTGGAAGAGCCTTATCTAACAGAAGTCTTCTCCATTGGGAGAAGTGATAGTTGAAGTAGGCTAATAAAGACAACCTAATGATATTAATTTAGAGAAGTCTTGCAAGCTGAAGAAAGAGGGAATGAATATATTAGGCTTGCCTGCTTCATATATTCACAATAAATTGCCACAGAGTAAAGTCAGTTCCCCTAGAAGACAGGACTAGAGCAATCTTGAGGAGCAATGGTGTGGCAGAAAGGCATAGGAAAAACAGTACTGGCAGCAGTACTGGGGCAGTGTAAGTCACGAGACACCAGGCGGCTGTCATACAGAGCTGTGCTGTGGCTGTTGTCTCAGGGATCATACCCACAAAGGGGGCAGGTAAGGAGGGACACAGCTCATGTTGGGGATTGAATATTCTACTGGAGAACTACAGGAGTAGCAGTGCAGAGTGATGCCTACTGGCTGTGCCTGGCATGAGACTGTAAGGGATATTTTGCCAAGGTGCTGGTGTAGGGGAGGGAATACCAGGAATCCCCACTGTCACATTATTCTGCTACTTGCAGCACAGGAAGAAGCCCGATTCCCTGAATCTAATTGGAATCGACTCTTCTGTGGCCTACTAGCCCAGTTACTTTCTACTCATTACACTTGCTGACCCCAGTCTCTGGCCTCCTGAATATGAAAGCAAGAGTTTGAATATGTGTACCCACCACCTCACATAAAAGCTAAAATGAAAAGAAAGAACATATCCCATATGTTGGAGCAAAAAAAGCACTAGAAGAAGGCTCAATTTTGCACAACTGAGGAATATGCCTGAATAGGAGTTTAAGATAGGAGTTTTAACAATATTTGCTATATTACATAAAAATAATGGATCATATGGAATCAAGATGGACAAAATATGAGGCTGTTATAAATAGAATTACCTGACCACAAAATATTTAAAATTAAAAATACAACAGATTTCCTCAACAGAAAAACACAAGCAAGTCAGAATGGCAAAGACAAATAGTAGGTATTTACGTGGTGGACAACGGAACAAACTAACATACTTATAAAAACTAGTGGTCATTAATAAACAGAGTGAGGTTTCTAAGGATAAGAGAAAAGGTAGAGAGAAAGTCAAAGGAGCTCTAAGAGATGGTGGTAGGAAAAGGCAAGGACATTAGTTTATACATCCATTTTTGTGTATGTCTAATATTTAGTTCAAAAATTCATTTTTTCCTTGGTTCACAGGAATATTGAAAAAAGTATGTCTATACCTTTCCTCCCTCACATCCATCTTCTTTATTCCATCAATTTATCTATAACCAATTCAATTTTTATTTATGCATATAGGACTGGGGTACAGGCCAGAGGTGCACGGGCAGTGAGAGTATTCAGAGACAGAGCGGGGAGCAGAACAGGCAGATCGACGAAATACACTGCTGAGGGGCGCAATGGGCGGGTCAGGAGAGGTCTGACGGCTCTGTGGATCACCTCCAGGGCAGGATGGAACTCATGCTAAAGTGGCTTTAGCTTCTTAGTGCTGTGCTTTAACCCGCTGCACCATCAGGGAGGGTCCCCAATTTGAATTTTAATTTGTAAATGTAGACAATTTAGGAAGCACAACTACGTGTATGGAGTGGGGTGGAGGGCACAAGAGGAGGGCAGAATAAAGATGTCGGCTAAATCCTCCATGTGCTCGCAGCTAGATTGAGAACAATGCCAGCAAATCCTGAATAAAAAACCGAGCACACAGAAGGTGACATCTCCAACAAACAATGGAGCACACCAACCAGGTAACCTATGCTGGCAAGCGAGGGGATCCCTAGTTGCCCAGTGGGTCCTACAACCAGCGAGAACCTTATACAGGAATCCTTGGCAGTACTCAGGAGGCCCTGAGCCCTGGGATGGGACCTGGAAGCAGACCCCTTAGGCAAGCCACGATCCCCGTAGAGTTCTAGCAAGGGTCCAAGCAACAAGTCACCCGTAGGAGATCTGCGCAGATATCAGTGCACCCTTGGACAGGTCCTTGATTAGCTCTACTGGCAGTTGGTGGTCCTCAAGTGTCAGCAAGCCCTGGAAGAGGCCTGGGGGCAGCTTCCACCATGATAGAGCTCAGCCGATGTCAGTGATCCCAGGGTCACTGTCTGAGACAGAGTGGCCAAAGAGCAGAGGGTGGGGATGTGGGACTGAGGAGACCAGGTTCTATTCCTTAAATTATGGACAGTGTTGCCAATTAATGTTACCCCGACAAAGAAAAAAAAAAAACGGGCAATATTAATAAGCATTATCATGGAAAATAGCACTTGATTTCTCTGAAGATAGTTTTCTGAAACCACTTCAGTAAAAAAAAACAGTAGTTTTGGAGTATCCATACTAGTGCAAAAACTTTGAATCAGCATTTGCTACAACTTTTACTTCCCTACACAATGACATGTTAGCTAAATTGTAAGGAAATCTCAAGAAGTTTTTAAACTTAGTTTAGATTGAATTTTTACAAATGGGATATAAATACTAATCCCTTTAGTTACTTTTACTTCTGCTTAGAAAGTGACAAACTTCCCTATTTCCATAAAACCAACTCAACATGTGATGTGACTGGGATCCAAAATATAAGCAACAATTTTTATAGATATCATATATTATACACATATATAATATATACATGTCATGTATTTGAAAGAAAGTTCTTTATTAGTCCAAAGCTCAAAATTTCACTTTCTCTGTCACCTATTTGAAAAATATAAATAGAAAAATGTAATTTACTTCATGCACCTGGGAAAATAAATGTATCTGTTGTTATTATAAATCATCATAGCATATAATTTATTGTTAAGTTTCCAATTGACAATGGATTTTGATTTAGAACAACAAAATGGAATCAGCAGATGTAGACCATTGATTTTTGGCAGATGGAGTTGAACAGCTGAAAGACATGACATTTTTAGGCAGGGATGGAAACACAAGAATATCTGGCACAGGCTGAACAGTTTGCAGCAACAATATTGCTTTATGGGTCACTAATACATAATATAAACACAGTATTAGTGTTGGTAGTGGGAAAATAACAATATAGGTTTCAGTGTTAACCTTATGAATTCAAATTCAACATCTGTGGAAACTACACAGATCTGAAATATTGCTCCTAAATGAATTTTAAAGCATGGAGAAATATGTGCATTTTTCAAGGACTCTTACATTTTTAATTCAAGCAAAATATACAATTCTCTAGTGTTTTAAGGGTAGATGTTAACACTACAATTTCAGTGTTTAGTATGAAAATCAGAAGTCTACTAGCATTAATAGAATGTTCCAATATATATTATATGTACAAACTTTTGTCAAGATGTTCAAATAGTACATCCAATGTATTTCTCATTTTTTAGAGGTTCATTAGCTTTCAGTTAATAACTAGCTCTTGTTATCGGTCTACAGCATACTGGAATGGAACCCTAGAGAGAGACTATGAGGGGTAGGTGAAAGATGACCTGACAGTCCTTAAGACTGAAGAAAAATGAAGCTGTTCTGGAGTGATATCAACACTCAATAGAAGCATAAAGATTGTTAATGGATTACTGAGTACCAAAGTTATGATCAGGTCAGCTGATGAAGCAAGAGAAAAAAAAAAATGCTGCTTAGGTGAAAAGAAAATCACCAGAAAACATACAAAATGTAAACGTAATTTTGTGCTTATGTAGGTAGTTATGTGGATCAGATTTCCCTAGTGATGTTAGTGAAATTAGATGAGATTGCATTATCTCATGTATTTGGCAATCATTTTTTGAATAAAAAAATAAATTATCGGCCCTCCCTTGTGGCGCAGCGGGTTAAAGCACAGCACTGAGAAGCTTAAGCCACTTCCACATGAGTTCGATTACCGCCTTCCCCGGAGGTGACCACATGGCGTGGCAGACCCTCCTGACCCACCCGCTGCTCCCCTCAGCAGTGTACTTCGTTGATCTGCCTGTTCTGCTCCCTGCTCTGTCTCTGGTGAATTCTCTCACCCACCGCATCTCTGGCCTGTACCCCAGAGACATGCATTGGAAATGTGTAGAGATATGTAGATGTGTAACATTCATACATTATTTTGTTCCCTATACCCAACTGTAAGATGTAAAGGTAGATAGATAGAAAGAGTTGTAGAGGAATGAGTAAAAATGTAATGAAATGAGGAAAGCTGATTTTTTTTTGTTAGAGGTCAGAGAATAAAGAAATATTCCATTAGCTGGACCTCAAAATATTGCACTCCATTGGCTAGTATACTCTCATTATAGGAAATAAGTTTTGAAAGACTGCAAGTACTTTAAAGTACTGGTAAAAGGTTCAAGAATACTGCTTATTTAAAGATGCTTTATAATGAAACTGGGACACTAGAATTTAGATTTTATTCTCTATGTCAACAGTTACCACACATTTTTTTTACTAAGGGTCAAATAGTAAGTAATATGGAGCCATCTTCACATTCTTCAACTTTACTGCACATTCCAAGTAACTGTCCTCCTTTTTCTAGAAGGATTCTAACACCTGTGGGGTTATTTACATCATGGATGCTTCCCTCACCCAATTTCAGCTTTTACATTAAACACCAGAAATTTTCCACTGTGACAACATTCCTCACTGCACATGAGCTCTGTACCCATGTCATAGATGTCCACTTCTTATTTGGAGACGTTCCAGTTCTGAGCCACTGTCATATGTTCTCACCACATTTTACCTCTGACAATGGAAACCAGTATGTCCCTACTCATGGAAACCCTCTGGATTTTATTCAGACCAAAAATTCCCTCAGCAGACTGCTGCCTCTTGAATAATATTCTCCACATCCTTCAGCTCCCCCATCCTGGTCTTGCCGCTTTCCTCACTCACTTTAGGGCCTGAATCCATGGAGATGAAATTGGCTACATAAAGGGAGATAGAGCAACTATGTGCTGTATTGAGCTAGGTTTCACATGGTAGGTGAGGAGAGCTGTAAGTATTTATATAGTATAAAATCATATTCTTCTGTGTTTCCTACAGGCTGAGCACTCATAGGCATCTGTGACTCTGTGACCCATTTACGATCTGAAAATCACAGCAGAGCATTCCTGCTCGACTACCTAGGGACAACAGCCCCTACCATGAAGTGGGCCTGGGGATGCCTAGGCCGCTCTCTGCCTGTGATAACATCAACACATATACTTTACTGATGCAAATGTCTCTTGACTTATAGAAACAATGTCCCTTTTCTGTTTTTTATAAACCTTTACCCATCTTGGCCTTGGATCTTGTTCATCATATTATTGTTACATGATCAGCTTTTACTAATTGTAAATTTTCAGTAAATGGCACAAGAACTTCTGCTTGAGCAGTGGTCTTTCCTTGCCAAACCTGCTTCATGTCTACTATCCCTCATCATGTTTTTGCTGCAACACCCTTCCAGTGCTCATTAATTAAAGAAAAGATCACTGAAATACAGAGGAAAAGGATTGTCACTGACAAGTCAAAGAGACGGGTCTCAGAAGAATTCAACATTGCCAAGTCAGGCCTCTCAGACTTTCAGACTCCAGAATTGCAAGAAAATTATTTTCTGCAGCTTAAGTCACCAACCTGCGATATTTTATTATGAGATTCCCAGAAAACTATTACAATAGCTATGCCAAAGATGTATAACATTAATCTAATCATAAGGAAATATCAGACAAAGCCAACTGAATAACAATCTACTGTTAAATGGCTATAATTTTCAAAACGGCAAAGTCATGAAAATCTCAGTTTCACACCTCACAAACCAACCTCTGCCTAGTTAAGCTAAAGGGATTGTTAGCTGCCTGCCAGAATTTAAACCTTGCAAAATTAAGAATCTTTTCTTTTCCAATAGAAAAAGTGAAAAAATTCAATTTTCTCAAGAAACTACCTTTGACTGCCTTTAACCAGGCAAGTGCCAAGTCCCGAGAACACTTCTCTTCCAGTCAAACTTAGTGTCTGCTGACCACAAGTTATATATATATATATATAAAATTAAATTGAGAGACATAGAGAGACAAAGAGAGAATAGCAAATAAATTACTTTACCTTTACATATCTATATTTGGATATCAAATTTTACTTTAGCAGAGTTATACTTAGAACCACAGTGACTAGTCAAGAATCCTGTTTTTGAGTGAGTACATTGTTAAATAAATAAATTAAAAAAATCACTTCCATTATCTTTGGTTTTTGAACTCCTAAAGCCACCTCTGGGCCTGTAGCTTTCACAGAGCAGTTGTGTCACTGTAGATGGAAATGCACATATCCATGTAAGTTGATGAAACCATGCAGGATAATGGATAGGAGAGAACCTCTGAGATATCAAAGCCAGAAACCAGAAGTGGCATGTTTGCTAATTGTTTGTTTAAAAGAAAAATGAGGCACACAATAAAAGAGAAGCCTGTGTGTCAGATTAGGGAATATTCATGTCTTGCCCTTCAAAACTCAACAACTACCATGGAAAACTGACCGTGGCCCACCTTTTTTTCTTTTCAAAGTGGGTATTTTCAGAATGAGAGTTTCATTGAAGTCAGCTAGTTTCTGTCCCAATGGTTACTGGTTGTTATGTGAGGGAAGGACATATGTCTTTTAGTTAATAACTTATAGGAAAATGAATATCTGTGTCTGATCCTTGTGGAGGAGCACTGTTTCACCCAAATATCATGGGTAGAGCTGGATATGGAACTAGGGAGATCACATGCAAATTGTCTCTGTCTGTTCTCAGTATTGCAAGAAGTGTATCATCAGGTACATGAATGTCCAAGGGATGGACTTCTTTCCTAATATCACTTAGCCTTTCCTTTCATTTGTGAAGGGCTTTTGTCTAATACATAGCGAAAAAGTGAATAAGAAATAAGACACAGAAATAACTAGTTCGGCAGTAATGAGTTAGGATTTGGGGAAGTTGGAAAGATTGCCTAAATTTTTTGAAAAATTAGAAAGTTGCAACCAAAGTAAGCTGATAAAAGCAGGAACAATGTCCCAGTTTTGAGGATAAATATGGGGATGATGTGCTGATGGGCTAAATTCTGGTCATTGAGGGCCTTCCCTGGTGGCACAATGGGTAAAGCACAGCACTGGGAGGCTAACCACAGCCAATTTAGCACAAGTTCAATCCCAGACCAGGGAGGTAACCCACATGGCACAGCAGAGCCCTCCCATCTCCCCACTGTTCCCTGCAGTGGTATATACTCTGTCTCTGGTAAGTCCTCTCACAGCCCTTGCACCTCTGGCCTGTACTCCAGTTCTTGTATGCATAAATAAATAAATCCTTAAAAAAATTCTGGTCAGTGTGTTAATTGGAAGTGAGGTCTTCAACATGAGAGCAGGTCTACAGAAAAGAGACCCTTGTCCATATATATATATAGTACTGAACAATCATGTCTTGGTGAGCTTCATCTGCTTCAGTAGGGAAGACAACAATATTATAATGAATTAGAAAACAAAAAATAAATACATGATGTAGTAATATAAATAACATGAAACCATACATATTGAATAACTACAGGAAGTAGAACTACCTACTTAATGTAGAAAATACAGTATCATGTGTATTATTTTAAGCCAGTTAAATGAAGATCACAGTTTCTTTTAATTTCATTAAAATTTAAATTTAGTCTTGGTCTCACCTAATAAAAGAGCCATTATTACTCCGAGTACTCTTGATTACAGTTAATACACCTACTCATTGTAAATTATGAAAATGTTATAAATTATGTACCAAATGGTATGCTTATGAATCTGAAGTACTTTTTGATTATCTGATTTTTCTCCCATTGAAAAATCTGCAAATCTTATACCATCAATTTCTTCATTATATAGATGAGAAAACAGAATCCTGGTGTTTAATGATACTTGTAAGGTCAAAAATGTCCAAGTTTCATTAAATTAAATCGGCTAAATTAGTTTTAGAACATAATTTTATTGGCGTATTTTATAGATAAGTTATTAAACAACTACTTGTATATGTGAAAATGTTATCATTTGTAGGAAATTCATAATTTTATGTAGAATAAGTACATCTAAAACTTATCAACTAAAAATGTTGATGCATAAAAATTTTTGAATAAAATCTGTAATTCTTTTTTGTGGGTTATGGACTAATTTTTTAAATATACTCATTTACATTTCCCAGTAAGTTTGGGCTTTTGTATGGCAATAAGCCAACTTGTCTCTTATTGATCTTTCTGAAACATTCCAGATAATTTCAGCTGTCTCAAGTTGACAGATATATTCAAAATTTTAAAATCAGTTACATTTAAAAATTAAAAATATTGCTACACTGTCTATAACTTGTATTTAGGGATGAACTTTTAAAATAAAAGTTTATAATAATTGATAATTATAGATCGCTAATATTTGGTGTCTCAATCATTATTTGTTCAATTATTTAGCTCATTTTTAGAACCTAATGATTCAGTTGCTTAAAACAATTTTACTGAGTATTTTGTAATTTTTACAAACTGTACAATGTACAAAAGCTATATAGATGAATGCAACCATTCTAGAAGAGTTCACTGTCCAATGGGATCAATTATATTTAAAGAAAACTACATTAAACCAGGCTTTCCCTGGTGGCACAGTGGTGGCTTAAAGTACAGCACTAAGAAGCTAAAGCCACTTTAGCATGAGTTCGAGCCCCGCCTCGGGAGTTGACCACAGGGTGCCGCAGATCTCTTTTGACCCACCCCGCTGTTTTCCTCAGTAGTGCGCTTAGTTGATCTGCCTGTTCTGTTCCCGACTTGGGTGAAGCCTCTCACCACCCCTGCACCCCAGTTCTGTTTATATAAATAAATATTAAAAAAATACATTAAACCAGATAGTGAAACTTTGAGTTTACTATATTGCATATGAATTAGTTATTGATTCAGTCCTATGTGACTATTTCTAAATGTTTAATTATATGCCATACTTTACAAGTTTTTAAAAATATTCAGCCATTGAAAGTCACTGTACTCTTAGATTCTATTAGACACTGGGGAAACAGGTATAAATAAGACATTCAAACAATATGTGGTTGCAAAAATATAAGTAGTATGGCTCATTTCCACAGATATCAATTAGAGCCAACAATCTGTTTAATATTTCAGTATAGAAATACATTTATATTTATATTTAAACATATATGTATAATGTACTGATTTGATATACATTGTGAACTTATTTTCATAATTATTAAGCAAATTAATACACGTTACCTTCTGTAGTTACTGTGCATGTGTGTGTGTATGTGTTTAGCATACACCAACTTCTGATTTACATTGCTGGATTTTTGCTTGGGTGAAGAAAAACTATTTTCTACATTAATTCATTCATTCATCAGTCTAACTTACTTCTGGTTTCTACAACCAGATACATTATCTTGCATTGATTTTTTTGTTTGTTTGTTTCTCTTGGGTTCTTAAAAGCTTGGCAATATTTATATTTTTATTGGCAGTTTATGTGAGTCCAAAATGGAGGCTTTTAATAAAATCTAGAATACTATTCTATTACAGAAAGATGTCCTAGGTAGATTTAAGATGAAGGTGTGTGTAAAACACAAAAGGCTCTTGTGCTAGGAACCTCAAAGAAGGGAAAATCTTTGACACAGTCTATAAACTCATAAAAGTTTCAAAAGGATAATTGTAAACCATTTCCTTCATTAGAGAATTTCAAAATTGATAATGGAGAAACTTATTCTTTTAGAGGGATTTTTCTTTCTCTTTCTCTGGGGATTACCCAGAGGTTGCTACAAAAGAAAAGATCAAAACTAAAATCAGAGTAATTCTGGATCATAGAGAACAGAGAGGAAAAAGGAGAAGCAGGAAGGGAGGGATATTAAGAACCATGAAATTCATAAAACAGCAGATTATCTATAAAAATAGATTAGAATCTAAATTATGGAACTCTGATATACTAAGACTTTCAGGAACAAGAGTTCAAGTGCTACTATGCTACCTTATATTTAACATACGAACATGTAATTGTACTTCCTCTTCTCTTTTCCCAGATTTTGCTATATCTTTATTGACAGTGGCAAAACAAACACTCCCTGAGGTCAGACATTAAGAGGACTAAATACTTACTATCTGGTCTTATTAAAAACGGATTGAGCATTTATAGCTAAATCATGTTGTTCTACATAGAAATGTAAGAATTATCTACAATAGAGGACATTATTCTGAGACCACAGTAAAACAAATACATGCTCACTAAAGCAATTTACAAAACACCAAAACCTTTATTGAAATCACTTCAACTCTAGCTCTATCCTTATTCTGATCTTCCCTCCACCACAAAGATTGACTGAAATGCCCATCAAACAATCATCCTACTTTTTGACAGCACCAAATCCAGTATGAGCCTCTGGTACCCAATGTCACCAAATACTGACCCAAAGCCTAAGTACTATAGTAAGTTTTATCTTATACCCTCTTATAGAAATACTCAGCCATCCCCAATGCTGTGTGTTTGTCCTCACAAAACAAATTTAAGCTGTGTGACTGCAGGTGTTTCATAATGGTCGTTGACTAAAAGACATTGCCATGGCCCTCCCTGGTGGCGTAGCAGGTTAAAGCGCAGCACTAAGAATCGAAAGCCACTTCCACATGAGTTCGATCCCTGCCTGCCCCGGAGGTAACCACATGGCGAGGCAGACCTCTCCTGACCCACCCGCTGCTCTCCTCAGCAGTGTACTGCGTTGATCTGCCTGTTCTGCTCCCCCCACTCTGTCTCTGGTGAATCCTCTCACTGCCCCTGCAACTCAGGCCTGTACCCCAGTTCTGTATGAATAAATAAATCTTAAAAAAAAAAAGACATCGCCATTTCTGTGTTTATACATGTGTAATACATGTATATATGTATTTCTGTGTTTATGCATGTGTATGCATGTATATGTTTTGGTATATATACATGCATACTAGTTCTAAAACAAGTTTGTCATGTGAGATTTGGAATGTATGCAATTAATTCTTATATACTTTTCTTGAGGATGGAAATATGTACAAACATTTTGACTACCTTTGTAATTGTAAATTTGGAATAGTAAACAACTGTGACTTGTCCTCCTTGGTGCACACTCAGTCACTGTGCCCCAGGTAACATGCCTACTATGCCAAAGCAGTTGTGTTTATAATGGAAAATATGGAGGCAATTTGTTACCATCTATAAAGAAAAGAATACATCACTCATCACATGTTCAGAATGAACATTGGTGAAATATGGTCAAACTGATCAAAATTGTTAAATTTTCTATTTAGCTAGAGAAGAAAATAACTGATACAAATGATATAAAGAAAAAAAATATCTTTCAAAACTGAACAGAATGTGGTTGGGCACATGGACATTTGTACAAAAAATTATAACCTAAAAGTTATAAACAAACTCTGGCAAGTGGCTTTTTCTGGGTGAGGTGAATTGGAATTAATGATCTGTGTAATCAGGATTCAAAAAAATGGATATTTTGCCACTTCTTAATACCTAAATTGGGTTGCAAATTAATGTGCTTTTATTTTATTTTTATAATGCACAATGTGCATGTGTGTGTGTGTGCATACTAAGGGATTTCTCTGCAAGGCTGCCTGAGAGAGTGAGGCTGCTTCACTCTTTGGAGGAATACATATTTTAACAATTGCATGTGGCCCATATACTTTATAATCCTATAAAACTGATAAAATGGGATGCTTTGCAGCCCATAAAGAGTAGATAGCCTCAAACTTTTATCAAAAATCAGTTGTTTATAACTTACTGATTTCACTGCATTCTTCTTTTTCTTCACTGACTATGTAATATGTTTGCAAATCCTCTTTTAAACTAGCTTTGCATCCTGCTGGTTCCCTCATTAAGTATATGAAATTTTGATACATGCTTTTTATTTGTTTCAGCATTATAATGTCTTTAACAATTTGAAAATTTTAACTGACTCTTACAGACGTCACACTGAGATGCAGCACTCACTGGATTGGAAAACAGTGCACGAAGTGAGCAAATCACAAGTGCCACAGTGCAATCTCTGGCTTCCACATCAGTGAGTCTCCATGGGCTGTGGCAGAATGGCCTTATTTCAGAGCTCTCACATGTTAATGTCTAGTGACCCAACATGCCTTTATCTTTCAAAAATTGGGGGGAGGGGATAAGTAATGACAAAAAGCTATTTAAAAGATGGGGAAGTTCTTGTTTTGTTTTTCTGTCAATGATAAATCTGAAATATCTAACCTGACTTGGCCTTAGAGTTTCTGATGGCAATTTTCTCTCCAGAGTGAGAGCTTATATACCTGGTTTTGTTTGGACACCTATCCTTTTATGTTGAAACTGCCATACCACCTAGGACCCTACTGTTTCAATATGAAAATGTTAATAGGTGAGGTGAAATAATGAACTTAGAGATATCTGTTAGATGGCTTGGGAGACTTGTTATGATAAAGTAAGAAGGAGAGACAGTCTTGTAACAAAAGAAAGAAGGATGTATATTTTTATGACAATAAGAATTTATCCTTTTTTAGAGCTCTACCTGTACTTGAAAGGACTTTTTAGGGACAATTTAACCCCATGAGTTGTTTTCATATTTCATTTCATCTATGGATAAAATTATAAAATTATATTTGCAAGAGCTTTTTGATCTTCAACATTTTATCTGTTAAAGTTTGCTTTGTTAGTATTAGTGAAATCTTGTCATGTTTTATCCTAGACTTTAAAGAAAAATCTTTTCATAGCTATTAGATCAGTAACTATTTAGAAAAAAAAAACATAGATGAAATAGTAAAAAGTATATATATATATATATATATATCTTCAAAATTTGGGTGTCTTTATGGAAAACCTACTTAATATAAAATTTCAAAAAATCCCTTATCTACAAGATGACAGAATAGGAAGTCACTGTACTCAGTTGACTTCAGAAATCCCAATTTAACAACAGAGAAACAAAGTAGAGACTTCTGTCTCTTTGAGAAGTAAGATACCTGATGTGTGAGAGCTTTGTGGCTAAGACCTGAGGGCAAATACTTGGAGCTTAGAACTCCCACTAGCAAAAAGACAGAAAAGAGAATGGGCCCTCAATCCTACAGGTACAAGAACTTAATTAGACTAAGAGCTGACATGAACTTAAAAACAAAACAAAAAACAAAAACAACCTCAGTAAATAGGCTGCAGGCAAAAAGCAACCTTGATTTCAGGCTGGTGAGACTGAATAGAGAATCCAGCTAACCCATGCCGGAGATCTAGTGCTGAGAAAACTGAGATAGCAAATGTGTGCTGTCTTAAGTTGGAAAGATGACTGTAGTTCATTGTGCAGCAATAGGAAATTAATGTAGTATACATGCTATGTCTTTTCCACTTTAAGAAATTTAAATAGATATAACTCACTGCTAGGGAACATACAAAATATTATTGCAAGCTACCTAGAACATATAATAACCTTCTCCAAATAGTCTTCTCTATGTATGAGGGACAATGTACTGGAAATATTGATTGTATATCTAAGGCCATATCTGCTTACAGTTGCAATTATAATTAATATTTATGATCAAGACTGTAATAGATCCACTGATACCAAAAAAAATACAAATGTATATTAAAGGTTGTGTGTGTGTGTACATGCATTTCATTCAGGACTGTAGTTTTGAATTATCAAAGGAAAAGGAGACAGAGACTAATATATTAAAGTAAAAATGTGTGATTCTATCAGAAGGTAAAATAAGACATCACAATATTAATTTTCAGAAATACAGAAAGTACTAAAAGGTTTGAGACAAAATGAAGCTGACATATTTTAGTTTAAATGCCTGCATCTAATGAATGTGAAAAGAAGCAATGAGATGTGCTAAATTTTTGACAAGGTTGGCTCTGTTTGGGTGAGTTTACTCAAATGAAAAATAAAATCTTATGAATGCTTTACTGTCATATTTCTATATTACTGCCAAGAACTGAATTTTGTTTTCACTTTCAAGTAATTACTTTATGTAGGTAACACTGATTTAGGCACTGTACATATTTCAGGAGCATTGGGTCACGCCTCATCAAATGTGTGTTACCACACTGTGTCCACTACCAAAGCTGCAGCTCTCCTCCGCCACTGCTTGCTGGGTCCCCTCCCGCCTTTGCTCCTACGCTGCCCCCTGTAACTGCCATTCTGTACTCATATTCTAAGAGTTTATATGGTCTTGTTTTGTTTTCTCCCTCTGCTTTCTTTCTTTATATTCCACATATGGGTGGAATCACCTGGTGGTGGTCCTCCTCCATGTTTATTTTCTGTGGCATAATCTCCTCCTGTTCTATCCATGTTGCTGCACAAAGCAAGATTTCATTTATCTTTTAATATATTGTTTTCTCTTTGTTGAAAGAAACTGGTTTGGGGATATTCAGTTTGCTTTTCAGGAGAGGTAGTATAATCTGCCAAGATATCAAAATTTGTAGTCATGCTAGAATATGGATGTGTTCTTTGCTTTCATGTTGAATTTGTCTTGTTCTTACTAATTAGAAATATGAAAAATGACAAAATTTTCATTCTTTAAATACTTTAAATGGCCTTATAATAATTTTATTTCCATACTTTTATATGTACTATCATCATTTAAAGTGACAGTTTGCCTCCTATGACAGAATGGGAATTATACAGAATTGAATAAGCTAATGAGAAAAAGGAAATTTAAAAATATATTATTGAAGGATTTTGAACATTTATCATCTGTTAGATTTATAAACAGGTCTTTTTCTTCTTAATTTACATTTAACTCCCATTTTTAGTAGACTAGGGTTTTGAAAGTCATAATAAAACATTTAAAAATGTTAACTAATTTGATAATTTGTTTCTTACTCTCAGGACAGAAGTAATTTTACCTAGTCTCTGTGTAATGATTATATAGTTATTCACACACATTTGATAAGAAATTTTCTTCCTGGTGGTGCAGCGGGTTACAGCACAGCACTAAGAAGCTAAAGCTACTTCCGCATGAGTTTGATCCCTGCCTGCCCCAGAGGTGACCACATGGCGTGGCAGACCTCTCCTGACCCGCCCTGCTGCTCTCCTCAGCAGTGTACTTGGACGATCTGCCTGTTCTGCTCCCCACTCTGTCTCTGGTGAAGCCTGTCACCGCCCCTGCAGGTCTGGCTTGTACCCCAGTTCTGTATGCGAAAATAAATAAATCTTTAAAAAAAAAAATTCTTCCTTTGCGCTAGTATGCCTTGGAAACACTGACTGTATAACTAAGGCCATACCTGGAATCATGTACGTGCAAATATATTTCAATTAATATGGATTGACAAACTGTAAATACAATTTCACATCTCACACACAGTAACAATGTCTACACGCCTATCCAGTAAAACTACTCTGTTCCCAGTCCTTAGCTTTGCCATGTCACTCATAGAATAGAGCAGAAACATTAGCAGTTTTGGCAGAACTTCAAGTGAAAAAGTGAAAAACATATACACAAATTTATATATTTGATTTTTTGATTTTTGCAATATTTGCTTAGAAGTCTATGCAAAAATGTATTTGCCCCTGCTGAAAGTGTTCTAATCACTTGTACTTTAGATAAAGAGTAAATTGTCAAATTCAAGGAATTAGCCGAATGATACTTAGTAGTTTAATGTTAAAAACAACTAAAATGTATTTTGCACAACTATCAATTCTTTACATAGAGCTCTGTGAGAAGAGTTTACTATAACTGCCCAAAAGTCCATCCTGTTGGCCATTAGGTAACATGGCATATTATAGTGGAAAATAAAATGGGGGGGGGATTTGAAATGCTTAGTAATAAGCTACCATCTCTCAAGTGCCTTCTCCACATTAGACCCAGTGCTAGAAAATTTAGATATTTTAGAAAATCATCGATACAATTTTTGGAGTTTCCTTCAGTTTTTGGAATTAAACTCAGATTATTTAAGTTTCTGCAAGTCCAGAGACCACACAGTTAATTGCATTGGGAGGAAAGACAGGAATCAAAGCCAAGCCACTATTGTCAAATCAAGGATCCTTTCCCCTAAATACTTAATGTAACTGAATTCTGCACTTCCAGTGAAAACAAGTGGCCATCCAAATGACCTGTTAATCAGTTTATATTTTCTCTGTTTTGATTTCTATATATATTTAAAAATTAAGTGCTCAATATTAAAGTGGAAGTAGATATCAAAAGTAGCTAAGAAACATGTAATTTTTTTTGGGAAGTAGTTCAGCAAACATTTGAAGAAAAAATATAACTAGTATTCCATATTTAAGGAATTCAGTGAATAAATTTTTGGGTTTCATTTTTTTTCTTCCAAAACTGACTTTTCTTTTTTTTTTTTTTTAAAGATTTATTTATTTGTGCATACAGAACTGGGGTACAGGCCAGAGGCTCAGGGGTGGTGAGAGGCTTCACCAGAGACAGAGTGGGGAACAGAACAGGCAGATCAACGAAGTACACTGCTGAGGGGAGCAGCGGGCGGGTCAGGAGAGGCCTGCCACGCCATGTGGTCACCTCCGGGGAAGGCGGGAATCGAACTCATGCGGAAGCGGCTTTAGATTCTCAGTGCTGTGCATTAACCCGCTGCGCCACCAGGGAGGGCCATGACTTATTATTTCTTATGTTTACTTGGAAATAAAATAGTTTGTCTGTTTTTGTCTTCTAGAAAATTATTTACTATAAATCCGTCCTCTAAAGGATTCAGACTATTCAAAAGTTAAAGGTTAAATCTATTTTATGACAGTTTGGGATTATCTCTCCCAAAGGATGAACTAAAATTTTCTTAATATGCCTTGAGTAGGTCTCTTCCATTAAGCATCCCCAACAAGCATACTTTACCACCACTCCCTGTTTTTTGCCTTAGAAAAAAATCTAGTTTGGGGGGTATCATTTAGTTGTAGCCATCTCAGTGAATATGTCTCCTGTATAGGACAGACTCATGTTTTCACTTTCAGAGTGAAAGGATGGACACATTTATTTCTTATCATGTGAAATACCCTTTCTTTCTTGATGCCTTAAACACAGGACATATATCCATGGTCTATACCATTTTACATTGGAATTTGTAACCATTTAAATTCTTTATACATGTTATTAAATTTGTTACGCCTTCACTAACTGCCGAATGCTATTTTGATGACTTGTCTAGTCCCAAAACAATACATAGTGAAATCTATCCATTGTGGTATATATTCTTTAATGAAAGAGGAATTAAATTATATGGCTTCTTTTTTAAACATGCACTAATAATGCCTCTAAAGAGGATCAATTCTTATGATACCATTGATGGAATCCACATTGAACTTTCTTAACACTTGTTTTAAAATTAATAATTTATGACTTGAACATTCTTTGTGATGATAACATTTATTTTTGTGTATACTGCCTCACTAATCTGTCTAAAACATATTTTATAAGTCAATATTTTAAATATATCCAGATTTTAGACTGGCAATGTAAAGATATACCCATTTTGTTTTTAAAACACTATCAATGAATTTATTTTATCTTTCAAATTAACTATCTTTTCCCTCTCAAGTGTTTGTATGGCAAAACATTTAGCCATACAGACTTTTTTTTTTAACTGAAAGTCCCACTTTTAATGTTTTCTTTCTCTTTTCAATTTATACAAATACTGTTACTCCTCTGTTTTACAAATTCTCAGCCAAAGCCTCAGTATTTTAGGAATGCTTTCTTAAAAAGTAACTCATAACACAGGCTTTACCTGGTTATAGTAATTTTTTTTAAGGATTTATTTATTTGTACAGAACTGGAGTACAGGCCAGAGATGCGGAGTGCGAGAGGATTCACCAGAGACAGAGTGGGGAGCAGAACAGGCAGATCGACGAAGTACACTGCTGAGCGGAGCAGCGGGGGAGTCAGGAGAGGTCTGCCTCGCCAAGTGGTCACCTGCGGGGCAAGCGGGGATCGAACTCATGTGGAAGTGGCCTTAGCTTCTCAGTGCTGTGCTTTAACCCGCTGCGCCACCAGGGAGGGCCGGTTATAGTAATTTTTATACTTTGTTTTGACTATTATTCAAAATCTTCATTAGATTGAAGCGTGGTGAGGTAATGCCTATGTCTGCCTCTCTGTCATTTGACAGGACTCCTCACATGTCTACTGAACAACGAACAATAGTGCCAATTCAGAACAATTGCTTTTAGGGTCTGTGCTTCATTCTATTAAAACACGTGTTCTTCCTGTCAATTTCCCTCCAAAGGCAACGCAGTTTTGCAATTAATTGTCATTTAAAATTTTTTTTGTAGAGACCCTGTATGTGCTTATGGGCCCTGCTTCTTGTTATGTCTCCAGGATACATTCAGTGCCTGGCAAACTTAAGTACTTAAAAAAAAAAAAATGTTTTATTAAATGAATGGCTTAATTATCTTAGCTACTGATAAATGGTACCTCCTCTATTAAGTAGCAGAGCTTTAGTTTTATATATGTATATTAGGTCAGGAAGCGGCTGATGTAGTGGTGAGAACAACCAATTTGTAGCTCCTGAGTTTTTTATTCCAGTTAAATCATTTAATAACTCTGCAAGCCTGGAGAAGTTACTTAACCGCTCTGATTTTCATCCCTTTTCTGCTAAGTGGGGATATTAATAGCAATTCTCCCAGAGATTTATCATGGAAGTTAAATGAGTGAAAAGTATAAAGAGTTTAAGGCAATACTTGACACATAAAAATGCTACGTAAGCTCTTATTACTACTTTTTACTGTCAGAAATAGCCTTGTAAAATTCATCATTTGATTTCTTGAAGAATATTGTAAACTGAATCTTCCATGACACTACTCACATTTTAAAAATAATTTCCCTCTGATATCTATTCTAGGAATAGTTTTACTTCTGCTGAGATTTACTTATTGTTGTTCCTATTTTTGTATTGCTCCTTGAGTATTCGAAATTGGATCTAAAGTCCACTTATAGTAAATAAGATTTTACAACATGTAATTAATATACTCACTTACCTAGATCTTCATATTTTACATTTGCTTTTATGTTTAGATTCTAATTTTGATTCTCAAACCAATTAGGAAGCTGACGTTTATATCAGTGATTAATACAAGAGAAGACAATAACCTGACTTATCTATTTAACTGCCATCAATTCTCTTACTTTTCCATATAATTTCTACTTCTGTACAACTAGTGGCAAAAAAAACCTGTCAGATATTCTGATTTATATGTTTGAAAATACTTGCTATCTGCACATAAAATATTATGTGTGTGATTTATTCTTAATATTTAATGAAAATTCAGTTTATTATTGTAGCTATATTTACATTTGTAGTTATTACTGTTGTATTGAAATAGGGCTGATTACTGTTAGGCTTCATGACTGATGTATTTACATTTGTACATAGTTCATGAAATAGGAGAACTTGACACATGTCTACAGATTGTATGACCCAACTATGCACAAAGGTGATTAAATTAAATTTAATTAGGAGATGGTCACATGTTAGCAGAAAGCTACAGAAAAGACTGCATGGAATAAATTCAAAAGTGAAGATTTTTTCAATAAGATTCAATTTTTTTTTGGAAAAGACCTCTATAACAACTAAATTTGAATGATCAAATTTTGTGAAGTCTATATTTTACTCATTTCTAGTTTGCCCCTCAATACCATAAAATCAATGCAAGCCCTCAGATGGCAGAGTCATATTTGAGCCTTGCCTTCTACTGCCTTGTTGGTAGACTTCACTTTTAAGATTTCTTTTCTCAAAAGTAGGTGCCATAGCATTAACTCTGTCTTACTCAACGAGCCTTTGCTTGCTAACAGTATCACGTACTTATATACAAGGAAATGGGTATTTTATGGTAATGCCTTTTACAAACTTTACTACCCTTACGGGGTCTAGATTAAAGAAATAAACATTTTTCTGAGAGAATAACAACTAAATAAAACATACAAACAAAAACTCTTGGCTATTCTAAAGTCACAGTGAAAATTTTAATATTTAATTCAAAATTGATCTAATACCAGGAGCACTGATGGACCCTAGAAAAGTTTTTAAAATCTCATTATACAAAGACTAGACAATTTATTATTTTCCTAGTTGTTAGTGTTAAACAAAAACAATTCATAATTGGTAATGATTTAAAAAAAAATGTTCTGATACAATGATACCATGAGAAACATGGTGCTTTTATATTCTGGATTTTAAATTCCATTTCATTTCTTTTTTTAAAGATTTATTTATTTACATGGAGAAGATCTGGGGTATATGCCAGAGGTGTTGAGGTATGTGTGTGAATGGATTCCCAGAGACAGAGTGGGGAGCAGAATGGGTAGATCTACCAAAATACACTGCTGAGGAGAACAGTGGGTGAGACAGGAGAGGTCTGCTTGTGCCACTGTGTGGGTTTAAAACCTGGCAGGGATTGAACTCATGTCGTTGCATTGATAGCACTGAGACTTTACCTCTAGACCACCAAGGAAACCCAAATTCCATTTCACTTTGACTAAGGTGCAAAAGTTGAGATTTTAAAATATGTATAGTTTTGGTTTTTTTTCCTGTTTAGTTACATGACCCTAGAGACAGATTTCAGTGCTGTTTTACTCTCTACACCATCTTTTTAAGGTCAAATATTTGTTGTGCCCTGATACTTTAAATAATTTCTAGAGAAATGCTATATTAAATTGATATTAACAAGTTTAAAGGAAATTTACCCAAGAGATCTTAGTCTCCTTCCAGAGTAGAGGGTTATGAACTTATTATTTCCTATATTCTCTTATCAAAAATTCTCACACAAAAACTCCCATGCAAGCATAAAAATAACACCTTTAATGATTCAGGTAATTAGAACCCTGGAAAAACTACCTAAGGGAATAGCTCTGGGATTGTTTTTCCTCTACTACCTTTTACGAAGAAAAGGAAATTAAATCCTGAAATTATTATATAAATAAACACCATAATGCTGTACTTTTCTATCTCTTCTGGAGACATTTTTAACCAAAAACAAAAGGACTGAAAATGAAATATTTGTGCAGCTAATTTTCTTTGCCAAAAGAGATCTGAGATGGCGAAGCAGGAGAACCTTCTACAATTTAACTTTGAGTGCTTGATTAAGTGGTTGCGTTATCAGAAATTGTAACACTGCTCATTGCCAGTTATCTTTGGGAATTTGATTATAAAAATGCAGTATTCCATCAAATCTGCCCATATTAAGTTGTTTTCCTTCTATACAAATGATAACTGTCTTGCAAATAATGGGGATGAGTAGTTTAGTTAGCCACATTATGAATTTCTCTTGGATTTGTTCTTTGATGATGATGAATAGTGACAGACTTTAAGCTACCAAATGATAGAATACAAGATGGTTAAACTGATGAGAAAAGGGTGATAGAGAAAAGGGACTGATCAGGAGGCATTATCACAGTTCAGAACAGCACACAAGAGAGGATATTCTGAGATAGTTTGAAAAGAAAGATTATCAAGACATTTGGTAAGATAAAAAATATAGACTTTGGGATTGAACATAGAGGACTAAATGACCTTGACATTGATACCCATAGCTTATATGATGCAGTAGCCAAGGTCTCAAATTCACTCAACTAGACTAGGCTTTACAAAAGCTTCTTTTTCCCTCTAGGCACATGATTTCCCCCTCACTCAGGTCAAAGCACAGAGGTACTTTATTTATTTAGCATTATTTAGAACACTTGTAGTTTTTTTTCTCTGACCGTTTTTCAAGATATTTCAAGATAAAATTTTGGAAGCTTCTTGTCAGTTCATTAACCCAAGACTATGTACAAACCAGGGAATTTTCTCTGAAGTGTACTCAAGAATGATAGCACTCCTACTTCTCACTCTCTGTGGGAGGGCTGGAGTCTGACTCCAATATGCAAAACTGCATCTTGTAATAAAGTTATCAGAAGTTCATTTCTCCTTTGCCTAAGCAAATTAGCCAATATTGATGGTTACCCCACTTATCCTGTTGCTCGTTTACTTCTACTTATAACTTGACATTCACTTCTCCTAATTGATTTTTATCCTTCAACTACAGTGCATTAACTAAAAATTCAGTAAATATGTTTTTCATTTGGGGAGCTCAGTTAACATAAAGCATTCCATAATCTTTGCTTTTCTGTCAGTTTATTATGATTTATCTAGTGCCAATATTTTAATTGTAAAGAGAATTTGTATTAGTTTTCTGGGACTGCTGTATTGCAATAAGGTACAATTTAAGTGGCTTAAGTAACTGAAATTTTTGTTGTGATTACAGGTTTAGAGTTTAGCAATCTGAAATTACAGTGTCACAGGGGCTCTCTGAAACCAGCAATTCTTGATGTTTCCTGGCTTATAGATGAATTTCTCTCATATCAATGTCCCCATTCACATAGTTATCTTCTTTGTTAATCTGCTTCCAAATTGTCCTCTTCTCCTAAGGAGTCCCATTATGTTGGAGTAGGAGACTATTATATTCCAATCGGATCACATTTAAAGTAATTTTATCTACAACTACTCTATTGCCAAAAAGGGTCACATTCTGAAGTATAGGGAATTAAGATTCAATATATTTTGGAGGATGACAGAATTCAACTATTAGCAGAGATTAAAAGATAATACTATGTCTTCACGTTCTATGTCTTTCCATAATGAAGTTCTTAGAGTACTTAAATCTCTGTTTATTTTGGATACTTTGAAACTATGAAATATGAATCAATTCAACAAGTTAGGAAGGATAAATACTAATTCCTTTTATAAATGCTGCTTAAATATGAACCTTCCTGGAAAAGGATGTATTATTGCTACTACTATTTTTACTTTTATGGTATGTTTGGTGTTTATTAAATATAAAAATGATATAAAGATAGACTTGTGAAAATAAAACAAACTCCTGCAATGCAATTCAGAAACTACCACTTGGTGGCAAGATAATGCTGCTGTTAATGTGCCTAGCAGTGACCTAAATACTTGCTTTTTTGATTTATAAATCCTTGATAAATTTAAAATAGGTCTGCAGAGGGAAGTCAGGCTAACTCACTAATTTTTTTTAAGAAAATAATTTTCTTACTAGAAGAACCTCTGGTAAAATATACATACAAAACCTTATATGGTGAGTTAATTCTACTGATTTTCATTAAAAATATATAAAATGAAACATAAAAATGAATGAAAATAAGTATTTTACATATATTTTATGTTCATGTGCTTCATTAAAAATCCTAACCAAAGGTGAGTTTTCATAAAATATTTTTCTAGTTCTAACACATTTGGTTGAACATTACTGTTCAATCCAGTATTTATATTTTTCTCCCTGGTAGAACTTTAAAATATCTTCCTGTATTATTGAATCACTGCCAATTTTAACGAGAATTAACAAAGCTTCTGGCAGAGAAAATGGATTTCTTACCTCATCAGTGGTGAAGTCTCAAAGCATTATACTTAGAAAATGTACAAAATGTGCTTAATGAATCCATATTCATTCTAAAATGCAGAAAGAGCTTAACAGTTTCCAAGGATTCATATTTGAGGGAAAATACTGTAATATGAAGAAAAGCCTCTTCCTATTTGTTAAGGAAGTTGAAAAGAAATATATTTGTGGGGAAGAAATTATGTGGTTATAGTAAGAAGCCTTTGCTCTTATTTAATGATATGGTTAAGCAAATAGAATTTCATGTCAGTTTTTTCTTCTTTTGTCAATAATTGACCCTTTTCTAATATTATTCAGTTTTTTTATAAATGGTAACTGCATGAGACAGTTCTAATAAATGTATAGTGTTCATGACAGGAATGAGAATGGTTTGAATTGTTGTATTTTTGTATTTTTTTGAGTCAAGTTATTGTAGTATTTAGATGAACAAGATTTCACATCAGACTATTTGGTTTGGCACCATTCGATAGCTCCCTAATCAAGAAATCTCTAGCAAGTTTTTAAATTTCATTTCATCTTGATGATAAATGGGGGAAACAATAATACCTGCCACATACTTTTGATAGGAATTAAGAAGGATTATTATAATTATGATACTTAGCACAGTTCTCTTACATTGCAAATAATATCCTTTCTCCTTTTCCCTAAACATCATGATATACATTTCCCTTGATATTTGATGAAAAGCGAATAGCTAGAGTCATTTCCACCAAATTTGCTTTGCTCAGGACATTTCATAGCTTACTATTGTCAAGTAAGGAAAGATTATTGGGTTATTTTGGCTGTTGACAGAACATCCATATTTTCCCCCCCCTGGGAAGTGGGGCTCTCTCTGGTCTTCGGTTCTCTATTTTAGTTGGTGATGAGAATTCAAGGAATGCCTGGAGGTGTTACATTTTCTGGTAATGTGCTGGAACCCTGTAGTGTTAATGTGGTGAGTAGCTCTGCATTAAGCTTTATGACTTTTGTACCATGCTCTTTAGTGACCACCACCAGGAGTTGCCAACTTTTTAAACTTTCTTTTTATCCCCTCAATGTCTTTTAGTGTCTTAACATATTGCCCACACTGGTAGACATTTCAGAATATAACACAAGGTGATGAAATATCTATTTCATGGATGTTACTCACAAAGGGCAATGTAATATCTAACAACACATTCTAAATATACAATAGCAATTACATCTGAAATAATTTTTTTAAAGTTAGCTATGTTTTAATTTAAAAATATATTTTACCATTAACAATAGGGGAAATATAAATCAGTCACTCTGGTGAATTAAATACTAAGACAATAGTTTTCATTAAAATATCTAGTGTTACAGGATTTTGAAGTGTTTTTTAAAGTGTTGATCCTTTAATGATGGTGAAAGAAATAAGCTATTTTAGGAAATATATTTTCTGACTCATCTATTATACATAATTAGTATCAGCAAAATCTTGAAGAATCAAAGAACATTGTGCTATTTCTATATAACATAGTAGTAACATGAAAATGTCAATAGCCAATTTTTAAGACAAGTACAGTATATCTTTTTTTTCTACTCAGACACACATAAATGAAAAAAATAAGTCATCCTTAGTTATATTCTACTGTAGTCAAATCACAGATGACACATTTATAGGTGTGTAAAAAAGTTCAGTGACAAATCTGGAAAAAAGAGACAGGAGTGGGAAAAGAAAGGATTAAAAAGGATGGTTAAAATTCATGTATCTCTGCAGAGTTTTGATATTTGTGGAGAAAAATGTCCTCCAAAAAATTATGGCTCACCTATGGGGCCCAGCCATTAAATGCTGTAGTATTTTTCCCTGCCTATTTCTAAAGTCACTCATCAAAGAAAAACGCAGTTGGGTTCCACTTGCAGGAACTATCTAAAATAGTCAAACTCACTGAAACACAAGAGTTCAATGGTTGTCCCCAGAGGTGAGAGTAGGGGGAAATAGTTACGATTCAAGGGATATTCAGTTCATGTGACACACCACAAATAAATTCTAGAGATCTGCTATGCAATGTTGTGCCTATGGTAAATAATCAACTGTGCACTTAAATTGTGAAGATGGTGGCTCTCATATCAAACATTACTATTTAAAAAAAAATTTTACCTTCAACATCTAACAGATTAAAAATATGGGTTCCTTAAGGCAAAACAAAGGCAAATCAAATGAGACTATTTACAACATCAATCAGTTAGATAACGGAATATATTTGATGCTTAAAATACAGTATATTTTTGTTGGCAACTGGCATGGCATGTGATACATAAGAAATTGTATCCTCTAGGTGATGACATTTATTCCTTACTGTAAGAAAGGAGCTTGAAGTTTTGTGGATTTCACAGATTATCTTCCTATAAAATATCTAGCAGTAATAGAGTCCATACAGAAAGAAAGGTGAACTATTTACTGGGTTACATTTTGGGGGTGAGTCTCTTAGCACAAATCAAAATTTGCACTTTGGAGACATCAGAACCTATTTTTCACTTCCTTGTGGAACAGCAACTTATATCCTATCCTGGTCCAATGAGGACAGGATAGGTCCATTTCCCTACTTTGTCTCTTTAATACTCAATTTATCTCATATAACACTGCTGCTTTTTGAGTGCCATTGTAGAAATGTGATTTTTCTCCCTCTGAATTCTCACTATATATTTCCATGAAATTCTCTATTGCTCTGAGACATAGCTTGTATTATTATCTTAAATTACTTTTTGATTCATTTTATTTGCTCTGAATAGGAAGGTTTCTAAAATTAACTCTCCTTCAAAAAGTAAATTCCTTGGGGTTAATGTGTATTTCCTACCTGCTCATTTGCACAGTTTCAAAATGTTTACTGGTGATTAGTATGAGCATCCCAACACTATTTGACTATTTTAGATAGCTCCTGTAAGTGGGGCCCAAATGCACTTAAACCTCTAGATTCCTCTCACTTTTAATTTTTAGCATGCAGGTTACACTAATAAAAATATATGCCAATGTCCACATGGGTGATTTTGTGATGGGAAACCCAAGGGGATTGCAACTGAGATGCACAAAAATATGTAAAAATAAACAGAAAAAATATATATGCCAATGTCTATACCATACATGTAAATATAGAAAGTAAACAACTGGTTGACCTCTCTCAAGCAAGGCCTATCAGCACAGAATTAATTTGTTATTAATTTGAGTCTCAGAGGTTTATTCTCATCATGAATGTGCACAAACTCAATTGTATTTTAATGCAACTTGAATGCCAACAGAAGAGGAAATTCTTAAAATTATAAAAACCTGATAAATTGATCAATAAATTAGCTTTTCATTGATCTTATTCCTTTATAATTACTAACAATTTCCAACCCCCTACCCAGAGTACCTCATCTTAAAACCTGTACAGCCTTAAACAATGAAATAAAAATCAAAATGTGGGGCCTCTCTGCTGGTACAAAGGGGTTAAGTCTCAGGACTATATAAAGCTTTCTGCAGCCACAATATCATGAATTCATTCCCATGCTGGAAGCTAGCTGACATGGCACAGCAGACCTCTCCTGCCTTGACCACTGTTCTCAGCAGTGTACTTCAGTGGACAGTCCTGTTTTGCCTCCCACTATTTCCCGTAGGTGACTTCTCCATCCCCTGCACCTCTAACCTATATCCCAGTTCTTGTATGTATATATAAATCAATCTTTTTTAAAAAATCAAAAGGTTTTTTGATAAGTAGCATATCTGAGTAAAAAGTGAGATTATCATGGGTACAATGAGCCATTTTTCATCAGAGAGATCGCCTTTCAGAAAAATAGGGTATTCACAAAACCTGCATTGCCTTCAAAGCTGCACAGGTACTAAACTGAACAACATCAAATTGTTGCTCTCCTATCACTTTGATTTCTAGGTATTCCTGTTGACTATTCTTATTACTGTAACATTTTATTTTATATACCACTACAAATTAATACATTACAACTTCTTGCATGCCTAATTGCATTTTGATTGGAATTTAAGGTAGATATGTATTTTAATGAGGTAGGTGGGTTTCCAGTCACGCATTCCTAGTTTAAGCAATAAGGGTTTCTAAGTTTTAGCGTTAAATATTTCATGCACTATTTTATGAATGCTTAGATGATTCATAAAAGAAACTACAAGAAGTATTTTAAGTCAATTATGAAAAAATCTATATTTAATTCCAAAGGGAAAAAAGTTAGGAATATTAAATGTTTCAAAAACTCATAGCAGAAAACATTATTTAAAAATGTATCATTTTTTTCATCAGTTTTTATAGAGCATGATGATATAGTTGCAAAATGTGAGTGTGAGTGGCTTCTGTATAGTTATATAGGACTTTGTAAATTATTAATCATAAAGGTTTTGGGTTAAAGCACCAAATATTTGAAGCATTATATATATATGTATATATATATATATATATATATATATATACATATATACACACACATATATGTATATATAATATATATGAACACACACATAAAACCTTTTATCAAAGATTATTTTATTTTAAAACATTGTGACAAGTGAAATAATCAGTGCAATTCTGTATTTTTGCAGTATTTTGTTAATAATGTGATATATGAATCCATCTAAATATCTGAATGGATATAATTCAATATGTAATAAGTTTAATGGCAAGAAATCAGAAAAGATTTGACTTAGTCTCACAATTTAGGTCATTTCATTAGAGAATAACATTTGTTGGAGAGATTGGAAACAGCAGAATGGAGAACAAAAGATAGGATTTGTGTAAATTACAGTCCCTTGCCATGACTGGTGCTGCTGCCTATCCTGGAAAACTTAACAAAATGTACAACATATTTCAACTACTTAGCAACTAATTATTTAAATAGATAAAAGAACTGAATTAACATTTTAACTCTGGAATATACACGGGAAGTAGGAAGACTGAATTTGACTACAATAATAAAGGAGGTACACTTTCTCAAACCCCTACTATGTGTTAGTTTTTGTGTGAATTTAGATATTCGAGTAGTTTATAAAAGTTATTATCACTACTATTTACATATAAAGAAACTGGGATTGAACTAACTGACATGTTCAGGGTCACCAACCAGGTAAATGACAGAAATCTTTCTATTATTTCACCATTCCTCTTTAATGATGGAGACCTTACCAAAATATTGACTTAGGATTTCCTTGAAGTTTTTATCAGTTGAGACTACATTTCTGACATATTAAATTTCCTTTCCCATCCTCCCTTACATCAGCTGCTTAGCATAGAAGGAAAAAAAATAAACTTGTTTTCATTTTCCCTTCATGTACTTCTTATATTACTTTGCATAAGACAATACGGTTTCGTCCTAATGATGTATGTATAAGATATCATAGTGAAATCTTATAAGGACATGCTACCATAAACTTTTAAATCTATTTAACTAGTTAGAAAATATGCTCAAAGCTTTATTAAAAATTCCACCTAAATTTGCATGTTTCTCCTAGCATCAATATTTATAAGCACATGACTGAATTTTAACTTTTTTCTATGTTTAGTTATATTACATCACATTGTTTTTTTTATTATTAATTTATGCATACAGAACTGGGGTATAAGCTAGAGGTGCAGGGGTGGCGAGAGGGTTCACCAGAGACAGAGTGGGGAACAGAACAGGAAGATTGATGAAGTACACTGCTGAGGGGAGCAGCGAGCAGGTCAGGAGAGGTCTGCTATACCATGTGGTCACCTCTGGGCCGGGTATGGAACTCGCACAGAAGTGGCTGCGGCTAGCTTGCAGTGCTGTGACCTAACCTGTTGTGTCACCAGGGAAGGCCTGTTCTTGATATTTATCTTTATTACAAGTTGCCTGTTTCAACTGTCCCAGAAACTGAGTATTTCTGGTTTTGCTTTGAACCATTTTACTGAGAGCAACATAGGACTAACTTACTGATAGAGCAATGGCAAAAGAGAGATGTAAAATTTAAGAACAAAAATTTCATACAATCATACAACTTCATCACTCTCAAGGTAATAAATATGTCCATCTATCTCCAAACTCAATTTTTTATATTAAGTTTATTGAATTTTTTATTTCAATCATACTTCAATGAACCTATTGTTTAAGAAGAGTAAAAATGTAAAACTATAGACTATATGTTCAGATAAAGAAACAAAAATTCTGTCCAAAAGACAGGAGGTTAAATATTAAAAAGATAAAGTAGAAAGAAAAGCCTGTTTGACCCTCAAGTCAAACAAATTAACATTAAAACCTGAATAGTAGCTAAAGAATGTATTCACTAAGGGTAACAGATTTTTGATAAAGAATTTTATTTATCTTTAAAGGATTTAGGAGTTGATGGCATGCAAACTTATTTCCCATGGCATGGCAGATTCACTTATTCAGATCAGCCATCCTGATAAAAAAAGAATCAAAATTGTTGAGTTAATTCAAGTTGTTCCTTTCTGGAGAAATGAAACTTTAAAGTAGGACTCAAAGTAATCCAATAAAAATTTGCAGGAAAATTTAGCATTAGATATGAAAAAAGAGTCTGAGTAAAAATACCATCGGTGAAAATCAGGTTTTAAGCAAACAATAAACAAACCTATCTAAACTTAAATGTCAGAATTATCAGTTAACACACAAGAAAATCTTGTTCACTTTGTTAAATATTTTTTGAAAGCCTTCAAAACCTCTACAGAAAATATGTAGTACCTAGCTGTTATGAGGGAACTGAATAAATTAAATATTGAATAACCTAAAATAAAAACTGAGTGAATGGATTTACAGGCTAATCAAATAATTACTACAACAACAAAGGAACTTGAAAATAGGGCAAGAAAATTACAAGACTACAGCAGACTGTGATAAAGACTAGGGATATTTAAGACAAGTTAGGCAAAGTCGTCAACATTGTGAGAAAGTCTAATAAAAAGAGGGCAGCAAGGAAGTGTGACAGGTACAACTGAACAGAAAATTGGGCAGATTTTTCAGAATGGAAGGGCAAAAGGCATAACTTCAAGATTACTGAACCCTAAGTCAGAAAAACTTACATCGAAGCATGGCATAGTTAGTGAATAATATTATTTTTTTAAAAGGGAAAATAGTTAAAGCAATTTGAAGAGGAAAATATATCCTTCAAAAGAATGATAGTAAGATTGAGAATCTCATTTATAAACAGCAGCAATGGAAGTCAGGGTACTGAGATAAAATAGTTTTCATCTAGAAAGCTATCCCCCCAATGATGTTTTCAGACTTACTGAGAGCTGGCTGTTATTAAAGGAAAATTGGAAAGATATCAGTTAGGCAGAGGAAAGTGATTCCAGAAGAAACTTCTGTGATACAAGAAGAAATGGAGCACAAGTGAATTAGTAAATGGAAAAATAAGTCTTAACAAATGCCAACTATATTAAATAATGGTAAATATGTGTGCAGTTAATAAGGAAACAGAATTATACTAAATAACACTGGTTTCAAAGTTGAGACTGTACTGAGGTTAGAATTGTCTAAGATCTCATTGTTACCAAGAATAATTTACTCAAGGTATTCATTAGTCATTAGGCTTTGATACATTAAATGCATATGCAGTTAATTACCTATATTTATTTCTTGAAATATGTTAAGTTTTGTATGTTTAATTACATGAAATTCTCTCTTCCACCCTACCAAACAAAATGTGTTGACTGAATCACAGTAGCTAAATTCTCATATAGGAATATTTGTTTAATTTTGTAGAGTAAAATATATGGAAGAACTATTTCCTGTATGCATATCATATTTTCTTCAAAATAATTTTATGTAGATAATTGAATAAAAACTACTTTTAATAATTATTAGCTATTTAAAACGTGACCTACGTTGTACTGATATATTTTGTGCTTTTCCTATTGGTGAGAAACTATGAGTAGGCTTATAGAAATAGGTGAATGTACATAAAATTCACTTTATAAAAGTGAATGTATATAAAATTTTTAGAATTAAAAGCTTTTCTCTACACTTTGTAGTAGCTTTTAAACAGAGTAGATATTCATCTCTATATATTTTATAATCATGCAACAATAATGAATTTGCTCTCAATGACCTATATCATTAGAAAGTAACGTCGGAGTTACTATGTCCTGTTCATAAAAATGCAAAGGGGACATTTTTCTTTTTAAAATTAAAGCTGGCATTAGGTTTTCCTGCCTTCTAAAGCTGATGCCAGATTGACATCCACGGTTTTTTGTTGTTTCCTTCTATTTACAATCATTAAAACAAGAGGAAAAAATGGTTGTGATCCTAAATGATTGTTTTTTAGAGAAGAAAATATGGATGCATTTTAATTTGACATTTACAAAACCCTATTCCATGGGGTAGAGTTAGTGTCGAGTACATTTGATTAGGCTAGAGAAAAAGAAGTTCTACAGAGAAAAATCAACTTATAGCCTTTTCTTTCACCTTCCCCCTTATTCCCTCTTTACACTCATTCACTCCATCTGTCTTTTGTTTTTAAAGTTGAGGATTTGGGCATCAACAATGTCCTAAATGAGCTTGGTAAAATGGTGACAAAATGAATCCTTCACACGTCCACAACCAAATCACAAGAGTGAAGGCCACACCCCTGGAAGATAAACAGATGACTACTATACACATTGGAACAAAGGCACGACAGACAGGGTAGGAACAACTGTACTTAACATGTGCTCAGGGTGATATGAGGCCTGTAACATCACAGGAATTGAGGGGCAAGGTTGATAATCTGGGAGCCCATGTATTGTTATTAAAATAAAGGCACAGCACCCTATCAGGGACTTTAAAACTGAGCACTACATGGCAGCAGGGTTGTACAGGACAAAGGGAAAAATACAGTGGAGTTATAGGAGTAAGGGTGAAGAGAGACGATTCCTGGCTTGAGTGTGTTAATTCACAAGCTACAAAATTTGCAACCAGCAAGAACCAGATTATATCACCTGTGTCTCCTCAGACAAGAGTTTACTGTTTCGAGCCTGAGTCTGTGATATATGAAACAATTACATTACTCCCCACAAAGGCCAGAGCAGAGACTACAGGGGAATGCTCTCAGCACCTGGAGTTTGAAACATCTGGATCCTGACAATAGGAACAAGTGCTCCAGGAATAGAGAACAATTCCTGGCATGTGTCTCAAATATAGGACTCAATGATTACTATTGCTTAACCAAAATCTAGAGGTGGAGGCTGGCTGGAGAATGAGTATTTTTACCAACATGTTAGTAAGAAGAGAGGATATTTTTGAACTCTAACACACAATCCAGTTACCTGCAGCACTAAAGAAATTTGAAACTGATGGTAACTAACAGTCATCTTCTGGAGCCCCATGCCATAGTTTATTCCTACCTATTATTACCCCGTGCTGACAAGAGTTTCTGGGCCATTTGTACAGGCACAAAAGCATTGGTCTATAAAATAAGACACCTAAAAGTCCTTCATAAGAAAACTAGAAGTATACCCAGTTTCATGTGGAGAAATGTAAAGCCAGATTATTGAGATAAGTAAACACCCTAATACAATACAAATGAAAAAGAAAGACATAAAAGAATGTAACACAAAACCTGGAATAAAAATAAACTCCAAAAGAGTTCTTAACCCAGCAAAACTATACAATATGCTTGATGAAGAGTTTAATACTTATTGTCTTGCTTGACAATTAAAAAAAAAGTTATCAAAAACAGGAACACATTTAAAACTAATAAATATAAGGCCATACAAATAAAACTAATATATTTAAAAAATACCATGAATGAAGTAATTTAAATCAACATTGGACAAAGTGTTAAGATATAGACTGACAGCACTGTTTCAGAAGACACACAAAATAACACTAAAGGAAAATTTAAAAAGATAAAACAATATAAGGGATAACTGAATAGACATAATTTCTGTATCATGAGGTTCCAGAAAAGAACAGAAGAAGGTGGCACAGAAAATGTGAAGAAATAACTGTTGAGAAGCATCTCTCTGGAAATGAACCAAATGTTCTGATGCAAAAGACTGAGAGAGTTCCAAACACAGTAATATGAGACCACCAACTTTAACACATGTTACACCAAACTGTTGAGAGGCAGCCACAGAACATTAAAGCATCAAGGGAAAGAAAAGTAACTTACAAAGGAGTAGCTCTTGGCTTACTCATAAGAAGGCTAGAGATAATTAAAGTACTCAAAGAAAAGGAATTCCAGTCTCAAAGATTCTCTCCTGCAAGATCATCATTCAAGACAGAAGGCTGAGGAGCTTCAGTGGAAAGTTGAAAGAATATTCAACCATCAAGCCAGACATAAAAGAAGCACTACAGGAGCTATTATAAAGCAACAACAACAAAAATACCAAGTAAGACAACTAAATTATACAATGTGGAGAAGGACAGTTAAAAATGTGACTGAGGCCCTCCCTGGTGGCGCAGCGGGTTAAAGCACAGCACTGAGAATCTAAACCTCCTTCCACATGAGTTCAATCCCCGCCTGCCCTGGAGGAGATCCACATGGCGTGGCAGACCTCTCCTGACCCGCCCTCTCCTGACCCGCCTGCTGCTCCTCTCAGCAGTGTACTTCATGGATCTGCCTGTTCTGTTCTCCACTTTGTCTCTGGTGAAGCTTCTCACCGCCCCTGAGCCTCTGGTCTGTACCCCAGTTCTGTATGCACAAATAAATAAATCTTTAAAAAAAAATGTGACTGAACAAGTTTGAGCTATAAATGCCCCAATGGGCCACAAAAATAGTTCATATACTAAGGTCAGCAGTACCTTCAAACAAAAACTAATATAAGAACTTGTTTAGACAGTGGAATTGGAACCCAAAAATACACAAAAGAGATCAAAAGTGAAGTCAAAACAAATAAAAGTATTGAAAACAAATGTGATGGTGAAAAGCAATTATGTGTCAATAATCACTAAATGTAAATGTCTTGAATTCAATGGAAAGGTAGAGAGGATTTAAAAAAAAAATTCAAAATTTCTGGTGTTTATTAGAAGTTCATCTTACAGCCAAAGAAAGGCACAGACTTAAAGGCTGGAAGAAAATCCTATAAACATATGCTAATAAATTCAGGAATAGCTATACATATAGCAGATAATATAGATTTTTGATTAAAAATTTAATTAGCATTAGAAGCATTGCATTTTTTATTAAAGGGCTAATACAAGAAAAACTACATTTATGAACACCTATGCATGAAATGACATGGCACCAAAACATATAAGGCAATTATTAACAGAACTGAAGAAAACTATGGATGAAAACAGTAATAGAAACTCTTAGTACTCCTCTTACAGCTATGGATAAACTACAAGACAGAGAAAAATAAGGGAACAATAGCCTAAAATGAAGACCTAAATCAAATAGGCTTAACAAACATGTAAAGAAATTCTATCCCCAAACTGCTACATGCATGTATTTTTCAAGTGTACTGGAATATGCTGAGATTCAAGTTGATTGTGAATAAAACTATAAATATTGAAATCATACCAAGGGGTCTTTCTTACCATAAAGCCATAAAGCTAGAAATCAACTGTAACGATAAAATGGAAATAACATAAATATGCTGCATAATAGCTATTGGACTAAAGAGAAAATTAAAGCAGAAATCACAAAATACCTTGAGATTAATTAAAACGAAGATACATGCTATCAGAGTTTATGGGATGCACTATAACTGGTCTTAAGAGGGAAGATAATTGCAATGCAGGTCCACATTAAGAAGCAAGACAATTCCCAGATAAACAACATTTCACCTAAAGCAACACACAAGAAAAAAACAAGACCAAAATTTAGTAGAAGGAAATAAAATAGCAGAAACAAATGATATAGAATTCAAAAGACCATAGAAAGGATCAATGAAATGAAGAATCCTTTGAGAAGATAAACAAAATCAATAAACCACTACATAGCCTAACAAAGAAAAGAAAAAACAGTAATAAAATAAGAAGACAGAAGTTTTCATAGACTATAGAAATACAAAGGTCATAAGAAATTGCTATAAAAAAACTGTATGCCAATACATTTGGTAACTGAAGAAACAGACACATTTCTGACAATGTAATTCACCAGGATCAAACTAGGAAAACTCAGAAGAGTTGAATAGACTTATCACAATCATGGTAATTCAAGCAATAATCATAAATTTCCCTCAAACAAAAGCCTAAGATAATTTTGTCAAATTTTAAAGAATAAACTTATATCCATTTTAATTATTCCTAAAATAAGAGAAACCTCCTTAATATAACTAATGATGTCAACACTATCCTAGAGCCAAAACTAGACAAAGATAGCACATGAAAATAACATTGCAGGTATATGTCCATGATAAATACTAGAGTAAAAAATTTCAACAAATTAATACAGGGAAATCAACTATACAAGGATTATTTATCATGATTAAGTGGGATTTCTCTCTGGGAAGCAACAAGGCTTTACCATACATGAATCAATCAATGCAATATATTAATTTTAACAAAAACAAACTTAGATAGCATATATGATTGATGCAAGTGAAGTATATTTTAATATTTAGAATCAAGTTGGATCACCACCTAACTATATAAAGAAAAATTCACAATGGACTAAGGAGTTAATATCACTGAGAAAGTGATTAAATATATAGCAGAAAATATTGGCAATACTTTTCAGGACTTCATTGATGTTTTTAGATTACTTTTAAGGGTAGCTAAACCAAAAAAATAATTGCATTATCTCAACTTATAAAGCTTTTACACAATGAAACAAAATATAAGTAGATTAAAAAGACATTAATTGAATAGGACACAATAGTCACTATGTAACCAACAAGGAACTTACTAGATGATATATAAAAAAATTAATAAAAATTACTCAATGAATTAGTAACAGAATTAAACAGACAAGTCATCAGAGGGTAATCTAGATGGCCAATAGATACATAGGGAATGTCCATCATTTTTGAGAGAGACAGGTCAAAACTACAACCAGCTATCTTCTCACACTTGTGAGGATAGCAAATATTCAACCTCAAAAAAAAAAAAATGCTATAGAGGATGCAGGAAATTGAAATTGTCATGAAATTGTCAACTGGTGAAGCTAATTTGGAAAATCATCTAGATTTACCTTAAAAAAATAAAAGTAGTAAATCTATATGACCCAATCACCCACTGTCAGGCATTACCTAAAGAAAATTTTCAACTAAAAAAAACTGCTCTGCATTGTTTGTTGCAGCATTATGTATAATAGAAAGGACTTGGGAACAAAGTGCCCAGTGGCAGACTATTGGATTAAGATTAGTTGGGGGCCTCCCTGGTAGTTTAGGGGGAAAGTCTCAGTGCTATCACCACTAAGACCTGAGTTTGATCCCCAGAAGGGAGGTGACCCACATGGCATAGCAGACCTCTCCTGTCTCACCTGCTGCTCCTCTAAGCAGTGTATTTCTGTAGATCCAACTTTTCTGCTCCCTATTTTGTCTCTGGTGAATACTCGTACTCAATCACATTGATGGCCTACACCCTAGCTTTTGTATGCATGAATAAATCTTCAAAGTATGTATGTGTATATATATATATATATATATATATATTCATCCAAATGGAATACTATTTAGAAAAAAGAGGAAATGTTGCTGTTTACAGTAAAGTGGAAGAGTTGGTGGGAATTATGTATAATAAAGCAAGTCAGAATGATTGCATTAAGTATTGGAAGTTTACATAATAGATGATTCAACAAAGCAAGAACACATAAAAATAGTCAATGCTAATATAAGAATTGATTTTTCTAAGGCTAAGAAAGCAGCATGAGAAAAAGTGAGAAAGTAACATTTTTTATAAACATTTGATATCTTTGAAACATCAGAGATATATGTTAGAAACAAGGGAGTCTAAAGTTAATATCTTTGTATCGTTTATTAAGTACTAAATATGCAGACACTCCAAAGGTATAGATACTGTATTCCTTCTTATGTGGAGGAAAAAAATCAATGGCAGATAGTGTTTTCATGTTACCTTTGTCTCAGGTCATAGCAGTGAGAATATCCATTATTTATTTATTATTTCACATTCATTATATTGTAAGCCTCTACTACATTTGCTTTTTACAGCATGAATTCTTACTTCCAACATACACAATATTTCACAATATTTGTGTGTCTGGTGTGTGCTATGTGTGTGCTCTGGGGCTTGGCACTTATTTTCCTCTTTCTCAAATGACTTTTTACACTTCATTGCTTTGTGCTTCTTTTTCAACTTTGATCTTTATTAAATATTTTCCATAAGGGATTCTTTCTGTGGCCATCCTACAAAAAAAAACAGACTGTCCTTCCATTATTCTATATTCTGTATTTATTTCATAGACCTTTAGTATTATGTAGTTATAATGTTATTATCAACTTGTGTTTCTTCATAAGTAGAATATAAATTTTGTAACAAATCTTTAGAGAATAAACTGAACATATTGAGTAGATATTAACTGAAATTGTCCTTTTGAGGAGGAAGGGCAATGTTTTTAGAAATAAAGCTTATACTTAATTTTTTAGAAAAGTTTTACTTGTAATTTTTACTCAGTAAAGAAAAATAAATAGTTCAGCAAAATTATTTTTACAAACAAACATATGAACTTTCTTTCCTATTTCTACTTTTGTGGTACTTCAGTTTTTCTCAGGTTACCTTATTTCCTTCACAGACAAAGGAATTTTCTTCATCCACATGTCTGGGGTGAGCCTGATATACCCAGTTGTAATCCCTAAACCCATCAACTACAAAAATCCCTTTTGTCTCCAGGATTGGTATAGAGCTGACTGTGAGACAGAGGTGAAATAGAGATTTATCAGAGGCTAAAGATAAAGAGGTTTTCATTTGCTAAGATAAAGTACCTGAAGATAGTCTTTTTCATTCTGTTGACTTTGTGCTATATGACTGCAAAGCTTTAGAACTCCATAGTTAGTTTATTTTCATCAGAGAGGATACCTACAGATGTACAGAGATGGATTCATCATCCACTGAGTTAGCTATGTTGACTAAGATTTATTCCAGATTTCTAGTTATGTGAACAAACACACTTGCTTTATTTTATACACTACATTTGAATATTTTCTATCTTTAGCCAAAAGTAGCTAAACTGAACTTCAATTTTGTTTTACATTTTAATACTAATTTTTACTATTGTACTCAATTGTAAGATTCTGTTTATTATTCCTAGCTTTGGACATATATTAATTTACATGTCACTAATGATATGAAGAGGCATTTCATAGTAGAGGGTTTGCATCTATCACTTTCATATTGTTTTGAATACAGATAACATTTTATGCACTTCCAAATATGAAATGCTGGTTCCTGACATCATTACTGCTATTGATTAGTTTAGTGCCTTCAACAAAAATCAATTGCAAGTCAAAGGTCATGCTATTTTGCTCATTTCACAGACTGTTCATTAATGGCAGTTCCTTTTAGGTAGTAAAAGACCAGTTACAGAATTTGGTTGCCTCTTTCAAAGTTTTCTAATCTTTTATCACTAAATATTGATTTATTTTTAGTCATGTCGGAAATATTTTATAGAGGAACTCTCAGAACAACTAACCAGTCTTACAAGTCAGTATTCTCTAAACTTCCCAAAAGTATATTTTACTTCAAGATGAGCTGAAATTGTGCTCTCATACTTTTCCTTGTATAGTGCATTATCCTAGTGTGTTAGAGAAAGTCATAACCCCCCTCCCCTTTGCAATAAATAAATCAAAAAGCTTAGGTTGTGATATTTTTCCTGTCATTTTGTGGTAGATTCAATTATTGCATGAAAAAGACCTAAAACTTGAAAATTTATGGAATATTTTCTGTTATATTCTTTATGTTTTAGATGTTCCACAAATCCTATGTTACTTTTTTAAGGTTTCATATAGATTAAAGTATATTTAGGAGTATACTGTGGTTATTTTATTTATAGATAGCAATCCGTCTTCCTGGTTATAATTTTGAAATGTTCACTTAGAAAGAATTAAATGACTTCTTTAATAATTAAGACAGTAATGAGTATAAGGCAATTTCATATATTAAAATGTTACCTAACAACTTGAATTTTAGATGGGCCTGGTTATGTTAATACAAAAGGAAACTGTATTCGATAACTTTTCTTAGAAGATTGCTAGAGAGAATATATACTAAAATATCTCAGGGAAATAAATTTAATTATCCTCTATAGTATATAATTTTACTTTAAAATATTTTTTGCTTTTCAAAATTTTACTTTCTATATTTGAATAGGACAAAATAAGAAATGGCTCACATATTCAAAATCCTTATCCAAACTCTATTTGCAATTGTCTTTAGAAATAAATTCTTAAAATGAAAAATTAGACATTTTACTACTCCAGAGACAGATAAAAGGGAACTTTCGGTATGTTAAACTTGATATATGCAATTTCTACACCAAATTCTGTCAGAAATATCAATAGAAGGCACACAGTTTGAAGATGCTATCTTCCATAAGTGGATATATTTTAAAGAAAATATTAGCATTCTTAAACCAATCAAATTTTATAAAAAAGTTTATACTATGAATGAAACATTTCAGACTAGAAAGCTGATCTATGCAAACCATCATATTAATGGAAAAATATGAAATATTTTATGATCATTAGGAAATACAGGAAAAGTAGCACCACCTAATATTAAAATAAATATTAGCAAGCCATGACTATTCAATATTTTAATTCTGAAAATGAGTTTCTACCAAATACCTATAGAATCATCATACTTTTTGGTAAAATACTCTAAGTTTTCCTCTTGAAATAAAGAATATGACAAAGATGCCCACTATTATCTCTTTGTTCATCTTTGTAGTAGTGGCCCTGACCAGCAAAAGGAAATGAGAGCAACAAGTATAATGAAAATCATTTCTTCTTTTCCAATCTAAATGCATTACACAGTAATAATGTGTATTTAGAATATATATATATATATATATAAATTATATGAAAACGTCTACAAAATTTTTTTACAACATCCTGGATTATAAATTCACTATACAAATGAATGAATAAACATGTTACTGTATACTACCAACAAAAGTAGAATTTTCTCAATTAGAATGCTAAAATTACCCCCAAACCTAACATATATGAATTATGATACATGCCAAACCTTTTAATGGGTTTCAGCTTAATTAACACTGTAAAAGTATGTTACAGTATTTTTTAAAGTTCTAAGTAAATAGAAAATTATGCCATGTTTAAAAATTGGAGGAATAATTTTGTTAAAGTGGCAACTGTCTTCAAATTTTCTCAGGAACTCTAAAGAATCACAGTAGGGTTTTGTCTGTTTCATATAAATCAACTAGCTGATTGTAAAGGGATATAATGTCTTAATCTTAAAGAGAAACAGCAAAAGTGAAGGAGATCTGCTACTAGATTATCTGAACTTCTAAAATCACAGTGAAATATCACCACACAGAAAACAGACAAGCTAAACAATACATCATTGAGAGAAAGACATATTCAAATAGGGTACCTAAAATGAGACAAAATCGACACCAATAAATATGGAAAACTGTAGATGTGATTACATTAAAACTAAGAATTATACATTGTCAAAAGTTACAAAGAATATGCAATTACATGGGACAGGCTAACAAAAAGTTGCATAGATTGTTTAGCAATTCTCAAAATACATGAAAAAATTAAAACCTGCAAATTATAAAAGGCAGACAAGCAAACAGGAAAAAAAATATATTTTACCTAGGACACTAAGATTTTCTTCTAAGTAGGATTTTGAAAGGAGGTATAAAGGATAATTAAAATCTGATTCTGGATGAGAAAGAAGTAGACAGATTCCTGGGAACTAATGTAAGGACCGTGCATAAACTGTGTAATGAGAACACAAATGAAGGTGCAGGAGAAGTCTCTGGTAATGATCTGGTCAAGGTATAAACAATCAAACTAAATGAACAGGTTACCAAGCAGATAAAAAACAACCATTTTCATGTAGTTTTACTTTTTCTCTTGGAAAATAAATGGTTGCACTTTCAGAAAACTTGAAATTAAAAAAAAGGGAGATTTATTTTTTTTATTTCTGAAATATATTTACTATTCTAGTAGAATCAGGTAAAATGACATGTATCTTACAACTCTTTAAACTGCATATATTCTAGGAGATATATATTTCTAACTGCAGGAAAAGTTTATAAATTTTAGAAGTGTTAAACCAGGGAAGTTGATCATATTTTCTTTCCCCAGCAAATTTAATTCAGCATCAATATTACAAACCACTAATATGTGTTAGAAAATCCAACAGCGATCTCATTATCTTATTATTTTTATTTATTGCTATTTTTATATATTAAAACTCTTTAGACTTGAAGATACATAGAATCATGCATTATCTGATGCATGATTATCTGTCTGTTTCCCCAAGTACATCTCCATCCATGATCTCTCCAGAACTAACCATTATCCCCAAACTTTATATCGTTTCCCTGCATACCTTAAGTAAAAAAAAAA
>NW_004567114.1:42617488-42618700 GCF_000260355.1 Condylura cristata
CCTTTTAGTTTTCATCTAACAATTATTTATGGTTAAACCTATAAAATACAGTGTCAGAAATAGAAATACCACAGGACATTTAACTACTGCCAGCAGGTATTACTTCAGCATATAAAAGGAAATAAATTTTTGAGTCTTAGGTAGAAGAAAGCCATTAGGCAATATGAGGCAATTCTAATGGAAATTCAAACTGATTGATCAAAACAAAATTCACACAATGGTGATGCAATATAAAGTGATATACTCTTTCACATGACCGAAAACAAACATGATTCATAGTCTCTAGTCTGATAATACTTTAGAGTCCAAATACAGGAGAAAGTAAAAAGCAATGAAGAGAGTTAAAAGAACAAAAGGGAAATGTGAAAAATTTGGCAGGCATTGTATCTAAATATTGTTACTTTTGCTAAATAAAATGGGTATGTGTACTCATGGACATGTGTTATTATTACTTTGATTTTTGATGAAAAATGTTTTCACAATATTGGAAAATTTTGTTAAAGCTGTTTCTAAAATAACTGTTACAAGCAATGGTGACTAATAGTTGTATTATGAATGATTACAGCACACACAAAGCACAAAGCAGATATTAAACTCCCAAAGCCTTGTATATGGTTGGCAAGATAAAATATTTAAGTTTTTACATACAATTTAGTTCTATATAGTAAGTCATAAACTGTAAATATCATACTAAATAACCCTTAAAGGAACTGTATCAATTTAATAGGGTGTTTGGTTATCTATTTTATAAATTTATGTATAGTGGACAAAGGGGAGAATGCTGATAGAGAAATCATTTAGAAAACTTTCCAATTGAATACATATGAAGGGGGAGGAGATCATGGAATAGGTTGGTAAGTCTGTCTGAACAAGATTCAATTTAATTAAAAGAAGAATCAACTGAATTCATTAGCAAAACCTTGATGGGAAAGAAATATAGTAAGGGGTAACTTTGATCTTTTAATTTGGACAAGATAACATTAATAGAAATAAAGAGATTCTGGTCAACCAACAACTAATTATCCCTCTCCAATAATAAAAATTAAAACCAATACTGTAAAGTTTAATCAACATATTCTGAGAAACTAATCTTTGATTAATAGAATTATGTTTAATATTAGCATACTTTAATTTTAATTTAAATACCCAAAATATGAAAGTTTAAAGTTGACAAGGATCATGACAAGAAATTTCAATTAGGGAGTTATATAT
>NW_004567114.1:42619845-42621356 GCF_000260355.1 Condylura cristata
TTATACTAGTCTATTCTATTAATGCTATTTATATTTCTGAGGAATATGTATCATTCTCATTTGCCTATGAGATGTATTTATGTTCTCTACTTATTTTGTAAACACCAAAAATGGATATCATGTTTCTATGATTTCAAAAGGGATTAAGTCTGTTGATTTTATATTTGAAAGCATATACTGAAAATTAATTTGATTTTTCCTGAAATGTTTTGCTTGTCTTCATTATATATTGAGTTCCACATGGAGCAGCAGACCTCTCAAGTCTTACCTACTGCTCCCCCTAGCAGTCTATTTCAGTGTGCCTGTTCTGCTCCCCATAATTCATAATTTGGAATTCTGCTACTAGTTGTAGTTTTCAATTGGTATATTAGAATGTTTAAATAATACTCGGTGATGTTAATATATCCAAATAAATTGGATGCAATATAAAACTTTCAAGAAATACATGTTAAATAATATGGTTGTCCATAATGTAACAATTACCTGAAATTTGTGATTCGTAGAAATGTTCCTATCATACCAAGGAAGAAAAAATAGTATTTATCTGGCTATTAGAAGGTAATCAGTAATTCAGATTGGCTAACACAAAATATCAATTATCAACTTAAATCAAAGTAAAAGTTCTCTTCCTATTTTCTATCTCTTGTACACTGCAACTCTAAATTTTACTGATTTAATTGATGGTTCCAAATGGTATTCATTTTTTATTTGTATTTTCCTGAGTTATTTTTGAATTCCCATCATGCTACAAAGAACTATAACCAATGGGTCTATGTCAGTTTGTGCATTTTTCTCCAACATTTTTAATTAACAAGTTGTCAGAGAGAATATTAGTCTCATCATCTTATAAGAACATTACTAGATAGCATTCAGATAGCAGCATTCTAACATGCTGCTTTATTAACTTTCAAGATACATTGTGTGTCATATATAATACAGTCTCAGTAAGAATGATAATTAAAAAATATTAGAAAACTATAGATCTATGAACATAGCTGAAGCTGCTATTGGTAACTGACAGTTGTTAAGTTTCAGGGGATTTATCACTGGATGCAGCCAAAAGTTACATGTGAGGAGTGGGGAGAAGAACAGGTGATTGACTGAACTAATTACACTGCTGTAGGAAGCAGTGGCTGAGATAAGAGAAGTCTTGTGGGTTACCTCTCTTTCCAGGGATTGAACTCATGCTCCAGTTGCTGCAGAGAGCTTTATAATGCTAGATTTAACCCCTTGTGCAACCAGGGAAACCCTTGCTCTTATACTTTCATTCCCCTTCTCTTACAGAATGTCTACCTTACAGAGTTGTACATTTATTATTGAAAGTCTTATTTATTTCTCTGTTACACATCTATAAGCAGAAATATGTAAATTTCAATGTGTTTTTATTTTCTTGGTCATAACATCAGTTGTTCAACCAATTACTCTAAAATAAACTTTTATTTAGAGCAAAATATTATAAACATTTCTAGTGTATATATTTCTTTGTGTATATATATAAATAAAATTATATA
>NW_004567114.1:42622118-42626848 GCF_000260355.1 Condylura cristata
GTAAGCTGCTCATTTTCATATACTTTTAGTATAATGTAATTAAAAATCCTACCATATTTAAGCCAAATTTGAAATCTGATCTTAAAAGGCAAGAAGAATTGAGAGATGCATACTTCAAAATCATACTGTGTATCTACAATAGTAATTTTATTTAACAAAAATAGTAATTCTTTGCTGAACAGAATAGGAAAAACAAAGACCTCAGAGAAGCAGGAACTTGTCTAATTTTATAAGTAGGTAGGTGGGCATTACTTTTTGTATTTTAGTAAATCCTACAAAAATACAATTTAGAAACAGTTGACTCATGAAAAAAACTTCACCAAGATGACCCTCATTCCCAAAGATAAAGAAAACATGACACTCAAATTGAGCACATCTATATTTTCATCATGCTTCTTTGTTATAAAGGTCAGTATTTTATTTACTAGCTTTTTTTTAGTTCAGTATTATATATCCAGTCACAGATTTGCATAAAGGAGTCTCATATTTTGGATTATTTTCAAATAATTTTAAAATTTAAGTAACATTGCATTATAACACTAGGTAGTTTCAGAATCATTCACTGAGTATCAACATATGTATATAATACTACATTACATTAGAAGTTGTCAGTTCAGCTTGGGAACACAAAGAGCCAAGAATTTAAAGGACGACTATTAATATACATCATGGTTTATATAACAAGATTCAAAGGTTAACCCTACCACTTAAATCTTATATCACATAAGAAAAAAAAAATAAAGAGACCTGTAGCAATTAAATTGAATTAATTTCCCAGTCTGTGAAGAAACCATAACCTTAAGAAAAGGGTATAATTACTAACGGTATGGAGAAATTTTTTTCCTGCACCTAATATGCTTAATTTACAAACAGCATCCATTTCACAGCCTAGCTATGAAAGCCACCCCACCCCATCTCTCCATTCCCTCCCCTTCCCTCCCCTCCCCCCCAACCCCCTCTCTTTCATCCTATCCTACCCCTCCCTATTTAGCAAATGTTAATTGAATCCTCTTATCCTGGCTTACAGGAGCTCTATAAGCATTATGTCATTTCTTTCTTTCCTAGGTCATCCTCTGGTACATTTGGTGTCTCAGAAGGGAATGTTCCCTTCTACTAGAAGATAGTTGAAGCTACTCAAATATTATCATTCAAGAATAATGTGTGAGACACGAGATTTATGGAAATAAAATCCTATTGTTTCTTCTGAAAATATTTACATGTTCAAATTTAAATTTACCATATGTTCAAGATAAAAGGCTAGAAACCAGTAATTTTAACTAACTTCTGAGAAAGTAGAAAAAAAATATGATTCTTCATATATTTTGGAATTTAAAAGCTTATCCCTCATAATAGAACTGCCTATGCCATTTGATTTGCAATTAATTACATTCGGTCACTGTCATTATGAATACTGTGACTGACAAGTTGTTAACAGTAAATTTATGAGAATTGCTTACAAGTCTTATGTCTGTTTCCTAGCCACAGAAACAACTTTATTTTTTCTCTATTCTAATCCTAAATCTATCCTTCTCCATTCTGCTCTCAGCATATATTTCCATTTTATGGTTCACAGAAAAAGTCAATTTCACCAGCTGAGAATTTCCTCATCTTTCTCACATCAGATTTCTAAAAACACTTGTGTCTTTAGTTGTGTCTCCCCTTCAACTCTGGGTAGAGTGGATAAAATGCCTTCTTTCTGTCAAGCACCAATCAGTAGATCATCACACTCATCTCAGAGAAATTACATGAGTTACACCAACCTCTCCCCATACTCCATTCCTTGATATTTCCAGCTGTACTCTCTCTTTGGCCAATACTGTCACAGCCAAATGTTATGGGACTTATCTTGATAAACAGTCCCCAGTTTTTTCTAGTAACAATTCTGTCACATTTAATCTGGCTTTCCCTCCCAGGGTGCTACCTAAATTGCTCTTTGCAGTTTAGGAAACATCAATGTAGGAAACATCAAGCGAGATAGCTGCTGGCTCATGGGATTCCCCACTCATTTTTTTTAATCCTTTGGATATCTCCTGGATAGGACTGATTAAAATAAGTGCAGAGTCAGCTCAAGCAGTGTTAGCTATTTATAAATCTTTAAATAGGATTTAAATACTTAAGTAGTTAAGCTGTAACAACTAAAAACTTTCCTTGATCAGCACTCCTTCAGAAAATATCTGTAAGATGCCCCAGTGGAAAGACCTGGCAGCATCCCGAGCATTTGGTTTCCGTGGTCTTAAATACGCTGTTTTCACTTTAATTTGATGGATTCTTCTATCAGTCAAATATATTTTGCAGTCCGAACCAGCATATTTGAGAGTTAATGAGGATTCTACTAATCACTACATTTGAACATCTGTAACTAGAACTAGCCAGAGAGTATGCGTTTCTGTCCTTTCTTGCTCAAGTCCTTATGTTCTACTGTAAGTTAGAAAAATATTAACTGAACCAATTAGAATAGCCATTATGATGCTAAATACTATAGATGCCTCAGTAACCATATGACTTGATTTCTCAACAGTATTTGCCACCACTGCTTTTCTTTATGCTAACACTGTCTTCTTACCGTAAGAAGAATATTTTTCCTTGCTTCTCCCTATTATTCTTTGCAATCTCCTCATAGTTGAAGATTCTCTGGATCAGATGCAATTCTTTGCATTTTGTGTGAAATAATAACAGTCATTACTTTATCTTTAGAGGATACTCATATATCAAGTAGCTTTCAGTTGGATGTTTATTTTCCAACAGAATAAAGGCACTGTCTCCCTTGAAATTAAAAGACCAGGAAGACTGACTACCCTTTATAAAACAATCAGATTTCCTAATTTCAGGTTGCTGACATTTGACACTATCCACTGTGATGCAGAAATCAATTTGGGGCCACTGGTACTGACCTGGGTGACTTGGCAATAAGGACTGCTACAAATATGTTGACAGTCATGGTACTTGCTGAAACATAGGCAATAAATTCTAGCTTCTCTGTCCCATGGTTCAGAGTCCCATGTTTTCCACCACTGTCAATGACACTCTGTTAATATTTTTGCTTGCAAGTAGGGTAAAATATCTGACCCTTCATAGTTACTGTTACTTGACATAAAACATTGTGTAAGATTAAGGAGTACAATGTGTTAACAGATTTATATATTGAAATACAATTACTGGTCTCTTCCTGTTGGTACAATGGGTGAAAGCACAGCATGATGAAGCTATTCATAGCCACAGTGGCAAGAGTTTGATCCCTGGCCAGGAAGCTGACCCATATGGCATGGCAAACATCTCCTGACTACCCACAGCTCCCCTCAATAGTGTATTTCACTCAAATTACATGTTCTGTTCCCCCCTCTGTCTCTAGTGAATCCTTTCACACCCTGGACCCCAGCTCTTATATGCATAAATAAAATCTAAAAAAAAGAAATATAATTACCAACAAAGTGAACCATTAAGTCACATAATTTTCACTTCATTTTATGATGAGAATATTCACATCCTAGTCACAGAAACTTTGAAGTATTATAATATGATGTTGTTGACTATAATCACAAGGCTGTGCATTAGATTTTCAGAACTCTAACGGTAATTTGTATCTTTTTTTGTAAGCAAACCAAAGTAAGTCAATCCTGTAACAATGTCATCTTAAACAAATGACCTGTAATTGCCCAACCTTGGGAAGACAGTCAGTTTCTAGATTGCTTCTTTCATTTGCATTAACCTGCATTCATGATATATACACAGCTTCATTCATCTTAGTGCAACAAAGATACATATGGCACATCCCCACCACATCTGGTCAACAGACACAGAAGAAAGATCATGCATGAATAAATATGGTATTAGAAGAACTCTATCAGAGGGATGGTATCAATCCCATCTCAAACTAAAGACATACCTACCATCATTGGTGTTAAGTACCTTTGCATATAAGTTGTGCTACATAAATTCTTAGTGTAATTAATGTACTTTTCAGTTTGGGGAAACACTTTAATCACAGCCGCACATACACATTTATACATCTCCCTAATTTCCCTTCCTTGCAACCACTGCTAACTACCACAGTATTCTGTTCAGTGAGGTCAAAGGCAAATCTGTATGATATCACTAAACTGTGAACCTAAAAATGGCCTATTTTCTTTGATTATTCATTCCTGGAATCTTTATATGTGAAGTTCCTCAGTCACTTTCCTCCATTCTGTTAAAATGAAAACTCTTAAATTCTCAATGATCTGATTTGCAGCCCTTACCTTCATTCTCTTCCAATTTATGTGTTCACTATAAAAATAAGATATTCAAAGACATAACTCTTATTCTCTGAAATCTCTCTATATACCTTTATTTCCCTACTCATATTTCCTGATAGATACCAAACTCATGGGCAAACACAAGTTTCTTCTAGCGCTAGAAAGGTTTTCTATTAAATCTTAACCTGATTATGCTCTATTAGACTTTAGGTTCTCTTGCAGTTGAGATTCCCCAGAAACCAATTCAAATAGAGCACCTCATTTTTACTCATAGTGTTACCCACTACACATAGAATTATCTTAATTTGCCAAGTATTTATTAATGTGGGGAAAATGATAATATCCATTGGGCCTCTTGAGTTTTTAAGCATAGTGAATTCAGGAAACATTTTCTGTCTGTATCTTTAATTTATTCTAAAGCCAAGCATAGAGCTTGACAGCTTCTGATTATTTGCTGAAAGCACTGTTCTTTACTAAAATGTACTTAAGATTAGTCTA
>NW_004567114.1:42627563-42651700 GCF_000260355.1 Condylura cristata
TAATATGCTATTGTGCTAATTTAATAAATATTCTATTAGGCATTTGATGTTTTCCTTTCTGTAGTTTGAAAAATTTTACATGGGAAAATCTTGACATTTCTTTGAATATACTATTAAATCTTTATCAAGAATATTTCTGAAATAAGTTGATACCTTGTCATTCCTTTTATCCAGATAGAGTAGGTAATATAGCAAGAAGTAACAAGATAATTCACTGGACTATAGGCCAAATGCATTTGTTAGTTAAATAAAACTGCATCTTAAACTTTCCATATTCACCATGATAGAAGGTGTGTTCACTGTGTTCATTAGAAACTGCATTCAGACTCTAAAATGTCTACAGAGAGCATAACATAGCATCTTTACTTATCAGTCATTGGCTGAAACAGCTCATATAAGGTTATTATTTCAAAACTTCAAGGATGTGAAGAAACCAAACGCTTGTCAGGTGTGTTAGTCATTACAATTCTCTTTAGAAACGCTCCGTTATTCCCTGTACTCTATTAGGACTCTACTCTGATGTGACCCATAATTACTTTCTGAGCTGCCCTCCCCCACCTTTTTATTTGCCAAGCACTTTCAAAACTCCTCTGCCTATGCTCTTTTCTCAGTCTAATGTATACTTCCTTCATTTTCACCTTTTGTTATACTTTCAAATACCCTTTCACTTGATAACTACTCATTTCTTAAATCTGCTTGTAGTCAGAATTAAACATAATGGTTGATCTTGAATTCATTTCCACATTAGTTTGTGTGTTATTACATTGCTTACATTTGGTAATTTGACATACAATAAAGCACTTCATATGGTTTAGTTTAATCTTCCTTGGTTTTTGTATACCATCACTAGTATATAGTGGAAATTATATATTTTTATATATTTGTGTTGAGTACTCAAAATTGGGAAGCTAATTTGCAACAACAAAACTAAAATATGTGAAGATTTAAAGGGAAGAAACATGAAGCCATTATTACATTTCAAAAAAAAAAAAAAAAACCAAAAAGTAAAAATGATTAGTTGTCATAAAAATTCAATTATCCCCAAAATCAACATCTCTAATTTTAACCAGGATAAAATCCACAGTGAAGACTTACTATGCAAATGTACTGTCACTCACTCATTAGGATTGACTCTTTTGTATCAGAGTTCCTCAGTCTAATTTTTTTCTAATTAGCTAGCGATGCCACGGAAAGTATAAGTTTTATCTCTATTAATATTGGAAGTTCTTTCATTTAGGCATGAACATATATTAGGGGTAGAACAAAATCAGATTTTTATTACTTGATCACATGTTGTTTTACACATTTTATTTCCTTTTTAAGGGTAAGCAGACTATAACCTATTCATCTTGCATGGTCCAATAGGACAAATTAGTATAAGAAAAATTGTAGAATTTTATGTAATTGTGTCCAATTAGAAGAAAAAAAAAACAAAAAAGAAAAAAAAAAAATGTAACCAGTACTATTAGAGTCACAAACTGCTGCTTTGAGTGACTAAAAAGGTATGATGATCTTATGTACATGATTGCTCTACTCTTATACTTCTATGAAGCTTGAGAATTAAAAACGGCAAAGCAGTTTATGCCATCTAAAAGCGGATGATGTATAAGAGCCACTTAAGCTGCAGAAGTACTACCTGTCATTATATCTCCCACACCACTGAAAGAGATTAGATGTTTGAAAAGCTATAATGTGCTTTTTACTTGGAATGCTTAGACTTTAATTTTCTCTCTATGGTGTAACTTTGACGTGATGGTGCCTTCCTCTGTATAATCTGAATATGACACTTGTTCTACATAAAAGTAAAATATAAAGCTCTATGACATTTTTTTTCAATTTGCATTTATACTGTCCATTAAAAATACAGCACTTCTAACCACTTCCATTACATACAAAAATACACTAGTTTCCTGCATTTTAAATCTTTGTAACAGATATTTGAGACTTCATACTTCCTTAGTTTCTACTGAAAATGTCAACAAGACAGAATTAGATAACAAAATGATTATGAGACCAATATGCCTATGGAATGTTTCAGAGAAAATATTTTATCACTAGTTCTAGCATCTTTCTGCAGAATATAAAGAGATTAGAATTTGAGGAGTGTATTATTTGTAAAACAGTTCTATAAGCCAATACCCTACTAATTGTGGCTTGGGCAAATTAAAATACGCCTGTTGCAGTTTAGACCATGGAATCATGACTGAGTCATACCTTAAAAAGCTATAGTTGAATTGGGGATAGAAGTCTCAATTTCAGCAGCTTACCCATTCCTTAAGAAATATGAGGAGAGAAAAATTTTACTTTAGCAACAAAGCCCACATAAGTTCCAGAGTCCTTTGAACTAATGACTATTTCCAGTGGCTCTTTCTGCTTACTGTAGACCATTTTTAATGGTGCTTCCTATGGGGTAAAGAATTTTAACAAAAAAGAGGTTGGATTTATTCCACCAAATACCCATTGACTGTCAACAGAATACAAAGTCATATCTTAGAATAATAATGTAGGCATTACTATAAGGAGGTTGGTGAAGGAATCCAAAAAGGGACTGCTGAAAGCTCTAACATGGGACTTAGTGAATTGGCCAACCCTCTTCAGGCTCAGAAAATATAGCTTAAAAAAGCCACCAGGGCCCTCCCTGGTGGCGCAGTGGGTTAAAGCACAGCACTGAGAAGCTAAAGCCACTTCCGCATGAGTTCGATCCCCGCCTACCCCGGAGGTGACCACATGGCCTGGCAGACCTCTGCTCCCCTCAGCAGTGTACTTCGTAGATCTGCCTGTTCTGCTCCCCACTCTGTCTCTGGTAAAGCCTCTCACCACCCCTGAGCCTCTGGACTGTACCCCAGTTCTGTATGCAGAAATAAATAAATCTTTAAAAAGAAAAAAAAAGCCACCAGATGCTTTGAATAAAGCCATGAATAAAAATCTCTGTTCTGTCACTTATCTTTTAACCTCATTTTATCAGTTTGGATAAGACCAAAAACAGCTCTGGGGAGTGGAGGAGGGCTGGTTGAGGAAAGAAGTAGAGAATTGCTCCCGTCTCTTTACCAACCCAAATGTGCCATGCCAAGGAGGACAGAGAGAAGAGATAACTCTACATGCCTTTGTAACAGCAATCTATAAGCAAAACTGAATTGGGATTGATTAATGATTTCTACACAAAAGCATAGAAAGAGTATCTGAAGTTAGGGAGCAGAGACACCAAAGAACCAGGAACCATGATAATGGTATTAATAGAGTCAATGAATTGGTGAACTACGGAGATACAGACATTTTGAATTCATTTAAGATGTGTAGGCAACTGGAACAAAAGCAAAAAAGTTACATTATGAAACATTATAAGTCAAACATACTGTATAGTGGAGCTGAAAGTTTGCCTAGCAAAATGGAAATAGATAAATGATGTAGTTACTAAGTTGTATGTGAACAGAGGACAGAAATGAGTTTGGACATAGGAAGCCAGTTTGGTGTGAGGCCTCTGTTTATATGGGATCATAAATTCAGGGATTACTAAGAGACATATTTTAGTTAAATTCCCATTTTTGAAATTGGAAGAAGATAGTTGCTTTGTCTAAAATAGATGTATATAAAATTAAATATGAAACAAAATTAAATGTTAGTTTTTGTTCATTTATGCAAAAAAGCATTTCATCAGCATCTACTCTATGAATGGGACTATTATGTGATGTGATTACAATAAAAGGTGTTGTATCTGAGTGTTAAACAGTTACCTCATATTATTTTCACATAACACTATGAACAGGTATTATCTCCACTAAACACATGAAGGCTTATACCCATTAATCCCCATTAATTGCTAATGGTTATATAGTGTACAATCTGAGATTTGAAATGAGACAATCTCACAGCAGAGACCAAGCTCTTCATATCTACATTATAGCTTTGTAGTAGTAACCAGATAGGCCGATAGATACATTCCAGAGTATGGTCTAATAGTAGCTTAGTAGTAAATGGTTACCCTATTTAACATTCAAAACAAAAAAAAAACTGTTCACGGAATCATAGTTATAAAATCAGATGGGGAAATTGCAGTTTAGGAAGGTTAATTTGCCAAAGCTCTAAAAGTCAAGGGAGGGCTCAATTAGAATCCTGGTCTCACTAAAATAAAACCTTGCCTTTCCAGCACATCATAACAGTCTTGTATTTATTATCTGAATACAGCAATCATACAAATCCCCTTAAGTTCAAATGATTAAAGGAAATACAAAACACTGAAATGAAACTTAAATTTACATATATATACTAAACATCTCTACTGAAATTTCCTCAACTGATATTTTAAATAGATTTGTCCATGTAAAAGAAAAGTAGAAATAGTTCTATATCATAAGAAAAAATACTTTTGATATCTATAGGACATTAAATTTGCATCACGTAAGCAGCTATTTGCCTATTTTTAATTCTACACTAAGTGTAGAATGTCAATATATTTTTAAATAGGTAAAGACACAGAAGTAAAAAATGTGTATTCCCTATAAAATATAAGCATGAGAAAAAATGATCCACTCTTTAGCATTATGTGAAGAAAATAAATGTGAGTATCTTTATTAAAAGTTTTTTATGTGTGTTTACTTTTTAGCATCTATTCCTAGAAATAAAGGCTGAATTTGTGAGACATTTGGGAAAATCTATAATGTCTTTAGGCCAAAAGCATTTTGAAGAGTATGTTTGGTGGGAAGGAAGAGGAAAATTCTTGCTAGAAGATATTTTAAAAAGATTTATATGGGAAATTTTTATTTTACAGTTTTATGCTTTATTTACAAATTTAACTAGATTTAAAATATATATTTATAAAATGTAAAAGCTACAGGAAATGTTCTTTTTCTTATAGCTTTTATTATAGAAAGGCATATTAATTTTAAAGATATACTAATCTTTCAGTTCTTGAGAGCTTTTTTATAGAAGAGGCTTCAAGAGAAAATAAACTAATTTCTCTCCTCTATAATTTATATAGGAATAAATTAACCTACTGTAGAACATGTTTTGTTTCCCTACACAAGTGTCTATGCATCGTTAAGTCTTGACAAACAGTCAAAACAAATTTTAAGAGAAATTCATTGCACAATGTTGAGCAAAAATTGTATTTACCAGTTAATTAAAATTAACTTAACAGTTTCATAGGAAAAGAAATGGATGTATAAAATTTTATTTTAAAATTTTTATAGATACATGCTACCATCCCAGGAACTGCATATGTCTGTCAAATTACAAGAAAATATTTTCATGTTTCCCAATATTTTAATCCTTTGCTATTAAAATGTGGATCAAGGGGCCTCCCTGGTGGTCTAAAGAAAAGTCTCAGTGCTTTCACCACTAGAGACCGAGTCTACTTCCCCACCAGGGAGCTGACCCACATACGGAGCAGAGCAGACCTCTTCTGTTGCTTGCTGCTCCTCTCAGCAGTGTATTTCAGAAGATCCACCTGCTCTGCTTCCTTTTCTGTCCCTGACGAATCTTCTTAACCCCTGAGCCTCTGGTGTATACTTTAGTCCTTCTATACAAAATAAATTCAATTCAATGTGATATCATTTGAGGGTGCATATGTATATATTTTTTCTTTTTTTATTCCTCAAAGATTTATTTATTTGTGCATACAGAACTGGGGTGCAAGCCAGAAGCTCAGGGGCGGTGAGAGGCTTCACCAGAGAAAGAGTGAGAACAAAACAGGCAGGTCGATGAAGTACACTGCTGAGGGGAGCAGAGGGCGGGTCAGGAGAGGTCTGCCACGCCATGTGGTCAGGTGGGAATCGAACTCATGCAGAAGTGGCTTTAGATTTTCAGTGCTGTGCTTTAACCCACTGCGCTACCAGGGAGGGCCATGTATATTTTTTTAACTAATTTTCAGTAGGGCTTTCTCTGATACTCCCCAGAATTTAGACGGTGGGTATATGGTAACTGAAGACATAAAAGAAAAATTTGAGACTAAATTCAGTTTTGATATAAAATATCTACCATATGGCTTTATTTGTACTAGGAATAATGATGATTTTAGTTCTCAGAAGGTGTGGTCAGTAGAGTAGAAAGATAGTGGGTTTTTAAAAATTGAATTATGAGTTAAAATTCTATGTTTACCACTTGTCACTTAGTGATCAAGATTTCTGGATTTCACTCTTTCCTCCTCAGTTTATAACTAAATTTCAATGGATGCCCTGTGAAGACCAAAAAAGGACTTATTGATCAGAGTCTAATGAGTTCTCAATTCCAAAAATTGAGTTGCTTCCTATTGTAAGCATAAGGACTAAATAAAAATTAAAAGACCCTAGAGAAAACACATAGACTGGCAAGAGAATAGTCTTATAAAGACCACATGTGTGTAGGTGTCAGGAGCATGAAATTGTTACATACCAAGGTGCCAATAGAACTATCCTGCATTCAACAGTTCTGAAACTGCTTCAGAGCTTTGTTTAGATAAAGGTGACAAAGGCAGTAATAATAGAGGTAAATAACCCAAACCTGCTGTGAAATGAAACTCAATACAGCAGAAAAGCAAGAGCCAAAAAACATAACCTTGCTACTAGACTAGAGTCAAATGTTCCTTTGTATCTGCCATATTTCCAATATTTGACAGTCATTCAGAAAAATTAAAAGTTTTACTGCAGAATGATACCAGCCTATTGAATTAGCTACAAAACATTTACAGACAAAAAATGGAAAGAACACATAAAAAGAAGACAGTGGGCAGAGTCTAATAAAAATAAACTTAAAAACAATTAAAAAATATGTCAAACTAACATTAAGGTATTCTAGAAGCAGTCAACTGAAAAGGAATTTTCTGAAAGTAAATTTAAAATTAAATATTTTCACAGAATAAAAGGGAATATGGAAATTATTAAACCCATTAATTTCAAAATGAAAAAATACTTAAGTAGAAACAAAATTAGAAATATACATATGCCTGTATTATATCTATATTATCCATCTATAGATGTAATAGAAAAAATACCATCCAGATACAAAGGAAATTGAGTTACTCACCAATGACAGTAAGATTTCAGTGATGAAAGATAAGTGTTGGGAGGATGTGGTGAGTAAGCGAAACTGCACTGGTGATGGGAATGCAACTTGCTCTAGGAGGTATAAAACACTGAAATAATAAAATTGAACTATCATAAAACTCCACAATTACCCTTACAATTATTTATATCTGAAGGAATTGAAAGCACAAACTCAAAAAAAAAAAATATATGCACCCAAATATGCGTTAGGTATTTTACAATTGAATTCAAGACATGGAACAACTAGTGTGTACATCTGTGGAAAATGGAGAAAAATGTGATGCATGCATAGGCTAGTACTCACATAAAAATAAGGAAATCTTGCAATCTGCAGCAGGGTGGATTGACTTTGACAGCATTATGTTAAATGAAGTAAGTTAGAAACAGATGAGCATTTTATAGCCTCACTTATATGTGGAATTCAAACAAACAAAACAAACAAAAAAATCCATGAATTCAGAGAACAGATTGGTAGTTGCCAGAGGCTGAGAGTCTGGATGTGGGTGGTTAGCAAAGAAGGTCAAAAGGTATAAATTTTTGATTCTAAAATAAATGTGTTCTGGTGACATAATGTATATAACTGATGAACCTAGTTAATAATACAATGCAATATATTTGAAAATTGGTAATAGATCTTAAAAATTCTCATCACAAGATAAAAATATTGTTAACTACATATTGTGACAGGTGTTAGTTAACTAGATTTATTGTGGTAAACATTCCACAGTATACAAAATTTAAACCATTCTTTTATGCCTGAAACATAATACTGCTATATATTAACAATACATTAAAGATGTTTAATGACTGAAAAATTAATTTTCAAGTTATATTTTGACATTAAATCCAGAATAAAAATAAACCCCAAAATTGCAAAAGCATTTGATCCATATCTTCCTGTACATGAAAATCAACTATGATCTTTATTTAGAGAAACTACTTTGCAAAACCAGCTTCTAACAAATGAATTATCTAAGCTATCTTTATAGAAATACCTCATATTGAAGTAGTTATCTTACAGTAGCTTTATTATTGCTGATATTTTCATTTTAGTCATACAAATTGAATAAAACTGTACTCTATCTTTTGGGCTTTAAAAGAGAGTACACATGTACACATATCATACTAAATCAAGATATATTAAATGTAAATTGTGATTCTGACAGTATTTTATATTGTTTGTGGTGTTTTCTGTGGTATTTTATCATGCAGGAGAGTCATGACCTATGGTTTTAAGAGGAATAATATATTCCTTCACGAAAGACTAAAAGAATGTATCTCTGACTCTTGTATAGTTCTTTCCTCCATGCATTGTTGTAATTTATGTCAAACTATTATCCCTTGCCCCCAACACAGAAGGCAAGTTTCTTAATAACAGGCAGGTTCCTTGTCTTAGGTATTATTTCCCCCTTTCAGTGCTTACCATAAGACATGAGTGATGCTAGTGAAAAAAAAAATATAGTAAAAAAATGAGGCTAGGGCCCTCCCTGGTGGCACAGCGGGTTAAAGCACAACACTAAGAAGCTAAAGCCAGTTCCGCTGAATTAGATCCCCAGCCCCGGAGGTGATCTACATGGCACACCCACTGACCCACCCACTGCTCCCCCAAGCAGGGTACTTCATCAATCTGCCTGTTCTGCTCCCCACTCTGTCTCTGATGAGTCCTCTCACTGTCCCTGCACCTCTGCCTGTACCCCAGTTCTGTATGCATAAATAAATAAATATTTTTAAAAAATGAGGCTAACAAAACTTGGAGACTGACAATATAGGAAGAGAGAATAAGGAGCCAAACACAAAGGGCACTATGGTGATGGATCACAGTTGCTATGATGGTGGGAGAAATATGGGGACTACATCTGAGGGAAGAAGTCAAATTGTACATAAAAATTAACAATGAGGCAAAAAAGTTCATACAAGTGCAAATATAAATAAAAGAGGAAGTTATACAGTGATGCACCAACAAAACCAAATCTCCATCTGAAGGTAACTAATACCCTTTAAAACATGTATAAGCTACATTTAAACATGAAAGGATCTGAGCGGGCAGCACTTTTAGGAAACAGTATTATCACTGAAATTCACAACTCAACTAAATTTTACTTGACTAAATGAATTAAATTGTTATTTGGCTTATCTTCCTCCAATGTTATCTTTTCTAGTATATTTTATGTATTGTACCTATAATCTGTTTTATTACATGTGATAAACAAAATTGTTTTAGATATACATAGATTTTTGTATTTCATTACATAAGATAAATACTTTAAAGAAGAGCTACTATGTCATGTAACCTATGAATGGTCTTTTGCTTTTATGTGTATATCTTTTACACTTGTTCATGTAGCTCATTTACAAATACAATTTTATGGTTTAGCTGAGTTGAAATAGGCCAAATGTATAAAATATTAAGGAAAATAAAATTCTCTGGATCATAAAATAAGACATTTCATAGTGGTCAACTCTTCCTTTACTTTGTTTATGGAGACTCCGACGTGGTTGTGGTTGACCACATTTTTTCAGTCTCAATATCCCAAAGAGATTTTAGAGTGGTTTGTGTTATAAAATTAGAAGAAATTGGATTTTAGACCTTTGTGTTGACCCATTCTTCAACTGCTAATGAAATCATTTTTCCTTCATATTCGGATTCCCTTGTAACCTTATCATTTATTACATGGAGGTGAGATTACTCAGTCGTGTTCTTCATGACTTCCTGAAGGTTTTCTGGCCTGTCACCTTTAGATCATCCTCTCGGTAAATTGGAATTATATGAGATCATAGGGCTCCCAAAGTGTAATGAAAGTTAATGAGGAGGAGGATGTCTCTAAACTAACTTGAACTCCATTTGGGGAATTATTTTCTCTATGTTATTTCTTAAAATAGTACTTCTTTAGTAGGGACTTAGAGCTTTATGCTATCCTTGTGGGGAAAAATGTCTCAGAAGCCTTGTTATACAATGGTGAAATAGTTACTTGTAGTTAAAATGTATAGAAAGAAAAAGTTCTCAAGAGAAACAAAATAAGACATTAAACTGCTAAAAAAAACACCTGAAAATAAATAACAAACAAAACAGCACATATTATATCTATACCTATTTAGATATAAGAACCAAGCAAAAATAAGTGACAACGTTAAAGGGCACAAGAACATGTTATAATGCAGAAAATCTTGATATTTCCAAGGGCATGAATGATTCTTCAACCTCAGTATTCACTGGAGAAACTAAAAGGTCATGCAGTACTTAAAGACTATATGATGTAGTCAGTAGAATACATATACAATAGTGATGTGTTTTTAGTAGAAAGAGATTGTCAACAGCCCTTTAAAAATAATTGGATGAAATGATCCACTGTATATTTCAAAGTCATTCTTTGAATGATTTTTCAGGTTATTTATTATATTTCTAATTTTGGCCTAAATTATTTTTCCTCACCATGTATTTATGTAATTAGACACTGAGAGAACATTTTCAGTGTAAGAGTAGAAAGCCAAACAAGTCTGTGACCTGATATAACAGTAGAGAAATTGAGTTGTTTCCCACAAACTCCCCCAAGTATATAAAAAAATAAAAGCCGTGTGACATACTTAAAGATGTATAAAAGCAAAGGCTGTAACTACTAAATTCTGACATTTTCAGATTATTTGCCAACGTTTTGTTCATTGTGAGTGAAAACTGCTAAATGAAGTAACTTATATTTACAGTCAATTTGTAGCATAGTCTGCCAAATATATCTATATACCAAGTATGAAAAGAAACAACATTGTATTTCCTAGTACATATTCAATATATTTATTCAATATATTTATTTAATATAAAAAATAAGACAAATTTTAATATAGGTATCTATTTTTAAATATCCTCTAATGAGTTAATAAGCTATAGTTATTTTGAATATTCACTATGCATAGTTGAATTTTTCCATACTTTAGCTTCTCTATTATAAACACATTAAGAAATAGAAATATGCTGGCATATACATATTTATGATGAAGTCCATTTAAGACTTTAACATCCTCCTACATTGCTGGTGGAAATGAAAAATAGTAAAACCACTATGGAAAGTTGTTTGGAGGTTTCTCAAACTGCCAAAAATGGAGCTTCTATATGACCCAGTAATCCTACTCATAGGTATCTACCCAAAGAACACAAAAACATTGATTCGAAGGACACCTTCACCCCCCCCATGTTTATTGCTGCTGTATCTATAATAGTGAAGAGATGGTATCAAACCAAATGCCCAAAAGTAATTGTCTGGATCAAGAAGATATGGTATATATACACAATGGAAAATTACTAAGCAATCAAAAAGATAAATTCATGCCATTTGTGGCAATGTGGATGGAGCTGGAAGGAATCATGCCTAGTGAAATAAGCCAGAAAGAAGAAGAAAATAACTGAATGGTTTCACTAATAGCAAGAGTGTAAGGAACCAGGGAGGGGTAGGGGGGAAACAATTATAATAAAGAAAAAAAATGAAAAACAATGACCAACTACATAACAGAGATATTGTACAGGGGTAGAGTGGGGAATGGGATCAAAAATGGGGTGGGAGAGCCCTCTCAGGTGGCAGAGTGGGTTAAAGCACAGCACTAAGAAGCTAAAGTCACTTCAGCATGAGTTCGATCCCCATCCCAGAGATGACCCACATGGTGCGGCAGACCCCACCTAATCTGTTCATTGCTCCCTTCAACAGTGTACTTGGTTGATCTGCCTGTTCTACTCCCTACTGTCTCTGGTGAATCTTCTCACTGCCCCTGCACCTCTGGCAGGAACCCCAGTTCTGTATGTATAAATAAATAAATCTTTAAAAAAAAATGGGGTGGGAAAAATGCACGGGACTATGGTGATGGCACACAGGTGAACTGGTGGTGGGAAGTACATGGGGATTACACCAAGATGGAAGAAGTCACAATCTGAAGAATGATGTAAAAATAATAAAAAAGAAAGGTTTTAACATTGTAATGTATTTATAAAAGTGAGAAAATGAAAATAGTTCATAGACATCTGAGAAAATAACTTTCCCAGGTCCAGTTGCTATTTATATAGTATGATGCCAATGTTTGCATTGTATTTACAATAAATGGGGAAATCACTTAAAATTATTTCATATCTTTAAATATTATGAATGCCCCAATGCCATACTTGAAAAACTTCTGTTGACTACTTCAGTCTCACGGCATAATTATAGATGCGTATGACATTATAGAGTAATACACCATCAATAATTGCATTCACTTATTAAATATTTATTAAGTGTATAAACCTATATCATTTCTCAAGAAGAAAAAATAAAGCAACAGAAAAGGAACCCCTGCTTTCATGAATCTTCTACTTCAGAGAAGAAAAAAAGAAAATAATATAGGTATCAAACACATAAAGACAAATAAGTGCTGGCCAGGGTGTGGAGAAATAGGGACCTATTAGACTGTCGTTGGGATTCTAGACTGGTTCAGCTTCTACTAAAGTATGGTTTTCTTCAGAGACTAAAAATGGATCTATCGTATGATCCAGTAATTCCACTCTAAGGTACTTATTCGAAGATCTAACAACAAAATAAAGACACTGAGTAGAAAAGAAAGCTGAACTCCTATGTTGATAGCAGTGCAATTTACAATACCAAGAGGTGGAAAAAACCTATATGCCACAGAATAGATGAGAGGATCAAGATGGGTTATATATATACACAGTGGGATAATCCTTGGTGATCAAAAAAGATTAACTCAAGCCTTGGCCGCAACATAGATGGAAATACAGGGGTTTATTCTAAGTGAAGTGAGCCACAAGGATAAAGATAAACATCTGATGGTTTCACTTACAATCTGGTGAAAACAAACTAACGGCCAGATAAAAATCAAATCATGAGAATGATTCTTAAAAGCAAAGCACACAGTAGAGGGCCCTCCCTGGTGATACAAGGGGTTAGGACACAGCACTGCAAGCCATCGGTAGCAGTTTCAGTGCAAGTTGGATCCTCGCCCGGGGATGATCTACATGGCGCTGCAGACCTCTCCTGACCTGCCCGCTGCTCCCCTCAGCAATGTACTTTGTTGATCTGCCTGTTCTGCTCCCCTTTCTGTCTCTTGTGCATCCTTTCTGCCCCTGCACCTCTGGCTTGTATCCCAATTCTGTATACATAAATAAATCTTAAAAAAAAAAAAGGCAGGCAGTAGACCTGACACATTGGGGGTGGGGCTGAAGGAAAAGAGCATGGTGGAGTTTGAAGGAGGACTGTTGGCAATTTGACCACAACTGATGGGAGAAATCCTATATTGTGAAAAAACAAAACAAAGGAGAAATACTATATTGTGAAAAAAAAAAAAAAGAAAACCGGAAAAAAAAAAAAAAAAAAGGGAAAATAAAAGGTCAAGTAACCAAAAAAGAAAAATAAAAAAAAAAAGAGAATAGTATGTGGAATGTGGAGATGGTCTTGGAGGAGGGCAATTTACCACAGATAAGCTAACATTTGAGTAAAGGCTTAGGAATGCAAGAACATGTGCCATTCAATACCTGGTAAAAGGATTTCAACAACAAGCAGCATCAAGGTCAAAGACTGAGCTAGCAATGAACTATAGCTAGTGTGATGGAAATAGGAACTACAGGGTGGTGGATCACCACCTCAGACAGGCAGCTGGGACTGCAGATTATGTGTGCTTTGTAGCTACTTTAAAACTTCATATTATTTTTGGTAATACTAGTGACCTTGGTGGTTGAGCAGAGTGATAAAACTTGTCATGTCCAATAACTGAATTGAAAATGGACCAAAAGAGGGGCAAACTTTACATGAGGCTGTAAGAGGCATTTGCAATATCCCAGGAGAGAGATGACTGATTTAAAATGGTGGCAGTTAGGCAACAAAGAGGTAAAGATTCTAGTTTTATTTTAAATATTAAGCCAGTACAATATCGTTGAACTGGCAGTAGACAGAAGGGGAAGCTCTAGATGCCTCCAAAATTTGGGCCTGAGCAATCAGAGATGGAAAAATCATGAATTAATATGGAGAGATGCTGGAAGAAGGCGTGTGGCCTAGATCAGAGGTCAGATTTGAAAATGATGTATTTGACATGCGTAGAAGAAAGTGATGGTTTAAATAAGAGTCTAAGTGTTCAAGTGCACAGTCTAAGGAGGAGATGTAAACTTGGAGAGGTACATCAGAAAATACTAAAATATAGTTAACATTTAAATACAAAAAAATACCATATTTAAATCTAAGCAAAAATTACTGAACCAAAATATATTGAAAATTTTGGCTTAATTGACATCTGAAGATCTCCAAGATACATACTGAAACCCAAACTGTTATCTTGAAAAAGTCAACAAAGTTTGAGCACATGTATTTATTGTTTAGTTAAGCTGTTATTTTAAAAGAGCTCTCAAACTCTTGATCCTCACCATACCACTGAATAATGGGCTGTGATGAATAAATGTCACCTGGAAAATAATTTTTAAACAAGTGAGATTAAACTCTGAAAATATAGTGCTTAACCTCAAACGTCCCTGCAAGTAATGATTAATCTTAGATATATTCTGTGATATATCATATATCTTATTAAACTTATAGAATACTGGCTCTGAACATATAAATGTCCTCTACCTCAAATATTTTACTAAAGAAATCTTCAACTTGTTAACATTCATTTATATAGCTATAATCTACACATGTTACAGACCAGATATGTGCCTGACTGCTGGGTAAGTCATTTAAATGTGGAAAATGTTTTTAACAAGTGTCATGATCTAGAAGGGGAATGAACCATACTAATACAAAGAAAAATAAACATGAAATCTTGATCAAGCTTGCAAAAATTTTGCACCATGTTACTTTTTGCAAAAGATATAATAGGAATCTCTGGTGGGTTATTTATACAGAATGTTAATATTTTTATCATTTCAAGGGAGGGACTTGTAAGAAATGGCAACTAACTTGGCAAGAAAACACTGATTTCACATCATGGTTTACAGCAAATTTTGTTAAATATCCCATGCAATTACTAGTAGAGAGAACTTACTTAATAGAGAAAAAGTAAGACTGTAAGCAACAAAATGGAAGAGAATCCAAATCCACAAAACACAAACTAAGTGTTAGAGCTGCCACACTGGAGGTGATAAAGCAGAACAAATGAAGTCGGGAGCAGAAAGAGAAATTCTGCATTAAGATCTCAGAAAGAATTGGAAAAACACCATTCTTAAAAGTGAAGGAGGAGAAATACCCTATGTTTGCAACAGATTTGGGCACTGAATTTAGGCTATTTTATGAATGCTATTTTGACCTTACTTTACAACCTTATTGAAGAACTAGCAAAGCAGATGATATTTAATTTGTATAACAAATTTGTTTCTTCAGGTAGGAGATAAAAAGAGTGACTGTTTAATAGCCCCTAAGCTACACAATCAGGTATTGTTAGAGATAGAGGGAATGAAGGCTAAATATACTTAACGGGTTTACACAACAAAACTCCTGGGCATAAGAAAAACTGACTTTTATGTTCGCAAATATTTCCCCATCTATCCACCTAACACACCCACATCCACACCAGTAAGTGTTTAAATGAGTAATGGAAAAATTATACAGGGCAGTAAGTTTCGTTATATACATAATTAACTTCTCCCCCCGCCCCAAAATATGTAAGTTAAAAATATAATTTACAAAAGCTTTCCACATATGAAAAAGGCACCAGATATACCAAGAAAAGCTAGTGAAGTATTTCAATGTTAATATAGTTAGTAATAAGTTACTGAAATTTCATGTATATTCCATAATACTGTATAACATTTCTAAAGAATTTTTGGGCCCTTCCTGGTGGTACAACGGGTTAAAGTGCAGCACTATGAAGCTATCCACAGCCACTGCATCATGATTTCGATCCCAAACTAGGGAGGTGACCCACATGGCATGGGAGACCTCTCCTGCCCCTCCCACTGCTCCCTTCAGCAGTGTACTTAGTCAGCCTGTTCTGCTTTTCTGTCTGTCTCTGGTGAATCTTCTCATAGTCCTTGCACCTCTGGCCAGTACCCTAGTCCTAGATGTGTAAATAAGACTTAAAAAAAAAAAAGTATTTTGGACCTTCTCATTGGCATGACAGATGCCAGATCATACTTGAGACGATCCTCATTGAGAAATGAACATGAAGGTGTCTTGTTTACCAAGTTACAACACAGTTTCTGATGAGGCATTCAATAAACACTTGCTGAAGCAATGAATGAATCAATAAGTATTATGGCTAATTAATTTACTCCAAATGAGTTTGTAATGAGTTTGGTAATTGTCACAGCATTTGTACCTACTATTAATGTAACAAAAATTTCTGCAATTCATGAATTGTTGGGTAATGCTACCTGGTATTCTACTGTCACATTTAAACAAATTTAAAAGATGTGAGGCATTTTTAATTTATCATCTTACACTTTTTTTAAAAAAATATTTATTTATTTATGCATACAGAATTGGGGTACAGGCCAAGGTGCAGGGGCAGTGAGAGGATTCACAAAGAGAGTGGGTAGCAGAACAGGCTGAGGAAGTACACTGCCAAGGGGAGAGTGGAGGGGTCAGGAGAGATCTGAGGTGCCATGTGGGTCACCTCTGGGCTGGGGATCGAACTCATGCTGAAGTGACTTTAACTTCTTAGTGCTGTGCTGTGCTTTACCCACTATGCCACCAGGGAGAGCCCTATCATCTTACACTTTTAATCTGGTAACAATTTTATTACTTTATACTTGATTTGACCCCTTGTAGTGCTGAGAAAAGCCTAATTTGATGGCCATGCCATCAGGTTTTACTTTGAAATGTGACATTTGATATTAAAATCAATTGCTTTGTGGGTACTCCCTGGTGGCACAGCAGGTTAAAGCACCAGCACTAAGAAGCTAAAGCCACTTCAGCATGAGTTCAATCCCTACCCCAGAGGTAATCCACATGGCGCAGCAGACTTCTGACCCACCGGCTGCTCCCCTCAGCACTGTACTTCATCAATTGGCCTGTTCTACTCTTCACTGTCTCTGGTGAATCTTCTGGTCTCTACCATGGATCCCTATGCATAAATACATAAATCTTAAAAAAAAATAAAGAAAAAATATCACTGCTTTGAAAAGAATAGAGAAACATTTTAGGCTTTGTAATAGAAAATAAGGTACAGACTTAAGTGCAAAATTACGAACAGAAGATTTAAGATAAATACTAACAGAAACAAAAGATAGGCAGAATTTGAACTAAGTCCTGAGTAATGATGACATGGCAAAAGTACACCTCCAAGGTGCTGCTTTTTATAGGTAACATCTTGCAGTTGAGTGCTGGGATGTGTAATAAAACCCCTTGTGATACACAGGAAGCTATCTGTGCTTCTGTCATCAATGATATCTCTTGAAGGAGAAGCTTTGTCCACAGTCTTACATTTTCATTGACAACCAAAACAGATAGCCCTAGAGATATATAGCTTGCAACCTCTGAATCTAGTTCTATTAGACATGCTCTCAAACTTAACCTTTGTAAGTATTATCTTCTATTTTTTTTTGTCTTTTTATTGCTCTATTGCTCTTCTATGTGTTAAAAAAATTGAGAATCATTTAAAATCATTTGAGAATTAACTTATACAATTAAATTATATTCATAATAGTTTAATATTAGGGTTTTACAGGATGAGATTTCTGCAGAATAGATCAACCTCTCACCATGTAAACATTGCTGTGTAAAAGGGCTTGCTAGTCTGGGAAAATAATGGGAGTTGTCAAGGAATAGTGCTCTTAGGGCTGAGAGGTGAGGACACCAACTGACTGAGGAGGCAATGCTTTAAGAACAGTGATTTAGGGCACACCTACGTGAACCTTTGTAGGTGCTTTTGTATGGTACAGGATGCCTAGTTCACATTTTTCAAAGGGCTTAATGATATGATTACCCAATATTCATTTGGACCTCCTGGGGGAAATCATACATATGTATTCATCTTTGAATTATTTCTTTTTAATTAAAAAATAAATTCCAAGGAATTAAATTATAAGGCTGTAGAAGTAAGAGACAGAGGCACTGAAATGGTGTTAACAGAGTCAGTGCTGACACTGCCTTTGTTTTCATCTCTTGCAAATACAAAAATGGCAAGGTTGAAAAGTAAATTATTTTAATGACCCTTTTAAATGAAGACTGATGCTACTTTAACTCACTGAACTTGAGACTGATATCCGTAAAACAAAACTGACAAATGATTGCTTATCACTCTGATAGGTACTACACGTAATTTTTGGAATGGGGGAAGTAGATATGAAGAAATCAATTCACAGTTTAAAATTAGAAAACAGAAACAAAGAAAAGATGAGCATTTAAGATGGAATACATAGACGTTAAAATAGAAAAGGAGAAAAGATTAGGGTCATTTAATGCCAGTGTACACTGTTAATGAGCCTGAACCACCACAGGTTCTTGTCCCATGAAGCCATACAAAGAAATATGCAGTAATTTCAGTAAGCAGAGAGAAACAAACTTTAAGAAAGTATATTTGGAGGAAGAAAGTAAAGACTCCGAGCGCTGTACTTGGGAGGGGCAAGGAGGCTGCTGTGTGCCTATATCTGGGGGTATCTGAGCCATTTTCCCTCTACTCTGAAATCTCAGCATCCTGCCTTGCCACTGGCTCTGTTTCCCAGTGGGTGTTCTCCCCACGGCAGGGGTGCCTGTTTCCCTAGCTTTTATCTTAGAGTTCACTTCCCCTGTCCAAGGTCTCCTGCTCAAGTTTTACTGCCTTTGTTTAGTCCTCCTGGACTTTCTGGCTTCATCGCTGGAATACATTTTGGTTAGCACTTCTTAGAATTTACTGTCCTTATCTCAGAAGCCTCTTCAACTCTCCCAAAGTCCCCGAAGCTGCCTAATTAACCCTAACTTGCCCTCCAGACTCAAGATGTTAACATAAGCAAGGGAAGCGTAAGGTGATTTAGGATTGCAAGCGGAATAAGATAGTTAAATTATGAAGTCTGCAGAAGAAAAAGTTAATACATAAAAAGGCTAGCTGGAGCATATTGGGAGGAGCTGTATAATAGGGTTTTGATGTATTTGCTGCAGAAAATGAATGTTAAGTGGCTTTAAATAGAGGTAATGTCTTATTATTTCATGAGGATCAATAATGAGCTTTTTACTTAATTGAATGAATTATTAATACCTTATATAACACAAAAAGCATTCCATATTATTTCATTTAATATTGTTAAATAATGATTTACTACTTATGAAATACATTGTGTCTCCTTAGTTATCCACCAGCATCTCTGGTCTTGCAACTGGTTTGCCTTTTTCCATCCTTGAACCTTTCAAATTCATCCTTTATGACTCAAATACAATAATCTAACTTTTTATTTTATCTTTAAGGAGTGATCTTTCATGGCTCCCACAAACACAAACTAGTTTAAAAATGTCTGTTTCAAGACTCCTTACATTCTCAAGCACCAGCTCTATATGGTGCTCCTTTCCATAATGCTACCCTTATAGTTTAAACTCCAACTCTACTTTACATTTCTCAGTATTTTAAAATCATGGATTCTTCACTTTTCTGATTGGTCTTTTCTCTGCTTAGAAGAGATTACATACTCTTTACTTTGCTATATTCAGTCATCATAATAATTTAGACCCCCATTATACAAATGAAGACATAGACAGGATTTAATAGCTTACCAAAATCAAGTGAGAATCAGGTGTGCCTCAAAATTTAGTTCCAGAAAGCCCATCAGTGAATAAAGGTCTCCAGGGAATTTTCAGAGATTTTGTTCCAACTAAACAGGAAAACAGGAATATACATATATAAAATTTAACTCACATAATGCATCATTTGTATTTCCCAGTTAAATTATATTTTCCTAATGATCTCATTTTTCTATTAGTAGTTTGACTTTTAAAACTTGTTTATTTTTTTCTATCACAGTATTTTACTCTTTCATAAAATGTCTTTGTGATAACAGTTTTGACCTATAATAATTATAATAAGTTAGCAAACTTATAAGAACTGGATTTGTTGCAAGAAATAAAGGGTGTCTTGCTAGATATTCAAGTGCAAGGTTTACAATAGTTTGGAATGCCTTCAATTAAGTGCTCAAAGTACCACAAACTAGTTATCAGCTGGTGTTAAGGGACTTGTGGATATGCTTTGCTGCAGAGTTCAAAAACAGCTACCAAGTCTGGAAGGCTGGTCAAAACTGCATGAAGATCATTATGGTCAAAACTTTCCTTGATTTCAGGGGATGTGAAGAGAAGTGAAAATAATTATATGCAAAATGTGATCATCTGATCTAAAAAATTAGAAGAAATAAGGTCCTTTGGAAGGTTTAGCCTTTCTGCTTTCATAACTTACAGTTACAAATTTAAACAGATCATAGAAGCATCTACGCTTTTAAAAGTTCACAACAGACAACTGATTTCTAGTCAAGTATGAGACAAGCTTAGAAATCATCATTAATCTGTCCTAACAAGATAGGAAGGGTCCTGCATAAAGAAAGGATAAAACTGCCGAAACGCTGTGATTCAGTTTTCTGTTTCCACAGGCTGGTAAAGATTTAAAAACTGATGACTCTACCCCAGGACACCTGTGGCATATGTGTCCTTGGCACTGTTTGTTGTTTGACTCATTTTCCATAGCCTGGATGTGCCTGAACTATCTTTCTACAGCTTATCAAGTTGGTGGTTATGGTTAAAAAGAGAAGTTAAAAGACTCAGAAGAAAAAAGGAGTCACAGACCTTGAGGCCAGATTGGTTCAACTTGGAGCTAAATGCGTGAAACAGGGCTGGAGGGGTGCTCCAGCTAGTGAAAAGGACAGTACCCAAGAGAGGACAGGCCACCCTCTCTGGGTTCTTAACCACACACAAAACTGCAAGACCACTCAGGCTCAAGGAACAATGGGGTTTACTTAACAGGGGAAACAAGGAGTTCTCAAGGCCACAAGTGACTGGCTATCTAGGCCCAGACAGTGACGACAGAATCCAAAAGTCCTAGACAAAAGGCTGCTGGTCCAAAATGGCCCATCCCAGCACAGAAGACATTCTGGCAATCAGCTGCCAGGAGCCAACTCACCGCAGCTGCAGGTGCTTACAGGTGGGGCTGCTGAGATGGCGTCACAGCAGCCCATGGCAGGTCTGAAAGTGGAGATGTATAGCCTCAGTGCTGAACTACAAAGGCAACAGTACCAAAAGGCAGGACTGGATGTGCAACAGCTCTCAGAGGCGGCCCAGGCACAAGAGTATTCCAGCGCTTTGTGAGCTATTGGCCCTCACAATGGACAGCTTTCAAGGTCACGAGCCTTGGGGCCTGGTCCACCTTCCAGATGGTGTCAAAAACAGGTCCAGTCAGCCTGGCCTTGCAGGGCTTCTCAGCTTCTCTTCTTTCTTCAGAGGTCGCCTGCTGGAGGCTGATTCTTTCCTTTGAAGCCAGGACCAGAGGGAGCCTGAGAAAGTCCACAAGGAAGAGAGTCAGGGTGTAACCTTAGAGCCCAGAACTGGCACTTGCCCTGGCCTATATCTGTGTCCAGGGTCTCCACCCACAAGTCTGATTGGACTATTTAGTAATCAGCTCATAGCTTGCACCTGCTTGGTACATGGTGTGATCCCGGCACCAAATCCACTGGTTGCTCTACTGCCTGCAGCTGGAGGAGCCACAGAGCTGGAGCTGGCCCTGTGGGGTCCTGAGCTACTCCCTGCAGCCCTGAAAAGGCGTGGGGCTAGCTGTTGCCACCCATGCCAGAGCTTGTTTAGGTACAGGATGATCTTGCCTCTGCAGCCCCACGGGGGCTCCATGCCCTGGGGCACTACAGTGGAGAACTCACAGCTGCTGCCGTTTCTGCTGGCCTCTACAGCCAACCGTAAAATGCCTGGCACCTGCTGCTGCTTGCCCTATTCATAAGCAGCACTCTGCGGTCAAGTGCTGAGTGCCCATGTTGGGGTGGGGTGGGCATCTCCAGTTTCACGTGCACACAGCTTCCACTAGGTGTTTACCTTGGAGGTGGCCAGGAGCCCTGCATAACTACCAAGCTCCAGCAGAAGGTGCTCGCAAACAGCAACAATGATGGACTTTAGCCAAATCCACTCTTCTTGCCTTCCTAGCCAATAACATTTAATTCCTTTGTCCTCAGACCTTGTTCTTAAAATCTATATAGACTCCTATTCCTATAACTTCCCTGCTATTTTTCTTGTGGCCAGGAGGTCTCTCTGGAATGAGCTTTTCTTGCTCTTTCACTAATCAATGAATCCAGACTCCTTGCCTGACGTCACCAGTGTCCCTGGAGTCCTCTTTTTAATCTAGACCAGAGGGTTTCAAGAGCCTTTTCTGGCATAGAAGCAGACCTCTTTGGGCCACTTCTGACTCCTGGTCACTGGAGCAATGGACAATGGCTGGTACTGCTAACTCAACTCCCTGTTTTGGTGGGGTGGGTGGATTAACTAACACATCTGCTAACACGTCTGTGGATTAAGTGTTTGGTAGAGAAAACTAAACTACAATTGCAGAATTTCCAGAGATTCATGTGGACAACTCTGAAAATTTAAAACCGAATACTCGTATTTATGACTTTTACAGTGTGTAGTTTTATTTGGTTTTCAATGAATATTATAGAAAATAATCTTTTATGCTTCTCACAGGAATAGGAGAAAATAAATAACTTTGAAATTTGCTAGAGCACAATGTTCTTAACAAGCTATGCCCTCAGGAGAAAGTATTTAACTAGAACCTAACAGGCTGAGTTTTATTAGAACCTGATTGACCTAAAGGCTTAGGACCAATTCCAGCTTTCTACATAGAGAGGAAATATTCACATGCACCACCTTAGGGGCAATGGGTCTGAGTAGTCCATGTGAAGTTCACAGCCCTAAATCACAGGCTTGCTAATAGTCTGAGAATAAAACAAGTATAAAATGTTTTTCCTCTCACCACACCTTACTGCCACATTACTCAAACCTGTTTACAGAGTTTATTCCACCCATTACACAATGTATTCATGTATCTCATTTTCTTATCCATCCAATTTTCATTCCACTAACAATGTACGAGGTTTCCCTGGTCTCAACACCCTTGCCAATATTTGTTATCATTTTTTTCTTTCTGGAAATTGTCATTCTAGCAGGTGTCAAATAATATTGCATTGTGATTTTGATTTGAGTTCCTCTGGTAAGTAGCTGAACAGAGTTTCTTGTAGTTGATAGGCATTTTTATGCTGCCTTTTCAGCTACTTTGTTCATTTTTAATGGGATTATTTGTTTATTTATTTATTTATTTATTTATTTTTGCATGAGTTGTATGAACACTTTATCTATTTTAGCTATTAAACCTCATTAGATATGTGTTTTGCAAATATTCTTTCCTATTCTTTAGGTTGACCTTTCATTGTTTAAATAATTGCTTCCTTTGCTACGCAGAAATAATTTTAGCTTAATGCAATCCACTTGTTCTCTTTTGAGTTTTCCAGTTTCCTTCCTGCTATTTATCTAAGCCATTCTCATTGGAAAAGATATTTAATATGTTGACTGTAATTTAAGACTTGTGTTGTGACCTAACATGTAATCTATCTTGGCAACTGTTCCAGATTGTATGTTTTGTATTAGTTTTGAATGGAAAGTTCCTTATATGTCTTTTAGACCCATTAGGTCTATAATGTTATTCAGTTCCAGCGTTGACTTATTTTTTGTCTGAATGACCTATCTGGTGCAAAAGTGTTTCTTAGTTTGAGTCAAAAAACCTTACAAATATAGAGGCTCAAGCACATAGCAAACACAACGCAAAGTTCTATACACTTCAGGGCATTGCCACTTCCTTTAGCTGGCTCTGACTGTGAGGTTGGTAGGTCATTATTAGTTGATGTGCTGATTGCTGTTCTGTGACACCTTGGGAAGGAGCAGTGCCAAGAGGACACCTCGCTGCATAATAACAGCTGCAATATTCACCTCTCTCTTTCCCCTGTTCTTCCTGAAATACTGCAATTACCTTAGAGGCCTCACAGGACCTCTACACTCCTGATGCTATCAGGGAGACCACCTCCCACACAACCCTGGGCGCTTGGGGACTTGGGACTGGTTAGGGGTAGAAGTATTAAATTTTAAATGTGCAGAATAAATCAACCAAGCTTCAGGGAGAATAAAAGAAGGGGGCCCTCCCTGGTGGCACAACTGATTAAAG
>NW_004567114.1:42651950-42653455 GCF_000260355.1 Condylura cristata
CTTCTGAGGGAGCAGTGGGTAGGTCAGGAGAGGTCTGCCTCACCATATGGGTCACCTCCAGGGTGGGGATTGAACTCATGCTGAAGTAGCATTAGCAGTGGGGATCGAACTCATGCTGAAGTGGCATTAGCTTCTTAGTGCGGTGCTTTAACCTGCTGCACAACCAGGGAGGGCCCTCAGCAGTACATCTATCTGTTCTGTTCCCAACTCTGTCTCTGGTGAAATCTCTCACACCCTGTACCTCTGGCCTGACCCCAGTTCATATGTATAAATAAAGCTTAAAAAAAAAAAAAAAGAAGAAGAAATCCATCTATAAAGAGTGAAAAAGTCTTAAATCAGATATCTCAACAGACAGTCAATTCCAACTTACAATAACATCATGGCAGCTGAGCTGATTTGATGCAAAGTGTGAATCATATGTTAAACACAAGAAAATTATAATTCATTCATACATGAATGCAGAGGAAATATCTTTACAAATGGTACATAAGCTAAAGGAAAATTGCACCCATATATTCCCTGGAAAGGTAAGACTTGGAGATAAAATTCTTCCCACAAATATATTCAATGAAATAAAGAATTCAGAAAGAAAGAGAGTACATCATAGTGAGCTATTGCGGAGCAATGAATCCATTTAAACGGGGAGAAGTGCTACAATTCCAAGAATTATGGTAGACAAGGGAAGACAAATGCTATAAATCTTGACAATACAAGAAAATGTTTTGTAGTTATATAATAATAAAAACACTGAAATAGAGTAGGAGAGAGAAGATGGGAAAGAATGTGCAAAGTAATTAAATTATATGATTTATGTTATGAAAATAACCTTAAAGAGAGCTAAAAGTAGTCTGTATATTTTACAGATGGCAAAATGCATCCATATAAATATCTAAAACAAAAGAAAACACAGATTATATAAAAAAAGAACACAATGGAAATAGTGTAAAGAGATTATATTGGAATTTCTTCTAGTACAAAATTTGTGTACATGTATTTTGAATGCAAATGCATATATAGATGATTTTACTAAATTGTTGGAATGGTATTGATGGAGACAAACTGAGACTTGCCCTACCATCAAATATTTTGTTGGATTTTCTTTTTGTTAACATTGGCAACTCATATACCCCTACATCTTTGCAAAATGCTATAGTTTTCTAGCCATTTTCTAGAATTAAAGAATCTTACACACATTAATCTTTAATCTTACACCCAAAAACAATGCTCCTTGATTTATTTGGGAGGAGACAGAACAGTGATAAGGTCTTTGTTGATTAGTTTCATCTTATTTGTTCTCCCTTCTTTATTCTACAGGATACCAAGGCTTCTCTCTATTATGAGGATAATAAATGTGAGATTTTAGTGGAGAATACAGAGATCATTTGGAGGGCTACATCATTACCTAATCTAAAATGCTCCATTCTGAGTATTGCTTCTCTGTCTAAGCACTTTAGAGGATATTCTTCATCATGCTTTGGTTGTTACCTGCCTGGTTTCTAATCTTC
>NW_004567114.1:42654350-42662750 GCF_000260355.1 Condylura cristata
AAAAAAAAGGTATATTGTAAGTTCTCTTGTATTTTTGAACATATATAAGACTTTAAAAAATACCATAAAACCCTTGCTAGCTTTATATTAGAATGTTTTTCTCAATGGTGGCAACCATATCTTTGACACAGAAGCATCCAATTTCAATAAAAAGGTAAAAGTCTTATTTCCTCGAGGTACAAAACTCCTATCATAAAAGATCACCTCTGCTATCTCAGCAGATTGCTTGTCATGCTTATCAGATTCTCATGTAATGCAAAATTAATATTAAATTGCTTTATTTACTTCCAACCTCTCTATGGAGGTTTCCTGGGTTTGGAGGTAATTCCACTATTATTATTTTTTTTTCCTAATGCAAGCACCCATTCTTTAATAGTTCTCCTACTTGTCTTGGGGTGAAAAATCATCCTCCTTTTCCACACAAGATCAAAAAAAACTTGACTAAGTTTTCTCTAGGACACAGTTCTCTCAAACGTAATGAGTTTTCTTCTTATACAGGCAAGAATTGAATTGAGAATGAATATTTGAATTGATGTTGAATATTTGATTATGATGTTGCTTTCTTGGTCTCAAAGACATTTACTCTTTGGAATTTGATAATATTTGTTGCTTATTGCCCACTCAAATATACATACACAGATACACACACACACACGCTATTGTACCTTCAGTAAAGAGCTATACAAAATGATCTAAGAAGTGGTTACTAGTGACTACACCTAAACAATGATTTGCAAAGCTTTTTAATTTTTCTTAAATGCAAATTGTATTTATTATGTATGTATGTATGTTTTTTTTTGTATTCAAAGATAGTTTAGCATTACATAAAAACATAGCCATATTTAAGTGCATAACTCAATAGTACTAAGCATTTACATTGTTGTAAAACTATCGCTGCTATCTGGAGACGAATCCAGAACCTTTTTAGGTCATCACAAATTGAAACTTTTGAGAGCAGAGTTAAGCAAACTATCCATTCTTCACTACCCAAATTCCCTGTAATCATTATTCTTTCTTCCTTTGTGGATTATAATTTTCTAAGTTCTATTGTAAATGAATTTATAACTATCTATCTTTTGTGAATGGATTATTTTACTTAGTATCATGTCTATTAATCCATGTTGTAGCATGTCAAATTTCCTTTTTTTTTTTTTAAGATTTATTTATTTATTTGTACAGAACGGGGGTACAGGCCAGAGATGCGGAGGGTGAGAGGATTCACCAGAGACAGAGCGGGAAGCAGATCAGGCAGATCGACGAAGTACCCTGCTGAGGGGAGCAGCCGGCGGGTCAGGAGAGGTCTGCCTCGCCATGTGGTCGCCTCCGGGGCAGGCGGGGATCGAACTCATGCGGAAGTGGCTTTAGTTTCTTAGTGCAGTGCTTTAATCCGCTGCGCCACCAGGGAGGGCCGAGATTTCCTTTTCTTTTAAGGGAAAACTGAATTTGATTGTGTATATATCTCTGTCTGTATAGATGGTTGTATATCTATCACATTTTGTTCATCCATCAAGCCATCAATGAACATACTTGCATTGTGTCTGTCTTCCACTATTGTGAATAATGCTGCTATTGAACATGATTATACATATATCTGTTTGAGTCTCTGTCTTCAATTCTTTCACAGCTATAGCCAGCATCGGAATTTCTGGATCATATTGCTATTCTATTTTTAATTTTTTGAGGACCCATTATACTATTTTTCCCAGTAACTACACCATTTTACAATCCTACCAGTAATATATAAACTGATCATATTTCTCCATATCCGTGCCAAGTCTCAATATTTTCCATTTGTTTTATAATAGCCATCCTAATGGATGTGAAGTGTTATCTTTTTGTGGTTATGACTTGCATTTTTCTGATGATTAATGGCGTTGAGCTTCTTTTTATGCTTTTTGCTTCAAAGCTAGACACTATTGAACAGCCTGATGTAATGAAGTTTTCCCCTGTTCTAAAAGTTTGATATTTTTAATTCAGGCTTAGACAGCTGATCCAGTTTGAGTTAATTTTTATATTGTATTTGATAAGGGTCCAACTATATTCTTTTGCATGTAAGTATACAATTTTCCAGCACACTTTTTTTTTTTTAATAAAATCACTATCCTTTTGCCATTTTTAATACTTGTCATTACTTGACCACAAATACATATAAGTCTTTATTTCTAGTATCACTATGTACTCCATTGGGGCACACCCCTCTATGCCAGCACTACACCTCTTTCACAAATGTCTCCATGTAGCAAATTCTAGAATCAGGAAGTGAGTCAATTTCTGTTATTCTCCTTTAAGGGGATTTCAGTTATTCGTTTCTCATTTGAGATCCCATTTAGTTTTCAGGATATTTTCACTTATTTTAAAACTTTGTTGAGATTTTGGTACAAATTCATTTGAATCTGTGAATAGCTTTGAGTAATAATGATGCCTTAACAATACTAATCTTCCAATGTATGCAACGTGTTTCTGTGTGCTCCTAACTTTATTAATGTTTTGTAATTTTCATTGTACTAGTATTTCACCTCCTTGGTTATGTTTATTCCTATTTTATTTTTATTGATAATTAATATATCATTTTACCACTTGTATTTTATCTACTCTGCTTTTGTTCATTTTTGTCCCATCATTCCACATTAATGAATTTCTATGAGTTACCTTTTTTGGTAGCAGTGTCATATCTGCCATATTTTCTTTCTTTTGTTTATTCATGTGTTTCAGAAAGACTTCCTTGCAATTTAATGTTTCTTAACTGTGTGCTTTACTTTCCATGACATATATAAGGCTAGTGACATTTAAAAGATGATTCTCTATTTTCCTTTCCCTTTACTTACTAATCTATATTATATCAGTAATGTGTGATTTTGCCTCAGTATATTTGCAAAAAATATTCACAAATTAAAATTAAATGTACATTCTTAGTTTCTTGAGAAATCTCAATGACATCTACTCCAGATCTGAACTCATTTTATGATTTACCTCTTCTATGCTTCCCATTGTTTTTCTTTTTTTTATTTTTAGAATATTAATTTTAGGAGTTACTTTGAATCTATATTTTTAGGGGAAAATAATTGGTGTGTTCATTTAAAATACTTGAATAGCTCTCAAAATGTCTGTTCAATTCTTTGAGTAGGATTTCTTTTGACTTGAGTATTTCTTTTGACTTGAACATGAAAGTTACATATTCAAAAATCCTTTATGATTTACATGGAGTATGGATTTTGGGAATAAGAAACTCCATAAGTGCTTGGTAAGGAATGACATTAACCATTCAAAGCTTAAGAATACGGGCCGTCCCTGGTGGCTCAGCAGGTTAAAGCACAGCACTGAGAAGCTAAAACTACTTCTGCATGAGTTTGATCACTGCCTGTCCCGGAGGTGACCCATATGGTGCAGCAGACTTTTCCTGACCTGCCCGCTGCTCCCCTCAGCTCCCCTCAGGATGTAGTTCATCCATCTTCCTGTTCTGCTCCCCACTGTCTTTGATGAATCCTCTCACCACCCCTGCATCTCTGGCCTGTACCCTAGTTCTGTGTACATAAATAAATGGATCTTAAAAAAAAAAGAATACTTTTAAGTATTCTGCGGTACACTCAGAATTTAGGTGACCTAAGTTTTTAAAGCACCACATATATTTCAATTGCTAATAAATGAAAGACTTAAAATTGGAAAATTCTGTTGCCTCTTGGAATTGGAAATTGAAAAGCTATAATTGTTTAATCAATTCATGGTCAAGCACCAGAGTGGTCTGCATCCTGAAGCCATTTGTGCCAACTAAATCACACCCCTTACTCAGGCCTGCCCAGTTGGCATGAACTTGCAAAACTCTGTGATGACCACTTGTTGAAGTTACCTCTGATCTTCAAATATGACTAAGTCAATTCCTAGCTCTCTTCAAACTACATTAGGCATTTGCCTTTGCTGAAGTCAACAGGGCACTTGTGATTGCTCAGACTTGTAGTCATTTACTTAGGATTTAGCAACATTCAGTCTACATATTAAGAAACAATTGATGATCCAAAGAAATAGCCTCTCACCTGGGGCAAAAGCATCAATAAGCTCCAGTGATCTGCCAAGATAAAACAGAAAGAAGAAAGACTTCATCCCTCTTGCCAGGCCAACATTTGAAAGCTCAATTATAGCAACTAAATGCTTAGTTATGAACACCAACTTCATATATCAAAAATAGGCATCACAGAATGCCATACACATAACATAGAAACTCTAGACACTAAACTAGTGCCTTAATTCCAACAATATTCTTTCTCTTATATTAATTTTCTTCCTCAATATACTATTACCTATATATTTCTCAAAACCATATGTTGAGTGAAAAGGAGGTTCAATTAATAGCACTCTAATTGTATGCCTAAAGGCTAATCTAGTTGAACATGAACACACACACAGATATACATACAAACACATATGCATGTGTGTGTATGCATACATGTATGTATGTATGTGTGAATGGATGATTTTCCTAGCACTGAGTCCTAAATTTAGTTTTCCTCCCCCCCGAAAGGGCTAAGGTGGAAAAAAGAGCATATATATCTGGAAAGAACAGAATCATATCCTGTGTAGGTAACTCACAGCCTCACTACTGAAGTATTTGGCCTTGGGAAAGTGTTTGGTCAATACATTTCTTCCCTTTCCTTCTAGATTCAACAGGTCAATAAGTCATTTCAATTTTTCCTACTGTGCAGTAAGTGGTTGATCTTGTTACACCAAGATGTTTCTATTTAAAGAGTATCAGTATATTGGATCACTCTATATATACTTATTTCCCAGACTCCATCAACACATATACTTCTTTATATTCAAGCTACACCTTCCAGCTGAGTTTAATGTTTCTTTTGATTTATATTTGTAAAACTTCAACAGATACATAGAACAATTTTGAATAAAAAGTTGTACTAAAAAAAGAAGGAAACTGCATTTTAACTGAGAGATAGAGATCTTTGGCCTTTGCTATGGCTACAACTCAAGAATTATTTTCTTCTAATAGTTGCCATCAATGACAATGTAACTTACTTCTGTGTCATTCAACCACATATCCTGTGGAAATTGCATTCATCAAGGAGAACTGTGCCACATTCAAGAGTTATTTATGTTCCTAAAAAATCTACTTTTTTAGTTATGTGGATAGATTGTTTTATTGCTTTATAACTCTATTACCAATGAGTGGAAAATGATACTGTTTAACTAGAACAAGAAAGTCCTATCCACTCAGAGTATAGGTTTGATTCAGTTATGGTCCATTGACCTTGGTTAGAAATTTTTAAAGATGTCACAAACATTGTTTGACCTCTTGGTGAGTCAAAAATATATTTCAAGCATGTTTCTGAGAATAAAATGTTTAATTATTTTCTTCAAATTAAAGGTGTCCACCTTTTATCCATTTCACAACACTTCTCAATCTCCTTTCATTTTACCATAATCTTTACCTCTAGCAAATGATCAAATTGCCACTTTGCAAAATTTCTGTCTTTGCTTTATCTTCATATTTTAATATTCAATGGCATATTGCATTTCTAATAAATGAGTACTACATGAGCTTATAATGCCTTCTAGATTATAACATATTTTAAATTCAATATTACAATATAAAACTACTTAGACAGTGTGTGTTTGTCTACATACATGAGACAGGATAATACATGTTTCTGTTCAGATTTCTTAAACCTCATAGATATAAGAAAATATATATTTTATTTATTTGAGAGAATGAATTATCTTACCTTAAGAAAATTTTGATATATTTTAATGATGAATCCATGATTAGAAAAGAAATGTGGGATGGTTATTTTGATTCTATTGAATATTAAGCATCCATATGATTAATGTACTTTAATGTATTACTACTTAATATTATTCTCATATTACTTCAATAGTTTTTTAGATAAATTAAAAATTATTTTCAATGAATTGGCCAAATGTTTCATAAATATTTATACCTGGGCTACAGTAAGTTTTCACATGACAACTGTGAATCCTGAGACTATTATCCTTTCACCCCTAAATTTCATTTGGTATTCTCAGGTAGTACCAATTTTCCCTGGTCCCTTGTCAGAGCTCCCTGTGTTTACCTATACACAACTATGAGTAGAAAAGAACAAAATACAATCACACTGAAGGTATATTAGAGTTCTCCAGAGAAATAGTCAACAGAATATAGGATATAGAGTAGGTTCCTACTTATCATTGTCAACAGATTCATAGAAATTGATTTTAAATTAAATGATTATAACAGTACCAATTCTATCATAGCCTAACTGATATAAATGAGAACTGAGCTGCTAGAGAGTATTTCCGGCTAAAAAAAAAAAAAAAAAAAATCACAAACTTCTAAAAGAAAACCCTGAGCATTCCAAATAACTTATAAGAAGCAATGATTTATATTTATTCGTTTCTGGATACATTCATTTTCCAACCTCTCTATTCCAATTCAGGGTCATGGTGGTGAGAACCTATTGTGGTAGCTCAGGTACAAAGCAGGAGCCAACCCTGCACAAAATACTTTTCATTGTGCAGTGTTCATGCAGCCCCAAATTTACTCAGAGTGGTACAATTTACAGATGCCATTGTATCTAATGTGAACATCTTTCTGAGAAGCTGTGGGAGGAAGCCAGAGTACCTGGAGAAAGCTATAATAGAAGGCGTCTCTGGTGACACAAGGACACAACACTACAAAACTGGCTGCAGACGCTTCAGCACCAGTTGGATTCCAGCCAGGAGCTGACACACATGGTGCAGCAGACCTCTCCTGACCCACCTGTTGCTCTCCTCAGCAGTGTATTTCAGTAGATCTGCCTGCTACACTCTCCACTCTGTCTCTAAATGCTCTCACCCCCACACCACTGGCCTGTACCCCAGTTCTGTACACAAAATAAGTAAATCTTAAAAAAAACAGTCCCAACAGACACAGGGAAATCATTATAAGTAGGCTGAATAGACCTGCTTTTCTGATATATGGGGAACCATAGTTGAAAAGGCATTAATATATTTGTTTGTTTTCATATACCCATTATTATCAAAATACTGGCCTTTCTCCACATTTTTCTATAAATCTAAAATGACACAAAATATCATGTTTTAAAAATGTATGAATTTCACACAGTCTCTCTGAACAAAGGAACAAAAAATTCCACTGGTTCATTTTCCTCAGCAGTACATATTTGTGTCTTTATTCATTAGAAAATACATAATATTAATTTTAAAAAATTAGGTTTCATTTTTTCTGCTCTGAATTTAGCTAGACCTTACTTTGATTAAACTGAAATACAATAGTGTTTTCTACTAACATCTAATGACAAAAAATATGAAAATAATTATTGATTATTTACATACACACATAAAAGATATTCTACTCCATGGCTGTGTGATTACTTAAACATCAATTTCCCATGAAATTACATATTTTCTTTCATGTTGCTACTTTTTGCATAATTCACTATAGTTGAACTTTGCAATATAAATGGTTATGTATTTTATTTTTGGGGGTTTACACATTTTATGTTTCTCTAATAGCACTAGTAAAATGATAGCTAATAGATTTTTTTTAAGATTATTTATGCGTTAAGAACTGGGATACAGGCCAGAGGCGCAGGTGTGGTGTGAGGATTCACCAGAGGCAGAGTGGGGAGCAGACCAGGCAGATCAACGAAGTACACTGCTGAGGGGAGCAGAGGGCGGATTAGGAGAGGTCTGCCACACAAGACCCGCTGAATCCATCACCCCTGGGGCCAGGATTGAACTCCTGCTGAAGTGGCTTTTGTTTCCCAGTGCTGTGCTTTAACTCGCTATGCCATCAGGGAGGGCCCAGCGAATAGACTTTTAATTTCACCATATTTTGAAAGCTAACCCTACTTCATTAAATAATACATTTCTAAATGATAATATCATATTAAGTGACTTCTATTACATATGTTCTTTGTGAATATGCCAACAAACTTTTTATTCTCTAGTCACCTGAAAAAAAATTCAAATAAGAAGAAATTGCCCCCATTGGTACACAGTAATAACCATTATGTTGATGCAAGCTTTGATATAAAAAGTGCATAGCCTGATGAACCCTTGAGGCCACTTAGAAAGACTGCTAAGTTAACAGAGTCTGCAAGGTTACACTTTCCTCTCATGTTATTGGAATTGGACTTTGGGGCCTCAGGTGGACTCATAAATGCTATAGAATGAATACCTTCACTTCAACCATTATCTAACACTACCTTCAAAGAATTAAGTATTTGTTTTCTTGGGTTAGGGAAATGAACAATATTAGTTTTTCCCAGAAGTTGAAATAGCCTTATTTCTTCCTTATGAAGAAAACGCTTCTATAGACTGTTTTGAGTTTAAACATATATGTGTGTGTGTGTGTATACATATATATATATATATATATATACATATACATAT
>NW_004567114.1:42663560-42705832 GCF_000260355.1 Condylura cristata
GATAGATGAAGTACACTGCTGAGAGGATGAGTGGGTGGGTCAGGAGAGGTCTGCCGTGCCATGTGGGTCACCTCCGGGGAGAGGATCAAACTCATGCTGAAGCGACTTTAGCTTCTTAATGCTGTGTTTTAACCTGCTGTACCACCAGGGAGGGGCCACTATGTTGAGTTTTTTTTTTTAAAGCGGTGGTGTTATCTTTTATTTATATTTTTTTAATTTAGAGTAATTTTGTATATATTTACATCACTAATTCTATAATCCATTCCAGAGCACTATGTCAAAGGAAGATGCACCTTGATATTTCTTACTGATGTGAAGATGCTTCAATCATTTTAACATAATATATCCCCCAAGAAGCACATGAGGCAGTTGAAGTCTTACTTCAGAATCACCTTCACACCACACACATTCCAAGTTCTAGTTGTGCCAGTTCATCTTTCCCCTTCCTTTTGGAAAGAAATGTCACATTTTGGGATAGGTCACATGATTTCCTAAACAACCACAATGAAGTCAAATGACACATTCTATTTTTAAATTTCTCATTTTGTATCAAGAATGGAAGAGACCAGAGAAAGACTGAGAGGTTAATGGCATGATAATCTGAGAAGTGAAGTGTTTCTTATAAAATTATAAAACGTGGTCCTCCCTGGTGGCGCAGCAGGTTAAAGCACAGCACTGAAAAGCAAAAGCCACTTCAGCAAGAGTTCAATCCCTGCCTGCTCCAGAGGTGACCACATGGCGTGGCAGACCTCTCCTGACCTGCCCGCTGCTCCCCTCAGCAGTGTTGTTCATCAGTCAGCCTGTTCTGCTCCCCGCTCTGTCTCTGGTGAATCCTCTCACCGCCCTTGCACCTCTAGCCTGTACCCCAGTTCTGTATGAATAAATAAACAAATCTTTAAAAAATATATTTTAAAAATTATAAAACCTACAGCAAAAACTTTGAACTAAGACATTTAATGAACAGGCAGGAGAAAATATTATTTCAGAAAACTTGGATCTGTCCCTTGTGGGAGTAGAACGCTTGAAACGTTTTATCAAGTGAATGGGCTATATCTGAGATATTAAACAATTCTAGGCAGATGTTTTGTTTGTTATTTCCAACTTTATCGTGCCATCTTAATATGGGTTTTGTCCTTTTGCATCTGATTTATTGGATCATTCTGTTAACTTTTATCTTGCACTGATTCAGAGACTTCCAATATGGCAGATACTTCATACTTAATAATAGATCTAGGGAAATAAAGTAAGTTACCAAGGTCTTACCAAGCATTATATATAATCTTACAACAGCCCATGAGACAAGTAAGCACAATTTTCATCTCTGTTTTAAATATGGAGGAGGGCCCTCCCTGGTGGCACAGCGGTTTAAAGCACAATGCTAAGAAGCTTAAACCACTTCCACATGAGTTCGATCCCCGCCTGCCGCCGGAGGAGATCCACATGGCGTGGCAGACCCCTTCTGACTCGCCTGCTGCTCTCCTCAGCAGTATACTTCATAGATCTGCCTATTCTGTTCCCCACTCTGTTTCTGGTGAATCCTTTCACCCTCCACATCTCTGGCCTGTACCCCAGTTCTGTATGAAAATAAATAAATAAACAAACAAACAAATAAATAAATACATAAATAAATATGGAGGAAGTAAAAGCAGATATACAAAGTAAAAGCAGATATACAAAGTTGATTATAAGAATTCAAGACTGGAATGTATATTTTTATTCCTGTCATATGTTTTGTCTAATATAAATAACTATTTTGTAAGATTTCTCATGAAAATCAATAATAATAGTATGTTCATATTATCTCTTAAGTAAAGTTTGGTCATTGCATTATAATAAAATACTTTAAGTTCATCATTATTTTTGAAAATAAGACAATTTGGAAAAATTTTATACTACATAATTGTATGTATATGTTTCTGTTGGTAAGATGTATGAATAGATGACAAAAGCCTATTCTAGGATTTTTTAACTATGAAAAGTAATTCAATATTAAGCATCAACAAAAGACATGATATTCAGTACTTTGTGGCAAATATTTTTGACTGTTGATTGTGCTGAAGAATACCAGACTGATGTGAAAGAATACCAGAATAATGTGGAAAGTCCAGATGACTGACAAGAATTTTAAGATATAGATAGATAAGTAGATAGATAATCATCAACACATTTTTTCAGTAATTTTTGGTTTTAGAAACTTCAATTATAGAATTTACTAAAAATAATACTGAGTGAACTTTTATGCTTATAAAACTACCAATCTTTTATTGCATCACATTCCATCAGATTCTTTCGTCATTTCTTATATTTTTACAGTGTTGACTAACAAGCAGTAGGCACCCATACCATTTGTACAAAATGCCTTTCATAAATTCTGATCTTGGATTGTATGTATGTCTGCAGCTATAAAGAGGGATATTTTGAGAAAGTAAATTTGTATAGAATGTGGTAGTCAGTCATTCACTAAATTGTTTTTTAGTAAAGTTTGCAAGTTCCTGTCAGGCCTGGTATATGGATTAAAGTGCAATGCCATCAGTTATTCTGTCTTCCTAGGGGGAAGAAGGGAATTTGATGGGTCACCATTTAAATAGTACCTGGACATCTGCCTTTACTATAAAAGAGTCAGAGCTGGCCCTCCCAGGTGGCGCAGCAGGTTAAAGCATAGCACTGAGAAGCAAAAGCCACTTCAGCAAGAGTTCAATCCCTGCCTGCCCTGGTGGTGACCACATGGCGTGGCAGATCTCTCCTGACCCGCCCACTGCTCCCCTCAGCAGTGTACTTCATTGATCTGCCTGTTCTGTTCCCGGTCTGTCTCTGGTGAATCCCCTCACCCTCCACATCTCTGGCTTGTACCCCAGTTCTGTACAAATAAATAAATCTTTTTAAAAAAAAAGAATTTAAAAAGAGTAAGAGCTAAAATGGTGAGTCTCCTTATCATCTTTTGAATTTAAAAGTTTGGCATTCTGAGAAAGGATGGAAATTGGTACAATATGAGTTATCTGGGAATCATGTTTGAGAGGAGAGGAAATGTTTTATATGAAGGGGCTATGAAAGGAATGTTTATATTCTTATAGATTCTAGAATGAAGATGGATAAATCTAGTGTAACTTACTACAGAAACTCTTCTCCATGAAGGGGAAAAAAATATTTTGACAGATATTGTCTGGAAAAAATAATGGAATGGATTAGGGATTTTTTTATAATCCAAAGTTGTCTTACAAGTATTAGTTACCAATGCAAAGTAACCCATAAATATTGAAGTCTTTTACTGTTCGCACATAATTGTTCACCACTGAAGGTCTGTGTTAAAGAGTGCACAGAATCACAGTGTTTCCTTTATGGTTTTCTTTTGTGACTTTCATAGGAAGTGCATATTTATTTGAATGTGTGTGCAAACAACTATTTCATTTCCAAAGAAATAATATCTCTCTTTAATCTAAAAAAAAATTGAAGTATTTAGCATTTCATAAAAAACTTGGAGTACTTTGGAATATGCCAAACCACAAAATTAGGAATTTTAGACTCTTTTCTAGGTGCTATGAAGAAAGGAGACTATAAAAGCCATTAGTGGTATATATGGTAAACTCCATTTTATACTGAATTATATTTATATAAACCATGAACATTGCATTTCCTCTTCCAAATTATCTTTTAAATAATAGAACATAATATAATCAAATTAATTATTTTGTATCATTATTATTTAATTTTCTTCCAAATTTGCGAATAGCATATTTTTATAAAACAAAGAATTCAATGGCCATCTTGAAGCAGCTAACTATTATTGATCTCATGTCACTGTACTATTTTTGTAACACTATGAATTCAAGGATGTGTTCAACACAATTTAATTATTTTCCTCTTCAGCCTCTGTCTGTTTAAATAATAGATTGTGAGTGAATTAAAGAGAAACTAGGTAAACTATTGTCCAACAAGAATATTCAATCTTTTTTTCCATATCGCACAGGAAGCTTTTATTAATAGAGAAAAAAATTATCACTCAGTTCTTCTCTACTCATTCAGAGTTTAGTTGTTAGAACATGCATATTATTGGACAAGGAAGAGGGTAGTGTGGAAGATATCTGAATTTATTGTGTAAACTAAACCCTTCCATTTCTAAAGGATATGCACTTCTTTTTCACATGCAGTTTCCAGGAGCAACATTCATTCTATATAAAAGAATCTGATGTTTGACCTAGAATAGTAAAGGAAACCCCACAGGACTTGCAAACCTACTTCCAAACTTGAAAAGACAAAATATTCTTTGAGTTCTACTGCTTAGAAAATTAATGAGTGATTCATCCCAGCTTAGAATGGGTCAGAATTACTGCAACCCAATTTTCAGACCCCAGTGGTTCAGTTATATATAAATAGGATTTGTTAATTATAACATAGCATTTTTTTTAAAGATTTATTTATTTATTCATATAGAACTGGGGTACAGGCCAGAGATGCGGAGGATGAGAGGCTTCACCAGAGACAGAGTGGGGAACAGAACAGGCAGCTCAACGAAGTACACTGCTGAGGGGAGCAGTGGACGGGTCAGGAGAGGTCTGCCGCACCATGTGGTCACCTCCGGGGCAGGCGGGAATCGAACTCAAGCGGAAGTGGCTTTAGCTTCTCAGTGCTGTGCTTTAACCCGCTGCGCCACAAGGGAGGGCCTAACATAGCATTTTAACCTGACATAGAATTCATACATATTATGGCATTTCAGGTCACTAAGTGAACACATATTTTGCCTCAGGGAGTGAATATGACCTTGACAAATACAGATTTACCTCAGTTTCTTTCTGCTGTATGTGCAAACACCATAGCAAGACAGTCTGTGACTTCAGTGGAAAAGTATCACTCCATTATACATATCATTTTATTTCATTACTAGCTTTATGTAATGAATAAGCCATAGAAGAAATAGACATTATAATCTATATACTAAAATTATTAAAGTTCTTTAAAATTTTAATTGATCTGGCCATTTATCAATCTAATTAATATTTTTATGTATTGAAATGTCCAGAGCATAAGCATCTGGAAAGTAAAACAGTTAACATTTAGGAATAATTTGAAATCATTGTGAATATTTAAGTAACACAATTGATTCCTAAAAGTTTTATTAGATTTTTTAAGAGTATGAGCATGCTACCGCAAGTTAATTTATTTTTTCTTCTTTGGTTATTTACAGTACATTCCCATTTCTTATGCCTTTTGCTCCTCATATATTATAGTACTACTTAGGAAGAAAACAGAGTTTATAGATGATATCATCTGCATAATAATAATTATGTTCAAAATTATACTGAAAATTACAAATGTGAAAGTGGACTTTAGTTGTTTTAGGAATTTCACTTGTTCTTTGAGTACCTAGATGATACACTAAAATTCGAAGACTATCCATGCTATTAGATTCCGATATGATGCTTAGTCATATGAAATGACATTATTTTCATATATACATATGTGATCATATATGTACGTGTGACATTATTTTCATATGTATATTTATGTGAAAATATTGTTATATATGTATATATGAAAATAATGTTATATATGCACAATAATGTGTATATACATATACAGGTATATACATATGTATACACACAAACACTCACACATTAAATCTAAAAGATTTAGACTTTGCCAGTTTTTAATTCCTTCCAGTCAATGGCGTTGAACCTCTTTTTAAAACATAAAATCTACCTTCAATATTAAAATAACTCCTATAAAGTTTACATTAAAACTAGAGACCTGGCCCTCCCTGGTGGGGCAGCGGGTTAAAGCCCTGCCCTGAGAATCTAAAGCCGCTTCCGCATGAGTTCAATTCCCGCCTGTCCCGGAGGTGACCACATGGCGTGGCAGACCTCTCCTGACCCGCCCGCTGCTCCCCTCAGCAGTGTGCTTCATCGATCTGCCTGTTCTGTCCCCCACTCTGTCTCTGGTGAAGCCTCTCACCGCCCCTGAGCCTCTGGCCTGTACCCCAGTTCTGTATGTACAAATAAATAAATCTTTAAAAAAAAACAAAACAAAACTGGAGACCGTGCCCTCCCTGGTGGTGCAGCGGGTTAAAGCACAGCACTAAGAAGCTTAAGCCATTTCAGCATGAATTTAATCCCCACCTTCCCCAGAGGTGATCCACATGGCGCGGCAGACCTCTCCAGACCTGCCCGCTGCTCCCCTCAGCAGTGTTGTTCATCAGTCAGCCTGTTCTGCTCCCCACTGTCTCTGGTGAAACCTCTCACCACCCCTGCACCTCTAGCCTGTACCCCAGTTCTGTATACACAAATAAATATTTATATATATTTATATATTTTCCCTTCAAATCACATAGCTGGTTTAGAAAAAATTGTATTTATACATATGTCCATTAGCAATACATATTCACCCATGTTCAGCACTTAACTCATCATGTCCAATTCTTATTGTCATGTCAAAGTTGCATGAACTTTAGTTATAACATACATTAAAAAAAAATCTACTGAGAAAAGTGAATTAGAACATTATATTAACATGAAAGAAATCAGTATAAAAATAAAGAGGAAAAATCATTGAAAATAGATTCTAAGATCTATGTTGATATTTTAAAATTGATCAGTTTTCCATTCATTTCATGGACTGTTTAAAATTATTTTATTAATCTAAAATTTAATGACTTCAAATTTGTTGATTTTAAGTCATTATTTTTTCTATTAATATTCATAGAATTTAAAATGAAAAAGTACAATAACTGGCAGTGTTAATAATTGTTAATGTCAAATGTTGTCCTTTTTGTCATTAGAATGTAGGTTAACTTAACATGACATGGTTTCACTGACAACTCAAGGATTTTAATATATTATTCACAATAAAATAATAATTACTACAGAAATATTTATCGTGCAATACATCAAGTGACATTTTCTATGCTTTCATCTTGGTTTTTCTGTTAACTGTCATACACTGTCAATTTACTAACATTTGACTGTGATTGCCCCATTTGGAAACACTTTTACTATAAAAAAAACAAAAGAGGCCCCCCCTGGTGGCGCAGCGGGTTAAAGCACAGCACTGAGAAGCTAAAGCCACTTCCGAATGAGTTCGATCCCCACCTGTCCCGGAGGTGACCACATGGCGTGGCAGACCTCTCCTGACCCGCCCGCTGTTCCCCTCAGCTCCCCTCAGCAGTGTACTTCCTAGATCTGCCTGTTTTGCACCCCACTCTGTCTCTGGTGAAGTCTCTCACTGCCCCTGAGCCTCTGGCCTGTACCCCAGTTCTGTATGCACAAATAAATTTATCTTTAAAAAAAAAAAGAACAAAAGAAAGTAGTTTCTATCTAGTACAGTGTGTCAACCCAGGAGAATCAAGTTGTAATATAATCAGGAAGCATTTATTAGAAGTTATGATTCTTTTCCAGGATCAAGGTGCAATCCCAAGGTGACCTGTGGTCCCAAGACCTTCTGAGTCAAGTTGTAAGAAAAATGGAAAGGTTTAAGCAGAAAAGTTCTCTGAATGTAAGTCAGTTGTGAGACATTTGGACTGGTTTCTAAATCCATTTGTTGTCTATGATTTGTAGGCAAAAGCACCATACAAAGTGCTATAGTATGGAAATATTTTATAATAATCAGTAGATGGTCTCGATTTTTTGGGTCACCAAATTGTTTAATCGTGTTGTTGAAATTTCACCTATACATCTCAACGTGGTATTTAGAGACAAGATGAAGTATGTTTGATGCAAAATATGTTTTGCAGTGTTTAGGCATAAGATGAATGTGTTTTGCTTGGCTTAAGCAATGTGGAGATGCAGTTAAGAGGACCTGCTGTAAAAAGGAAAGATCTGTTATTCCTACGGTATACAATTCTTTCTTATATCAATGCATAATAAACATTTTATAATCTAATTATTTTTGGTTTACCTTCCCTTGATATATATGGCAAACTCAAAAATATTACATAAGTTAAAAGCTAAAAAAAATTTTATGGATGTGCACTCAGGTACATTGCCTTTGTGGTTGATGGTTCAATATCTTTAAATCACTTCAACTGAAAATGTCCAATTTCTCACGAAACGGGCACAAAAAATTCATGTCATTAACGTTTAATTAAGGAAAACTGGAGTTAACAACAAAAGGACAATTTCATGTCCTTTAAATATCATAAATTTTCTACCTCAGGGGTCACTAAGCAATAGCCTGTTGGCCTCCTATTTTATATGATCTATAGGCTCACATTTTCAATTTTGATGTGATTGAAAAAAATCAAAGAAGAATATTTGTGAACTATTAATAACACATAAACATCTATGTTAGAAGTGAATAATTTGTCTATTGAAACTTCTGCAAATGCTACGAACTTTAAAAATCATACTCTCAAATTATTTATAATAAGCCATTTATTCTTAAATGTATATAGTAATAATTTCAAAACTTCTTGATTGATCACAAATGCCGCATGTACATCAATTATTTAAAAAAAATATATCTACTCTTTTCACCTAAGTTATGTAAGTTAAAATAATTGCATGAATAAGATTTAAATATTCCAGATCTATTAAAAGACAAATACAAAATATCTGATATAAGTTAAAAGCAGTGTGATTTTTTTAGAAGATTGTTTTTAGATTATTATTTTTGGAAAATAATGTGTATGTCTTAACAAGATACTATGCCCTTAATGATTTGCTATCCTTTTTGATAAAATGTGTTTTAGACTTAAACAGATGATTTCATTGTATTCTAATGAGACACGAGTTAAAATATTTTTTTTCTTTTTCAAATGTATAATTGAATTAGATCATATATGAGATAAAGCTCATTCCAGTATCTAGCACTGAATCACCATCTACTGACTTATGGTTTACACATACTCACATTTCCAGTGCAAAATGTACTGAGGATTTTCCAGTAATTTTACAATTTATATTGACTACAGTAAAGCATCTGTTACCTTCAATTGATCTTACATACATGAATTGTCATTTAGAAAGCTTTTACCCTCAGTACATGAAGAACTTTTAGATTAGTTTTATAAAATGCAACTGAACAACATAATTCAAATGGTCAAGTTCCTTGTGTATAACCAGTGGAAGTGGTGAAGATTTTATCCCTAGCCAGTTTATTGATTTCTAAGAATTGCACTAATAGTTAAAAATACTTCTGTCTTAAAGATAGAAGCAAAGTGGTTCTTTGCAGTCTAATCTTATGTTTCTCAGTTACTATTACAGAAAGAGCTTATATCTTAACTGGGATATTTAAGTGTATTTGTACATAATTAATACACTGCTGAAAACTCCTTTTAAACATTTTTAAAAGATACATTCAAAAACATATATTTTAATGAGCATTAGACTCTAGTGTTTTATATTTTTACCTGAAATGTAACTCAAAATCTCTCTCAGAGGCCTCAATTAAAATAATTCCAACTCTTCTGACATAGTAAATACATTCAAGTCCTTTTGCTAACTCCCTTGATGTCAACCATATTGATTTTCAAAGTTTATTTTACTGTTAAGTATATGTATTTTTTTTCTCTTCTCTTTAACCCTTTTCTTACTAAAATATTTGTTTACCTAGGATAAACAGAACAGAACAGTCAAGGATTTTCCAATAAGCTGATGCTAAATCAAAGTAAATGTGTCCCCCACATAAAGATACCAAAGCATTTGGGGGACTTACATGTGTCAGTGACAAAGGATATGGTAACTTCCCTAAATGTTCATAAAACAGGTAACATGTGACTCCATCAACAGATGACTCCCCTGAGATGACAGATTATCAGAACACCCCAAATCCTCACTGGGAAGCATAACAGCTGGCAAGGCAGCTCATGTAAAATGTAATTACACTACACATACACACGCACACACACACACAAGCACACATACGCACACATCCACAAGCACACATGCACACACTCATTAGTAATGTTCTCTGGATTCACTTTTTTTTTTTACACCCTTCAGATTCTTTCTACCTTCTTTAGTGGGACCTGTTTTCTGTATTTATTTGTATGTAGACTTTGTTTAATGAAAGGCAGAATGAATTTTTTTAACAGATTCTAAGGATTTCATGTTTTTACTATTCCTTACATAACCTGGCCTCAGACTAGCTGGAAGCAATATAAAACTTTAAAAATCACTGATATATATTTTTATCTCCTGGGTAGGGTCCTTTGATGTGGACCATATAAGTGCTTTTTTTCATGAAGTATAGTGTGGATATAGTTTTGATGTAAGTCATATGAAAACTGTGCCCTGTAAAATATGTTTATCTGGCATTTTTCCTATGCCACCTCAAACTCTTAACATAGTATAGTTTATGAATAAATTATCTTAATCCTGAAGGAAAATGGAAGGAATGAGTATTATTATCAATTGTTACTGTGTTGAACTTGTATCATTTTTCCCTTTGTCTTTTTGCCTAATTGTGATAATGAATATACCAGGCACCCCAGCATCACTGTGGGTTTGGAAGTGCGTGTACCCATTTTATGTCTGTGTTCAAACCTGCTTGAACAAACAAACGTTATGAGCATTGCCTCTTCAAACTCTGATCCATTCTCCTAGAAGCTCAAACTTTATTTATATGCCTAATTTTAGACCCAGGCTACGGTATACAAACAGATAGGCATGGAACATATAAAGTATGATAAACAAGAGATAAACACAGACCTTAAAATTGCACTCAGGGGCCTCCCTGGTGGCCAAGAGGTTAAGTCTCAGCTCTGTCACTGTTGCAGCATGAATTCCATTCCCAGCCAGGGAGCTGATCCACATGTGGCACAACAGACCTCTCTTGTAACCCCTGCTGCTCCCCTCGGCAATGTATTTCAGTACTTCTGTCTGTTCTGCTCCCACTCTGTCTCTGGTGAATCCTCTTAATCCCTACACCTCTGGTTTATAACCCAGTTATTGTATGTTTACATTAATTTTAAAAATATTCATTCAAAATTACACTCAGGAAACATTTGAAAGGAAGAAGGAAGGTGACAAAAGAATGCGGGAGCACCTTGGGGGTGGACATCAGCATGAAGTTATATTAAACACATAAACCCTTAAAACCCAGGTCCCTGGTTTGTGTCTGTCAGAGCTTCATCTGTTTAAATTGTTTGCTTGTTTGCTTAGCTTTGAATATTCATGCTAAACTCCAGCAATGGAAATTCAGCAAAGTTAGAAAGATAAGCTTTATGAGTCAAAACTTTGACTTCTGATATTAAAATTTACTTGGATGGAGAACCAGGCACACATCAGTTCCTACAGCAAAATAGAACTTACCACCATATATATAATGAAAATTTCATGGCTGTATATGCTGACAGTATTTTGTAGATTAAGGCAAAGTTCTTAGCAATCACTGTTTTTCAGCAAGAGCAAATATTTATTTATCTATGCAATATTTTGGTATTTGTGTCAATTGATTGATTAACAGAACCCTAAAGGATCTGTTATTATTCACTTCCACTTTGTTTTTTCAGCCTTGTTTTGTAAGTAAGCTCTTCAATATCCTACCAGGATTTCTCTGATGCTGGCAGAAACTGCAGAATCTCAGACAGAACACTGGAAATACATCTCTCATAGTGAAAAGTCTGGATCCTAAATCAGTCTCTAGAGAGAGAGTGTCAATTTATTCCTTGGTTCTCTCTTTGTAGAAAAGAGCTGTACAACTAAGTTCAAAAGGGTGTACAGGAAGAAAAATGTGAACCAAGAAGAAAAGGGATTCCATAGGAAAGGAAAAAATGGACATTTCCTTTTCAAAATTTGCTAAGGTCAATTTTAACCTAAGGGAATATTTGTGACCCACAAAAGAAGGAACGTCATTTTATAATAACAGAAGTTTTACTTTTATACCGTCTTCTGGAATTATCTGTATGTAAAAGCCTATAGAAAATGCTGTTAGTGCAAAGGCAAGGAGGTTTCTATTTAGTTTAGCTTCACTTTTGCAGCAGTGTCATTATGTGTCAGCAGAAATCCATAGCCTGAACAAGGTTAATTTTTAGAAACCTGCTAATGCAGAAAAAGGAGTAAAGGAATATGAAATGTGATACAACTTTATTTCAAATGTAGAAAAAGTCATGAAAGTGAGAAACAGACCTCTTACAATGAAAACATGTTATGGAAACATAAAATAGACTAATAAAGGAAATAAATGTAAAAACTCAAAATATTATTGAAAAAGTTTTCCTTTCACATATATGAGGCAAATTTACATCTAAGTTAAATTTGACAAAGCACAAATATGCCAATGCCCACAAAACTCCTAGTACCTAATATTATCAAAACTACTACACAATCAAGTAGTCCGATGGGTAGAAATATTGAAGCTGGTAATAAAATCATTTATTTGCTCTTGTATTAAAAGGTTAAATTTTATTGCTGTAAACATTTATAACACCTAGACTTTAAAGATCTAGGTGCATTTATTTGCAACTCTGGATAAGGTAAATTTTCCTATACTAATCCTAATAATTAACCCATCTTTTTTTAAAGAATCTTTTTGCCTTCTGTACCATTGTTTTAGACAGAATCCAAGACTACTCTGAGAAACACACAGAATTCCTATTATAATTTCTATTTTTCTAGAATGTTTGCTATTTCCAAATAGCTACCTTATTATATAATAATCAATACCTCTTTGTTATAAGTTTGTTTTGTAATTAATATATTGGCTTCATTATATCCATTCCCTAGTGAAAAAAAAAAAAATGCTGTGTTACAAGAAACACTCTCTTGCTGTCTCCCACAAGAACTTTACCGTGCCAAGACCCTGATTTCTTTTTCTGCCCTTTATCATTCTGTGACTGGAAAAATAAGGTAGGGAGTATACAAACAAATGATTGGAGGAGAGACATGTGGAGAAGGGACTATAATTACAAGTAAGATAGGTGTAGAAAAACAATAGACAGAAAACATTAATGTTAACAAAGTTACAAATAAAAAAAATAAAGACAGAAGGGGAGAAGGAAAAAGAAATTGAGAAGGAAGAGGGAAGAGGGATGAGAAGAGAGCATAGAGAATAGAAAAAAACATACAAATGAAATAAAGCCAGGGTAGGCATGTTTGGAAAAATATATACCAGTAATTTCTCTATACTTCTATTTCCAAAGCCTAATGTATAAACAGACAACATAAAAATGTCTCCAAAACATAGTTTCATGTAGTTTTTCTCAAAATAGAAATAAGAAACAATCATACTGGTATTCTTTGAAACTGAAATGCAAAATTATGTATATATATATATATATATATATATATATATAATTTCATTGATCTTAGAAGAAACAGTAATTGAATAACTTAATTCCCAAATAAGAATTATTTGTAAAGACAACTTTTATATGTCAAACTATTGTTATATCTTTTAAATCTCCATTATATGGCACAAATAACGTTATAATATTTTGATTTAAAAGTTTATAACTGATTATGCTAAATAAAATACTTTATATTCATTTGCCACTGAAAATTCCAATGTGCATGAAAATCAAACTAACAATCAGAATATGAATTAATGTATGATCCATGTTCAGAGAATTTATGATATTAACAATAAAGTTGAGTTCTAATGTTCATTTACGATATCTTGGTTCTCACATATTTTTGAGATTTTAGAAATAAAATTCTGCTAAGCAATAACACTTTAAAAATAATGTATCAAATAAGAAGATATTTATATATAGTTTCCTTCTATTTTTGTTTTTCAAAAAAATCCTGGAAGGTTAGTATGAGGTAATTACTGGTTATTTTTTTTTTAAAAAGATTTATTTATGCTTATAGAACTGGGGTACAGTATAGGCCAGAGGTGTGGTGAGTGAGGGGTTTCACCAAAGACAGAGTGGGAGAAGAACAGGCAGAGCGACGAAGTACACTGCTGAGGGGAGCAGCAGGCAAAACAGGAGAGGTCTTCTGTGCCATGTGGGTCAGCTCCCTGGCTGGGATCGAGCTCATGCTGCAGTGGCTTTGGAGAGCTTCATAATGTGGTGCTTTGACCTGTTGCACCACCATGGAGAGCCCCAAGTACTGGTTACTTTTTTAAGAGATGGATAAAATGGATGGAAGATTATACTGAGAAAATGAAAGAAAAGAGAAGGAAAATTGGATTCACCTTACACAATACTTGGGATAAGTTTCTGGAGCCCACTGCCATGAAGCATCTCATTGCTGCCACATCTGAACTTTCATGAAAGTTATCCTGACAAATGAACAATGTCTATCATGGGTAAAAGAAGTAGATGAACATTTTGTGTAGGTAGATGCAAGTAGGAAGTAGACAAATATAATCTAAAGTTCTGAAATAGCAATTTTCAAGACATCCTATCCTTACCTCACGTATAAATACATATAGAGTTTTTTTTTAAATATTTATTTATTTATTCATACAGAACTGGGGTACAAGCCAGAGAAGCGGAGGGTGAAAGGATTCACCAGGAACAGAGTGTGGAGCAGAACAGGCACATCAACGAAGTACACTGCTGAGGGGAGCAGCAGGCGGGTCAGGAGAGGTCTGCCATGCCATGTGGTCACCTCCGATGCAGGCGGGGATCGAACTCATGCGGAAGTGGTTTCAGCTTCTTAGTGCAGTGCTTTAACCCGCTGCACCACCAGGGAGGGCCTACATATAGATTTTAATAGAGATTTGTGGTCATTATTTTTATATGGTATGATCCTTTTACTTCATCACATGTGGTTGATTTAGGCATGAGTTAATATAATTCCCTTCTTTGGGAAAACTGGAAGAGAATGAGAGAAAGAATGAAAGGGCAACATCTTTCGGTAGATGTACATGTAATAGGCACTTCTGGTAGGAACTGCTGGTGTCTGTATTTTCACAAAATATAAAACAAAGGAAATAATTATACTTCAAGATTCAAGTCTGCACCTAAGGAGAAAAACAGAGAAAGAAACTGAGGTCAGAGACAAGTCTTGCAGGTGCCACTCTTTCTTTTGTTCTGTTTTGATTTGATTGCATAGTCAATAAAATAACAAAAGTAGAGTAAGGCACTACTCTTACTCAAATGATCTGGACTAGTCAGAATTTGTATATTTAATCTCCTGCAGTAAATATAGTTTTTACCAAATTATCATTGGAAGTTAGATGACATTATGTCATGTCAGTATAATTTTAGGGGTAAAGGCTGATTTCCCATAACAAAACAGATAGTAGAGGTCACAAAAATCCAGGGAAAAGATGAAAAAAGTTAGAAGAAAGCATTTTATTTTGTAGAGCATCTAAAAAGCAGTAATGAGAAAGATTAAATGAGAGATTGTTTAGGAACAGAAAAATAAAGTGTGTGTTTTGTTTTTTTGTGTGTGTGATAAAAATTATCAAGAAGCAATTCCTAAAACAAATGTAGGATAATCACACTCTAATGCACTTTATGTATATATTTGCATTTTGGCTTACTACATCAAAACAAAGCAAAACCATTAAGATTTAGCAACTAACTATGCAGTACAACATATATTTACTTTTTATTCAAAGACAATAAAGACAGGTATTCTACTATGCTTTTTATAATATCTTTCAATTATTTGAACTTTGCCACCGGCACAGTCAAGATTCAAACACACTCAAATAATTACAAGGGTCCACAGAAAATAATACATGTTTCCTAGAGAGGTTTATGGATTTAACTTGCCTAGAATCACAATGATCTAAATCCTGTTGTTATGAGATATTTACATTCAAGACCATGTAAGTCATTAAAAAAAGTAATCATATTCAGAATACTGTTATATAAACTTCAAATGCCATTCACCAGGAACTTGATTCACTGATTATTAAAATGACAAAAATAAAATATTGCTGATTTTTAATGAATGAACTCTAATATAATACTTAATATGCTAGAAAATAGATTTAAATACAAATAGTATTTACTTATCTTGTTCTGGAAGTAGTAGGTCATATATTACAAGGTTGCTAAGGTAAGATCTATAAGCTTAAGCAAGTATTTTTATACATTTACTTATAAGAAGTAAAAAGAATTATAAATGATATAAATTTATATGCTATTGAAAACAAAGATATTCATTGTACTAATTCAGTGAGAAAATACTGGTTCAAAAAAAATCAAAGAAATCAAATTGATGTCATTTCTAGAAATCAAAAGCCAATATCATCAGATCAAGTCAGTTCAACACATTTAAGTGCTAACTAACTTTGTTTTCAGTTCTGTGCTTGTTGCCAGAGATTATAAAGGTAAACAAGAAATGGTAAAAATGCTTATTATAAATTATAAAAATATCCACCCCTTTTTATGTTGAAAACATTCACCAGTATCAATTCACTTTGAAAGTCTAGATATATCTGTGTTAATTGACTAGTTTAAAAATAGTCAATATTAGCCGAAATACAAGATCTACCTACCTACCTACCTACCTGCCTGCCTTCCATCTGTTTATCTATCTGTTTTACCTCTGATCATTATGATGTACATAATGAACAACCACAAAATTTCAGTGGTATGCAATGTTTTATGCATAGTAATGATTCTGTACATTGACAACAGTGTGTGTGTGTATATATAGCGTCATTCTAGGGTCTAGACTGAAAGTAGAAACAATCAAGGATACATAACAAGTAGAACCACAATGTCTCCAAAGATTCATATTTAACTTGCCTCATCATCATTTCAGACCACATTCCATCAACTCAAGTAAATCATATGCTCAGGCACATCAGTGGCTAGAGATCATATATTATTCTTGTAAAAAGAACCACAAAAGTCATATGGCAAATACTGTAGCTGCAATAAAAGGCAAATAAATGGGATGATAACACTACCAACCACATTCTCCTAAAATAATATATAAGTGGTCTACAGTGTTTTCCCTAAGTATATTTTCTAAAGCAGCTCAATTTAAAGAGCTAAAGCTCTTTAATAAAACTAAATGATCATGAGAGAAGATATGTTATATAAACATTAGATATTTCTCAAATCTTACTGCCAAACTTCTGAATAGTCCTAAATTTCATATGGGATAAACACCATTTGATTAGCAGAAATTTTCAAATTATGTTGGGTGTCAGAAACACATGGTATCCACATTGCATGAAATATCAGTTGGCAAGCCCACTCCTTGAGATGTGTACTTAACACTAGAGGAATCATATAAGTGAACTTTTCTCAAGTGTAAACCTCTTTTTTAAATAAATTCACATATATTAGGAAGTCTATCATTTTCATCTCTTTGCAGAGACCCTTCATTGAGCTGGAGCCTTGTGACCTAAAGATGCTTTCATTTTTCTATATTTCTACATGATTATTGCAAGTCCCATGATTACTTCCTATAGTATTATATCCTTGTTTAGGTGGAGCACATTTTTGAGAAAAGTTCCACAGAAAATGTCTTGTTTTAAGCTTTAAGTTCTATAAGTGCTTCAATTCACCCTTCATATTTGAGTTATAAAATCTCTGGGCATAGATTCCCAAGAGAGAATCATTTTTTTCTTTTTATATTTTTTACATTATTCTTCATTTTTGTCCAGTTTTTCATCTCAGGTGTAATCCCCATGGACTTCCCACCACCACTTTACCCATATGCCATCACCATAGTCCCACGTACTCTTTCCACACCCGTTTTGGGCTTGCTCCCCTCTCCTCCTCTATAGAATGTCTCTGGTTTATACTTGTTAGTTGATATTCTTTTATGCTTTTTTAAAATTATTATATCCATATCTATATAATTTTTTTCTGACACCTTACACTCCTGCTATGAGTGAAACCATCTGGTATTTTTGTTTTTCTTTCTGGCTTATTTCACTAAGTGTGATCCCTTCCAACTCCAGCCATGGTGCCACAAATGGCATGAATTTATGTTTTTTGATTGCAGAGTAATATTCCATTGTGTATATATACCACATCTTCTTGATCCAGTCATCATTTTTTGGGCATTTGTATTGATTCCACATCTTCCCTATTGTCAGACATTGTTTAACTATCCTAATATCATCCAAATCTTCGTTGAGAAGTTCATGACTACTCTATTTGATATTTGCTTGAATCTTTCCTTTTTTTCTCTCCTTTATATAGTGTTTATGATAATTTGTCTTCAGTATTCTGATTTTTTTTTCAGTTATGTGCCTTAGCATAAGTTGACTTTTATCATATACCCTAGGCATTTGATGATGGGTGTCAATATGCAAAATGAAGAATTTAAGTCCTGTGATGTAGTCTTAATTTTTCCTTTCATATGTGTTCAGCAGTTCTCTCTCTTTACTTTGTAATTCCTAAAATCTAAATGTTATAATTTCTGAATTTCCCCTTAATTTTATTATCTTGGGTCTACTATCTTTTTTTGAATCTCACTCTCCCCTCTTTCACTCTTTGAAAAATATAATTATATTTACATTTCAAACCATCTATTAAGTTTTACATTTCTATTAGCAAGATGTTAGTTACCAAGTATTATTGCGATACTCTATTTTAGTTTTATAAAAGAATATATTCTTATCACTTTTCAAGTATTGTATGTTGTCGTTGAGTTTTTTTTCACTCTGCATATTCTTTGTATACTGAAGATTACTTTCTGTTTCTGCTTGTTTTCTATATTAAATAATTCCCCAAGTACATAGTGAATCTTATTGTTTAAAAAAGATATTAGCAATCTATGTGGATTGTTAAGACACTACCAATCTATGTGGTAGTGTAACCGGTTAGGATGCAGCATTGCAAGCTAGTTTTTAATTTAGGGGTAGCTGACTGGGGTGTTGAATTAAGGAGCCAATGATATCAATATATTTAAGCATTTTTTCTTTGAATAGTAATTTATCCCAAACTTTGCAGGATGGTATGTTCCTTACTGCCATGTATATAGAATCTGCATGACAAATAAAACTCAAGAACACATAATGTATGTAAATTTTTAACCCCTTCCTTTTCATTATGAAATTCATCTCTTCTGCTTTGTGCTCCACTATTCAGACATAATTTTGCCTTTTTCAAAAAATAAAACTATAGCACTCTACTGTCTGTGGTGAAGCAGAAGATGTTGAGAAGGCAAAAGTGCAAGGCTGAATTAGAATGGGAGATCAATTAATCAAGGGATTTTTAGCAGAATCCATAATGAGGGTGTTTAACAATATTTCTAATACTTTATTTTTTCCATGCATTTTCATCAAATTTAAGCAGTTTTTAAATATTTCCAATGAGCATTTTCCTGAATTCTTTAAATAGAAAGTTATAATTTGATAGCACAGTATCCATCATAACAAAGCTAATAATGAAGATTCAGAGAGTGAAGGGTGATTGGGGAAGTTGGGAAGGGGAGGGATTCAGTAGAACATGCTGGTGAATTATTGTGACACTGGTGTTGGGCAGTATGTGAAAGTATATATTTGATACTGGTCTTAAATAATCATTTTTATATGACAGAGCTTCTAATTTATTCCAAAAATCTATGCTAAATCTAGATAATGTGTAATTAAAGTCAATACTGTGTTCAAATATTTTAAAATAAAATCATTTTGTTTAGATGATTCATATATTACATATTGTATTATTTTTATAGACCAAGTTAATAAAGATTCCACATCTGTATTTTCCTACATTAAGGACCTTTGGACTATGAATATTGTGATAAGAATCTTTAATATTGTAATAACCATTAAGTTCTATTTTCCAGCTGAAAAGTGGTCTGGGTAAATTATCTATGTTGGATTTTGAAAAATGATTTTGATATAATTACTTATTGAACTTTAACTTACTTTTAAAAATCAAGATTTTTTTCATATGATTATTTTAATCTACTACTTAATTATAGTTATTTGGCCCATCTTACAGGAAAATCAATGGTTCTGTCCCTGAGAGATGAGGGTAGCAAGTTATAAGACAGAAAAGTAGGAAATGAGTCATGAAAGTAAATATGATATAAATATTGAGTTTAGTAATATATACCAAATTTCTGGACCTGCTAGATCCTGGTCTAAATTGTTGTCAAATAGATGCTTTGCCCCATCTTGTTTCAATCTCTAGGGAGAAAAAAGTATATGTTGAGAATAAAATTTATTTTAAATTCTCTCATGTGGAAAGTATGCTAGATCTCAACTCTGCAAATATCTAATATTCAATACCTAGATCGTGTGTATTGTTGATAATAAAGCTATACTAGTTTAATTGTCCCTAGTTAATGTGGAATTTTTATATTCACCCTTAAGAAAGTGAAACCTCTTTTTTATATGTCAAAACAATTTAGTAATTTAAATAGAGAAAATAATTGTTTATAAGTGATACAGACACAATCAATACAGTCCAGCAGTTCTTGTTCCCCATAGAAAAGTAAAAGTCAAATAGCTTATTTGGTGCTGTGAATGCATAGTCTTCTCAGTTTTCAAGGATCCATCCATGAACTTTGTCAATAATGCTCTGACTTACTGAGAGTGTTAGTATTTTGACTATACTCAGATGTCCCTTTGAGCAACCCTAGATTTCATATAAAATACAAAATGAAATGAATTTTTTCCTGCCAATATAGAACATGTTTTCTTAGTCTATGTCCAATCTGTTTACAATGAAATGATTTATTCTTTATCCCTTTATTCTAATTCAATCAAATGGGTTTTGTTGTTGTTGTTGTTGTTTTTTGTTTTTTGTTTTTTTTTTTTTCTTTTGTAGTAGTAGTTAGTATTGCTATATAGTCAAGATATGGTAAAGTTTATGTGTGCTTCAATAATGAATGGATAAAAGAGATCTGATATACACACACACAAAGGAATATTATTCAGCCATGAGAAAAAGGAAACTTGCCATTTGTGATATATGCATGAAACTTGAAGGCCTTATGCACAGTGAGATAATTCAAATAGAGAAAGATGAACACTGTGATATCATTTATATGTAGAATGTAAAAAAAAAAAAAACCAGAATGTGCAAAAATAGAATAAAACGGTGGAGGCTAGTTAGAATAGTGTTGGAGACCATGCCAGAGTCCTTTCTCAGGTTAAATCTAAATTCAGATCTGTTTCTTTAAGTCCCTCCAACTGTCCCAGGAGAAGGCACATCCTGATGATGTTTACCTATATTCCTAAAGACAATCTGCACTCTTAATTTATGATAAGGTACTTTTCTTAGAAAACCATTGTCAATTATTAAACATTTTTTGTAACCGATTCTCGGTGCCCAATTAGGCCACAAACAAAATAGAACCAGGAATCACTGATGGTCAGATACAATTGCTATTAGCCAAGAACAAGCAGAACAGTTAACATGAAAGGCATTTTGATAATATCTGACTTGTAAATGTAGCTGACCCATGGGTCAGCATGGGTAGCATAGCCTACGTCAGAACAGAATATCAGGGACTAGAGGGTGAGAGAACTGTGGAGGAGACGTTGAAGGGTACAGACTTGCAATTACTAGTTAAACCCTGGAAAACCCTGGAAATCTAATTGAAAACACAGTGATTATAGTCCACAGCATTTTAAATTTCAGCACCTCTAAGAGACTAAATATTAACTATTCATACCACAGAAAAAGAAATTATAAATATGTAACATGATATGGATGCTAGCTAATGCTACTGCAGGAATCATAATACATAAATAAATCAAACCACTACTCATTATATACATTAACCTACATGATACAATTTCAATTATTGCGCAACAAAAATAAAATTACAAAAAATAATAATGTTGATCTAAATACAAAATAAAAAATGACTACTTATAAAGCACTCTAGTCCATGGGTAGTTTCTCTAGTCCTTACTATAATTTGCAGGTGTGGAAGCAGACTCAGAGAGATCAGTTAGGTTGTCTAGGATCAGAATGCAAATTCATATCTGTCTTCCATTTAAATGATATTCTTTTTACTGTACCATGTTTTACTAGTGATATCGAGGCAATATTTATTTGCCTAAAGCTGTCTAGGGCAGTATTAGCTCATTGTTTAAGCTTTCAAGTTTGGGAATAAAATACTATCTGACCCTGAGAAGTAAATTATCCTAACTTTTTCAATTTCTCACAAGAAAAATTAAATTAACAGTAGTATCTATCATGATATTTTGGTGTGCAAAAATGAAATTAAATGTTGAAATTAATTAGGAGGCTAAAGATTCTCACATCAGATACTGATAACATTTATTCATTATTTAATAGAACTTCATAGGCTGAGGGGGAGGGTGCAAGTGAATAAACTTAAGTAAAACTTCCTGAAGAATAATAAAGTTTAATAAACCTATTTCACATTACTTTCAGAAAGATTAAGTGGATTTTTTTCTTTTCCCTGAAAATTAAGCATATTTTAAATTAACCAATAATTACTAAGGAATCAAGTCACAAATATAAATATGATTTCATACATCTAGAGATATTTTTACAATCAAATTGCATTAAAATTTTAGGCAAATATATATATATGCAATAAAATTTAAAATTGTCAATGAATATTTAAGATGGGTATTATTACTTATTTGAAATATACATTCCCCAAAAGTAAGCTTATTTGTACATCGACATAAGAAATGGAGATCAGTACAAAAGGATATATAAATACATATAAAATATATAATCATGTATGTAATTAACATGCCATACATGAATAATGAGCAAGGATAAATTTTTAAATATATATACATATATATGTGCTAATGGAATGTTACATACTTGAAATTTATAAGTTTCAGTAATATTAACTTTTATAGGATGGAATTTATAGATGAAAGATCTCATTGTAAGTCTATATATTATAGAAACCTGAATCTGATAGTGTGAAGACTAGCATGGTATGAAGTTACATTTTATGAAAATTGATTCTGAGACCACAAGAATAAAAGATGCTAAAGTGAAACCTTCCCTTCTCATCCTATCTCCAGTATTTTCCCTCCACCCCATTGTCAGTGACACAAGCTTATTCCCATCTCTAGTCATGCCTCAGGTGTTCACAGCTTCAGATATCAATATCGCCTTCTCCTTCTTCAATAAATAAATATCCACTCCTCCTTTACAGTTTGGGGCTAATGCTCTAGAGGTTTTCTAGTGCATTTCTCTTCTCTTTTCTCAAAACAAATGACAAACGTTCCATGAAATGTTATATATGTTTCGCCACGTCATAGACTTGCTTGCCCCACTCAGTGGAGTCTTAAAGGATGATATTTATTCATTTATTTTATAAATAAGAGATTTGGCTAGGCCCTTGGTGATACAGGAATGGGAAATATCTTTGAACATAAGAGAAACAGGTACTAGGGTTGGGGCTGTAAGGAGTCATAGGTTAATGGTAGAAAATCTTGGTAGAATGTGTTGAGTACTGAGCATTTTATTCAAAGTGCATGGAAATTTATTGTACCATTTTAAGATTTGCAGTGACTGATGCAAAATAAATATATATGAGAGGAAAGTGACAGCTTAAATACACACTAACTAAATGGTGTTTTTTTTTAACAAAATAATAATGAAGAAGCTATTGATTTAGCATCTTGGGACTGAATTGTGTCTCTATTGTGGAGAGATGTAGATAAATTCATGACTAATATAATCATAATTACACAAGATCATGCATTTTCTGATTCTTACTCTAGTTGCAATTTATACAAATTACCAAGTCAGTTTGATAAACATCTAATTATTTTTCCAGACTAACTTCAAGCAGTATGTGCAGGATTCAGTTTATGGGACATTCCAGATTTTCATACTTGCTTTTTTGGCTTAAAAACTATTCCCTAGCCTATGGCCCTTCTAGTGGTGCAATGGGTTAAAGTGCAGCACTATGAAGCTAGCCATGACCTCCTCAATGCAAGTTTGATCCTTGACCTGGAGGTGATCCACATAGCATTGCAGACCTCTCCTGTCTCACCTGCTGCTCCCCTCAGCAGTGTACTTTGTCAGTATGCCTGTTCTGCTTTCCACTCTGTCTCTGGTGAATATTCACCACTCCTGCACATCTGGCCTGTACCCCAGTTATGTATGCATAAATAAGTGAATCTTAAAAAAATAAAAAAAGTTCTGTAGCAGAAAGGGGTCTGAAGCCAGTACTGGGGACACTTTTCTTGTTTCCAGCACAGTCTGCAGGGCCACACCTCCCTTAATTACTGTTCTCACCTCTTGCCTCTAGATCTGGCACATTCTTGTCATTATCCTGGGATAAGAAATGGCAAGATTCAGTAGTTCAACACACATACCTGGAAAATAATGGAGCATTTATCTCCTGGTTACAAATCTTAATCAATGAAAGATAAGAACCAGTAAGAAAATGCCCTTCCTCTGCTCCATGGATCACTCATAATGCCTTTGTGAAGATGTCATGGGAAATAGAGAAGATAGTGAAGTGTCACCAGGTTTTATTTGTTTTCCTTCTGCCGCATATTCTTTGATTCCTTCCTAAGAGTTGTACTCCTCGATAAAGTTTTATCAATAAGATTTTGTCCTCACTTTGCTTTGTAAGGATCCTAATCTAAATCCTGACTCCTTTTCACTGACATTTATAATGGGCTGTCTCTAGAGTTTAGAAGATGCCTCCTCTGTATGTGTCCTTTTGCAGAATCCTGCATAGATATCTGCACAATACTGTAAAATATATTGCACCATTTTTGAACAATTTACCTAGCTAGTTGTATTAAGTCCTAAGTTATTTGAAGATGTTGACCTTTCTGACACCTACCAGAAAACCCCCAATATAGTAGGTATTTAATTAATATTTATGAAATGAAGGAATAAATGCAAGAGACTACTGTCAGAAAATATTACTGTGGGAATTCAAGGTCTAAAAATGCTTGTCTGCCATAAATAATTCTTATGTTTCTTAATATTAGAAGCTAAATGCTATAAATTCCATTTTTTTTGTTTTACCTTTTAATTTTTACAACACACACAGAATATTTATTTGGAATTTCTGAACTTTCTTAAAAGTTATAACACTTTGTTCCTATTTTTCTTATTTAGCAGCCCTATTGTTTCCAATGCTTTTCTCATGTGATAAAAATATAAATTACTAACATTGATAATAACATCGACAACCTCAGGATTCTCCAGTGATCACTAAAAGTTGAAAAGTTCGGTAAAATAGCTCAAAATCACATAAGGGACTGACAATAGCAATGTATATTTTTTTCAACAATTGCTAAGATATTATACTGTTTTGTGATGAAAAGAAATGAAGACAGAGTAATATTCAAATAACATAAAACACAGACAAAACTATTTTTAACTATGGGAAGAAATGCCAAAAGAAATATTAAAAACATTGTTGAGTTATATAAACTCATCCTACCCAGTATGGAACCACATTTCATAACATTTATACTCTTGATGTTATTTTCTCCTTTATGATAATTCTGGCAATAAAATAATTTTCCACCACAAACAGACCCAAAAATAAAATATCTAAAACTCTTAAATAACTGCAATTACTATCATTTAATTTTTTTCATAAGCAGCTTTAAAGAGACCTTCAGGCTGATTTATATGTTTAATTTCTATTTCACGCTCTCAGTATTTTTCTTATCCTAATATGACATTGTGAAACTATGAGATTACAGACATTGTAAGTGGAGTTAGTTACATTCCTATAGGCCTTTATCAGAGAATTTAGTACTATCATAATTAAAGTTGATGGGTATGATTTATGTATGGTAATAGGTCTTTGAAGAAAGGTTAAGAATTAAAACAATGATACATTTAAAAATTGGAGAACAGACCATGGAATCATTTCCAATATTTGAATAAAAATGAGCAAATGTATCTCTGCCAGTGTGTTGCTGTAATCTTGAGAGGTCAGCACATAATTTAAAAAGTGGTTAGAATTTAACATTATCCAAACTGATAATTCATAATTAAGTCTGAGTCACTCTATTCTTTCTTTCCCAGACTCTTTGTTTCAAAAATAAATACAGTTATAATTTAACACACATAATTTACATGACTTTTGATTTAAAAAAAAAAACTCTTTATTGTGCAATGGTTATTCCTGGGGTGCCGCTAAAATTTCAACTTTGGCAAAGAGTTGTTAAACTGGCAAATAGCTCTGTGCTTTCTGGAATGTACCCTAACTTCTGTAGCAGTAGATTTTTCAGTCATTGAATTATTTCAAACAAAGGAAAGTAAATGAATTAGTAAATGAAGAACTCCACCATTGCTTATGTTTTAAGTGGTGTGTGCATTAACTGGTGTGTGCATTGTGGGTTTGTGTATCTGCAATTACATAAAACCAGAGAAAAGCTCAATGTTTAGTTTTAAGGAGCATTTCCTTAAAGTTGTAAGATTGTGCTTGGTGACAGCTGGGCACTTGAAATGTGGTGCATTTATCACCTGTTATCAATACTGACTTTTCGAATATAAGCAAATCTGACCTTGTTGATTTACACATTAGCATGGAAATATGTATGAGAGACAGATAATAAATGACAATAGATGTGTAGTGACACAGTAGGGAAATGTGGCAGGGAGGAACTGTAAGAGACAGGCTCTTAAAAAGATAGTATAACAACGAGACAATGTGAGTGACAGGAATTATATGTCAGAATTAGCCTATGACAGACAATATGCCCAGGAAGATCGAACTCCAGATATCAGGAAGGTAACACAAGTGGGAAACAGACAATAAAGAAATAACGATGAGTAAGAAATGGGACTGTTTTACAGTAAAAGGAGAAAACAGATATAAAAGAAAATAGATCTTTAGGAAATGTCCTTTTACTATAGTTTTTGAATTTTAAGAAAGCAAGAAAATTTTGGTTTTTGATGACAATATGGATATAAATTGAACAGGAATTTTAGGAAATATAATTTGACAAGGCAACACAAATACAAAAACAATCCATAGTATTTTACTATTTGTAGTCATATCTAGTCACCCTGAATGATGGGATGGTAGAATGAAAGTCAGAAAATTTAAACTTTTTTCCAGTATTTACACATAAAGATGTAACATTTGATTTTGGAAAAACAGCATTCTTCCCAGGTTTCCAGTAAAAAACAGATTGAATGCTGTGTTTCACTGACCTAGGACACTGACTTACAGATAAACTCATTGTCCTTTCTCAGTGCTTCTCAAAATCAATTCTTTATGTCACACTAGCACAGCATAAATGTTGAACTGGCCTTACCTTGTGTTTCTTTTCTCTGCTTTCTACTATACATCCCATTCCTTGAAACCAAGGCCTGTACCTTATTTACCATGACATCCTATGTATAAGAATTAGCGACTGAAGGAGGGAAATTCCATGATATGTTTTGAGTCTATTTTGAAACAAAGATTTTTGCCTTTGACTCTAAGATAAACTTGCTCAAAATGTGATGGTGACACTACATTTCCTGTTTAGAAAAGTTATTCTTTACAGATGTCTGTATAAATTTTTCCTGTTAATTGGTGGTTCTGGACCATTCACAAGTTTGCACAAATGTGGAAAACTTTCCCCATTCATAATTTCAAAGATTGTATTATAGAAATATTCAATCTATAGTCTTTCAGTACTTACAAACTTATTTACAATGAAGAATCAGTAAATCGTAGAGTAAATTTAGTAATATTAGTGAGAGATAAACTTCCTGTTTATCCCATGATTTTAATGTGTAATAAATGTAAATATATATCAGTGGTTTATTAACTTGGAATCACTGTGAAATTTTACATATTTAAAACATTAATTTTGATGATGTATTATTTATCAGGTAATCTTCTAAGAATGGGTATATAGTATTGAAGGATAATTTCCTTCTCTGTAAAGAGAGCAAAAACTTAGCCAACTACTTCATCTTTGACAAAAAGACATTGTTAATCACAAGCTATGATTACAAACTTTAAAATGTATTTTCTATCTATACTTACCATAAAAGACCTTGATTACTTTCTGTCTATAGCATAATTCTTAAACTAACAAGATTTCCATAGAACAAGGTCATGATTTTTAAATGACATTATAGAAATTAAAACGTAAAGGAGTAATTAAGTAGTTTTCTAGGTATTTCATGATAGAAAGGTAGGTCACTGTGTTTCTTTGATAGTAGGGAAGCAGTGAAAACATTAAGATTATATTTATTATATAGTATTTCAATATGAAATGCTGCAAAAACAATTACAGATCACTAAGAAAACAAAAAATCAAGACAAGAAAAATAATTCAGTCTTAGCTATAAATTTTATAGAGTAATAATCATTTTTATATATGGTATCCAAAGGCAATCCTACTAAAACAAATCACTACTAAAAGCATCTTTTGGTATCTCAAAATCGAATCTCGACTCAATTTTAAATTTATATGTAGTGCTGTGATTGCACAGTGAATTTCCTTCTCTGTGTGGTATAGCAGTTGCGCGGCTGTGCATTAAATAATGCCCTGATCAATTTCATATGGAGGCCACTATTTTTCTTTATTTTGTCAGTTTCCTGCTTGGTATTACTTTCTATATTTATTCTAGAATGTGGCTATGTCAACAATATTTGATGACACAAGGCATTCATTTCTTATTCAAAATATATGACACCTTTACAAACTTCTTATGATAGTGTCGTTTTTGACTGTAGGACTTTCTCTTTTCTTTTTCCTACTTCCTTTTTTTCTTGCTCCTTCTTCCATCTTTTTCTTCTCTCTTTTAAATTTAACATTTTTAATAACATCATTTTGCTCATCACCAACAATATTTCTTGATTTTTTTCTCCCCAATTATGGTTTAGGTATATTATAATATTCCTAAAAGGATTCTCTACACTTTATCTACTGCTGTATAATTTTATATTTTTCTGTGCATACCTAATTTTTTTCACTTTATAATTTTACTCCGTTTATGAAACTAGACATCTTTTATACCCCCACCATTCTCTATAATAAAAATGTTAGCTTTGGAGAAATGAAGTAGCATAGTATAACATGTCCACAAAAAAGTATCCCAAAGGTGAGTTCTCTAACACAGAGAGAGACGATATGTACATATAAATGGAACTGGGTCACAAAGCGAAGTGACTTTGTATGCATTTGTGCAGGAGCAAGGGGTGAGCATAGTGCCCAGCAGATGGCAAACATTCTGAAATGTCAATAGCAATGCTGATAATAATAGCAACCACTGATGCCTAAATACTAAGCCCTTTTAGTGAGAGTAAGAGCCTTTGATTCTAGACACCTGTGCTTGGCAAAACAAATACCCCCATTCCCAAAAATACCCATCTTTATTTCTGCGAATATTTCACAGGAGAATTAAAGTTGCAAAGAGAATTATAGGCTTTTAATTGTTTGAAATTAAAATAAGATGTAGCCTTTCAATGTTGAATCACAGACACACACACTCACACCTCCTAAGACCGTCAGCTCAAAGGTTGCTATTAAATTTGTGTGTGTATCTGATGAAGGAAAACTTGTCCACAGCTATAAGGCTTTGTGCATTTGCATCCTGAAAGGAGTTGCAGAAGTTAAACCTCCAGAGCCAAGGCTGTTTATAATAGGGCATGGGAGCACACTCTGCCCAACTCAACCCCCCACTCATCCTCTCAGCAGTGTACTTCATCTATCTGCCTATTCTGTTCTCACTCTGTCTCTGGTGAATCCTCTCACCACCCCTGCACCTCTGGCCTGTACCCTGGTTCTGTATGCTTATATAAATAGTTCTCCATCTAGTTTTTCTTTTACAGTAAGATAAAGCACTACTTTTGGGTTCTATTAAAGGCAAGAATGAATGTTAGGACAAGTGAAAAAATATATATCCCAGCTCTAACAAGCCTTTAAAACATCTTCCATTTGCAAAAGAAATTAAAAAAAAGAAAAGCGAAATTGCCTATAATGATTCAAATTCTTTTTAATAAATTAAAGCATCTTTTATAGAAGATACTTCCATTATTTTCAAATCCAAATGAGGAAATTAAACATGGCCTATTATTCTACAATATAGATTATAATTAATAATAAGGTTAACATTTTCATTTAGTAAAGTTTTCTCTTTCAGACTAACAGAGGCATTCTTATAAATCTTGTATATGTTTCAGTTAAAATCTACATTAGGACATTATACTGCATAGCACTTTGCTTTTAAATTTAATGAAAAGCTTAGCATTAAGATTATAGCTATGAAATAGCTAATGAATTGGGAAAGGGAAAAACAATGAATGCACTTTATCTAAGAGACTATTTTAAAATACATTTCTATTGTTTCAATGTGGTCTATTTTTTAATGATAAAAATTATTAAGACAATTCTTTGAAAACTATTTTTAACAGATTCTTAGTCAATTAAAGTTGGTTTATTATCGTTCATAGTCATAAAGGGGAATAATAAAGTAACAATAGCAATATCAATTGAGGAAGAAAATGTGCCTGTTGCACTAATAGGTATCATCACTAACATATCTCATTTAAAACTAGTTAATACATTAAAATCTGAGCTTTTTAAGAAGTTATAGATTTTTGGATATATAATATGACTTCCTTAACCACCTCTATGAAGTTTTGTTTTAGTTTATAAGTGGTCAGTTTCCATTTTATAATTTACTTGAGAATTACATAAATAAACACTTTCAATAGTTCCTTTTCATTGTAATTCATATTAAATGTTAGCTAGTATATTTAGTTATAACTACATATATTATTATGCCTTACAATCCTAATAATGCACAAAATGAAGAATGATGTTAAAAAAAATCCTCTGAGTAATATAAAAATGTTGACATAAATCTGGTATCTGTGTTCATATTCTTTGATCATAATCCTTTTCTTTATAGTCACTATCCATCTCCTGGCTAGGGCTTTGCCATTGCCTACACAAACCTCCCCATACTGCCTGGAATTAGCTAATGTCTCAGCTCACATTTGCACCTCACATTCCAAATTCTACCTGTGCCAATTCACCTTTTCTATTCCAGTCTGGGAGGAAATGCCACATTTTTGGGATATATAACATGATTTCTTAAATCACCATTATGAAGTCAAATGAGAGAGCCTTGAACTTTTCATGGCATAATCTTTGACTAAGTTTAGGATTGCCTCAGTTTTCTTGAGGTAATCTTATTTTGTACTTTTGCATGATATAATTTAAAATACTCAAAATCAATTATATGACTGCCCCAAAGGGTTTAGAAAGAGTTGGTTTGATATCAGTAAAGTTATAAACAAATGGAAGAGAACAGAGAAGCTAGAAATATAACCACATAAACATTGTATCCCTACAGATGCAAAGTCAGCAGGGAGCATACAATGGGACATTTTACCATTTTACCAATTTTTTTTTTTTTTCAAAAGTGAACACTAGGAGAAAGATGTTGGGCAGAAAGGGTTTTCGAGTCATCACATCCTTCAGGAACACAAAGGATAGATGTCTGGAAGGAGTAGAACATCTAGAGCAGAGCTGAGAGTGAGGGCAGGATGAGAGACAGAAACTGTCTGAAGGGTCGAAAAATTGAAGGAAACAGGCTCAGGAGTGATCTACCAGAAGGAATATCTGTCCTTTCCCTACCAAGTGCTTCCATGCACTCCCTCGAAAAGGGAATGTCAGAGCAGTTTTTCAGCTGTTTGGTGAGGTTCCCATAGATGGCCGTGACTGGGTTCAGCAGCAAGGAGAGCCGCCCTCCTGGCCTCTATGCAATCTCGGCTCTCCCAGGATTGCCCACAACCTCTTTGGAGAGCAGGGACAGCACAGGCTCTTCTTCCCTACGCAGTCTCCCCCAGGCAACAACATTCAGACAGCATGGAAGGAAACTGCCAGTAGGCCCCATAGACACAATATGCCAGGGATTGGTTGTGCACCTGCCTGGGGAGTTGGTGAGATGCACTCTTTGAACTGGTGCAACTTCTAGTGCTATCTCCTCTGCATGGACTCTATCCCGTGCCCATCATACAAAGAACCAATTTGAGAGTGATTTCAATGAGCCTAATGTGCCTAGTGGGCTTCATTTTTACTTCTATTCTTTTTTCTCTTTTTTTTTTTTTTTCTGTTTTGGCACCAGATTTGGCAAATCAGCCAAGATATGGGTTCGGAACAAGCACAATTTGTGGTGTTTGCTCCCCTATGCATTGGGAGTGCACAATAATTTTGGATATAGCACTCCTAGTTCTGTTTGGAGTCTGCTAAAACACTGACTTCTGAGGGTCCAGATTTCCACCTACCCTTCCTCCTAAGTGACCTCCAGCTCACAAAGAGTATAGAGAAAGAAACTGAATAGCCACCAGGAATACTAAACCCATTGCTTTCTGAATTTCTAGTGATTTTTATCATTTACCTGAAAATACATTGTGAGGTGCTCTCCTGTTCCTAGAGCTGGGCCACTTAGTGATCTGTGGTGGTAATCACTAATTGCTAACCTATATTTCTTTACTGTCCAGATCTGAGAAGACAATTCCACAACACTTCCCTCTTGATAATTTAGGAAAACATGCCCTGGAATTAATTTCAATTGGGGGAGGGGGTCTCATGGAAGTGATGTGGTTATCTATTCAGAAATTAACTAATGGCATGTGAAACAAATATAGCCTGTTTTTAGGAATCTATGATCATGAAGTAAAGCACTAGTTCTCAAACATTTTACTCTCAGGCTCCTTTGTACTTTTAAAAATAATAGGCGAAGACTCTGTACAGAAGATATACAGAAAGGTAAGAGCTGAAGATTTTCCTCCCTTAATAATCTGCAAGATAGAACTTTGTGACTGGATAATTACTGCAATGAACAAGGAATACCTACTTAATAATATTGTGGGAATGAAAATTCAAGAATCAACATGAGAAAATGTTGATATTCTGGCTACTGCTATTGCTTTGAGGGATAAATTTGCTACTTTCAACAAATTAACGGTAAGGTAACAACTGTGATATGTGTCATGAGAGAAACTCAGAGCTTAACAAAGTTGAATTTAAAAAATTAAATATATTAGGTAAACATTCCTGCCCTTTGTTACAGAGGAAGACACTACTCTATTTTCCAAAGTTATTGTGTTATGTAAATATCCTGGAAATGGTTATCTAAAACAAAGTTATCAGTGACTCTGCTCACAAAATATACAGCAATGTAGATAATATTTTCTTCTCCAACAATCAAAACTATTCCTTTGTGAATCAGTAGTTATATTTGATAAATAAGAATTTAATATTGGCAACCAGAAACTCAAGGTTCTTTCTTTTACTAGCAGTCAGGAATTGGAGACAGACTACACTGTAACTGTTAAGTAGAGGCTTTCCAAAAGGAAATAAAGAGAAAGCATGTTAACCAAGTCAATTAAAAGAATTTCAATGAATTTCATATGAATTGATAGCAAGTATGTTGACAAAATTTTACCATTGACTGGGCAAAAATAACCTTGAGCTTAGTTCCTGTTAATATAGACAAGTATGGTGCAGTGTTTGCTGAATATTAGGACATTCAAGAGAGACCTTTTTGCAAAAATGTGGCTAATTTGTTGTTAAGTCTGCTCTGCACAGAGGGAACCTCTTTGTCAACCGGTGAAGTCTTTGGTTCACTTTATTATAACACTTAATACTAAGATTCATTTTGGATAAACAAATTCTGATCCTTGTTAGATTGCTGTTTCAGAGATTCATGCCTACATTGCTGTAGCCTTCACTGTTACACTGAGCATAAATAAAATAAATGTCTGTCCACTATGAAAAAAAAAAAAGTAAACCATTAGAACTTTGCTTCACTAGGAGATGAGGGAGAAAGGCATACAATGTCTGTTAAGAATAATAGCAATGCTGTACTGTCTTAAGGCTCACCCTCTTCCTAAGTATATCATGTCAAATTTAGAATCAATTCAGATGACAGATCAGATGACACTAAAAAGTCTCCAAAATCTTTTCAGTGGCTTCTGACTTTATAAAAGAGAGTTCCCTAAAAGAATAAAGTCCTCAGGGAAATCGATAACAAAGTAATGACTGACATTTACATTCTTAATGGCTGGACACTGTTTTTAATGAGGAAGGTGAACCATTAGAGAATGAGAAATTGACCCACAAAAAATCGGGATAAATTTCTGCAGTTATTGTTACACCTTAAACTCTTGCAAGCATTTATTTTGAAACTTAGAGGTAGTCTAATAAATGTTATCCTGATAAGAAGGAAACAAATAGCCAGATAAAACTCACTTCTCAAATAAGGTAACCACTGTGCTGTGGTTCACAGGGCAAAATCCCATAACTATAGCCAGAAAGCAAAGTGTCTGTTGACTGTAGCAGAGTCTCAACAGCCGTCAGTGATGATGACATATCTGCCATCTATTGAGCTCTGGGTGGATTAAAATTTTTGTTTGGTTGAGCCACCAGCAGCCATTACAATGGTCAAAAGTTTCTCCTCCATACTACTTGATTTATCCATTCCCCACAATCCCAATACTAGCCGCTTTAAGGAAAAAAGTTGAATTTGTGTGAGGGTAAGACATCCAAGAACCCAAAAAAGACTAAAAGCTATGTACACCATTTTATTTATGCTGATGGATTTGAGGAAAATAAATCAAAGAAACTTTTATGATTCTTTTTGTAGAGACACATCCAGTCACCATTTTACTGAGTCCAATTTAGAGCAAGAACCCCAAAGTTAAGCTCACAATGTTTAGTTAGGATTCATGATGGAAAAGTGATGTTGACCTAACAAATTGAATGTGGTCTCATAAGGCAATTCTTTTCTGTTATTTCTTTTACATATGGATAATACAGTAGAAATTAATGTATTGAATGCTTATATATCTAGACTTCTATTAATGAGAAAAGGGTTTCTTCTGATTGGGAAAATACATAAAAGTGAGTGTTAGTGCATTTGGACCTTACAAGATACAAGTCTATATGACCACTTATTTGGATGATTGGCATCCTTGAAAGTAGAGGTAGCCTTTTCCTACAACTATTGCACATGACTTTGGAATTGTCATTTTTTTTCTGACAACCAAGGTACTACTGATTGTTAAAAGCAGCTATTAGGGCTCTTGCATTTGAATGCCTAACTCATGAAGGTTATTTTGTAGCCTGGTATTTCCATTATAGGGCTGATCAATCAGATTCAATGACCAATAAGGCACTTCAGAACCATGAGTCTTGCTTGTAGAAAATAAATGGCATATGTTAAAGATCTGCTAGTTTGGTCCTAATAATTCCTTGGTTACATGTGAAAAAGAAAACTTGGCAATTATACTTTTGGGTAATATTTAACCCCACTTTTCCAGATGAGGCAAAATTGACTATTCACTGAGATCTCCAAGTCATAGTTATTTCCATAAAAGCCTGATGCTGCTATAGTAATAATTCAATTAATCTGAAACCAGATGTGATTCACTGTGCTGGTATAAATGTTAAAACTCAGAACCAATTTTACAGAACTAAAAGTTACTATAAATACTGTACCTACTGGGCAGAACTCAAAGGATTTGATTGCTCTCTGGCCATATTCCTTGATGAATTTGATATAACTTTACTGACTCTTGGTTGCTATCAATGATATACTCTTTCAACTGGAAATTACTGATTAGCAGATTAAAGTCACTCTTGTTTGGGACCACATACTAGGGAGGTAAATTATAGCTATTGCTCTAATCATCTAGGTCACTCATGTAAATGCTTATTCTCTGATGAAGCCATCTGGAAAGCAGATTTTGACTGAACTGATACACAGAAAACTACAAGCATTTTTTGTCTATAGTCATCATTATTCCAGATTTGGCAGAGAATCCACCATCATAGATTGGACACAAAATGAAGTAATAAAGGCATGGAAATCTTATGATCCTTGCCAAATGTTTAAGGAAACACCATCAGTAGACCAAGTAGTTTTCAGAAGATGATAGTGATCTTTAAAAAAAAAAAAAGGGGGGGGGGCTACCTTTATTTGCTTAAAGAACCTTCCCAGAAGGACAAAAACTATTTACAGACAACCTGTGGGTAGTTATCTTTATGAAGGGAGTTACCCAACTAGAAGCTGTGATAGCAATTTGTTCCTGACGTTAGTTAACTGATTAATGACATAGTCTTTGCCTAATAAGACATTCAAGTAAGCTTTATTTTACTTATCAAGATTATTATGGTTGACAGAACTCCTCTCAACTTTCTCTTTGTGAATAGGCAGAACTTGCACAATCAAAGAGAATTCAAATTAATGCCTTGAACTCAGAGGAAAGTTACACTTAAAAACTTAAGTATAAAGTGCTTTCTGAGGTAAACTTAGTGGTTTATATGACTAGTTTTGCTGGCGGGGCTTGTTCCACAGGGAGCATTGTTGAAATCAATACTACTACAAATATTGGCCTCAGTCAGAAAATATTTCCCCCAGGCTCTGTTGGTCAGATTTATCAAAATTTCAAATTGATGGGCATGCTTTTGGGAAAATATACTGCATGCCTGAGGTGTATGTATTGTTATGAGACTAAATATAAAGATCTCACCTTCCACTTCCTCTGGTAAGCAGGCACACTGACTATGATATCTTTTTAAGGAAGTCTGTCTAGCAGTCTTAGAGAAGACAGTGTAAGCCTCTGGAAAAGTAACAAAAATGACCAGGCATTTTAACAACATGAAAGAAAGACAGTGTCTCTCTTTAGAGCAAAGGAAAAGCAAGTTTATATCATATATATATATATATATATATATATATATATATATAGGGTATTCTAAGTGATAGTTTGTCTCCTTTTGCTTGGCTCTTTTCAATATCTTGTGGGACAGGAACCGGAACAAACAACATTATGTCCCTCGAGCTATTGGTAATGCTATGAAAAATATACTTTTTCTGACTCAGGAGTACTGTCTTCTGTAAGGATCCATGACACTCTGATAAGCTAACTGGTTTTCTTTTTCTTTTTTTTTAAGATTTATTTATTTGTGCATACAGAACTGGGGTGCAGGCCAGAGGCTCAGGGGTGGCAAGAGGCTTCACCAGAGACAAAGTGGGTTACAGAACAGGCAAATCGACGAAGTACACTGCTGAGGGGAGCAGCAGCGGGTCAGAAGAGATCTGCCATGCCATGTGGTCACCTCCTGGGCATGCGGGAATCGAACTCATGCGGAAGTGGCTTGAGCTTCTCAGTGCTATGCTTTAACCCTCTGCGCCACCAGGGAGGACCCAATGCTAATAATCTTGAATTTAAAACTACATTATCAAAGACCACTTGGTTAAATATTCACTTGTTAAAAAAATTTAAACCTCATTGTCTATACTACTTTTCTGTCAAGACATTCAAATCTGCTACTTGATTTGAGTAATGGCTTAATTAAAATATGAATACTCTAACATAAAAAAAAGTCTCTACTGCTTTTATCATACATCTGATTGATTAAAAAAAATTATTTTATTTCTTCATTGCCAAAATAGTAAAAAGCAACGATATTATGACAGAATGGAGATGAAAAAGACAGACTGAGGAAGACTGTACCATTTGGCCCAAATGTCAGGGAGAGGAATGTGGTCATTATGTAACTGGAAGCTTGAGATCTTCCTTATAAGGTTAAAATAGATACTTGCCATTGTCGAGAAAAGAAACCTTAAGAGGCAAACTTTACAGAAAGTAAAGAAAAGAGAATAAGATCAAATATTTTAATTACCTGCGACATACTTCCATTCTGCTTGCTGTTTACTATTAGGATTCAGCCTCTATAAAGTTTAATGTGATCTTACAGATTTTTGTCAGTAGAAAAGTAACTCCAATGATTGTTTTAGTAGACATGGTCTCATCATGTTTTACTATTTATTCTCTTAGAAGATTTTCTCCACCCCTCTACTCTCTTTACGTACTAGTGTTCCTCATTAGTAGATCGATGCTTTAAAAAGAGAAAACCTTGCTGCCTGCACAGCTGAGTTATTGAACACAGTGAAGATTTGTGGGAGTCTCTCTATCCTTAAGCTCCTTTCCCCACCTCCATCCACATTAATATCATAGTAGGATCTAACATTAGGAACCAAGCTCTTTTTCTGTGATTGGCTATTAGTATTTAGGAAAGATAAGGCTATAGATGAATGGGAATTATTACAAATAAATCCCATATATTTGATCCATATTGTTACCCCCCCTCCCATTGTTTAAGAATGTGGAGGAGAGAAAAAAAAAGAGAGAAATGCTAAGAAAAAAATCACAAACAGACATATGGATAAAAGATGACTGCACCTTTTTAACATCATATAGTAACATTGTATAATAAGCCTACCCAAAGAGAATTTAATCCTCTAGGAGATATATTTCTGTTTTACCGCTTTACCATTTATTAAAACTGAGTTCCCATAAAGTTGGATGCTACCTGGTACATTTTTGTTCAGTAATATAAATTAACCATAAACATCCTTTATACTGGTTAATTTATATTACTTTGTTTTGTTTCTCAACTATCAATTACATCTCAACATTCTTTATCAGCACCAAAGAGATATTCCAAAATGCACAGTGAGCCAGTTTTACCACCTCAATGATTCTTACATTAATGAGTTAAAAAAAAAATGCTTGGATAACCTCTCATTATTTGTCTTATTTTATCTTCCCAGAAAAATGAAAGAGTTGAAAATAAATCTGTTTGAAAGAGTTTGTAATAAATCTGTTCCCTGGAATCTTCACACATTAAGTCTAACTGGAGAAAAATAGTTAAATTGAAACACAGTAGCATTCACTACACTAGAATAAGAAACCACCTAATTAGAAAAGTACCAACAAAAGAAGGAACATGATAAATTGAAAATCATTCAAACACAGGCCAAAATGGTTAGCACATGGGGGACAATGTTTTAATAATAAACAGCTGAACAAATAGCTGAATGATGAATACACTCAGAAGGAATGTCCCTTTAATTCAGATACCTATGAAGAAAGAGGATTTTTCTAAAGCAAGGCAGAAACAATGCCTCCACTATTCTTTCTTAAGGAGATTTGTGTTACAAGCTCTCTTCAAATTATATCCATTAAGCATATCTCAATGAATTACCTTTTTAAACTGCAATTGAGATCCTAAAAAAATCAGAATTATATAAAATATGATTGAAATCAGGCTTACTTAACAGTGAAAAACAGTGGCCAATTTGTTACTTCAACTTTACTGAATGGAACTTAGTTTAGTTATTACATACAAGTCACAAAGACCAAAGAAAAATAAAACTAACATTTTTGTTCAGGAATAGTCTGTAGCATGGCTTTGGGGTTGAAGTAATAAATTTCAATATCAAGTTCTGAAACCCTATTACTCGTTTAAAGAAATGTTCAAATATAACTCATATTCTATTGGAACTAGAATTGGAAGTAGAAAAATATTGATAATCATTATTTTAAATAGAAGATAAGTTAATTTCAATTGAGAAGCAATAAAACAAAAGTAACTCAAACAGAAACAAAAGTAGAATGCATTTTATGGATCTAGAGAAACAAATACAGTAAGTCCAAATAGATGATACGATGAAAATCAGAACTATAGAAATAAAAATACAATGAGAGCAATAGTAACTGCCTAACAATTATGGGCTAGCAAATGCAAATGCTATTTACACTTTTAAATACTTTTATTATAATGAGGTAAATTGGAGTTGAAAAAATATATATTAAAATCTACAGAATGCTTCAAAGAGCTTACATAGGCCTATATACTAAGACATACTTAAAAAAAAATCTTTAAAAATAGTTATTTCTTGAAACTGTTTACAATTTGCCCTAAATTGCTTGAGTTAAAAAAAAAAAAAGTGAAGTGACAAATATAATCTTTGTGACTATAATGGGAGGGAATCTTTCTAATATTTTCCTAAATGAGCATTTAATGATAAAAATATTATATTAAAAAGCGTTATTATATTAATAAATTTGGGGACTCTGGTGGCCTAGTGGTTAAGTCTTAGCGCTGTCACCACTAAGGCCCCAGACAATTCCCAGCCAGGGAGGAAGCCCACATATGGTACAGCAGATTTTTCCTGCTGCTCCCCTCAGCAATATATTCAGTCAATCTGCCCGTTCTGTTCCATGTTCTATCTCTACTGAATCCTCTCATACCCTTTTCCTTTGGCTTATATTCTCCGTTTTTTCTACACATAAATAAATCTTCTAAAAAAATCAATAAAAATTCACATATATTTTGAATCAGCATAACAATACTGAGGATACAGCAATGAAAACCATTTCAGAAAATAAGATGTTACTCACATAGTTTTAAATTATGATAAAGAGATAAAAAAAAAAGCTTTTTATTTTGGGGGTTGCTTTTGGTTTTCTTGCCATTGTTGTTGAAATTTGCTTTGGTGAATATTCATCCAGGTGACTGTCCAGTCTGTACAATTGCAATTATGTATTTTTCCTAAACGATCCACATATGTCTGTGTAAAAAGAGTCACTGGATTTTAAAGTACTGCAATACCCCTGCATTTCTATTCCTGAGTGGGTCTTGGGGTGCTTCAGCTTGGAAAACGATTATGGCTTAGATACAGATAAATAAAGTAAAACAAACAAACAAGCAAACAAACAAACAAATGAATGAATGAATGAATGAATAACATTGAGCCATACTGGGTCTAGGATACAAGCAATCAAGGCTGAAGGGTTGAGTGATCAGGTCCCAGCCAAATAAAGTTACCCCTGATTATGCTGACGTGCGCGGACAGGACCTCAACAGAGAAGAGAAAACCACACTGGCAAGAAATTGTGGGCAGCAAGAGGTTTGAAATTCAACCAATAACCACGTAACTTTCCACCATTCATAACTGCATTGACTCAAGACTTCATTTGCATTAAGCAGATTAATCCCACCCCTTCTGCCTATGTAAGAACACTCCCCACCCCTCCTCTAGCACGCAGCTAAAGTACTCCTTGACTATGTCTCCCACAGTGTGCGGTCCTTGAGCTGTGATATTTCTGCTGAGACACAAGGGATATAACATGGCTATGCTAACTCAATTAGTTTTCAGTCTCTTTTTTTGACAATATTCGTCTGTTAGGCACTACTGTGGATCTAGGAAATGGCACCTTTATGAAACCTACCATTCAGGGTCCTCTCCGTAGCTTCCACAGACTGCAGTGAAGAGTGCCTGCACCAAAACCTCTCATTTTTTGGTATAAGTTCAAATGTTTGGGGCCATCATTTTGTTCCCCCCCATTTTTTTTTAAATATTTATTTATTTATGCATGCAGAGCTGGGGTACAGGCCAGAGGTGCATGGGTGGTGAGAGGATTCACCAGAGACAGAGGGGGGAGCAGAACAGGCTGACTGACAAAGTACACTGCTGAGGGGAGCAGCAGGCGGGTCAGGAGAGGTGTGCTGCTGTTGTGCCATGTGGGTCACCTCCAGGGCTCATATCTAACTCATGCTGAAGTGGCTTTAGTTTCTTAGTTCTATGCTTTAATCCGCTGCACACCAGGGAGGGCCCCTTTTTCTTTCTTTTTTTTTGTGACAGATTTGGGCTACAGGTCTCTCATTAACCACTAGGGCAGTAAAAGGCTTGGGTGAAAGGTTCTCATCTTTTCCACTTAGAGACTTCAGTACAGTGCTTTGTGAGTACACTGAAATTCTGTCTCCATCAAATTGAGGGGGAGGTGGGCGTGGATTCAAGTTTAAGAAAATAAGCAGATCATGCTCATGGAGGGCTGGGAATAGTAATGCCCTACTCATAATTTCTGCAGTTTAATAATTGTGGATCCTCTTGCAAATTCCTTTTCAAATGGGTCAAATAACCCAAGATGGCTTGATTCTTTTATTAGCCCAAAGGGGAAACTTTTAAAATCCCAAGCTAGTTTACTTGGAATGCATAATAAGAAAAGTTACAAAAGTAAGCAAACTGATTCATGACTAAAATTCTAAAAATTCTTAATTTTGAAAATTAAGAAATCTCTGTCTACATCTGTTTGTATATGTAGTGTATGGATATAACTTATCTCCAAATGGTATTGCCAAAATGTGTGATTGATTTAGGATGTAGGTGTTAAATATAAATTATTTTTATAGCTCAATTGGGGGGGTAGAGTAAATAAAACTTTTCCATGCTTGATGAAAAAAGCTCTAGGTAGATTTTCCTTTTTTATGCAGGGCATCTTAGTGGTTTTGCAATTTTAGGTAAGCCAAGAATAGTTTGGGGCTTTGGAGAGAAAATGAGAGTCTTTTAGACATGAAATTGTGAAATTTAAGACAACGAATGAGAGGTATCTTGTGTAGTTTTTGTGGGTTGAGGAATAAAGAGAAAGACTGAAAGAAATAAGGGCCATGGAAAGAACAGAATGATACAGAGAGATCTGTATATAACCAGTTGGTAGATCTTCATAGTGAAAGTGTTTAACACAGATATGTACTATTTAGCACTTTAACTTGATGCTTGTGCAAACAAGAAAAATGAATTTGACTAAATACAAGAGAGAAAAAAGGTAGTTATTGTGAATATGATGCACTTATGATTTGTGAGATTGAAACAGGTGTAGAACTCTATGACAAAAAGAGACAGCATTACAGGTCTGGTAAAAAAATAAATTTTCTAAGAA